>NC_138051.1:64381270-65581270 GCF_964194185.1 Rhinolophus hipposideros
GAATGAGAATAGGTAACACTCCCTGTGCTCGGACCTTGGGGCTCATGCCTCACTCCCACCAAGCCGAGCCTGCGGAAGTTTATTTAGGTCTGCAGGTTTCTTTTGCAGGAGGCCAGGCATCTCTACAAAGCACTTTTTCCTCAGGGTGCTCTGTGTAGCAGTGGGCTATTTGACATACAAGTTGATGAGATCATTATATAGATAATCTAGTATTCCAACCCCTTAGTTAACATTTTAACTTCGAGTCAGAGAGGAAGTGACTTGTGCAAAGTAAAATCTCCCTGTCTGCTTAGTGACACGGCAAGGACTAGAACAGATCTCTCCTGTAATCAGCTGTCTCATGTAATCACTTTTTAATTTAAAAAAGTGGCTCCCATCTCTACCTCAGGTCTGGGAACAAAACAAGTACTTCTTTTGAACTAGTTCAAAATGGTTTTTGGAATTACTAAGGATTATGGGTTCTAAATTTGATTTATGATATTTGCGGAAAAATTGACCAGAGCTTATTATACAAATAGATTTAGAAAATCAAGACTAATAGGTGGGCAAAGTACATAAGCAAACAGGTGAAAAATTACAAACATCTAAATATTCAACAGTATGGAAATACCTTAGGAAGCAATATAACGCTTTTGATAAGACTTTTGCAACCAATAAAATGCTTGTTGTGATTACTTAGAAATAGTGTTAATCCACTAGGGATTCAGGACAAGTTCCTTTTCTATTTTCCTTCTATACTGTGCCTTTTACTTACTGGGATATTTTTGGTCAGTTGAAATTTCTGTACATTTAAAAGACCAATTTTACATACAGAATGTTAACTAATGTCAGTTTTCTGAAATTCAGTCTGTTCACTGAGTCTGAAATTCACCAATTTTCTGGTCTGTACACCATGGAAAACAGTTATTTTGTTTTTGTTATTCTTGATCTGTACATTTAAAACTAGCTGAAATGGCAGTTGGTAAAGATTTAGTGAATTGCTAGAAAATGCTTCTATTACTTGCTAGAACCATCTGAATTTAAGTTTAAAAAAAAAACACAAAACTTCCCTAAAAACAAAATCGGTATCATAATGAAATGTGTATTTCTTTTCTGTACAGACTCTGTTATGCACCTAAAGCCATATTGGAAACTCCAGAAGAAAGTGCAACCTCTGGAAGTCAGCAAGGAAACTCTGAGAACTCCTACGAGCCACCAAGAGGCCCTAAAGCATGAAAAATGTAAAGCTAGCTACATGAAACCCACTGCCTTTCCTTCCGCCTCTCCTGGTACAGCATCATCTCGAAAGCCTTTTGGGATCCTTTCTCCAAATGTTCTGTGCAGTATGAGTGGGAAGAGTCCTGTAGAGAGCAGCTTGAATGTTAAAACCAAGAAAAATGCACCATCTGCGACAATCCACCAGGGTGAAGAAGGAGAAGGGCCGCTTGATATCTGGGCTGTGGTGAAACCGGGAAATACCAGGGAGAAAATTGCATTCTTTGCAGCCCACCAGTGTAGCAATAGGATAGGATCTATGAAAATAAAAAGCTCCTGGGATATTGATGGGAGAGCTACAAAAAGGAGAAAAAAATCAGGGGATCTTAAAAAAGCCAAGATACAATTAGAAAGGATGAGGGAAGTCAACAGCAGGTGCTACCAGCCCGAGCCTTTTGCGTGTGGCATTGAGCACTGTTCTGTGCATTATGTGGGTGACAGCGGGGACAGCGTGTATGCTGGGAGGCCCCTGTCGGTCGTACAGATGGTTGCCTTCCTTGAGCAAAGAGCCAGTGCTCTGCTAGCCAGTTGTGCAAAAAACTGCACTAACTCACCTGCCATGGTGAGGTTTTCTGGGCAATCCAAAAGTGTGCCCCCAGCCTCCGAGCCCTTCTCTGCCCCAGGAGCTTGTGAAGAACCCACGGAAAGGGGAAATCCTGAGGTGGGTGAACCACAGAATGAGCCAGTCCGTGTCCTCGACATGGTAGCCAGGTTGGAGTCCGAGTGTCTGAAGCGGCAGAGCCAGCGTGAACCTGGGAGCCTCTCGAGGAATAACAGCTTCCGTCGAAATGTAGGCCGGGTGTTGCTTGCGAATGGCACTCAGGCTGATGAAGGCAAAGCAAACGAAAGCGCCTTGGAGGCACCTGACACTCAGGTGAATCCCATGGGGTCTGTATCTGTGGACTGTGGCCCCTCAAGAGCTGACAAGTGTTCTCTTACGGGGGGCCAGGCCTGGGACAGCGCTCCTCGGGGCTGTCCCTCTTTGCCAGCTGGTGTCAGTTTCCACAGGGACAGTGCAGCATTAGAGCCAGATCAGCAAACTGCTGTGAAAAACAGCGGTAGATATGATGTGGAAATGACAGAGGAACTTGTTGAGTCACCCTTTCCTCCTCGCATGTGTCCCCAAGCCATTGCGTTGCCCACAGATGCCATTGAATGTATGAGTAGACAGCTGGTGCCACTCACGAGCCATAATCCTGATCAGAGAAGAAAAGAATCCGTATGCATCAGTATCACTGTGTCCAAGGTAGAGAAAGACCAGCCTTGCAGTTTGAAGTCCTGTGAAGACCCACTTCCAGGGATGCTGTTTTTTCTGCAGCCTGGTCAGCACCAGTCGGACTGTTCCCAGTTGAATGACAGCACAATAAAAGAGTCTTCCCAGGCTGACCCGCGTGAAGATGCTGCTGAGGGGGGCCGTGCAGCTGAGGAAAACAATGTTTCAGCTGATTCGTTTGTTCTGCCAGCCTCTCCTGCGGAAAGTACATTGCCGGTGCTTGAGGCATCCAGTTGGAAGAAGCAGGTGTCTCATGACTTTCTCGAAACCAGGTTTAAAATCCAGCAGCTTTTGGAGCCTCAGCAGTACATGGCTTTCCTCCCCCACCACATTATGGTGAAAATCTTCAGGTTACTTCCCACCAAGAGTTTAGTGGCTCTTAAATGTACCTGCTGCTATTTCAAGTTTATCATAGAATACTACAACATCAGGCCAGCAGATTCTCGCTGGGTTCGAGACCCACGCTATAGAGAGGATCCTTGCAAGCAGTGCAAGAAAAAATATGTGAAGGGGGATGTGTCCTTGTGCCGGTGGCACCCCAAGCCCTACTGCCAGGCATTGCCCTACGGGCCGGGATACTGGATGTGCTGCCACCGCTCTCAGAAGGGCTTCCCTGGCTGTAAGCTGGGGCTTCACGACAATCACTGGGTCCCTGCTTGCCACAGCTTCAATCGGGCAATCCATAAGAAAGCAAAAGGGACTGAAACTGAAGAGGAATACTAAAGTCTGTGAGAAGGCGAGACCAAATGACTCATTTTTGAAACTGCGAACCACCACCTAGACATAGCGTTCACGTGAGTGTTGCTGCCCTCCCCTCCGAGTGGTCACAGCAGGAGGATGTGTACTTACCTGGCAGGACTGCCCCTGCTCCGGCGTTTCCTTCACACGCGGCACAGGAAGACTGGTCTCTTACAGCGGCGCCCCACCTTTGATCCGGGGGCAGCCCACCGTTGGATTCGCGTGGCCGTGAAGAATCATGCCTGTTGGCCCGAGTCAAAGCCGTCCTCAAAGGATGAGGACTTGCCGCCATCAGAGACGCTCAGGAGACTGTGCACGCCGTCCCCAAAGTGGGTTCCAGAAATGTTTTGAGCACGGGCGCCATATTTGAAATAAGTGAACAGTGTCCTATGAAAAGAAGAGCAGTTCTCTTGGACGAAAAGGACGCTTACAAAGGAAAAGGCGGGCACCTTACCTAGACCCCGTATGCTTGACCCCGTGAGATTGATGTTTGTGGTTGGAGATGGATTTCCTGCCCTGTGGTGTTTACAGTGTATATAATGGTTGTGTTTTTCATAGGGCTGTGAAAGTGCACATTAAACCCGCGCGTCTTTACCTTACACGAGTGCTGTGGGTCCCTCTGTAAATAACACCATTCAAATCCAGTCGTGTGTAGTGGATGCTGACTGAGCAATGTCGTCACAACGCAGCTAGAATAGTGTTGCGGCTACAGTTGTGAGTTGTTTTTTTATTTTCTCAAATTTGTACATCCTGTATAAACTATGAATGTTTCCCAAATAAACTATGAATGGTTTCCTGTATAATATATGAATGTTTCGAGAAGAAACTCTAAATAGTTAAGAGGTTAACCTGTTGAAAAGATACCAAATAATGGTTTAACTGGACAACTTTAAAATTAGTATAGAGAACAATCCTGTTATATTTTAGTGATCCACCAAGAATGAGAGAATATTATATAGTCAGATTATAACATTCTTGTCTACTTTATTCTTTGTCTGGTTACAAATTTTTTTTTTTTAATTTCAATAAAAACATGCATCTTAAATGGGACCTGAGTTTCACAGATTTTTTTTTTCTCCTCTTATGAAGTAACAAAGAAGGATGTTGTAAATTGAATTGTAAGAATTAAAAACTATTTTCGAATTGTTTTGGGGAGGGGGAGAGAATTTTCTTTCTGCTGTTTGAGAGACCGTCTTTACCATTACGAGCTTACATTTGTGCAACTGATTTCGTCACCTGCCTAACACTGACTGTATATCCTGTTGGACGAGCTGTTATCTAGGACATTCCTACAGCTTATCCTGGCATAATTAGTTAATTGTTCAGAAGTCACTGAGGATGTATTCAGGCCTGTGGTCATGTACTGCTTGGGGAGAGGGTGGGCTGGGAGGTGTTGCACCCCAGAAAGCTGCTGTGGAGCATCGAAAAACTAGGTGGCTTGAAATCAAGTACTCAGCCAAACACCTTGCAACGTGTGTAAGCTGCGGGCTGTGGCAGACGTTCCAGGGGAGGCTGATGGGGGCGTGATGAGTGAGGGCTGTGTTGTGATGGTCCTGAAGGAGAAAGGTGTAAAGGCGGCGGAGCAGGCCTGGGCCAGGTCGGCCACGCAGAGTGGGGCAGCACTGGAGCCAGGTGGAGCCAGGGTCACCTGCGGCTGAGTCGCTAGGTGGCTACCGAGTAGCTTCCATACAGGAACCCACTGTGGCTGCTTCCGCCCTTATCCGGGCAGTAACTGCTCCTCCCTGCAATGTGGGTACTAACTAAAAACTGAAGTGTTTCTTGGTGCTGTACAGGTCTGCCCCCTTGAGACACATGGTAATGATACTTGACAGGCTGGAACCTGTGGGCTCGCTGACTGACAGGACTGAGGAGACTGAGAGCTTGCTTGTCCTTCTGGGTGTCAGGTCCTTCAGGACATGCCCTGGCTGAGGTATGTCGGAAATGCTTTTTGTTTTCATTAAAAATTTTTTTCAATTACAGGTGACATACATTATATTAGTTTCAGGTGTACAAGATAGTGATTAGACTTGTATGTAACTTGGTAAGTTATATCTAACTTATTTATATAACAAGAAGAAAAGTCTTTTCAACCTGAGTCCCCCGGGCTGAAGTTTCCAGTGCTGCCGTCCTCCTGTGTTTTGCCCTGTGCTGCCAATCTCAGGGTACCTTCCAGTGGGTTTCTCATGTTGCCGAATTCAGGATTAAAGGAGGTGCGCACATACGGGGGACCTAAGTATACAGCCTGGTGTGTGGTTAAGTGTCCAGGAAAATGTTAGTTATCAGTGTTAACTAGCTGTTGGTTCTACATTTGCCCAGGAGGGACACACAGGATAAACAGCTCTTGGTTGGGTTTCCCAAGTCAGCCATTCCGATCTCGTTTTCCCTTGGGACACAGAAAGCTTTGACTCTGAGGGGCTGAACTGACCAAGACTAGAGAACACGGTAAGAATGCCCCAGCTCCATCTTGGCATGCAGTTTCCCCTTTTGAACTATGGCAGATCCCCGTTCCCAGCGCCGTCTCTGAACGAGAAAGGATTTTAAGAGGTGGCATCAAAGGGCATCTCCTCCCAGGTCTTCCTGTCTGGACGAGTGCAGCTTTCCCTAGGACAGAGGTGCTGTGCTTCAGAGCCCCCTAGTGCTGAGCTGGGGAAACCGCCCACTTTGTGTTCCTGCACCCTGCACCCTGCCTTCCTGCGGTGCTGCCAATGACTTGTCCGACGAAAGGGCACCGGGATCCCAGCCTCTTCCCCCTCCCCCACACCCAAATAAAACCTCCCCTTAGCTTTTGCTCGGAGCCTTTGATATGCCTGGCCTAGTTTTTATCTCCCACTTCACCGTTTGAAAGAAAAACCAGGACTAGAGAAATCTGGAAGAATCAGAGAGCTTCTCCCCATCTCAGGCAATCTGGCTTTGTCCCGCCCAGTGGGTGAGAAAGCCCAGGAAGGGATGAACTGGAAATGGAAAAGGGGCTAAGAGTAAAGATTTTTCAGGCTTTGTCAAAATGACTCTGGCTTTGAAATGGCCATGTAAAAGCGTCTTTCAAAATTGACTGTATAACCTGCCTTAGCACACTGCTAGCTCTGTGCTCAGGGGGCCCCTTTTTTGGGATCCCGCCTTGCCTGGCTGGGCGCACCCTGCACACATCTGACCCTTCCTTTCCTTTCTTACATCTGGACTTCACTCGGCTCAGGCAGCCTGGCCGTGCCATCCCTCCTGCCTGCTGCACAGTCCACGCTCCATACCATGTTTCTCTCTAGTGACCAGCTTAAGGTGACTGGTGCTGGCAAGCTCTTGCTGCTCTGGATTATACTGTAGTTTTCCGTCCTGTGTAAGAAGCTTGAAGTGGGGATAAAGGGCTCTAGGAAGGTCTTTTTCTCTGGCCGCAGCTGATCCCCCGGGAGCATTCTTGCTTAGGGATGCTCCACGGCAGCCGTAGGCATTTTGCTGGGTAACTGCCAGTGGTGCGGTCGGTGTGCTCTGGGCTCTGCTGCTTCGGGCTTTCCGACTGCAGAAGGCTGAGGGTGACGCCTGCTCTGGGAGTTCCCTTCCTGGGATCCGTGCAAACATCCTTTCTAACTTGAGCTTGTCAGGCCCTCCCTGCCAACCTTTTTGGACTGGCGTCACAGTTTTTGTTATGTGGGCATTCCCAGGTGTTTTCCATGGCTTTATCTGCCTGCATTCATTCTCCATTCAGCAGACTGGCTATGTGTCCTCTCCTTCATCCCACAGCCTCAAAAACAGAAACAAAAATGCCAGCCTGCACCAAAACCTTTCTTGCTGTACACCAGACTGCACCAAAAATAAAGAGCTGGTGTTATGAACTGTGCTGTCTTTTCAATGCACTCTCTAGTGCACAGCTCTGCCTCTAGGGTAATCTGATACTTTCTATCCTGTTTTCCTTGGGGTTCAAACAAGCTAGTGTTGCAGTCCTTGAGTTGGTGAAAGTACCTGTGTGGGAAATGTGCAATCCCTTCTGTTGACATGCACTCCTTTCCTAAATTTGTGATCATAGCTGGTGTTTACACACCTCATGGGAAGAGTCAACATTGTGGTTATGCGCCCTGGGGTGTATTTCTACCTAACTGGTTTAAGCAGAACCACAGACAGGTATCACCCCATTGTAGAGTTTGTTTGACCTTGGTATTTCAGAGGAGCAGAGCCACTGGAGTTGTCAGCTGGGAAGGGAGCAGAGGTGGCACTTAGCCGGCAACCTCCCTTGTTAGAGGGGATGTTCCTCTATTTAAAGTAAAAACTTACTCCCCTCTCAAAGCCTCCCCCCCCATCCACTCTTCTGTTAGCGGAGACCAGACCTCAGAACAAGTTAATTTTGGCACTCTGGGTCTCACATTTTTGGGGGTTAAGGTGGGCTATAAAAACGAGAAGTCTCTACTAAATGTTTTGCTTTTGTCTTTGGAATAAAACAGCAAGGCCTAGATTCTAAAGTTAGAGATTAGGGGTAAAAGTGATGTACAGCTGAGATTACTCTTGGAAATCCTGTGTCCAGCCTAGAGGGTGCTATGTGCCGTGTCAGTGGTGGGAAGCCGTGTAAGACGGGTCCTTGTGCTGAGTGACGCGCAGTGTGCAGACACCAAGACGTGGGGAATAGCAGATCCCACCGCCCAGTTAACCGGGTAGAATTACCTGTGCTATTTAAACTATGTCCCTCTCTGTCCACTCCCTCCTCCATTCAGAGAATCAAACAGTTGCTTCAAAAACTGGAATTTCCAGATGTCTAGTAGTATGAAGAGATTGATGCACTTCTTAAAACACACACACACACACACACACACACACACACACACACGCGCGCGCGCTATTAAAATCAAGTAGTTGCCAATCGGTATAATGTAAAGCGAGGCTGTATTTTAACGGTCAGTCCCCTATCCGTCATGAGGTTACATGCCCTGTTTGCACAGCTGAGTGCTGGGGTCTGTTGGGAGGGGAGGGATGGAGCCAAGCCTGGCCCCCCCAGCCTTCCCTGTTCCGGGACTGAGCTGTGGGCCTTTCCCCGGCCTTCCTCACCAGGCCGTCTGGAGGTGGGCAGCTGAGCATGAGTCTGCACACGGTGCACGCCCACCGCCCTGACCTTCCACCCGGCCCTGCCTGACATCCAAGCACCCACGTGGGGCCTCGCGCACGAACTTCTCCTGTTCTGTGACCAGCAGTCTTGGCTTCCAGACTGTGTCCGAAGAGGCTTTTTGTTGTACAGGGTCTTAGCAGGACTCTGCTCGCACACCCAAAATGAGCCAATTCAAGGAGGGGCAAGCCCTTCCCACTATTTTTGTGGCCCAGGGCAAGAACACAAAGGGGACCCTCCTGCAGCCCCCCTTTCCTCTCCCCACCCATAGCTTAATTGTTTCATATTGATTACGTGTTGAAATAGTATTTCTGGATATCTTAAGTTAAAATGTATTATAAAATATATAAAATAAAATGTTTTAACTTCTTTAATGAGACTACCAGAAAATTTTAAATCATACATCATTTCCATTGGACAGCGCTGCTTTTGATCCATGCTTTTTAAATAGTACAGAGGAATTATTGAAACGAAGATCGAGTGGGTCTGAGATGGTGCCCAAATCCTGCATTTCTTGTTTTTAAAGTGAAGTTTTTTTTTGTTTGTTTTAAGTGAAGTTTTAAAAAAATTAAATTTATTAATATTAGTTAACTTTATATAATTTTCAGGTGTACAAGATGGTAATTTGACATCTGTGTTGTGTACTCGTGCGGTCACCACCTGAAGTCTGGTTTCCTTCCATTGATGTATCTGACCCCGTTTCCCCACTTCGCCCTCCTCCCACCTCCTTCTCCTTGGTAACAACCACTTTGTTGTCTGTTTGAGTTTTTGTTCATTTGTTACTTTTTTACATAAACCATTTGGTTCCATACATTTTTCTTCACATTGCATCTTCAGTGACCTTGCAGGTTCAGTCCTTTTCCTCCTCCCTTTTTAATGTTTTAATTGTGAACGTGTCACGATTCATCCCCTTTATGCTGTTTGTTTCCAAATTGCAGAAATTATAGTTGTTTTTTTAAAAACAATGCTTTTTCACCCTTTAACCTTGTTGCTTCTGTCTGTCATCAAAGTTTTGTAGACTTTTGTCTTTTTGTTTCAGGTAGAAGAGCTCCTTTCAACATATGTAAAGGATAACTTTGCTGTATATATTATTCTTGGCTGGTGGTTTCTCTTCAATATTTTGAATTTTTCATTCCACTCTCTTAGCTTGTAAAATCTGATTATAATCTAATGGGGTTTCCTTTGTAGATTAGTCCATTAACTTTTGACAGTTTTAATATAATGTGTCTTGGAGATCTTTCTGCTTTGAGATAATTAGGTATTCTGTTAGCTTCTTGAATTTTGGGGTCCAGTTCTTTCCATTGGGAAATTCTCAACTGGTTATTGCTTTCAACAGGCTCTCTGTTCCCTTCTCCTTCTGGTTCCCTTCTCCTTCTGGTTCCCCTTCTGTTGCTCTTTCTAAAGATGTCAGTTCTTATAGAGTTCTTTCATTTTTTTAAAGATAGTTCTTTCCAGAATTTAGTTGGTTCTTTCTTATAGTTTCAATCTCTTTGGCAAAATATTCCTTCTGTTCATTAATTTATTCCTAAGCTCACTGAACTGCCTTTGAGTTTTCTTGTTTCTCATTGAGTTGTTTCATAACTGTAATCTTGAATTCTCTGCCATTTAAATCACAGCCTTCCATGCCTTTGAGTTTGGTTTCTGGAGACATTTTTTTTCTGTGTTACCTTGTTACCTTAGTTATTCATGTTACTTGATAGATTCTTTGTATGCCTGTATATTTGAGGTAGTGAAGTCTTTCCTTTTTGTTTCTTCACTGAAGAGGTTGATAGCAGAGGTCTTTCATTTTTTTAGTAGATGATACCAAAGTGCAAGCTTTTGTTTTCTCTTCCCTGCATTACTGGCACCTCTGGGATTTCAGTGGGGCAGTGTTGCTTTGGTCATGGAAAATGCCCTGTATTCCTCAAGGTGTGGGTATCCCCTCAGTCTCAGGGCATCAGCCCCACAGTGAGATGTGGCAGGAGGTGAGGCTCCGGGCCTGCGAGTTCATGGCACTGCTCTCTGGTAGCAGGGGCTGCCAGCCATGCTGTGCAATGGGGGCATCTCAGCTGCTTGTCGGGTTCTAATGCAGTGGGTAGGTGAGGGGAGGTGGGTTCATGAGTCCGCAGCAGCTTTCCCTCTTTGCTAGTAATGGTGGCTGCTAGTGCACATCTGTCATACTGCTGTGCTGTTTCCGCCCTTGTCACTGGGTTTGGCTGCTGAGGCAGGAACATTGCTTCTGCTCCTCCTACCCTTCAGGCTGTGGTGTGAGGGCTGCAGCCAGAGTTCTCCACCGCTGCCATGTCAGGTCGGCCCACGGTGGGCGCCAGCCTGCACCTGTGGCCCCATCTCTGTCCTACCCCGTTGACACCTCCCCATCAAATACGTGGCTCTCAGATGTTTGTGTGTTGAGCAGAGGATCCTTTCCTGAATTACAGTTGTCTGACTGGATCTTTAAGGGAAAAGACAGCATCACTCCACTGTGATGCTGATGTCACTCTCAAGAGCCTGCTTTTACAATTTTCTTTTTAAGGAGGGTGCAGCTCACAGTGGCTCATGCGGGGATCGAACCAGCAATCTTGGTGTTATTAGCACCAGCTCTAACCAACTGAGCTAACTGGCCGCCCCCAAGGTCCTGCATTTCTAACGAGCTCCCTGGTGGTGCAGGCACTGCAGGTCCAAGGATCACTCCCTGAGTAGCACGGCTGTGGAGACATTTAGGAGCTATAGGTCTTGAGCACGGTTATGAGACCTGTGGGATTCTTCAGCTCTCAGCAGGTTTTTCTCATAGTCCCTGAAGCGGGCAGGAGAGCTCCCAACTGCAGCCAGTACCAATGCCCCCAAGCCAGAAAACAGATGTATTTCCCCCTGTGGGTGGATGTTAGACACAGTCCTTTCTTCTATGGAGGCAACTATTAAGTTGCTGACAGAAGATACGCTGCTTCTGTCATTCCTTAATCGACCTTGGACTGAGAGGTGTGTCTCTTCCACCCAGTAGTTTCAAACCACTTGGCACTTGCTTACTCAAATTGAGAGCTACACACATACTTGCTGACGCTCCAGAAATGTCTTCCCGATAATGTTTTTAAATTTAGGGAAATAAGTTGCTGGGAAGGGAAGGGAAGGAAAGCCCTTTCCTTAAAATGCAAGTGTCTTCTGAAGTTGTACAGTAAACACTAAAAAGCCACACCTGAAGGGGAACGAATGCACAATCTGATGCAGGTGTTAGTGCCTCAGCCACAGCGCCCTTGAGACCAAGCTTCCTGCACTCACCTGGCTCTCACCCGTTTTCACTTACCTACTGTGTTTCCCCAAAAATAAGACCTAGCCCCAACAATCAGCTCTAATGTGTCTTCTGGAGCAAAAATTACTGTAAGACCAGGTCTTATGTTATATATTTTATTATATTACATGTTATAGACCTGGTTTTATATAAGACCCGGTCTTAAAGTAAAATAAGACTGGGTCTTATATTAATTTTTGCTCCAAAAGACTCATTAGAGCTGATTATCTGGCTAGGTCTTATTTTTGGGGAAACACGGTAGTGCTGTCAAATAGCTCCTTCCTTTTCTCACTTTTCAAAGGGGACCATTCAAAATCTCCACCAGATTTTCCCCCCACCACACATTATCTCTCCTTCCTACAAAAATCAACAGAAAAGTCACTAATGTGGCTCTTGGTGTTTATCATCCCTTTTCTTCCAGAAAAAGATTGTTCCTGGACAAAAGAACTGATGCTTTTGGATTTTTAAAAAATTGTACATTATCTACGTAACTTGAAGCAGATTATGAACCCACCAGATCCTTGGATCGGGGTGCTGGTGGTGGCTTTCTCACTGAGCATTTCATAGCTGAGATTCAGATGACTTTCTCAAGAGCCCAGTTTCAAATTTCCTGGAACATTTTGTTGAAACAACTTGCAGGTGACCTCCTTTGTCCACAAAGGACAAAATTATCCTCACCCTCTGCTTCAACCTGATCCCTGCATCAACCATGATGTAACTCTGGGGGCCAGAATCTCCCCATAGGCACTAGCTGGGAGCATGTTTGTAACTTACCTAGAGAGGCCGACGGACACTAACTGCAGTCCATGCCCGATTTGGGAACTCTTCCATTTCCCTGCCCGTTTTCCTCCCGCTGTGGTTGGCCTTTACTGAAGGTAAGGAGTAGGATGACCACAGCAACCATTCCTCGGCATCTGTCCAAGTTTGCCTGGCTCTTTCCCAGTAGTCACTCTTGGTATCCCTGTCCACCTGCAGGATTATCCATCTGGGAGAAACTAGTTACCAAAAAAACCCACAAAAAACAAAAAAAAACAACAACAAAAAAACACCACACTGGAGAGGAGGGATTCTCCAAAACTACTTGGTTCTCTCAGCTTGACACATTCCCTCTAACATGTTTCTCTCACCGGTCCTGAAGAAAGTCTGGGCAGGTTCCATATGGACAATCTAGAGGTCTCTCCCTCACTCTGCAGGGGCTGTCACAGGACACCTAGTCACCGTAGGGCACATGCATCACATGATGGCACCAAAGAAAAATCCATCTTTAGAGAAAGTAAGCAACCAGTTTCCCAGCTTACTAAAAAGGGGACTATCGTTAATATCACCAAAATCTATAGTTAAAAAAAATATATTAACAGGCATTTTTCCTCACCTAGCAAAAAGTTATTAAAAAAAATAATCCTATAATTTATATAAAATACTCCAGGGTTAGATCTCATTCTTGCTACCCTCAGTGTATCAGCAGAAATGAATAATCAGAGTTTGAATAAGACATACATATTAGTAAAGTACTGTTAAAAGATTTATTGCAATAATATAAGTTTAGAAAACATTTGTATGACTCAAACTGGTCTGGAAATTGCAGAGCAATGGGAAATTCCTGCAGCGTGACACCATGAGGAGATTCTTGGATACTGCAGTTCTTTGAACAGTGTGCTACCAAATGCTTTTTCCCAAATCATCAATGCACGAATCCTTAAATGAGTGCTGTCCACTATACCCAATGTTGACGTTCTAGTTTTTGCCTTAATTTGCAGATGTGCGAAACTTTTCTTAGTCATATTCCATTACAAAAAAGTGTTTAACAGACCATTTCAAGCAGCCTATTTGGTGCCTCTGGGTTTTTATTAGTATTAACTTGTTTCAACAAATCATTTTAATATGGAAAACAGGACCAAGTTCTATGGCTTTTTGTTTAAAATAAAAACAAAAAAAACCCCAGCTTTAATTTTTTAAAAAGCTGTTTACATACGGTTCTGGCACCTACATGAAAGATTTTAATGAGCAGCAAAGAGAGTAGAAAAAACAGTGGTTGAAATGTATATTTAAGAATATTTACAAGGTGGATCCAGTGCAAAATAATGAAAACCAAAATACCTCAGCAGTTGAAGCCAGTATGTTGGTGTTCATAACCACTAAAGGGTTTGTTCATTTAACCCTAAGTAAAGTGCCTCTAGGTGATATTAACAACAAAATATACCCTATCAAACCCTAAATTTCCCATATCCTTATAGGGTTTATTGAACTACTCTAGACAGGAGTTTGTGATCTCATCTCAATTCATGGTTTCATAAGATGCTTATTTGAGGAAAAAACCATGATTATTATGCATCTTTCAGCTGAAGTCAGCCTCTGCCCTCCGGACCCAAATCCCAGTGTTCCAACTGAAACTAAGCTCTTCTTTTTGAGGGTATGAAGTGCCTGGACAATTCTCATCTCATGGGATTTTAAGTTCATTTGGTATTTGTTCAAGTCTTGAACCCACTCTCTGAATTACAGGCCTGGAAGGTACAACACAAGTACAGCAGTCCTGAAATTGAGCAGTTGAAACAGAAAAAAGACTGTTTCCTCCCCAAGTGGAAAATTCAGAGTCAGGGAACTTGGGACTCCTGGATAGGAATAAACAAGCTCCCGCAACTCTACCCCAAACGCTACAAAACACTAAATATACCAATAGCAAAAGCTATATAGCACCTCGGATTTGGAGGCAAAGTATCATCTATAATAGTTATGAGAAATGAAGCGAGGGCAGGGCAGACCTCCCACTCATTTATCTGGGGAACTATCATGCTAATCACACTAACAAGATATGGTAATAATGCCTGTTAGGAATTTTTCATAGGATTTCTTTTTGTAGTTGTTACTTAGGATTTTTTGTTGTTGCAATTATTAAAAATATAAACTACTTACATATTTGTACATAATGCCTCTCTACGGTTTTCTTATAAGATTGTCCCTAAGAGAATGACAAGAGACATTAGTTGAAAATGATCTCTTGAGGAGGGGGTATTCTTCCCATGGAGCTTGCCTCAGTTGTCATGATTTGCTCTGCATTTCTGAGGGAAGACAGTGTACTTACAGCAACAAAGACCGTTAGGAAGCAAACAAGCAGGATGGTTTTCCCTGGAAAAGCCTGCCACCTATTAATCTCTTAGCAATTGGACACCAGAAGAATGACCAGAGGCCACTGAATTAAGTGGCTTTTAACCTGTCCCCAGGCAGGCATTTACCATACATAAGTGAACAACCTTAATGACCTTTCACTCATAGAAAATGCATGTAGCGTGAGTGATAGGAATTCAATAATTTAGGTAAGAACGAACTTAACTCCTCTCAAGATACTAGAAAATAGGTTTAAAATCTCTAGGACATTATTGCAGCTAGAATTTCTTCTGTTCATAGATGTGGGTCCTAAAGAAAAAAAGATAAGTTTCTTTGGTGTGTGGGGAGAACGAAAAACAGGAATGTCTGACGAGCTACGACAGAGCAGCACAAGTGAAATCATTTTTGAACTACCCATTCCCCCCCAAAAAACAACACCCCTTCCAAACAAAAGCAAAATCCTTGACCTAAAAACCAAACATGACCAAATTATAAAGAAATCAAGTATTTCAAATTGCGTGCTGGTTCTCTGTACAAAAATGATGGCATAAAAAACACAAACAGTTTTTATCTTTCAAGTCCTGATCATCAAAAATCACTTCCTGTGATTCAGCCTCTGCAACGTAGTGTTCAGGAGCCGTCTCAGCATTGCAAGCACCAACGCGTCAGCCTGTGATCAGAGGGGCCCAACGGAATTTCAGCCTCAACAGAAGTGGCCACGTGCCCTGGTCTGGATGGAAGGCCCTTGGACCCCTCTATTCTATTATCATAAGCGTGTCGGTCACCATCAGCCATTTGACAAATAGAATGCTTGTCTCCGTGCTTTAAAAAATAAAAGCAGTTTAACCTTTTTCTGTTCCAGGCACGATCTTACCCAACTACATAAAGTTGACTAGTTTACTTTCTCGGTGCAGATCTGGCATGTTTTGGTCCATGCTCATTAGCGGTGTCCAGTGTAAGCTTTAAACCAGGAGGTCACTGAGGCCGCGGCCGAGGAGATCATCCCGCCAGCACTGCTGCTTGCGCTGGGTGGGGACACCTGGGTGCTCTGGCTCTGGGAGGCTTCAACAGGCTGGGAAGGGATATCACAAAACCGGGGGCTCGGCAAGTTCTCCCAATCTGTGCCCAGGTCCGTTTCCTCGTCACTTATGTGCTCGTCTCCACTCTCGTCTGATTCTCCAGCAACTCCCGGGTCCACAAATTCCATGGACTCCTCGAGGTCTGCTCGCACTTCAAAGGGTCCCGACCTGTGTGCAGACAGTGAGGGGCCTCTTTAAGACAATCACCATTCTTACAACACGCGACAGGAGGTGACGAGACCAGACGTGCAGAGTTGTCAGTGCACCTAGTTCCCAAGTCTGCACCTTATCCACTCACTGCTGGTCTAGAATTGAGTTTTTCTTTAAATAACTGCCATCTAAGTAATGAATAAAATCACAACATCACACTTCTCCTCAATTTTACCTCTTTATTATTGAAGACTCTGGATGGGACAAATCCATCCACTCAGACTATCCATGCTGGTCCAAAGTATGATTTCCTGTTTAAACAACTGCAGTCAGTATCTATGAATTCCCATGAGACAATTCTGACAAAAACAGTCACCTGATGTATAGACACAATTCAGTTTAGCTGAATAATTGACATCTTTTTATTCAAGATCCTTAAGCCAGAGTACTTATTTACTCATGATGCTGTAGGGAGTTATCAATTAAGGATTAAGGCAACAAAATTATCTTTTTGGCTTTTTAAAAGTATCTTTTGCAAAATATCTTATTTTAAAAATATCTCATACAGTGGCCGGCCCGGTGGCCTAGGCAGTCAGACCTCCCTGCTCCTAACTCCGAAGGCTGCTGGTTTGATTCCCACATGGGCCAGTGGGCTCTCAACCACAAAGTTGCCAGTTCTATTCCTTGAGTCCCGCAAGGGATTGTGGGCTGCGCCCCATGCAACTAAGATTGAACACAGCACCTTGAGCTGAGCTGCCTCCTGGATGGTTCAGTTGGTTGGAGCGCATCCTCTTAACCACAAGGTTGCTGATTTGACTCCCGCAAGGGATGGTGGGCTGCGCCCCCTGCAACTAGTAACGGCAACTGGACCTGGAACTGAGCTGCAACCTCCACAACTAAGACTGAAAGGACAACTTGAAGCTGAACGACACCCTCCACAACTAAGATTGAAAGGACAACAACTTGACTTGGAAAAAAAAGTCCTGGAAGTACACACTGTTCCCCAATAAAATCCTGTTCCCCTTCCCCAATAAAATCTCAAAAGAAAAAATCATAGAATGTACATCAAGAGTGAACCCTAATGTAGTCTCTGGACTTTGGAAAAGGATCAGATGAGATTCATCAATAGACACTAAATCCGGAGGGATGGGGGAGGGGAACACAGGACAGGACAGGGTTCTGATTAGGAGACAGGTAACTGCATGGTCTCAAAGTTTTTCCCCACACAATGCAAGGAAATAAAACTATAGGAATTATACAATGGAGAAGGTGGAAAGCATCTTGATTGGGTGACTGAATTACCATCACCAGTACGGGACAGGTGACCACTGTGGCCCCCAGCTGTGACAGCCAAGAGGCTCCCATGCAGGCAGTGCTCCAGACTAGAATGCATGAGCCTCACGAAAGTCCTATTAAGAAGAAAAGGAAAAATGCTAATGTCATAAAAGACAAAGCAGAAAATGTTCCAGATTTAAAGGAGGTTAAAGAGATAGAGCAATGAAACGGAACAGCTGACTCTAGACGGGATCCTGTACCGGAGGGAGGAAATGCTATAAAGGACATTATCTGGTCCACTGACAAAAATGTGCATGTGGGTAAAGCATTCTATCAATGTTTAATTTGCTGATGTTGATAACTGTACTGTGGTGAAGAAAATACCCCTATCTTTAGGAAATATACATTGAAGCATTTAGGGGTCAAAAGCCATGATGTATGTAACTTATCACAGAGTTCAGAAAAAAGTATTTTTGTTTGTGTATGGAGACAGAAACAGTGAGCAAGCGAGTGACTGTACAAATGATAAAGCAAATGGGGTAAAACAGAATCTGGGTAAAGGGTATATTTGTTTTTTGTACTGTTGTGTTTATTTTCGAATTTTTCTATAAGTTTGAATTTATTTCAAAGAAAAAAAAGTTTATGTTGGATTCAGGATGGAATCCTCAGTTCAGCTGGTCTCAATGGAAATAGGAAGTGCCACCCAGGTTCTATCACCAATCTCTCTAGGCCTGACTGGTGAAGCTCTGAGCTGGCTCACAGACCAGGAACTCGGCTGTGATGACAGCCTGGCTGTGTGTGGGTACTTCTGTAGGACAGAGCCTGCTAACTGGAAGGCTGACTCAAGGGCGAGCCTGCAGAAAGCTTCAGATGCCAAGAAAATCCACCCCTGCTAAACGACTGCCTATTTTCCTAAACCACCACCAATACCGGATATCAATTCTTTCGTTTTTGCCAAAGAGATGAAAAATGGAAACTTGTTTTGAATTGCATTTCTTTATTCTTGATTGAGGCTAAGTTTTTTTCATTGGAATACTGACTCTTTTTGTGTGAGCTGTCTGCCTGAATACTTTGTCTATTTTTCTATTAGGTTGTTTGCCTTTCTTTTATTGATGGAAAGATTTCTTTAAGTTGTCTAGATTTTAACCTGTTGTCTCTTATAGAGATTGCAAAACATATTAGTGGCTTGTCTTTTTAACTTTGTTTATGGTACCTTTTACCAGAGACATTTACAGTTTTTATACAGTAAAATGTGTGACTCCTTTCCTTTATGGTTTTTGGGTTTTGTGGCTTTATTGGGAATTCCCTTCCCACTCTATGATTATAAAATACTATCTTTCCTCCTAGTTATTTTTAAAATTAAGGTCTTTTATATCATCTGGAATTAATTTTTGTATATGGAATGTGGTATGAATCCTACTTTTCCCCCATGACTACCCAACCGGCCCACCACCATTGAGCTGTTATGATTCAACATGCCACTCCTACCATGTATTATATTCCCACATACACAGCATCTCTTTCTGGACTCTTTATTCTCTTCTCTAATTGCTCCAGCTATTTGTATGCTAACAGCACCTTGTTTTAAGTACTTTTTAAACTATGTTTTAAAAGGGGCGAAGCCCATCCCTTATTATAATTTTTCAACATTTTCTTGCAGATTCTGCTTCTAGTTAAAACTTGAGAATCAGTGTGTCAAAGTTCCAAGAAATAGCTGTTGAAATTCTAATTAGGCTTCCTTTTCCAGAGAAGTGGCATTTTTACAATGCTGAGCCTTCCCATCCTAGAAAATCCTACGGGTCTTCACTGGCCTTGATTCACTCAGTCCCACACCTCATACAGTGAATGCCTGGCAGACATTCAAGAACTACATGAAGAATTTTTAAAAAGCTTTGTAATTTTCTTTATGTAGATTTACATACATTTTGTAAAGATTATCCCTCTATAATTTACAGTTTTTGTTGCTGCAGTGAATGGGACCTATTTTTCCATTACATTTGTAAAGAAGTTGTTGGCATACAAGAAAGCAACTACTGCTCTGTATGTTGATCTTCTAGCTCGTCACCATGCTGACCTATCACTTCCAGTCGTTCCTTAGTTCTTTTGGATAGCTAGTTCAACAATCACGCCATCTGCAATAATGCCAGCTTCGTTTCTGTCTTTCCAAGACAAATACACCTTACTTCTCTTTTTTTTTACAGGACTTTATTGGGGAACAGTGTGTACTTCCAGGACTTTTTCTCTAGTCAAGTTGTTGTCTTTTCAATCTTAGTTGTGGAGGGTGCCGTTCAGCTTCAAGTTACTGTCCTTTCAGTCTTAGTTGTGGAGGGCGCAGCTCAGCTCCAGGTCCAGTTGCCGTTGCTAGTTGCGGGGGGCACTGCCCACCATCCCTTGTGGGAGTCGAACCGGCAACCTTGTGGTTGAGAGGACGTGCTCCAACCAACTGAGCCATCTGTTAGCTCAGCAGCAGCTCAGCTCAAGGTGCCATGTTCAATCTTAGTTGCAGGGGGCGCAGCCCACCATCCCTTGCGGGACTCGAGGAATTGAACTGGCAACGTTGTGGTCGAGAGCCCACTGGCCCATGTGGGAATCGAACCGGCAGCCTTCGGAGTTAGGAGCATAGAGCTCTAAACCGCCCGAGCCACCGGGCCGGCCTACACCTTACTTCTTGGTTAAAATGGTTTGCTTGGCCTGGGCCTCCAGAGCGACATTAACACAGCAGTAACAGTAGGCATCCTAGTTTGCTCCTGACTGCATGGGATGGCCTTTGTTATCTAGGTGAGTAACGTCAGTAAGTATAGTTTTTACCGTACGTTGTCATAAACAGCCTTTATTAATAACCTCTACGTAATCTGCTAGTAGTGTCCTTGAATTATTAAGGGGCACTGAATTTGATTCATTGTTTTTCTGGCCTCTGTTGGGCTGATCTTATGTTTTTTCTTCTTTACCGTGTTAATGTGATGAAGTAACGTGTGTTGGTTAAAGGCATGAGTATTTACTACTTTGTCATCAGCCAGATGTGTCCTGGGAACCTGGCTCCACCACTTTTACTGGCTCTGACTATGGGCCAAGTTACTTGACCACACTAAGCCTCAGTTATCATCACCCCACCCTGTAAATTAAGAATAATAATCCTAATTAGATTTAAGATATGTAGTTGGCCCAGTGCCAGTAAATATTAGTTCTTAATGATCAATTTCCTAATGTTGAATCCTTTACAAATAAGGTACAGAGTTTGGCAAGCAAACCCACAGAAATCAACCACTAAAACTGGGATGGATTTCTAATGGGTTTCTGTAGCTCCTGAACAAATAAATGGGATTTGGGATAAGAGTTTAGTATAAACACCCTATAAAATAGCACAAAATTCTAGGTATATGTGCAATTTCCTGGAGACAGGCCACAGCTTTTTTTCAAAGGGATCTATGTCCCAAAAAAGTTAACTACTATTTGGGCAGGGGGAGAGGAGTAACACAAGACAGTGGTTAAGGGCAGATTAACTACCACAGAAAGTTCACTGCTGTGTGGACAAAGCCAGGCAGCCTGGTCGAGGGGGGACTCCCCTGGAGCGTTGGTTCCAATGTCAAAGCAGATGGAATGATGGGGAAGGGAGTCCCACAAGAATTTTCCTACCTTTTATTTGTGTTTGTTCTCTTTCAAAAGTGCAAATACGTTGACCAAGTCATATCTGCAGAAATGCATGGATAGACTGCGAAGAGTAAGGAAAAAAGCATCCAGAGAAGGGGCGCTAGGATGGCACTAAAGATAAGCCTCATCTATGTCATGCTTTTATGGGCTGAGAGACTGAAAAGACCCCATAGGCCAGTCCTGCTTGGTCTTTTTTGTTACTGATTCCTGTTTTTAAGCTAATGGATTTTAAGCTACTTAATCCCATAAACATCTCATATCTTTGTGTCCAACAAATGGTAGCCAGATTGACTCAATAACAAAAAGAGAATTGGGAATAACTGTTATGATGAGAAGGAATGAGCACAAAGGAAAATGCAGAAGAAACGGGGCAGACACCGACAGGGCCAGAGAAGAAACTGATGTGGATTCAAAGAGATGGCATTTTATCGTCACGGACAGCACAAGAAGGCCCTGCTCCAGGACACCTGGGTTCTTCTATTCCATTTTAGGCTTTAAAAATGTTTGCTATTCATTTTCTCTGAGGAATAATTATGTAAGGACCAGAAGGGCTCACATATGATTACTCCTATGTCCTTCTGTACATGACTATTTGACTTTCGTTTCTTGAGGAGAGTCTGGGGCTGAGGGACAGCCCCGTCCTCTGCCAACACAAACAACAACTCTGTGTACAAGTAGTCACAACAGTGCCACTTAGAGAAAAGCAACAGAAACCCTTCTTACCTGCCTAGGTGTTCAGAGTTCGGGCTGACCAGGTACATGAGATTCCTGAGGGTATGCAGTGGTTGTAATTGATCTAAATTTACATGCTAAAAAAAGCAAGAAATTGATTACTATTTTCAATCATGTAAGAAATTAAAAATTAGTTCACAGCACATTTTCCATACCTGAGAAAAGCACAGGTAAAGAATATTTGCATTCAGTTTCTTCACTGCTCGAGTAAATTTCTGTCTGCTGAGATTTTCCCCACAAAATTCACTGTAAAACAAACATAGAATGTGTCAAGTTTTATGTTTTTGAGGAAATTCTATGTTAAAACGTTCGTTTTGAAGAGCATGCTTTACACACCAGCTCGGTATAAAACATACCTTGTGGCCTTTGCCTCTGAATAATTTGTATTTAGAAACTTTCTAAGAATGAACTGTTGCCCTCATGGAGCAATTTCACTGCATCTATAACAATTACAAATGCACATACCCCCTGACCAAGCAATTCCACTTCTGAAAATTTGTTACACAAATACTTCACACTAATGAAATGATGAATGTGTACGATTATTGCTGAAGTATAACTAGAGGACCGGTAAGATCTTGGAACATTTACACAAAGGAAAACTCTGCAGCTGTCCCCATTATGCAGAATGACGGCTAGAGGCTCACGTGGCCCTACAAGCCCCACACGTATGCACGCCCACCTTCCTCACTGCCCTCGGTGTCCACTGCTCTCCTGGCAGCTCACTCTTCCCAGGGCTTTGTCCTTCTCTCTGCCCACAGCCTCTTTCCCAGGGTCCCATGACCTGCTCCCCCCCAGGTTTACACGTGATCACACACACCTGCCCACCCATACACAGCAAGCCCTTCCTGCCTCCACGTCCCCTTTCTCTCTCACCCTGCCTTAATGTTCTCCACAGCACTTGTCACCATCTAACATATAGCTTACTATTTGTCCCTTCATTAAAATTAAGTAACAAGAGGGTAAGCATTATGTTTTCATCACCGTTATACCCGTAGTACCTAGAACAGTGCCTGGAACATAGCAGGTATTCAATAAAAATTTGTTAAGTAAATAAAAACTTAAAAAGCAAGGTGTAAAACACCTTAGTATAGCATGATATCTTTGTCTTTAAAGAGGGGGAGATGGTAATCATATTTATATTTGCTTGAAATGCAAGGATAACTGGAGGGGGGCTAAGAAGGTCTTAGTAGGAACTGGGCAGACTGTAAACGTTTACGGTTTTTTGAATTTTAAACCACATGTTTTTTATTTAAAAGAAAATCAGACAACCAAAATAATTTAAGTGTTTCAGTTTGCCCAGTTCTTGCACATGAGCATACCCTGATTATCCTAGTGTTCCCTTCAATTATTTTTTCAAGTGGGAGAAACACTTCATGTGCAATTGTAAGGTTAACACCAATTTGCACCACGTGAGGCTTCTGAAATTTGTCTCAATATCTTAACAGTCAGACTTTCTGTATTGGTAACACTTAAATTCTTGTTTTTGATTTAATCAGAGTAAGAACATAATACTAACATGAGAGATCCATGACAAAGACATCACCACCTTCAATTACTTGCCTGTTGCACAGCTTTTTGGGAAGATTCACATCGAGTATATGAGACAAGATGTTGACCAGCTGAGTCGCATAGCACAACGCAGCACTGATTGTGTAAGCGGGGTTATTATGCTCCATGTCTAAAGTATAAAGACAACAACCACACACAAAACAACTTTAATTTCAACAAAAATAGGAATGAAGCTACATTTTATGATTTCTAATTTTATCACTACATTATTGGTTACGTATTACTCCTTACTAAAAGAAAGTCCATGGCCAGACATTAATATTTCGTTGTTTATGGTTTTGCTAAGTGAAATGGGCCTAAACAGGTCTAGCATCAATGAAATGAAAGTCTGAATTGCCGGACCTGATAATTACTTATCAGAACTTGTGCCCAATATAAATGTCCCCACGCAGAGAGGCCTTCCCTGACCACCCTATGAAAAAGTACTGCTTTCCTCTATAGCCCCACGGTGTGGCTGTTTCTGGCCACAGCACACATTCCGTGTATGGTGCTTCCTGTCCTTCTCCCCACAAAGGGCTGTCTTTGGTGACACTTGTCTTGGTGACACCACCTTTGTATTACCAGCACTGTATATGACAGAAAGCACATAAATTTGCTGAATGACTAAATAAATAATCCTTTATCACTGAAGAGAAGCTGCAGGAGTTTTAAAAGGTTTCTCTATTGCTGTATTGAATCTCTATTTAGGACTGCTACAACAAACTCTGTATGTTAAAAACTATATAAATGGGACTCAGGGTAAATACATTTCTTTAAATAGTGAGGTCTTTTTATATAAATAAAGCAATATAGACCCTCAATAGGTGAAGTAGCTAAAATCTATGTTTTCAGTCCATCCAGATGCATAAACAACATGTGTTCTATCTATACAATAGAATGTCGTTCAGTCATAAAAAGAATGAAACCCTGCTACACAAAATAAGTCAGACAGAAAAAGCAGAAAACCATATGATTTCACTGATATGTGGTGTATAAACCAAAAACAACAAAAGAACAAGACGAACAAATGAGAAAGAAAAACTCATAGACACAGACAATAGTTTAGTGGTTCCCAGAGGGTAAGGGGGGTGGGGGGTGGGAGATGAGGGTAAGATGAGGATATGGTGATGGAAGGAGAACTGACTCTGGGTGGTGAGCACACAATGGGATTTATAGATGATGTAATACAGAATTGTACACCTGAAATCTATGTAACTTTACTAACAATTGTCACCCCAATAAACTTTAAAAAAAAAAAGAATGAAACCCTGATACATGCAACAATGTGGATAAACCTGGAAAACACGTTAAGTAAAAAGAAAAGCCAGACACAAAAGGCCATATATTGTATGATCCTATTCATACGAAAAATCCAGAACAGACACAACTATACGGGGCTGGAAGCAGGGAGGGATGAAGAGTGACGGCTTCAGGCCCTGGGGTTTTCACTTGGAGTGATGAGAATGTTCTGGAACTAGATAGAGGTGATGGCTGCGTAGTGCTATGAATGTCCTAAGTGCCACTGAATTGTTCACTTTAAAACTTCATTTTAAGGTACATTTTTGCCTCATTTAAAAAATATATCTTTATAAAAGTTTTCTAAGACTGTTTTGCTTCTCACCAGGCCCCTGCGTGGTTTTCTTCTCTTCCACCCAGTTGTAGTAGGCAGAGTAGTCCCCGTTGTTGGGAAGGCTGATCCAAGGCCCTGTGATGCTAATGCTGGTGTCCCCGTTGTGGTCGTCGCAGACCCATCTCCCAGAGAGGTAGGTCGTCCTCCGGGCTTCAGCAAGCTTGCTCACAGTGCTGGAGGTCATGGCACTGTCACTCTCTGAAGACACATCGGCGGGATCTCTGAAAACCAGAAGATGCATAAGGATGTCAAGGGACAGGCTTTTAGAGACTATGCAGCCTACTTGTCAGGTATGAAGCATACTGCAAACAAGTACACCACGGCAGGAGCTGACTTGGAATAGACAGAGATCAGTGATTGCTGTCAGAGAGGAAGGTCATACCAGGGTGAGGACGGTGGCACCACGGCTGACGGCCGCAAACAGCAGGTTCTCAAATGACGTGGTGTCAAGGTCCCTTGCTGTGCTTACAATTTTCTGAGGAGCCCAGAGAGTTTTTGTGAATGTGGATCGGATCTATTGATATTTACTATATTAGAAATCTGAGAAAATTTTAAATTGTTAATTCATTTGAAAATAATAAGCCTATTACATGTGCACATAGATATCTTTGGGAAGTGCCAGAAGATGGTGTTGAAAAGGTAGGTAGGTAGGAAATGCGTAGACCGGGAAGGGCTTTCCGTGCTACACTAAGTTTCGATTCTGTCCTCTTGGCCAGAGGTTCTCCATCCTTGTTCCTTCTGCCACAACACACAAGTAAGGTAACGCCTACTGGCTGTCACAGATAAGACTGGGGCAAGGGTACTATGGCCAATTCTAAGTTCTTTGCTACTTCTTCCTTCTCCCACTCAAGGAAGTTTGAGAAATGTGAATGAATAAGAAATCTCATTATAAGGATAACTTCAAAACTATCAACTTAGAAAAAACACCGGTATATGATATATACTAGTATAAAAACTTTCAACAGCACAGGGAAAAAGGAGAAAGTTTTTCTCCGTTTACTCTGTTGCGATTTGTATGCAGTTGTCAGTCTCCTTATGTGATAAAATCTGGAAAAGTGTGTTAGTCTTTGTTTACTGCAATGTGTGTAACATTGCGATCTTGGCTCATGAGAATTTAATTTGGCATAATGTTTCTGTTTTGTTAGCTTTTTTCTCCCCTTTGGTATATCTTTATACCAATTTTTGGGTAATCCAACTTTTCCCCACTGATCCAAAGAGTGACCTTAGGGGTTTATTTCAGAACGTTCTATTCTGCTCTCTTTTGAATCTGCCTTTTTATTTTATTAAGCAGAGAGAAGATTTTCAAACTAGAAGCAACAGACTTTTAAGCTTTTAGGAAGCTAACTCTTGCAACAGATGAATGGACAGATTGAAACAGGTAGCAAAGAACAGTTACACAACTAGCAATAATCCACTGACTGCCCAATTCCAGGGAAAGGGGTTGGAAAGTGGGGGTGACCAGAAGAGACAGGAAAATCCTCAACTGGAACAGCCTGGTGGTTAGTGAGGAAGCAAATGGAACTCTTCAGTATATTAATAGTTTCTAAACCTGGCTGCTCATCAGCATCATCTGAGCAAGTTCAAAAATATAAAAGTATTCTGAGCTGGACTGGGAGGTTGGAGGTGTGTCATCTGAACCCATATTTTCCAAAAGCTCCTGGGTGACTGTGATGAACAGCAGGTGGGGAACCAGTCTTGCCTCCCCACCGACTCCTGAGGGTATCCATGAAGGACAGCCTAAAACCAGACTCACTGTACTGAGTGCTCGATGGTGGTTGGTCACCAGGAAAGGCCAAGTCACCATGTGGTGCCCTCCATGGTAAGAGACCCCAAGCACTAGGTGTTTTCTTCCAGTATAGTTCATGATTTCTCTGTGAAGCAGGCATTTACTCTCCCCATCTAACAGACAAGGAAATAAGACTTGAGACTCCAGAACCCGCCTCACGGCACAGAAGAAACAACCTGCCTGGGGCTGCAGCTGACATCAGCCATCAGCTGGTTCTTGATCAGGGTGAGGCAGCAGCTCATCGAGAAGCTCTGTAAACAGACATAAGTCTGGGCCCTCCTCCGCCAAGGGCCACCGCCCTTCACCTTGGCCACCTCCCCAACTTCGTGCAGTGTGTCCTACTTGCTGAAGCAGATAAGACTTCAGTTTCATTACCAGGAAAACCAATGGCCCCAGAACGAGGCTCAATAAATGAGGTGCTGATGTACTGGAAAAGTACTCGTCTTTGGAACCTGAACTATTCTTAGAGTCCAAAGACTCGCTTACTGTACCTCACAGAAGTCTTTACTTCCTCGATTGGAAAAATGACAGAGGTGAGCTCTAATATATGAGATCGCCGAAGATTTGCCAGACGCTCATAATGACTTCTTAAGTCAATGGTTTTTTTTTCTACTAAGTCACCAAGTTTGCGATTGTGCCTCTGAATCTTCTCCTTTTTCTCTTGATGCCTCTGTGCGCGAGTATAAAGCTTCTGATTCTTTTCCTTGGTTCTGAGAAGACCTTCAGAATCTAAAACAAATCATACCCAACAATTATCTCTGCAAATGGTTCCTGGGTACTGCAGAACCCCACCCCACAAGCATAATTGTCTTCCTGCAGTCTAAACTGAAATCAAAACCTCAAAAAAATTAACTAGATAATGTTCACTAAGTGGAAATTGAGAGCTTAGTTCACCTGGATAATACACATAAAGCAAAGGGGCCCACCACTAACAGGGCTCTGGATCTCCATTTGTAATTATCCTTAGTAAGAATCACTCAATGACTATCAAGTTTAAATTCACAGCACAGAAGTACCTGACTTTCTTACTGTGAGCACTGAAGAATAGCCACATTGGGCAGAAAAGAGATCTACTTCAAGTCTGAAAAAACTTATTGGCTAATTTTCTTTAGAAACCTCTTAAGTGTGCCTTGGGTTCTATTCAGAAAACTGAGGGATAATCTCATTTTCAGGTGTTTATGCAGCAAAGAAACAGACCAAGAGCTCTGAAGTGACCCTGGAGTGTAGCAGCACCCAGCAGGATGGGAGTGCCTATTTGGTGTCACCTACTATCTGCCAGCATTTTAAGTACTACAAGGGCAACAAAAGCCTAGCCACATAGCCAAGGAGACAGACACCCACCCTGTCTGATTTATGTTGTTTTGTGGAGTTCCTTCAGGTTCTGGATCCCGAGACCTGCAAGGGACGTTGGGTTGTAGCTAAACTTCTCTAGACTAGTAAAAAAAAGTTGTAAAATCTCAAGACAGACACCTAGGAACAAGTTAGGAGGTTCAAGTTCAAAATCAAGCTCACTATTTTTCCAGGAAAGCTTCCTCTTGATACATTGTAAGCTGGGTTCTCTATTTCATGATTATTTTTGACCTGTCCACTGCCTAACTTGAGGGTCAATCCCTTGATGGCTATGCTACAGTTCAGGGCTTTTTTTTCTTCTTTTCATTACTACTATCACAATCCTATTAACTCTCATCAAAACTCTGCCTACCTCCAGCTTGGCTCCACTTATACCCTCTTTCACTGGCTCTGTCTTCCGAAGCTATAGCCAGTGCTCAGCGGTTCTCCACTGCCCATCAAATACAGACCAAACGCTTCGGCCGCTTGATCACCTATTATAGATCCCACAGTTCCCTTCTGCACCGTTCATTCTAGTCTCACTCAATTACTAAATACTTCAAATTCTTTCCACAAGGTGGAACTACTTACCGTGTTTCCCCAAAAATAAGACCTAGCCGGACCATCAGCTCTAATGCATCCTTTGGAGCAAAAATATAAGACCTGGTCTTCTTTTACTATAAGACCCGGTTGTCTATAATTAATATAATAATATAATATAATATAATATAATATAATATAATATAATATAATATAATATAATATAATATAATAATATAATACCGGGTCTTAAATAAGGCTTGGTCTTATATTAATTTTTGCTCCAACAGACGCATTAGAGCTGATTGTCCAGCTAGGTCTTATTTTCGGGGAAATATGGTAGTTAAGTAAATGTGTGGGGATGGATGGATGGCTACTGAACGAGTCATCATTCCTTAAACACTCATCCTCATCCTTTTGTTCAAATCAACATCTCTCTAGGAACGTTCTCTGCTCCTAGTCTCCATATTTTATTCATTAAGCAAGGCCTCCCTCCATAAACGCTCCCCAGACTTCTTGCTCCTTGGGAACTCCATGGTAACGTGTGCACCTCACCTATGGCACGTACCGTGTTTCCCCGAAAATAAGACCTAGCTGGACAATCAGCTCCAATGCGCCTTTTGGAGCAAAACTTAATATAAGACCTGGTATTATTATATTATATCAATATCATATCATATCATGTTATATTATAATTACATTATACCCGGTCTTATAATAAAATAAGACCAGGTCTCATATTAATTTTTCCTCCAAAAGACGCATTAGAGCCGATTGTCTGACTAGGTCTCATTTTCGGGGAAACATGGTAGCTCTTAGCTGTTTATACCAGATCCAACTGACGCTATTTCATCTCTCGATTAGAATAAAAGGAGCATCTGATAATTGTTTGTGGACCGAAATCACCGTCTTTGACTGAGGACCATTGTTCCTAGGTATTTTATTGCAGGCATAAGGTTTCTTACAGTTTTATTTCTCCTCAGATGCATCTCTTTATTATTCCTGCTCAATGTCAAGTCCTAAAGATTAAATCTCTGGTTCTACCACACACTTTCCAGCAAGTTCATTCATTTTCATGATCTTTCCTGAGCTTTTTACAAGTGCTCAAGTGAATCTGTCTAGCCATGGCCCTGAGTCCCATGGTGGTTAGACTTCAAAAGGACAGTTTCCAATTTAATATCATGACCCCTCCTCATAGGAAGCAGGAAATAGTGTCACCCAGCCAGCACCAGTGCAAGACTCAGCACTCAAGAGTCTAGTTTGTCCTTCTCTCCGTGCCATCTCCCCCTAAATGTCATAACATTTTGATGCTATTTCTGTAATCTCCTCCTGCCTCTTTGGGTAAATAACTCTGTCTGCTCAACTCTGAAATTTCATACAATCCAGCTTCCCTATCTATGCTGAATTATTCTGTATCATGGTACCTTAAATCAAGAGACGGGAAATACTCTTCAGGCTCTACAGTTTATAATTTATGACCTTTTCTGAATATATTTGAATATATTTAGTACTTCAACAACAAAGTTAAAAAGACAGACTGTTTATTGTGTAGCAAGCTCAGTCCATGGACTTGAGTCCATGCAGCTTCTGGAATCCATTAACTCCTTTAAAATTGTTGCAGAAGGTTGTGGGGGTGGCAACCAGACTGCATTTACATTCTAAAGAGCAGTGGTCCCAGCCCTGAGAGGTCATCGGACAGGTCAAGAGCAGTGCTACTCCAAGTGTGGCCTATGGGTCTGGGCCCACCTGTAAACTCGCACCAATCAGACGAGACGTACAGAAATACAAAGTACATTTAGAAACTTTTTTCTTCGACATGGCAATTTGACATTGCCATACCATTTAAGTGTGCAATCATTTTTCTAGTAATTTTATCGTATTTTACAAAAGTATTGGTATCAGTTTATGAGAGTGTAGAAATCTAACAAAAAAACTTTGTTTACTACAAACAGTTTAAGAGTCACTGACTCAGTCCCCATGCATGAGATTTTAATTTCTTCAATCCAGGGTGGGTCCCAAGATTCTCTAGATGTTAAAAAGGTCACGAGGTCACTCTACTAGAGATGGAAACCACTGTTATAGGTCCACTGCTTTAGAACCGTATCTTTTATTTTCTGTGACTGTTGCTTTTGTATTTTGGAGTTAGGAACCTATTAGAGCTGATCAAAGTTTTAAACTTGTCATCAGAGAAATGCACACACTCAGTAAATTTAGCAATTTCAGGAGGTTATCAGATGCCTGGGGGCAAACCACTGGTGTGAACATCATGGGAGGATGGAGGGAGAGGTGAACCAGTGTTAAGTAACAAGTCCCTACATGGCAGTTGAACCAGAGCCTCTGGAGAATGCATGCAAAGCTCAGTGGGGAATCGGCTGTCTGGAGTTCTGAGCACCTCTGCATTATGCAGCCCTGCTTCTCTAGCTTCTTAATCCCGTGCAACTTCACGAGCACTTTATGAGGACAAACAGTTTCAAAGGAAGCTTTTAGACCATTACATACCACTATAAAATACTTGCCTCTGAAAGCAATGAGTAGAGAAGAAAGGGATTCACAAGGTATGACGGTGACTCATTCTAAACTTGAAACACTGATCTTCAGAAATAGATGTAATATTTCTAAGGATGCAGGATTTCTGAGGATTCTCTAAAATTTTTGACACTCACCTACGATAAAGTATGAACTCTACAAATATAATGTAAGATTAATGCAGATAAAAATATGAGTAAGACACACTATGGAAGAAAAAGCCAATATTCTGTGCTTCTGGTATGAGCTAATAATTATTATAAATGAGTACCGAGTCAGACTTTGAACTTATTTTTAACTAAGGGAATTGGGAAACATACATTTCTTAATTATTTTAGGTGAGAAAGGTAGCAGGTTAAAGGTCTTCATATAAAAACTCCTTACACAAATGTTTTATGACAGGAAGGCAGGCAGTAAACTTTTCCAAGTTGCTATTGCTCCCCTCTCCTCTCTCTGTCTCTAGTTTATTAATTTCATGACATTCCATATGAGCCCTTTGTCAGGGCTAGAGGGAGGGGGTCAAAGTACTTACTTTTCTTCATTTCTTCATTTCCTTTACATATTGTTTGTTTCAGTTGTTCGATTCTCATCTTGCAGGACATTATTTTCCATCTCTTAAAAAGTATGCAATAAATATCAGAAATGGTCTCTTAAACAAATATGATTATCTAGCTGGTATCACTACCTACTTTCAGGTATGCCTTAGAAAGCATAATCAAGAAAAGACAAATATATTTATTACAGCTTTAGTAACTGTGGTACATTACAAAAAAGAAAAAAATGTTATTCAATACAGAATTTGCTAGAAAATTAAGAAAGAGAAATTCACATAGTTTTTTTGTATAGTGTTAAGGAGCACAGAGGAAAAGTTGGAGGATATTCTCTTAACATGCTCTGTCCAATATACAGCTCCTGGTCACATGTGGCTATTTAAAACTAAATTAAAATTACATAAAATAAAAATACTCAGCTCCTTACTCACACTACCCACATGTCAAATGCTCAACACATGTGGCTAATGGCGACCACATTGGTCTATGCAGATATAGAACAATTGCATCATCACAGAAACTTCTACTGACGCACTACTCTAAACTTTTAGTTCTAGTTAAGACAGTTAATGTCTCTGTATTAACTTACTGATACAATAAACAAGTATTACTTCCAAATAATTAAAACTGCAATAAAACAGAACTTGAAAAAAAGTATGGAACTCATGTAAGATTTCTTGAAAGGCCTTAGACAATTACACGAAACATGCAATTTCCTCTTTACATTACCAGGATTTAGATCCAGCTTCCCCCCAAGGTGAATAAAGGATCTGTAAAAAATGCGACCTAGTAGTTTAAAAGTCTGGTTATCTATTCCACATTGGCTCCATAATAGAATATGGCTAACTAAAAGCTTAAAACAACATTCAAATGCCTGCGGTGTCCAACACTTGTCTACATAGTCTGATAGTACACACAGTGGGTTGCAGGGGTGTTCTGGCGGGCAAAATACTAGCTTCTCCCATGGAGTGAGAGAGACTTCTGAAAACAGATTCATGTAGGCTGGTGGATTCAGAAATGAACTGGCAATGATATGGGTTTATTTTTAAAGGATATTACTGTTAAAAAAAATCAATACTGAAGTTTTTGATAGAAAAACAAGAAAATACAGAGAATGCAGAAAAACAGGGATAGGATTCTTGATAAATAGCCTTTATGATCTTTTTCCATACAACATATTTTGTTTCTACAACATTCACAGCATGAACATAATTCACTTCTATCACAAATATTCTTTAAGTAAGTTATTATTTAAAAATTACGAGTGATGCTTATTACTGTGAAAAAATTACTCATCACAGAAGAGAAAAAAGAAAGTGGTTGTTAGCAGGACTCCTTCCCATTCCTCAGGGGGTAATCTCAGTTAAAGTTTGATGTGTATCTTTTCAGATTTTTTCTTTTCAGATCTTTTCAGAGTATATTTAGATTTAAAATACATACACAAATTGAATCATACTTTACTTTAGTGTACTTTTTGTTCTTTCATTAAAAAATTTATCTTGGACATCACTCTGTATCAGTACATGTAGACTGACCACAATCTTTTGAACAGTTACACAGAATCATAATTATGTACTCCATCCCGCTTGACTAGCATTTAGATTATTTATATATTAACTTTACTACTAGTGCTGCAGACAATCAGTTTCTTTATCCGTGAATCTGCATTCATGTACATTTCCTCAGGGTGAAAATACCACACGTACATTAAAAATACAACAAACCACCACCAAACTGTCTCCCAAATATGTCAACGTATATTTCCTCCAAAAGTGAAAAAAAAATGTTGTCAACCAAATTCCTTATTTTCATGTTGTACTAATTTTTCCCCAGTTTATATTCATTTTGCTTATTTATAAAGGTCCTCTCACCCCCACATTACATAAACACTCTTCCATATTTTCATACATTTACTTTTCACATTTAATCATTAATCCATCTGGAATATGTGTGTTTATGAGGAAGAATTTTTCTCAAAAAGGAAAGCCCACTGTTCTTGTATTTCTATGTCAATACCACACTTCATATGATGTCTTCATAATTAATTACCAATACCCTGTTTTTGGTTATCTAGGTGAAATATTTGAGAAGCCCACACTACGAATAAATTCAAAGAGAGGACCACCAAAAATGATTAAAAATAAATTTAAATTCAAAATGATGTTTTAAGCTCTACCAACTTAAAAACATGTAATCTCAAGGATAAAGAATATTATTTAAATAGTTCTTACAGCTTACCAACTGATCTGTTATCCATTTTCCTTCCATAGCTTTTAACACTCTGTATGGACAAGAGATACAGAAAATAAACTCTTAAAACAAAATTTTGTAAAGATCAAAAATGTAAAATCAACAACTTTTTAACATAAGGTCCTATAAGTGACTAGGAATACCAAAGTGGGACTTAAGCATTTAAAAATGTTTTCCAAATTCTGTTTTCTGCAATTTTTTTGTCACCTTTTTCCTTTTGCACTTCTAACACAGTCCAGAGCCCTTTTATAAATGTTCACAATAAACTTCCATAATAGCCAAGCCTTTGTCCTCAGTCATAATCAACAATTTCCATCAGTCATGATTAATAATAGTTACAAGAGAATTTACGATTGAAAATGCTATGATCATCTCCCAAAGAAATGGCACACACCAGTATCTGCAAAAATTTGTTTTGTTGAATGAAGTGTTCTATAAAAATAAGTTTCTATAATCACAAAAATTAGAGAAATGACTGAGTTAAATAAATCCAAATAGGTTTCTCTAATGCAGGGCATCTCAGAAGATCAATTCCACTTCTCAATGTGTTTATGTGAGCCAGGGTGTGTCTGGAGAACAGTGACTGGATCAGTTTGGGACAGAAGGTTCTACAGGACAATTCTCAAATCCAGAGGGTGAGAGATTCATCAGGGGTGCTTATTCATAACTCAGATTTCCAGGCTTCCCCCCACACCCACTGAATCAGAATATCTGAGGATAGGATTTTAAGAATTTGCATGTTTAACCATTTACCTCAGTGAATGAATTCTGACATAGACATCTGCAGACCACATTTTGCAAAACACTGATAGGGAAGAAGAAAGGTAAATGGAAGCAGCGTCCTACAGGAGCCACCATCACTCACTTAAGTCTCTAACATGCTGACAGTCCATTTAACACCTATTAGTTATCAGGGCCAGGGGTTTGACTCATCCATCCAGTCACTGAGTGCCTACTGTATACTGGACACCGGGTCTGATCCCAGTATTTTTTAGAAATTTGATAATCTCCTATTTTGCTTCTCCAAGATGCACTGCTTGCTCTTCCATACTTTGAGATTGTGTTCTATGCTTAGTAAGTTAGCAATCCCTGTATCTGTATCCACAGCACTGAATTAAATAAACGACATGGTGACTAGATAACCACCACAAATTAAAAAGCCAAATGAAAACTCACTCTTTTTGAAATTCTTCTTGCTTGCTCTTAAGTTGGCTTAACCGTTCCTTCTTGTCTATAAACCTGTAAGAAAAAAATTCAATGATCATTTTTTTCAGTTCAATGAGATTATGCAAATTTCTGAGCGCCGATCACATCTGCAAACTCATGTGGAAATGACTTGAAAGTGAGTACTGTACACATCTTCTCAATGGGGTGCACACAGCTGCTTACCACTTGGTTATTTTAAAACTAAGTTCAAATTCTCAGCTTTAAAAATTCTTTCATGGGTTTATAAAATATATCTATAGAGTTTTTACCCCCCAGGTTAAATTGTTTTTCTAAACAGGCACATCAAAGTACTAAAGTAAATTCAAAGAAACGGAGACTTTTTGTTATAAAAATGACTTTAACTATTATGCTTCATTTAATCTTGCACTCATTTATAAACTGGTTCTTTACAATCTTTAAAGCACATTTTTTCCTTACTGATTTTATGGCTAGTCATTACAGGTTAACCAGTTACTTAGTAAAAGTTATCAAAAGGAAGGGATATCATATTGCAATTCATTTTCTCTGTCAGTCTTCTATACTTATCCTTATTATTTTCTTCCTGTCACCTTATTTGGGGTTTAGTTTACCTTTTTTGTTTACAGTTGGAAATTCAAATCATCGACTTTATGCCTTTCTGCCTTTCTAATAAAACCATATAAAGTTACAAATTCCCCTGAGTATTGCTTTAGCTAAACCTAAAGTTTGTGATACGATGCATTTTCATTATCATTTAGTTTGAAATTTCTAACTTTCTGTAAGATTCCTTCTTTGACTCGTAAGTTATTTAAAAGTGTATTGTTTAATTTCCAGAAACATCTTATCAGTAACTTATTATTACTATCTTCTAATTTAATTCTGATATGGTCACATAACATACTCTGAGATTTCAATCTTTTTTTTTAAATTTATTGGGGTGACAATTGTTAATAAAATTACATAATTTCAGGTGTACAATTCTGTATTACATTATCTATAAATCCCATTGTGTGTTCACCACCCAGAGTCAGTTCTCCTTCCATCACCATATATTTGGAGATTTCAATCTTTTGATGTGAGACTGCCTTGTGGCCTTGAATTTGGTTTGCCTTGGTGAGAGTTACATGTGCATTGAAAGAATGTGTATTGTTTGGGTACAGTGTTCTATAAATGTCACCTAGCGGAAGGTAGCTACCAGTGTCATTCAGATGGAGATCTGTGCTGTTCAAGATGGCGGCCACCAGTCCCACGTGGCTGCTAAACACCTAACATGTGGTTTGTTGCTTAGTAAGGATTTGGTTTAAAAAATTTTATGACCAACATCATGCAACTGACTTTCAATCAAGCTAACAATGGCTACTACTGTATCAAACACTTCATGGGTCATGTTATCCTTCATGAAGGAAAATAAAATTGGTGGTGTGAAAGCTATACAGTAGACAATATAAAGGAATGTGGCTGGGTCAGCATTTCAACTGCTCATCAGCACGCATCCATTCTCTGCATTCTCCAAGGCACACTCAGGGACACAGGTAGACAAAAAGTTCATTCCATAAGTCTGTGCTTCCTCAGCATGATTTCCAACAAGTGGACAGATTAATAATAGTCATCATATTCAAATAAGACTTAATGATACATATTTTATCTTTATACAAAGGAGGGGGAAGGAATCATATTATGTACCGTCTCTCAAGAATTTCATTGAACAGACATTACATAATTTATTTATATAAACTCCTGTTGAACACTGCCACTTGCTCCCAGTTTTTCACTATTATCAGTAATGTTATAAATGAGTATCCTAGTGTACAAATCCTTACAAACTGTTAAGATTATGAGAAATTTCTATAAATAATATAACTTGCTGGGTCAAATGTTTACATGCAAAATTCTGGCAGTTATCTTTCAACTTCCTCTGAATCATTTCACGTAATTTGCAACCCCACCAACAGTGAAGAACAGGGCTGGTTTTCTCAGATGCTCCCCGGATGCTGCACATTTCTTTTCAGTGTTTGCTCACCTGATTGCCTCCCCTCCCTTTCCCCTAAAGACAGTTCATAATTCATTTATTTGCCTTTATTTCATTATTAGAAATGTTGAAGGCCTTTTCCTATCTTATTGCCTGATTACTTTTCTTTTGTTATTCCCCTATGTCCTTTATCCATTTTTCTATAGTTTTTAAGTGTTGTTTATTAGGGAAATTAGTCATTTTTTCTTTCAGACATCTTGAACTACTGACTACTTCCGCTTCTGTTCTACAGAATTTTCCAACTTTTATGCAGATATAGCTATCAATTTTTTGTTTAATGACTCTGGTTTTTGTGTTGTTTTCTGAAAGGAATCTGCCAGTGAACCTGTATCATAGCTTTTACAACACAATTTCTTACATTTTCTATCCCAATTTAAAAATGCCTTTTAATTATTTACCAAAATCCTCCATACTTATAAGATTTGGGGTTTTCTTTTCCCCTAAAAAAGCACTCCCTTAAATTGACCGTTGTTTCCTAAATTCATCCATACTTTTGCAACTAATTTTTTCCCCCAGTAAAGAAATACTCCCTTAAATTGCCTTTGTCTCCCTGTGATAGAGGCAATGGGAACTAGCAGAGGAGTGGTCAGAGGGTAGTACTGGAGATGGCACAGACCCCGGTTCAGGCTCCAGGGAGCTGTCCAGGAGTTACGCTGGTGTGGGCTGAGACTGCAGAATGAGTCAGAGTTGGCCCTGTTAACCGAAGGAAGGTAGGTATTATACGCAAAGCAAATCCCGCTATGTTTCACAAGGTAAAAAATTAATCTGTCTTGCATCAAAGGATTTCAACACACCAAGTGGGATAACAGGGATAGGCGTGTGTCACTAATGAGGTGTCAGCTAAGCGTGTGAGTCTCATCACCCCACGCTGTTCCTTGGCCACTGACAATCACGGCTGACTGAGTAGATCTATCCACAGGTCAGGCCATTCCCATAAATCTGGCCCATGTTACCAGAAAAACAGCACCAGGTCATGTGCTCTGTTAGGGGTCCACATTAATTCTGTGCTAGGCGATAATTAACGTCATTGTAACACCTCCAACTTACTGAGCACTTACCTGTCCCAGGCACAGTACCTTTCATAAAGTAACTCTAATCCCTCCACCTGCCTGCCCAGCCCTTTCCCTCCTCCTAGAGGGATATGTTTACTTTGTGCCCAGGGTTATGGCAATAAAAAAGTCTTAGAAACACCACCAATGTATTATAAGAAAGGCAAAAAATATATATAATTTTTCAAATAAGCAATTGACGGCCTTAAAAAATATTCAAACCCTTTGAACCAGTTATTGCAGTTCAAGGAATCTATCCTAAGGAAACAGATTAGAAATGAGGAGAAAGATTTATGTTTGAAGGTGCCAATCAAGAAATCAGTCATAATAGCAAAAATTGGAAACAACTTAAATGTCCAATAGGAGAACAAATGATTAAATAACAGTATATTGTCATGAAGGACTTTAAAATATGGTTACAGACAAAAACATTAATATGTGTTTATGAAATGTTGGATAAAAAAAGCTTATTAGAATAAGAAACTATATACACATATAGTACGATTCCAAGTGAAAAAAATATATTTAAAAGTGCGCGCGCGCGCGCGCGCGCACACACACACATACACACACACACACAAGGCTGGAAGGAAATAAATTATTAACAGAGTTGCGAAAATGAGTAAAATCCATTTCGTTCTTTAAGTATTTCTGTACTTGACAATTTACTACAATAATCATACATACTTTTATAATAAAAAGAGAGACTATTCAATCAATTCAAATTTCTCCTATTGTCTCCCCTTTAAGGATGACACCCACTGTAAAAATACATACATAATCCCCCTTCTAAAGTTCTTAGGCCCCTGGAGACAGATTATTCTTTGGGCTCCTGAAATCGATGGGAGAGAAATGAGCCCAACAGTTTTTAGGTCAGTGGTGGAGAACTTTGCCCATCTCTGATTTGGGTCCTGGCTGTGGTTAATAAGTGTTAATAAATGGAAGAGTTAATAACTGTTTCTGGCTCTAGAAATGAGGCAATGAGGCTTCTCAGGTAAGTGAGAGCACAGATGCTTTGGGGAAAAGAGATCACAGCATGTTCCACATTTAAGTGAAAACAGTTAAAGAACAAAATATTTCTTGAATTAGGATACTAACACAATAAGAATTACTAGCCATCGTATTTTTCTCCCTTAAATTCTTTAGGTATACAAGGGTATAATGTTTATGGACAAATGCAACAGGGAAAAAACACAGTCCTTATCAGGATGGTTCTTTCATCTTATATTAGAATATTTAGGATATGAAAAAATACAGTAAAAACATACTCCACTGGCAGGAATGTAATAAAAAAAATAGAAACAAAGTATTGTTGAGTTTCCCCATTTGTGAAACGCTTACACTTGTAAATGCTTACACTACTTAGTCACAGGGATTAAATAGGACAAATGAAAAAATCAGGTACAGGCATTTAGCTCATAATATACTCTAGTTTCCCTTTTCTTCATTGCAATGAGTGATTTAGCACTTAACATTACTAATGTATTAAATTGAACTATATATAAAAAATACAGTTCAGATCTGGAAGTGAATTTATAAATTAGATAACTCAGGAGTAAGTAAGGTAAAACTTATTTCCTCATTTTTAAAATAGGTTAATAATGCATGGGTTTATGGAAGGGAATGAGGTTAATATAATAAATGTGAAAACCTTTTATAAATTCCAAAAAGTATAATGATGAGGGTAGCCTGTGATAATCGACTGAAAACAAAAGTTGTATTTTTTCAGCATATCCACATGTGTTGGTGTAAATACAATTACCAAGCTGCATGGGCTGGGAGATGAGACCCTTCTTTAAGGACACAATCAAATAGCAGAAAGGTTGGCAGACTCTTGTCTAAAGTAAAGATAGGGAATCTAGCTATCTGTTGAACTTTTGTTCTGAGTAGAGTATACAAATGTGAACTCAGAACTGAATTCTCAACACAATAGATTTTTATAGGCTATAGTTTACTGACAACTAAAAGATACTAGAGGGAGACATAAATATCTAAAGGATAACTTTTTGGATGTTGGCTATATATCCCCCTTGAAATCTTCAGTAACGTCTAAATTTCTTGCTCATCCTTTATCCCACCTCAATTTGTTTAGCACCCATTTACTTCTGTTTCCTGGTAAAAGTGTAATCATATATTCTTAAAATTTAGTGTCGCGTCCCGTGCAACAAGGGCAGTGAGGGTGCGAGAAGGGGCAGTTTGGGTTAAGTTTTTAAGAAAGAAACAAACAGAGACTTAATGCAGTTATATCTCTCCGAAAGCCAGGGGTCTCTCAGTCTCAGAGGACTGGAGCCCTGAATAAAGCCGACTGGAGGCTTTTATTGATAAGTATGCAAGAGAGTAGCAGTGTTTTTTGGCACAGTCTGTGAGACTCACTTATCACGTTATAGAAACATCCCAAATCAATTATTTTAACCTTCAAACAGCCGAAGTACAAGGTCCCATTGTGTCTTACCTAAGGTCTGTACCTTCTCAATGTCAAGTCTCTCATATAGTAGCAGCTCCGTAGAGATAACTGATCTTTGTTCTCCTCACTATTTCTCTAGCAAACAGCTGTGAGGGAAAAGCCAGAGCCGGCAACAGCTTTTCCCAGGCAGGGGGAAGGGGAGGCAAGGCCCTTCCCATATTTGTCTAAGGCAGCTCATTGGGTGTCCTCGCTCGGTTCCGCCTGGCTTAGGCTGTATCTCCCGTGAGATATCTTACCCGGCTTTGGCTGCAAACCATCTTTTGGGGACCAGACAGAGACATAATGTGTAAGCACAAGGATGGAATGGAGTCCCAGAAAGGCACAATCTCACAGACTCTTCTTTCCTTAAGGAAAGACATGGAGGGACAGTTGGCTAGGCTGTTGTGCGACTACAATTTAGCAGTGAAGGTAATGCAAACGTACTTATAAAAGCAATATCCATGTGCTCATAAAATGTGTCTTTTTAATCCACACTTTAAAATAACTGGTTCCTAACCCTCAGACATTGCTTGTTGGTAGAACTGCAAACTATTGCAGCCACTATGCAAAACAGTACGGAGGTTCCTAAAAAAATTAAAAATAGAACTAACTTATGATCCAGCAATTCTACTTCTGGGTATTTATAAAGAGAAATCCAAAACACTAATTTTTATCATTCATCGCATTGTTTACAATAGCCAAAATATGGAGCAACCTAAGTGTGCGTCAACAAATAACTGGACAAAGGTGTGGTACATATATACAATGGAATATTACTCAACCATAAAAAAGAATGAAATCTTACTATTTACCAACATGATGGACCTAGAAGATATTATGCTAAGTGAAATAAGTCAGAGAAAGACAAATACCATATGTGGATTTCACTTACATGTGGAATCTAGACTAAACAAGCAAAACAGAAACAGACTCATATACACAGAACCAACTAATGGTTGCCACATGAAGCGGGGATTGGAGGGTTGGGTGAAAAAGACGAAGAGATTAAGAAGTACAAATTGGTAGTTACAAAACAGTCAATGTAAAATACAGCACAGGGAATATAGTCACTAATATTGTAATAACGTGCCAGGTGGGTACTAGACTTATTGGAGGAGCCTGTTATAAAGTATATAAATGTCTGACCACTACGCTGTATACCTGAAGCTAATATCAAATAATACTGAATGTCAACTGTAATTGAAAAATATAAAATTAAAATAAAACAACTGGTTCCTATACCAGCATGAAGATTTACCTGGTGCTAGTCTCTAAATATCCTCCGATTATATTCCCATTCCATTCGTACACCTATTATAAATCGGTATCCAATTTCTTTCCAGTTTTGACTAAAAAGATGACTTCAGCTTGTCAGTTATCCATTAACTGTGCTATTTTTTGTCAGATAACTGTATTCCTGTTAAAAGACCTATAACTTTACCATGTTCGCCAGTACAAGAGCCAAAGAAGATGGTGTTGGGAGTACTGCTTAGTATCACTCCTCTTCATTTCTTAAAGCACACAAGTTAAAGGGCAGGTGAAAAAGCAGAGAAGCAAGTGGGTATCGTTTGAGGACTGGGGCCAAGGTGGGAGATGAGGAAAGGACAGTGTTAGGAAGGACACACAGGTGTAAGGAACTCTTCTTTCTGAACAACAAAAATGTAGTGAGTTTGGACATTTTTCAACCAATCTATCTGCCAGTCTCATACTGTCAACAAAATTATATAAAGAACACACGTTCTTTTCTTAGGAGTCAAAGGAACTATTCATGAGATAGACTTAATCTTTAATATCTAATTTTCCTCGAACTGTTAAACCATTAAACTTGTATATTCAGATAGTCTGTTAATGAAACTCGAAAAGATACATTTACATTTACAAGAACTTTGATATGCCTCATCACATTCAAATCCATGCAGGCACAGCTAATTTAGCCAACTTACTGAAGAAGAAAAAAATTAGAGGTTAAACAAGGGTTTTTAAACTGTGCTGCATAAAGCTCCATATTTTATTTCCATGTGGTTTCCCACAGTTAGCAAGGAGATTCTCATACAGTAAAAGAGTCTGAAAGCAAAGCACAGAATAAAAATTTTTTCATAAATACTGAATACAGAATATCTCACAATCAACCTTTAAGCAGAGCTGCCTTTCTTCTCTGTAACTTGCCAGAATATTTATTGAGCACCCAATGAAAAATCATTAAAAATGATTTGGTTATTAGGACAGTGGTCCTGGGTCTCAATTTTTTCATCCTAGTAGATATTGGGCATTGTTCTGGGAACGAAGGAAAACAAACTCCTTCGTTCTTAGGGAGAATACACAGTTCAGAAAAGGGGAGGATGGAAAGTGAAATGAAGCTGGCTGAACAAATTACTATGCAGTGTTGCTGCCCCCGAACCCTAAATTTTCCTTTTTAGTTCTAAATTTTAAACGGTTCTGGTATTTGCTCTTTATTTTTCTTGGTCAGAAAAAGAAATCCACTAGAACATCTCTCTCTTCTGAAAATTAACTTTAATGCTCAGATTTAGCAAAGAGCTTATATGTTTTTCAAGTTCTATTGCCTTTGCCATTCTTTCAACAATATGCCTATGTGCCACCCACTGCTGTTTCAGTAAGCACTGGTGATCTGACAAAAAGCAAAATTCATGTCTTCATGAAACTACATTCTGGTTGCAGATAGCCTTCTCAAAGAAATAACATTACATACACATCGTGCGCTCAGTACCATGAAGGAATTAAGTATTGTGACAGAAAATAATGGGGGGGGAGAGATATGGAAGAAGTGGAAACCTACCTTAGTGAAAGCCGGGGAAGACCTCGCTAAGGAAGTGACATTTAAGCCATGAAAGACAAAAGATGCCAATCAGGAGGAAAAGTGTTCCAGAAAGAGAGAATAGCAAGGGAAAAAAAGCCCAGTGGTGGAAAAGTTTCATGTGTCTGTGGATTTGACAGAAGGCCCCTGACGATGGAGCAGTGAATATGAGGGAACATGGCATGAGTTTATGTTTTGAATGCTTACTATATGCTAGACATCATGCTAAGTACTTTAATGCATCTTTTTATATAATCACTACCAGCAACCTATGAAGTTAGATAGCCCACCATTTTCAAAATGCAAAGCACAGGCGAAGAAACCTGTCCAAAATTACATACAAGTGGTGGAACTTGGATTCAATTCAATGCAGCATGAATCCAAAGCCTGTATTTTTATTCAACCACATAGGCAAAGTCAGAAGGTAAGCAGTAGCCAAATCACATGGGGCTTTATATGCCATGGTAAGGAGCTTGAATTTATTTATTTTATCTTTTATGCCCTAATTAATTTTTTGAATTTTATTTTAAATGCAGTGGAAAGCCAATGAAAGGTTTAAGCAAAACAATGACATTACCTGATTTACATTTCTACAGTGGCTGCTGTGTAGAAGCCGAGGGGGGTGTGGAGGAATTTGAATTAAAAAAAGTAAACCAACAAGTGGCCAGGAGAGAAATAATGGCAGTCTGGACTAGAAGTAGATGGATTCAAAATCTATTTTGGAGCAAATCCAATTAGACTTGCCAATGATTTGGAGACATGGCACAAGAAAAAAGGAAAAGTCTAAGGATAACTCCCAGGTTTCTGGCTTTAGTAAATAAATGGATCAAGATAGATAAAAATGAAATAGTTCCGGATCAGACAACATTTGAGGAGGGGGAAGATTCATTCAATCATTCAACAAATCTCTATTAAGCTTCTATTATGTGATGATACAGTAGAGTACAAAACTGACAATCTTGCCCTCATAGAGCTTATGTCATTGGAGTGGAGGGAAGTTAGACATTAATGTGTAAGCCATAAGATGGTGATAAGGGTTGGGGAAGACAATAACGTAGGTTAGGAGGGAAAGGAGATTACTATTTTAATTGAATGGTCAAAAAGAATTTCTCTAATGTCTGAGCAGAGGCCTAAAGAAAACAAAAGAGGCAGGCTTGAAGATTTCTGGGAGAAAGGAGATCCTGGAAGTCTGAATAAGACTGCAGTGGCCATGTGGTCCGGCAGGCAGGTAGGTCAGGGCAGTATAGCAGAGTGGGTAAGGGAAAAATAATCGGACGTCAGAGGAGAAATAGACAATACAGAATTTTGGTTAAGGACTTTGGCTTTTGAATTTTGAGGCAAAACAGGAAACCCCTGAAAGATTTCAACAGAGTAATGAATGAGTGGTTGCAGTATGGAAATAACACCATATAAGGGAGCAAAGGTGGAAGTAGAAACTGGAGAAGCAATAATCCTTTGATGGATTAGCCCAGGAGATGGTAAAAGGGTCAGATTTAGGATAAGTTTTGAAGAATGGATAGAATTTGTTGATGGGATTAGATGGAGTGGTATTATGAAAGGATTGAGAAAGACTAGAAGTTTTTTGGCCTGTACCAAAGAAGAATGAGGTTTCCATTTACTGGGTTGGCATGAGCAGGGGAGGAACAGATTTGTGATGGAAAATAGTTAAGTTCAGTTTGCCAAGATGGAAATACGTATTACAAATTTAAATATAGACATTGAGCAGGCAGCTGTTTTCTGGATTCCAGAGAGGTCTAAGTTGGAGATACTAGTCTGGCAGTCTTCAGCATATAGATGGTTACTTAAATTAAAACCATGAGAATGGGCATAAGAAAATGTATATATAGACAGGTCCAGAACTGAACTTTTGGAAAACTCCATCAGTTAGACACTTTCATTTCATACCTAGTATACTCATAATAAAACAACTGGTTTAATTTTAAAGCTATCAGCAGTTGATAGTCATCAAGTGTATCAATGAGACACAGCAATAAATTAATAAGATTATATCCTGCAAATGTCCTCAAAAGAGAAAGAATCGACCTCCATTCATGATCAGAGGAATACTAGGAACTCAAAACATTTCCAAATACAGAGGCTGTACAATCCAGTAGTTAAGTGCATGGTATATATAGGTTCAGGCTGCCTGGATTTTAATTCTGGTTCCTACACTTACTATCTATGTGACCTAGGGCAAAGCACTTACTGTGCAGTTTCCTCAGCAGTAAGCTGGGGATAATAACCTACTGGCTTGTTGTAAATGAATTAATACCTGAACTTTTGAGCTCAAAAAGTCAGCTATCTTAGTATCATAGACACTAAGTTATTGAAAGAATCTGGGAATGAGAGACCTGTCAGCTAATCACACTAATTTTGCAATTATCTTAACCAAGGACTTGTAGCTATCTGGATTTCAAAACAAGGCCAAAACATGTTCCTAAATTCAATTCTCTTATGTAAGAGTTTCCGGCTCCCATTCCGGATTTTAAGACAGCCAAAACACATCCCCAAACTCCTTAGCATGCAAAACAATCAGGGAGCAACTAACTAGTCCTAGTTCACACATTAGAGTAAGCATGTCTGATAACCAGGTCCACCTGTGACACACGCGTCAAGGGCCAGAATCCCTCTCAACCAGTTACGTGATTCTCTTTTGGTCTCTCCTCTAGAGAATCAATGTGCTTTCGAAGATAAAGGTTAAACCAAGCTTTAAATGGAAGTACAGCAAAGTGCAGAGAATCCAACTGTAGAGACAACAGGGGAAGACTTCTCCAGAGTTATCATCCATCCATTTTCCCTAGTACCCAGGAGCACAGTGGGGTCAGACTCCTCTCGGGTGGGTTATGGGGAAACGGGCAACTTTCCCTTGTCTAGCTCCGACCGTCCCCTGGGAACAAAAGCAGCTACCCTCCCGATGTCCCCCTCCTCTTGCGGGGCTCCGGAGTCGCGACCCGGGCCTCGGGTTCCAGCCTCCAGTCACCGAGCGGAGGAGACACGCAGGGAAAGAACAATAGGGCTGTGGCGGCCGCCTTACCTCTCACGGTCGCGGCCGTCGAAGTAGACGAAATCGCCGTTCTGGACGCACTTGGCGCAGGTCAGCCGCCGGCGGGTGGTGTTGCACAGCGGGCACCGCTCGACCGCCACGTACAGCCCCTCGGCGTCGTCCACCGAATCCACTAAGTCCCGGGCGAGCGGCCGCGGCCCGCAGCCAGGAGCCTCCGGCGCCCGGGATCCCTTCCCACTGGGAGACGCCATGATAGACTAAGAGCAGGGCCAGTCACGTGGGATTTTGTTTTCAACCAGATGCATCCTGGGCGAGGAGGAGGGGCCGGGGGCGGTGCCCGCAGGGCAGGCGTGGGTGCGGGCCAGCCCCTTGCCCAGCCTCGCTGGTGGCGGGCCGGCGGGCGGCGCTGTTGCTTCTCCCGGTCGCTGAAGGGCAGCAGGTTCCCGAAGCAAGAATTAGGTGAGCGCGGCGAATCAGCCAAATAAAATGTCATCATCCGCCGTATCATGCCAAGGCTACGAGTCAACGCCTCAAATTTGTGTAAGAAATAGTAATACGATGCCCGAAGGATTATGGGAAGACGGACTGAGAACAAAATAAGGGACATTCTTTAATTCGCTATGGATGCTTTAAAATTTGGCTTGCAAGGTGGGATGAGAGGGCTGAGTCTTAGAATGAGATTTAATTTTGGCTCACCGACTTCCTTAATAGCTGTGTGATTTGGGGCAAATACCCAACCTCTCTGTGCCCGTGTTTTCATTTGGTAAATGAAGGTATGATTACAGTACCTAACTGACGTCGTGAGAATTACTAACAAATACGTTTAATAGTAATCTGATAATACTCTACCGGTACTAGCTAACCAGTAGAAGCGACCATTCTACTGAAGGTGGAACTCAATGTTTTATGTTTCTGAAAAGATAGTTTCAATTAAATTAATGGCCAACATTCCTCCGCTACCCTGGGCTACGCTTTGAGAAAGAATTTCAATTCGACAGAATTGAACCTGTATAGGATTACTCCCAGTTTCTTTCTGGGGAGAGAGGTAACTAGGGTGGGTCAGAAATTATATCAGAGTAATTAGTATTTGAATATGCCTCTACACCACAGAAGGAAAAAAAGAAAGTGGGTTTATAGGTGGAATTATCTAGAGCAGTGATTCTCCAGGATTATTTTAATAGGCTGTCAATGGATGACCGCCCTAAATCCTCTCTAGCAGGGACTGCTTTCCCAAGTTCCATACCCCCAAATTCCTAACTGCCTGTTAGGCATCAAGTAATGCACTGTGGCCACCACAAGCTCTGCATGTTGGAAACTGAACTTTCCCTCCTCACAGATCTGTTTTCTCATCTTAGTGAAAGACATAATCAGTGACCACTTGCGGCCAGGAATTAAGCGTCAAGGTACCCTCATCCCTCCCTCCCATCACCCATGAGGGACTGGTATTGAGTGATCATAACCTCTGCATTTCCATCGAAGGCTGATGATTCCAGAAACTAATTAGGTCTTGAATCTAAACCCTTTGCTCCATCCTGTGAGTCTGAGCTCGTCTGTTTTAATACAATTACATGGGGTTATAAAAGCACACAAAAAAATTCCCTATGCTGTTTCGAAATAGAGCTTACACTAAATCTGAATGGTTCCTGAAGGTTTCAGATTTATTTTTAAGTGAGACAAATAATTTTCTTTGATCATTTCCAACAGAAGGATATTTGATTCTTCTTAAGGTTTCAGACTTTCATGTTTCCTTTGCGTTCTGATAGGATCTGTCGCAGTGCCTAGCTCTAATGGCCAGGATCATTTACTCCATATTTTAAAAGGCAAAAAATAGACACATTCATTTCTATCTACTAGATATTACAGAGAGTATCTATTGTATACAGTTATTTGAAATTTCTATATATTGCCATATATTTTAAGAGAAGACATTATGCACTACATCTTTAACAAGAGCGGAACATTACATTTTAATGATGCTACAAAATCACTCTAGCAAGGCCCTAAATCTCTCAATAAGCTTAAAGGCCCTAAATCTGAAATAATTTTACTTGTTCTGTTTTTAAAATAACATAAAAGTCATTTCGAATAAGACATTTTCTCCATTTCTTAGGCATGGTTATTCACATAGAATCACCCTTTAATAAGTAAACTCAAAATGTGCATGGAATATCTATAATTAAAGGTAGAAAAATGCAGCTGTTTCTGTGCTGGGCTTATGCACATACATACATAAACCAACATACTATGAGATGTTGAGTGATACACTCAGGCTTTTTTAAAACCCTTTAGAATAGGATAGATGTTTTCAAATGCTTCATAGATTTCAGAACGTTCTTTGGCACCTGTAAAGAAATCCAAGTTTATAAAATCTTTAACATAAAAACAATACCAAAATTTTCTTAAGACTAAAATTTCATGGTCATCTCCAATTACTTTTAATATGACATTTCTTTAGGTGTACCTGAGAAGTGACATTTATTCCTGGTCAAGACAAAAGAATTTGGTGACTTCATCCAAATTCCCACAAACACACACCCTAGAGCAGTTTTCTAGTACTTCCACTATGTTGGTGTATCAGATCATTTTCAGCGACACGGGGCTCAGTATGAAATATGGAATGTTCTCTCTATGTGTGCCGCGAACATAACCCCAGAACATGACTTTCATCAGCACCTGTGGGCACTTAGCTACCAGCAAAAGGGACTTCCTTTGGATCCACTCGTCTCTAATTAACATCTTGATTCCCTAATGTTGACTAACATAGTGAGACAAAGCGGAGCTAAAGTTTTAAATTTCAGTGTGTAGGGAGGGATTATTGGAGGGAAAATTGTACCACTGTCACCCTTAAGAGTCTTAAGTTTCAAGAGATCTTTAATTGTAACAAATTGCTCTGGGAATTAAAGGAATAAAAACGTTAATTAGAAACATGAAAAACATGTCTACATGGTCCCCACCCTTGAGAGAGTCCCTACTCATCTCTCACCGCCACCAACCACCACCAACTACTTCCACCTTCAAAGCTAGGCAGGCCCACTGGGCTAAGGGTTATGGCCTGGAATTACTTGTGTTTATATGGCGCTATCAGCTAACCAGGAAATTATTATCTGATAGTATTGTGGGAAGGAAGCAAGGAGATTAATGAAAGGAATATATAAAAACTGTTAGCATGAAGAGGAATGGAATAGTTTAATTTGATAGACTTGAGAGCTATGAAGTCAGAGAGGAGGAAGGCTCAGTAAGAGCAGAAATGACCTCGGAGAAGTGGCGAACTGGTTTAATTACAGGACTAATGACGGAATGACTTAAAGGAGAATCACCAGATTTAAGAAGCAGGTAGAAATCAGGATTCAGAAGATGAGCCATACTTTAAAAGATGAGCTATACTTTAAAAAGTGGAAAACAGCAAATGTTGGGAAGGATATGGGGAAACTGGAACCCTTATACATTTCTGATGGGAATGTAAAATGGTTCAGTCACTATAGAAAACAGTTTGGCGGTTCCTCAAAAAAGTTAAAATACAATTTACCACATGACCTGGTATATTCCACTCCTGGCTATATATCCTTGAAAATTGAAAACAGGTCTTCAAAGGAATAACATGAATGTAGAAGCATGTTAATTGCAGCGCTATTCATAATAGCCAAAAAGGGAAACAACCTGAGCATATACATCAATAGATGAATGGATAAACCAAACTGTGGTATATCCATATGATAGAATATTTTTCAGCCATGAAAAGGAATTAAGTGCTGATACAGGCTATGATGCAGATATACTTCAAAAACTAAGTTAAAGAAGCCAGACACAAAAGGTCACGTATTGTGTGATTCCATTTACATGAAATAACCAGAATAGACAAATCCATAGAGACAGAATGCCACTGGTGGTTGCCAGGGGATAGTGGGAGGGAGAAACGGGGAGAAACTGCTTAATGATGTAGGTTTTATTTTGGAGTAATGGAAATGTTTTGGGACTAGACAGAGGTGGTGGTAGTGAATGTACTAAATGTCAATGAATTACTCACTTTAAGACGGTTAATTTTATGTTATGTGAATTCTACTTTGATAAATTTAAAAAAAATTGTTTAAGAATAAAATATGAAGTCTTTATGAGATTAAAAGAGATAAAGGGAAAGGTTACTTGTTCATTGCCAAGGAGTTTACTGTCTGAGTCTCCACCCTCAAAGAAGTGGAATGGGAAGGAGGGGGAGTTACTGACACAAATAACAGAGACTGTACTTTGAGGTAGGAGAAACCCCTTAAGTCTCAGAAGATTTTAGTTACAACACCAAAATTTTAGTTTCTAAAGAGAATGGTTTTGTAGAAATTAAAAAGTGAGTTGAGGAAGCAGTAAGTAAAACACTACTGTAAAAAACTCCCTGCCTCTGATGTGATGGATTTTTTTGGCTTCTGAACACTTTTGAATGGAACAGCCTTCTTGTTAGGAGACAGTGAAGTATGTATAGCAAACACGCTCCCACTCCCCACCCCCCCAAAAAAACCCAAACCAAGGTTCTTTCTACATTTCATTGAGGAATAGAGTGTCTAGGTCCAGCATTTTGGATAACCATGTACTTCAGTTTTATCATAACACTTAAAAGAAAAAGAAATCATACCTAAAAGCATTGTATTCAAACCCAAAGAGTATAACATACTGGCATCCCCTGGGGAGGAGAAAATACCCATCACCCACGAGGGACTGGGTATTGAGTGATCATTACTTTATATCATAGGAAAACAACTTTAGATACAAAGAGCTTTAGGGAGATTATCTAGTAGAATTTCTTCGTTCATATGCGGGAAAACTGAGGCCCAAGAAGTTGAAGCTTCCCTTAATCATGAGTAGCAGCTATGGGAGAAGACCTCGTATACCCAGTGTTCCTTCCTTTACACCAAAAGTCATCAAATGAACATTGTTAGGATTTGTAACTGGGTGTTAAAATTGAAGGTGTTTGGTCAGTTTAGTCAACAGATTTCCTTACTGTAATATTGGCGTCAAAACTTTAAGGGAATCCAAAGCAATCTACAGATTCATTGCAATCCTTATCAAAATACCAATGGAATTTTTCACAGAACTAAGAAAAATAATCCTAAAACACATACGGAACCACAAAAGACCCCAAATAGCCAAGCAATATTGAGAAGGAACAAAGTTGGATATCAAACTATACTACAAGACCATAGTAATCAAAACAGCATGATACTGACATAAAAACAGGCACAGATCAATGGAACAGAATAGAGAGCCCAGAAATAAACCCATGCTGATACAGCCAACTAAGCTACAATAAAGGAGTCAGAATATATAATGGTATAAAGACAGTTCCTTCAATAAATGGTGTTAAAAAAACTGGAGAGATACATGCAAAAATAAAAATGAATGTAGCCTCAAAAATGAACTCAAAATGGATTAAAGATTTAAATGTAAGATCTGAAACCATAAAGTTCATAGAACAAAACATAGGCAATGAACTGTTTGACATTCATCTTAGCAATTTTTTTTGATATGTCTCCCAGAGCAAAGACAACAAAAGCAAAAATAAACAAATGGGACCACATCAACTAAAAAGCTTTTGCTCCACAAAGGAAACCATCAACTAAAAGGCATCCTAATGAATGGGAGAAGATATTTGCAAGTAATATATCCAAGAAGGGGTTAATATCCAAAATATATAAAGAATCCATATAGCTCAACATCAAAAAAAAAACAAACAATCTGATTAAAAAACGGGCAGAGGGTATGAATAGACATTTCTCCAAAGAGGACAAACAGATGGCCAACAGACACATGACAAGATGCTCAACATCACTAGTCATCAGGGAAATGCAAATCAAAACCACAATGAGCTATTGTGACATACCTGTCAGAATGGCCTTCATCAACAAATCAACAAACAAGCATTGGTGAGTATGTGGAAAAAAAGGAACCCTTGTGCACTGTTGGTGGGATTGTAAATTCGTACAGCCACAATGGAAAACAGTATGGAGGTTCCTCAAAAAATTAAAAATATAACTACCTTATGACCCAGCAATTCCATTTCTGGGTATTTATTCGAAGAAATCAAAAACGTACATCATGTTCACTGCAGCATTGTTTACAATAGCTAAGACATGAGTGTCCATCAATAGGTGAATGGATAAAAAAGGTATGGTACATATATACAATGGCATATTATTCAGTAATAAAAAAAGAATGAAATCTTGTCATTTTCAATTACATGGATGGACCTAGGAGGTATTGTGCTAAGTGAAATAAATCAGTCAGGAAAAGACAAATCCTGTATGATTTCACTTAGTAGAATCCAAAAAAGCAATATAAATGAACAAACAAAACAGAAATTCATAGATAGAATTAATGGTTGCCAGGTTGGGGGGGGGGGGTGTGTCAAAGGATGGGTGAAAAAGATGAAAGGGATTAAGTACAAATTTCCAGTTTTAAAAATAGTCATGATATGTAAAGTACAGCAGAGGGAATATAGTCAACAATACTGTAATAACTATGTATGGTATCAAGTGGGTATTAGATTTATCATGGTGATCACTTCATAAGGTATACAAATGTCTAATCACTACATTGTACACCTGAAACTAATATTGTATGTCAATTGTAATTGGAAAAAAATTAAAAATATATAAACAACAGAAAACCTTTAATGGAACCTAAATTGGCCCCATACTCTTATTAATAATCACTCAATAATTAAACATCCCAATCGGTAACATCAGACTCCAATTAGATGACCCTTGCCTTGTAAGCAAAACTTACCAGTCCTTTCCTTCGGGTTATAATGACCTGAACAAGCATAAACACCATTTATAAGATTGGTGGAAATTCTGTGGCTGGTGCACTGGAGAGAGAACTTGGCTTTGAGATAAAATGATATGAGCTTAAATGCTAGCTCTACCACTAGCTTTGAAATCATAGACAAATTGTTTACCTTCTGAGTTTCAGTTTCCTTACCGATGAAATAAGAATAGCCTTTCTCATAGGGTTGTTATAAACGGTTAAGTGAAGGTTTGTAAGAAGTCCTTTGTAAACCTTAACATTTTACAAAATCTAAGCCATTTTTATTGCTCTAGAAGAATGTACGTCAGTGTTTGGGATGTTGGGATGGCTGGTCCACGTACACGTCTCATCATTCGGTTCTATAAGAGCCGGTATCAGATAATTTGTCTGTCTCTTTCACCAAGGCTGGATTCCTGCCAAATGGGGAGTGTGTTATATTAGCTTTTATATTCTCAGCAGCTAAAACACTATGGGTGCCTGGTAGGCGCTCAAAGTTTATTCAATATCTATCATCTGCCGATAAGGTTTGTAAGCTTATCCCCATCCCTTAGTCAGCCCAAATATCAATTTCCAATAGTACTTGGATTTTCTGATTCTGTTCTTACACTGTCATAACTACACATCTATTTTCCCAAGGGGTATCATGTGTGTGCATACAAGTGAAAATCTTACAAATTAAAAAAAAAAAAGGCATTAAACCCCTCAAGTTATGCGTTTTACAATATATGCTAAATCGCCATTAGTGGACGATTACCAGTAACGACTGACAGGGATATTCTGGTCTCTCTGGCCCACTCACTAATCAAATCACTCTTGCCATTTTTATGCTACTCTCTGACCTACTCTTTTTCCAGAGCCACTAATGTCCGGCTAATTTAGAGTGACCTTCAATAACAAAGACCCAGCTTCTTAGTCTTTCATGCTGCAGGGAAATAAGTAAATGTGAAGCATTTTACTAAAGCCTCTTTAGACTTCATTTCCTGTTATCAGGTCCAGGCATCACAGTAAAATTCCAGTCTTTTCAATGCTAGGGAGAAAGCAATGAGAGTAGGTTTTCACCGAGATAGTAATAGTAATAGCTGTTTATACCATGCTTACCTTATGCCAGGCACTGGTTTTGTTTCCTTACAACACTTACCAGGTAGCTTTTACAGCCACCTGCATTTTACATATATGGAAATCAAGGTGGAGAACTTAAAGTCACCCAAGGTCATATAGCCAATAAATAGTAAAGCCTGGATTCAGACTGGACCGTCGGCCTCCACAGTCCACCCTCTTAGCCACACCTGCTGCCTCACTGCTGAGAGAGTATTTATCATTTCTTCAGCTGACAAGCAGGATTAGGGAAAGGGTGCACAAAAGACCACACAGGTGTTTTCATAGACATCAAAAGAGCTGGGGGACAGGGCAAGGACATGAAGATGGCAGGCTCCGGGGACAAGGCTGCTCAAGTTCTCACCTGTGCTGCAGCACATACAACTGGTTGACATTGTTAAGGTTCCTTAACCTCTCCATTGTCCCTATTTTACAGGTGAGGAAACTGAGGTATTAAGTACAACTTCACAGAGTTAACTAGAACCCACATAAAAGCCCTGAGCACAGAGCGTGGCACATGATTTCCCAACATATGCTAACTCTATTATTATGTCTGATCTTAGAAGTCAAAGTTGACATACTTGCTGTTCATTGTATATTAATCTGGCAGATCTTAGCTATACTGTTCACTTCACCATGGTTTGAGAAAAAAACGTGGGTCCTAGATGTCACATCAGCCATAGAAAAGCAGCATGGACCTGGGAAAACTGTGTTAAGCTTTTTGTTGTCAGGAACCATGACAGAGTAGGATAGCAGGGCCGCTTCGTCCTCAGCTCACTTAACTGTAGTTAGAACATTCAGAGGTGGTCTTGGACGTGGTCACTACAGTTTTGGCTCCTCGGGGGAGGAAGACAATTTTATATTGACAAATTACTTTCAAGAACCCTGCAAATGGCACATGATACCATGATTTCTAATTGCCATTTATTTCTATTATGTGCATTGGTGTTACAGTTCCTACCTAGGGAAGAGGTGGGATCCATTATTGTCTCCAGTCATATCAAAGTGCATCTGTAACTTCAGTACTCTAACATTTTCTAGGCAAAATTTACGTTTGTTGGGACCTTGCATTCAAAACAGTTCTGCAGAGTGCTTGGTCTTGCCGTGTTGGACTAGACTACATGAGCCTCTAGGACTCCACTGGACATTCTCCATGACCATCCTCAGCTGAGGTTCTAGAGGCAAAGCTAAAACAGGGTTCTTTGATTCCTTTCCCCAGGGACCCAAAATTGGGACCCTGAGTTTTCAAGCCCTTTGCAGGTGAAAAGGGTCTTGGTAGCTAAGACCCTTTATAGACTTCATAAAAATTCTAAGAAATAAAGGTGCATGTGTCTCTAAGTTTAGAACAAAAGTAAACTAAAACATGTAGTTCTAGGTAAAGTACTTTAAGACAATGAAGCAAAAATGGGGAAAAATCCCAATAGATGATAAATATTCCTATTTCAGTAGTAAGACATTGACTGGCTTTTATTTTGTAATGTAAGTAGAAACTTGGCTTTCAGTTACTACATCTCATTTCCTTCTCTACAAAGGTAATGATCTATGTTTTGCAAGAATGAAATTTAGCATTGCCTATTCTATGTGCTAAACACATTAACAAATTTTAAGGCAAGTGTATTGGGTGGTTTTAAGTATTGCATGTTGACTATCCTTTGCTTTTGTGATTTGTAACTTCTAGCAAATGTGTACATGAACGTTTTTCTTTTTTTCCTATTAATTTGGGACAAATGGGGAAGCTGAATTAAGGATAGTTAAAGAAACTTGTTTTTGTGTACCTATAAGCACTTAACCTATACTTGGCAATTTGCACTTTTTAATAAGACTAATTCGTAATGACACATAGCATATATATGAAAGTATTCTTCCAAAGTTCTTGAAAAGTTTGTTCCCTTAGGTACGGCATATATTGACCTCCAATATCTATACTATTCAAGTTACTTGGAAGGCTTTCCCTCCTTCCTTTAGGATGTAAGAGATAACCTTTATGTCAATCACTAGGAGGTCTTCATTATTTCAGATTCTAAGTTGGTAGCATCTAAGGAATTGTAGCTTTACTGTATTCAAGAAGTTCTTGAATTCCAAATAGGCTTTCCCCACTTCAAAGACACATTTGTTATTTCTTAGAGAAAAGCACACTACAAAACTGAACTGAGAATTATAAAAAGAAGCCTTAAAAACAGACACTACGTGTTGATGGATGCTGAGTGATAACTACCAATTTTTCTCTAACTCAGATGATGCAAAACTCTCAATTTTATTTTTTTAGGTGGGGCAAGACTTTATAAATTTCTAAAGTTTATTTGCAAAAATATTCAAGAGAAGCTAAGAAACATAAAAATGGAAGCAATGAGAGAAACCCAGCTTTATCAGGTAGAGAAATCACTAGAATTAAAGCACATCTACACCAAGGTAGTATAAATACAATAGGGTTCTCATAGTATACTTCTGAAGCAAAGGCAGAACTGGAGAACAGACGAATATATCAAGGTCAAAAAGAGTCATTGCAAATTAATAAGGTGGAGAAGAATATGTAATGTTCAGATGGCTTGCTAGCTATTTAGGGATGGGGCATGGGGATCAATTTGGCTCATGCCATATAAACTTGGCATTCATTTTGGCAGAGAAGAGTAAAATGTGTAAAATGTCAGACAAAAATAGCAAATTTCAGTAGAATGGTATGGAAAAGAGTCTGAACCATTTACTCCAAGCATTTTAAAAACCCTTCTTTATGTAAAAGTCACCAGGAAAAAGTCATAAATATAGTAAATAGTAATTTTTTAATAATATGGTAAACTTATACAGATCCTTAGGAACAAACTAATAAAAACTAAGTGGGCAAAAGGAATGTTATGTATACACTATTTACAAAAGATAAAATGTTGTTTATTGGATTAGTGAAACGTGATCAATTTCTATTTCTGATTATCAGGGAGGTTAAAGCAGTGAGATAATTTTCACTTATAAAGTTTTGTTTTTTGTACTATTTTGTTTTGAATGTGGCTGAGAGTTTTTAAAAGATACTTAGTTACACTGTTGATAGGAATGTGTGATATAGGAGAACTATATTGTATATCCCTTCAAAAACAATTTGGTAATTTGTACTAAGAACCTTAAAAATGGTCATATCCTTAAACAAAAATTCCATTTCTGAGCACCCACAATAATAAAATAATTCTCTACACATAAAAATAACCAAATGTTTGTGCCATTTATAAGCAGCAGACAAAGAAGGGACATTTAAACACCTGACAATAGGAGAATAAGTTTGATATAATAACATGTTAGAACAGAGGCTGGGAAGCTTAGGCCTGCTGGCCAAATCTAGTCTGCTACCTGTTTGGAAATAGCCCAGGAGTTACGAATAATTTTTATGTTTTAAAAGGTTGCGGACAAATTTTTTTAAAAAAGGAAGAATATTACATGACACATATAAATTGTGTGAATTATGTTGAATTCTCATTTCATAATCCTTTCCTTTATGTAATGCCTTGCCTGTAGCTACTTAGGCACTGCAATGGCAAAGTTTGGTTGTGGGGACAGAGAAAGGCAATGGTCCACAAAGCCTAAAATATTTAGCACATGGCCCTTTACAGAAAAAGGTTGGCTGACCTGTGTTCGAACATTGCGCAGCTGTTAAAAGCTTTCATGAAGACTTTATAACAATGAGTTAAGCTACATATGTTATAATGGTTAAGAAAAAAGCAGGCTGTAAAGATGATTTTACATATCAAACTGACATAAAAACATGAAAAAATGTTACATTGTTTTGGGTATTAGGACTGATGGGCAATGTTATATTCTTTTCTACTTTGCATTTTTTTTCAGACATTTTGTAATAGTAAGAATTACTTTATAATCCTGAATAAAGCTGTGTAAAAGGAAAAGCAAAGTACATGCATAGCTAATGAATTTTATGAAAGTCAGAAAATAATCTTAGAACTTACCTGTCAACACAACTTTTCCAGATACGAAGATAAGCAATACAATTCGTGGCTTTACCATTCTATAAATAAGGCCAGGAAACAGTTCAGGTTCATAACTGTTAAGACATAAAGGGAAAAAGTTAAAAATAGCACTATTCAACTACTTTCCCATAATATTTGAGACCCAGGATATTTAAAGCTGCATATTAAAGCAGTTTTAAAAATCTATTTTGCCAAAAACCTTTTGGCCATCTTGATAAAAGTAGTCCTAAGTGCCGCAGGTAATTTCTCGTTGCAGTCAAGAACAGAATTCATTTTTGGTCATATATTTTCCAAGTGCAAGCTATCTGAAGCTATTAGAAATTAAGGTAACTTAGGGCATCAGATTTAATGTATTAAGATCTTGTTGGTTAAATGTTCTCCATCTTTCAAAAAAAAGTCTGTCAATGTAAATAAACACATTTTATAAATTTTTCAAGTTCCCCCAATAATGAGCCTATTTTGTATGCATTTATAAACTGCTAAAGTTAACATTTTTAGCTGACAGAATCTAAAAAAAATTTCTAGACCACTGTTATTTGTCTTTGGACAGGTACTCTACAATGAAATAAAACTAAACTATCCCAAGTTTTAAAAATTCAGGATTTGTTGCTGTAAATAGTAACTCACTATTTACTACTAAACATAGGCTGGCTTCCCCACGGAGCAAAAGATGATAGGGCTAAATTTCTCTATATTCTAGCGTAGAGAAGAGGGGAGAGAACTACAAAGACTTGATGGACCTATAAAAAAGAAGTCAGGAAGTAAGAGGAAGCTGATAAAACTTTTCTCACAACAATGGCTAATGGAGAATGACTATAAGAAAACCGAGAAATGGAACACTATAATACACATGAATCTTTGCACTTAAAGGTTGAATCCAGATGACGTGAAATGACTCCATTCCATCTGCAATGATAAGACCCATACAACGGCAGATGTAAAACCTCTTATTGGCACCAGAAAGAGGCATCACAGTGCCCACCCTTCTGAAGTACCTATTTGGAGGTTGCTATGGGTGTACTTGTCTTCCTGCAACATCATTCCACCTTATTTGAGAAAGCCTGTCAAGACTTCTACCCACGGACCACTTCCCACACTGGGACCAGCTGGAGCCTTGGAAAACCCTTTGGGACCTACGAGGTTTGAGCCAAGAAAGTGAAAGCTGGGGGCATAAAAGGAATGTTTCCATTTGATTTTCCAGCTGAATCTTAGGACTGTAAGATGGAAAAGAAAACATAAGTATGTACATGATGGTGAACTGCAGTTGGCTTTCAGAACCGTGGTTTTAAGGTGCCAGCATAGTAACGTACCAATTAAAGATTTACTTCATTTAGTCTCTGCTTCATTTCAAAAGAAGGTTGAGGCAGAAACAAGAAAAAGAGGTTTTGGTTACAAAAACACTTCATGAGGATCAAGAATACCACACACATGCCAATCTGTTGGCCAACCCCAATTTGACTCACTGTGCAAGTCTCAGCTTACATATCTCTTCCCTTAAGAAGTTTTCCTCGCCCTCCGCATCTCGCCAGCTCCTTTAAGTATCCCATTTGATGGAACCAGAGCTCAAGGGGTGTTCACCTTCGCAGTTACCCTATTTCATGACTGTCTTTGGCTGTGTGTCTTCCCTTTCAGACAGGGAAGTCCATGAAGGCAAGGGACTGTGGCTGTACTGACTGTCACTGTCACCGTACCATCTACTACACGGTAGCGACCTAGATTTTATTCATTTAAGAAATATTTATTATCAGGATATCTTTGACTTTAAAATTGTAGGGAAGGGAGAAAAATGCTCAGGGAAAACTGAAAACAATTATAGCATAGGGAGATTGATGGAGAAGGTGCCTAGTGACAAGGAGATATTTGTATTATCAGAGGTTCATCAATACAAAGTTGTAGAACCTGGGAAATCAAATGAACTTGGAAGTTTTAACATAAGGCAAACTTGATCTGATAATTATAACTGATGTGTGCCATGGCTCCCCACAGGGCTATGGGCAACTAAAGAGAGGCCTCAGTTTAAAGATAAAACCTGCTGAAAAAAGGAGTTTTAGTACCCCAATCTCTCTCTCAGACACACACACACACGGGAGTTGTGATCCATAACCTAGGAGGGTGGCTGGATGGAGAGTATTTGGGGAAGCAAGAACGAGACTAGAATGGGAAAGCTATGGGAATACAAAGCCAGCTTCCTTGTCAAATTAAAATAAAAAGGTGGATGAGATCATAACACTGTCTGAGAAGGAAGACAGAACAGTAATAGGCCCGTTCCAAGTGGCTAAAAGCAGTGCATCTGATCAATTATCTTCTTGTCCGACTGGCAATTTTATCTTTCAGAAGATGGAAGTAGTGGCAAGGGTCGTTCTAGATTTAAAATCTGATCTGCAATGTTTGTGAAAAAGAAAAGAAATGAAACTTGGCCGGAATTGCACACATCATTTTAGAGCCCTAAGTGGCCAGAAAGGGGAATGCTAAGTCTAATATAGACATGTACCTTAGAATTCAGGCAGAGATCTTTCATATGTTCAGAAAAAGTTGGTTCAGAGAAAAATGAACTAGAGGCCCATGGTTGAGAATCTGGAAGATAAGATGGCTCATGGGTTGAAAGACTCTTAAAAATGAAGGTTTTTACTATGAATCTACAAATTATCCTAAGATTGAAGAAAGAAAAAGATACCTACAGAGGCAATATGTCTTGCAAGGGGCGGCGGGGTGGGGGCTTCCCAGGGAACTCTAGGTACATCCTGAACACTCTATAAGCATACGATGAAAAAAATTAATGCAGGGGAAAAATAGAATACAATCAAGGAGAAAGCAAACATTTCCTGAAGAATATCATAAAAGCTAAATCTCAGTATGAACTAAAATTTTTAAAAAGTTAGGGAAAAAACAGTTTTTAACTTCTGTTCAGATCATGTCTCAAAGGAAAGCTAACAAATATTAGAGAAAGCATAGTTACACGATCCCTATCTACTTTATCAAGCAGAATGGTTGCTCAAAGGCAAAGAGAAGGAAAAGTGTTGCAGTGAAAGGGTTTAAGTTCAAGCTAGATCAAGAGAATTTAAGAGCATCTGTGATTCTAAGCCAGTTCAAGTGCCTTGGCCCAAAAGTATGTCCCAAGGGAGGGGTGGGATTTGCAGTTGCTCAGTCAACCTCCATCACTGTTCTCTAGGGCCTGAGAAGGATGGGAGATGCAGCAAAGCGGCTCAGGGAGGAGGAGAAGCATTTGCTGTTGAGGTGGGAAGTTACATTTGAAGAAACCAGGCTGGCGGGACATACTTCCCTAGGAATATGAGTACACTGAAGAAGAAACTGTGGTGGGGGCTACAGCTACACACACACAAAGAAAACTCTCAAAAAAACAGGACAAAAGCTAGACAGGATTGCCTTCATAGGATGTGCTGTGGTCATACGTTTTCCATCTTCTCTCCAACCCGTTCTCCCCTCACCAGCTGTCAGCTCTTTCTGACTTGCCTACCCCCCACTCATACCCCTTCTCTTCCATCCACCACCATCACCCCCAAGCCAGGTGTGCTGTTTCAGAATCTGTACATTAGTGGGTCTCAATGTGTGGGCCACTGGCCAGTAGCACTAGCATCACCTGTGGACTTGTTAGACCTGCAAATTCAAGCAAAATCTCTGGTGCTGCAGCCCGAGCAGGAATGGTTTAATAAGATGTCCAGGTGATCACTATTCAATATAACTTTGAAACCTGCCATATCAAAAAACTGGACATATCTGGTAACCAATAAGGATTTAGGCATATCATCTTAGCCCTAATCACCTATTGTGCCTTTACCCCCAAATTACACTTCCTCTAAAAGATACATTATATAAACAGCCCATAATATACAACTTGAACAACATAGTAAACTCAAAGTTATGTTATATAACCATCATACCTACTGAACTGCTGATGGGTTAGCACCAAACCTTCCAGCCTGATGGGAAATCTCACATCACAGCTTCCAACCATGTTCTGAATTTTAAAATCGAGGAATCTGGCAGGGAAGCCAAGCTTCTGCACCACACGAGCATACTTTCTCGCAGCAAGTCGAGACTGCTCTTCACTGAGGAGGGGCAAACGTGTTTAAAGATGTCTAATCACCATGTCCTCCATGTGCCTGGGGCTGTATGCACACTACTCTGATCGTACTTGTACGATTTGTACCATGTCTATCTTTCCATGTATACTAACTACAAGCCCATAGCCTTGGAGGATGATGACCTAACACCCCTGCTTTTGTCTCTAGCACCTAGAAGATATGGTACCAAGCACAGTTGTTGAACTGAATCATAAACCGATTTTTGTATTAATTTGTCATCTATCATATATAAGGTATCTTTTCCTTTTACTTGTTTTAAGTGCTGTTAGATAAAGTTAACTATTCTACTGGTTCTCAAACTGGGTCATTAAACCGGCAGTAGCATCACCACTTGAGAACTTGTGAGAAATGCAGAGTCTCAGTTCCCACCCCAGAGGGGCAGACACTCTGGGATGGGGCCCAGCAATCTGTGTTTTAACAAGCCCTCCGGTGATTTGATGCTCACTAAAGTTTGAGAATCATCCATCTGGTCTAACAGTGTGTGCCATTTAGATGGGAACCACAGCAACAAAAATAAGGACGCATGCATACAGAAAAAATCAACATGAGGAAATAAGATATATGCCAACTGAGTGGCAGAGACATGATGTCAAAACTTGGGTCTTTATGGGACAAATTAAAAAAAAAAAATCTCAAAACCTGCCCAATTCTGCTCAGTCTTTCTCACACAACTGTCATTCAGCTCATACCCAATATGAGAAAGAAAGAAATTCATCCAACTTTGTGGCTATCTTCTTCTAAGTGTTTGTCCTACTCCAACCCTATGTGAAATCTTGAGATTTGAGGCTTTATTTTTCATTAGATACTTTTCAACGGTCATTGCCCAAACAAAATAATAAAAAGCAGGGGTTGCCAAACAGGGCCAACACCTGGTGGGTGAATCATAGGAATTCCACCCTCTCTTATGGGTTGATCCCATCTTTAAGCTGAAAATCAGAAGCACCTGAAAGAAAACCCAGATGGAACTTGCTGTTTACTGGACCAATGGAAATGTTCCATTCTCTTTCCTGTCTGGATCTTCACAACACAGCCCCCTCTTAATTGTATTAATTACTTCACATATTCACCTCCTTCATGTGGATTCTCCTCACTCACTTGGAACTCCTGAAATGTCCCTAGGAAGGCCATGTCCCCCAAATTAGTGAAATTGTTTGCATTTTGAAAAATTACATTTTGCCTAATTGACCCATTCCATTTCCTGTATGTTTATAAGGTTAAATTTCAAGAGTTTGCCTAGCCCTGTAGTTTCTTGGGATGTTAGCTGTGAATATCACACAGAAATTTCCATTCAAACAACTACAGTTAAAGTCTACGTACATGTTCTTGTACAAACATTAGAAAATAGATTGAGAACCTTGAAATGTCACCAGCAGTGGTGAAAATTTGATAAATTTGACCCTTCTGTACTTTTTCTGTGCAAACACAAGTGTCCATCACCATGCAAACTCCGGTTATAACAACTAAAGACAATAGGTTTGGATAAATTTGTGGGGATAATTCTTCTATCTCTTATATTAACCAAACGTTCACAACTCTTTATCCAAAACTCAAGAGCCAGATAGATTTGGGTAACTGTATCTCCTACTATATGAATTCACTATCCGAGCTTTCATTATCAGCTTTTAGGAACTAAATAAATTCAGATAGGGAAAGATACGCATGAACGTGTGTATAATATGAGCATATTTGAAAGTGAAAATTGGATAACCAACCTACTATGTAGTGGCCTGCTCCCCCTCCCCCAACTTGACACGATTTGACCAGCCTTCTAAATCAATATACGTGTGTGTATTTTAATGGCTAAATATAATTTTATTCTATGATCGAATCAAAACTCCATTTCTAGATATTTGTTTCTCCCCTGTTTTAAACAATGCTGAAATGAACATCCTTGCAGATATCTTGCAGAGTTGTCCAATGACATAACGATGGAGATTTCTAGGTCAAAAGACACACATATGGATCAACAGAAGGGAAAGCCCCCAAATTACTCAGATACATGTAAAAACTTAACTTGTAAAAACCTGTGTGGGGGGCGGAATGGAGTAAGAATGGATTCTTCAATAAATGTTTCAGGGCACTGACTGGCCATTTGAAAAAAAATTGTTTATTTTGCATTGAAATAAAATCCTAAGACCTGCTCTGCCCAATATGGTAGCCACTGACCACACGTAGCTATTTAAATTTAAATTAATTAAAATTAAATAAAAAATTGAGTCCCTCCATTGTGTTAGCCATATTTTAAGTGCCCGACAGCCACATGTGACTAGGGGTTACCACATTGGATGGGACAGACATAGGACATTTCCATTATCTAGAAAAAGCTCTAGAAGAATAAAACATTAACTTCCCTACCTGCATAAAAAAACAGGACCTGAAAAAGGCCAGAAAAATATATGGAAGTCAATATTGATGTAATGTGCATGGGGAATGTCTTTCTAAGCATGAAACCAAACATTGAAACCATAAAGAAAAAAACCCCGAATAGACTGACTATAGACACAAAAAACCTAAATTGGGTGGGAAAAAAAATCCCAAAATCCTACATTATAAAATCCCATTAACAATAATCTGGGAAAAAATATTTACAGTACTAAATGGTGAAAATACTAAAAGACAAATATCTTCACAGAATATTGGGCAAAAGACACAATAGGCAGTTTACAAGCTTATGAAAAATTAGTATCACTAGTAAATCAAAGAAATGTAATTAAAACAAAACTTTTTTGCCAATCAATTTGGAAAATATAAAAAAACATTAACACCCAGTGTTCACTGGAGAAAGTGACGACTCGGCACATCTCTAGAAGGAGGGAAAATTGGCACAGCCTTTTAGAAGGACAATTTGCTACTCATTTGTAACACTTAGAGGGACGAGCAGCTCCCCCACTACAGTTTTAGGGTGAAAGGATCCACATCAGCACAGCACAGGGCTTTCTCTGCGTGAGATCCGGAAACACGAGCCTTTTAAGAGATGCCTCCAGAGCTAATGCTCAAGCTAATGGTCAAAAAATGTCTAATTTCCCTCTAAAAAGTTCTATCCATTTATCGGCAATGAGGAAAAGGACACAGGAACTACTTCGCCAGGTGTGTATAACAGGCTTTATCACTACTGTGGCTTATTTTCTTTTTAATGCACCTTAAAAACAAGTTATAACAGTCTAGTGAACTGTAAAGTATCCTGTCAGTATCATGAAGCTGAATGTTTTTAATCCAAAATTTGGCATTGTATGAATTTAACTCTGTAGCAAAGTATTTTGCATCTGCTATGTGTTTTAGAACATTAATGCTATCCTTCCTTGTTTTGCATACTGAATTCTTTGTCTGGTCAGGGGTGGGGGCAAGGGGGTCCTTCCTCATACCTTTTGGCTCCTGTGCAGACCATTTTCCCAGAGCTAAATATAAGGGCTGTTGTCCTGGGCTCTCGGATCCGCATTATGACAGCAGCAAACCTCTATACACAGAAGACAAAAGGACAATGAGCTTCTGCTAGAGTTAACACTGTGCCAGTTGAAAAGCTGAGCTGGACATGAAAACAGTGTTGAATAAACTGAGATTAGATGGGAAAACTAAAAAATGTCTGGGTCTGTTCTCCCCACATTAAGATTAACTAACAAAAACGGTCATGATTCTAAAATGTACTTCTAAAATATCTTTAGAAATAAGGTAAGAATAACAACAGTAAAGCTAAAATTTGAGTGCCTGTTATGTTTCAGGCCCTCTTCTAAGAGCTTTACAGGTTTTGTCTCATCTATTCTCCTAACAGGACTCAGGTGAGTCCATTATTATACCGATTTAGTGCACAGGGAAACTAAGTGGTTATTCAACTTCCCCCCCTTTCTTCCTCCTCGCCCCCCACTCTGGTTCAAGCCCTTGTTTCTCAGTCTAGTTGTGTAGGACACAGGTCCCGGGCCCATGCTGGTATTATGAGCCTTGCGCTCCAGCTGGTTGCAGGCCGCTCTTGCTGGCTACTCACACTGGCTGCCAGCCATAGCCCACCACAGCACACAGCAGCCCAGCTCCAGGGAGAGCTGTTGTTCACCATCTTAGCTGTAGAGGTATTGTTCACCAGCTTAGCTTAGCTCACTGGCCCATGTGGGAATCGAACCACTGATCTGGGAGTTAGGAACATGGAGCTCCAACCACCTGAGCCACCAGGCAGGCCCTCAACTTTCAACATTACAGCAAAGTTGAGATTTAAAAACTACTACTAATCTGACTGTGCTTTTTACTTTGAAATACTTCCTTTTCCTTTCAAAGAATCTTTGGGAGAGAAAAATGTTACAGGAGAAAAATGTCAAGACTCTAGAATATACTAAAAAGCAGCCAAAACATAGAATATATATCTATATCTATATCTATCTATTATCTATCTATCTATCTATCTATCTATCTATCTATCTATCTATCTATCTATCTATCTATCTATCTATAGAGAGAGAGAGGCATGCTGAAGATGAACGACAAAAAGTTGATTTTGCACAGTCGTTCTCAACGTGTGGTCCACAGATCAGCAGTACAGGCAAGTCTAGTGGTGCTGATGCAGGCGAGGGCTGAGCACCACTGGCCTGCCACATGACATGTCACTCAATGACCTACTTTTCCTACTGGTCCTACACAGACAGTTCCTTCCCCTCCTCACCTCTCCGCCTCTCCTCCCCCACCCAATTAAGCTGGGAAGGAAACTGGTATGGGCACTACACAAGACTATAAATTCCATGTGTAGTACTCCACAGGACCAAAAACTGACAATTTCAGATTTGAAGCACTGGCAGATGGTAAAAGAACCCTGAGTTAAAACTACACAGAGTTGATCAGATCCTAGTCAAGATTTCCAAGTGTTTACTAGAAAGATAGCACTCTCACCCGGTATTCATTTTGTTAAATAATTATAGTAGCTTAAGTGCTAAGACACAATTTTTTTGGCTGTCAAGTCCAAGTTTGGACAGGTCCTATACACTAAAATAAAAATGAAGGGAGAGCTGAGGATGGTGGAGAACAAAATATGCTTAAAATGCAGATTGCTCAATAGTGTGGTTAATCATTGCAGCAGCCATAAGAATCTCATTGTTTCCATCCTCATGGTAGCCAGCTACATGAAATATAAAAAGGAAAGCTATCCAGCATTTGGGTAACATTCAGGTAACATTTGAATTCAGATGTCAGCAACAACACTACCACAGCAGCAAAAGCAAATAATCCATCAATAGTTGATACTGGCAACGTCCTCAGGATCCCTACTAATATGGTCGTTTTTTCAGTCTAACTCTATAAATCCTCTGCCACCCAAGACAGTGAAATTTTTCCTAGCAGGAACCAGGTCTTACTCATTTTTGTACTCCTATCTACGTACAGAGTCTGCCAAATTGTTAAATGTTGATCGAATTAACAAATCTATTTCTGAGGTAAACAAGCCATTGAAAATGGGATGCCTGGCTTTGGCAGGACACGAGAAAGAATTGATTTATTAAACTTTAAGGGGAAAAAATCCTAAATCTTACATTAGTAAGTAGAAGCTTGAACTTTACACTTAAAAAAATTTGGCTTTCTCAAAGAGAAATTGTAACAGGGAAAATACACAAGTGCCAGCTAGGTGGGACAACATTTAGAAAAAATTATTTCCAGAAATATCATGGCAGTTTAGAAAGTTAGCAGCCCCATCGTCAGGCGGAAAACAGTCAAACGGAAACAATCTTTTGAATGAATGCAAGGGAAAGATCTTAACTTTTAGGAACTGCTCAATCACTGCTTTATTCAGCACAGAAAATGAGATTATTTAGAACTTCAAAACAGAGAATGAGGCAATTAGCCTTTTGACTTGCCAAAAGCTTTTTACACTCATGGTTTTTTTTAAAAAAATAAAAACAAAGGAATGAGTCAAAATCATGATCACATACAGGAAAGTAAATCGAAATAGAAGCTAATTGAAAGAAATACTGAGAAATCTTACCTTTGGGTTATATTCTGCATTTTTGGCATGCAAAGCTATTTTCTTAAGATCCAATTTACAGGCCAGGTTTGCAGTGGAAACTATATTCCTAGAGAAGTAAGTCAACTTAGAAAATTATATCAGATATAAAAAGTAAGAAAGAATTAGAACACTAACTTCAAAATTTCAAAGGTTGTAAATTAGTGACTTCCTAGGGCAAGGATTATTCTAAATGTGAAATACATAGTAACATGGTCCCTAGTAAAATGTAAAAATCCCCAAACACTAAAATAGCTTTTCTTAAAATTTCATGACTAGCTGACTAAAATTAAATCTTCTAAATCTTTTTCAAAACTGTGTTTCAAAATAGAAAGCACAATTCCAAATCAATCTGCAAATCGAATTCAATTTTACGTCTTTATATTCTTCAGGTTTATCCAAGACCAACCACAATTTTCAGCAACTCAGTGCTTTGGTATAAACAATATAATCTTTCAAGAATGTAGATACCCTAATCCCCACTTAAGAGATGGAGAATTAGTGCTTCATTTTACAGATAACCAAACTGTCTAAAGGCACAGTTTATTAAGAACTGATAAAGAATGATAAAATCTGAAATTCTCTTCCCTACACTATTATCCTGCAATTAGTTGTCATCACATTCAGGAATATGAAATGTGTACCCAGAAGGATCACTCATTAAAAACAAACAAAAAACAAAACCCGAAAAACCAACTTACTGGAGTTGAGGCACAATTCCAGAACATTCTGAAAAAGGGGTCATTGGTGTCATGGGAGTTATGGACGCCAGAGACAAGGAGTTTGGTTTCTCAGAGGGATGGACTGAGTTAGCATCACCAGGGGGCAGAGGTGCACGGGACTCTGATGAACTGCTGCTGTTTAAGCCCAGGCCTACATCCTGTTGGCTGGATAATGGCAGCCTACTCTGCAGACTTTGAGTTTTACAATTTTCATCAATTTCATGCTTGCTTCTAATGACAGTCTGGTCTTTATTTTCTTGGGTAAGTTCATCTGGTAAGAAGCTAAGATCCACAGATGAAAAATCACCGGATGTTTCTTTGACTTCTTCAAGATGTGAATTAAATGCAGTCTCTGGGTTGCATGAATCAGATATGTACACATCCTCAGGTGCAACTGGGCTGAGCAGGGGCAACCCAGGTGGGATGAAGTCATCCTAGGCCGTTCCCAAAACAGAGAAACAAAACACAGTGAACACAACAGCATGTCCCATCAAAGGGATACTGCCACGGCCGGCAGGCAATGTGTTCAGGATGAGAGGCAGTTCAAGACAGCTGATATTCATGCCCTGCATGTCTCCACCAAGTATCACTGAATGGTACGCATTATAGCACGCGTAATAGATACTGGAAAGTACATCTGAACACGCAGAAAAAGCATTTTGCATAAAATGTTTGTCCCATGTTAGTTAGATCCGTACTAAGTTGCCACTCGAAATCCAATTTTGTAATAGAGGCAATTGAGCCACCATGCTCTAACTTGTGAGTACTTTGAAGAGAACAGATTTACTGTACACTTTAAATTGATTATAAACTTTAGCTGATGTAAAGTTCTTTCTTAGACTTTTAAATTCATATTTGAAATAGAACGATACGTGAAGGAAGTTTAAGATACAGCTTGAGTGCTAATCAGGACTCCACTAAGGGACTCATGGTTATTCCTTCCAGTCAAAAGAGAGATAAAAAAGCGTTCTCATGACTGGAATTGTCAATTGGAAAAAGTTACTGAAATTTAAGCGGCAAGAATAGTTTAAATCAATGTATTGTATTTCCAGTCCAGGGACGACTGCTCAACTTCCATTACCAGCAACTGAGGGAATGAGGTGTGTAATGAGGGAAGCAGCTAATGTAAAATTCATGGCTTTCTTATGGAAAAAATGGATTACCTTGGTACACATATTACCACCTGCTTTGTTCAAGTCGCAGGCTGAAATTTTAGATTTTAAGCACTGCTTGCAGGATAACCTCATCCCTTAGAAGATCTTACTTCTGACAACTGAGAAGTCACAAATGCCTCTTAGTATCTTTGTTATCTTCTCGGTGACAAAGCTACCTCATCTAAGATAAAATGTCTGGCTTGATGGTGTAGAATTGCTCTGGTACTACAAGTCCAGCAGATGGCAGGGGTGACTAATTGTTCAAAGGAAACACAGAAGAAAGCAGTAATTCTCTTGAAATAGGATTTTTTTGGCCTTACTTCACTTTTTTGGCCTTACTTCATTACCCCCCATATCTCCCACCCCCACCCCAAAGATTGGCCCTAATAAAAGTGAGACAGGGACAATGGCCCTGACTCCTCCCCATTGTTTCCTTGGCCTCTCCCTTCCTAGCTGGAAAGGCTCTCATCAGCCAATTAATTTACACTAAAGCACCAATATCTGCAACATCAGTGTCTCCGCCTTTTCCCCATTGTAGCATTTCAGCCAGAGGCAAAGGTCTCACCTAAGGAAACCAAACTTCAACAAGGAATTTAAGGCAATGGCAACAAGATATGGAAGAGGGATGTTTTATGGCGGCCTCCTTCCCAGTTTACCTATAGGAACACACTTCTGAGGATTTACTTACGGAATATTCATTGCATCCTTGCAGAACATAACTCATCTTCCCCAGCACCTTTACTGCGTGGGCTCTCCTCTACTACGTTAAACGCCACTGGACTTCACTATTTTTGGACTTCACTATTTTCATTATCTGTTTACGCTCCCTCCCCGCCCCCATCCCGCCCCAGCCAATAAGTTGCTCTCTTGCTTTTCTTGTTTTGAAGACTCCGTCCTCTCTTTTCTACAATGCTTGACTCTAAACGTGTTTAAAATTAAACAACCCAAAACTTAAGAGTCACAAATGGAAAGAAGCCACAGGTGCCTCCAATTCACATAGTGGCTTCACACTAGACCACGTGCGAGCTCTGGTTGGCAAGCTGGGGCAAGTTATTTCACCTCTCCAAGCTCCTATTTTTCAACCGAACCCACCGCTTAGGGTCGCTCGGAGTTTAAGAGCTAAGGAAGGCAAAGCCCTTGCAGCGCACGACCTGGCAATGGAGCAGGGACGCCGGGTAAAATCGGCGTCCAAAATCTATCCAAATTTATCCAAAATCTTGGATAAATCTTGGCCCCGACTCGGACAGTGCGGCAGCTTCCAGGCTCACCTGGGCAGCGCACTGGTTCAGGTAGAACTGCAGGTACGTCTCCTCCTCCTCCATGCGCGGAGGTCCCACTCCTGGGTGGGGTGGGAGCAGATGGGGGAAGCCTAGGCGGGTCGACTTACTGCGGAGCCCGCCGAGGCGCGCGGGGCTCACAAGCCATTTATCAGCCTCGCGGCTGCACGCGGCGAGGCGGGGCCTGGGTGCTGAGGGGTCGGGGCCTGGGTTTGGACGGGGCCTGGGTTTGGACGCGGCCGACCTCAACCTCCGCCCAGTTCGTGCTCCTGCAGACAGCGCGAGTAGATTAATAAGTCAGGGAGGGAGATGCAGAACTCCTCCTAGGTCCACCGGTCACTAGAAAGAGGAGGGCTGGGGCTGGGGTTGGAGAGGGCAGAGGCTCCTGGCCATGGTGCAATCAACGCGCTTGCCCACAGCTGAGAAGCAACTCAGGCTGCAAATCGGGAGATTGCCTTCACTTTTGCAAATGCGGTCCTTTCCTCCCGAAGGAGAGATCTCGGTGTTAGTAGTATAAAAAGTGAGTGGGATGGATACTGAGAAAATAAAGGATTTTTCTTCTAAGGGATCCCCTCCCACCCCTTGTGTAGAGTCAGTAGAATTGGAGGCACCTAGTCAGATGTATTGCTTGTTATGTTATGTTATGATTGGTTTTTCTCCAATCACAGAGACTTCAGTCTAAAGCCACATAGAAAGATGATGAGGCAGCTCACAGGAATTTCCTCTTTCTTGAAATCACTGTTTTAATTTTGGGTGCTTCAGCTTTCGTAAGGACTTAAAAGTGCAGAATGGTTCTTTAAATATAATTGATACCTTTTAATGTAAGATATTTCAAAATGTACATGGACACAAACATAAAATATACCTTTTCTACTGGCCTACATTGTCTGAGAGCAGGAATTTTGATTCCTTTTCTTTGCATCTCTGTCCCAAGCTCATAGCTGAGCCATAAAACTTGATCAGTGAATGAAACTGGCCTCAGAATGGATGGTGGAAGCACATGACAGAGACAGAGACAGATCACGCCAAAAATCAGATCACAACAAAAATCTTACTGAATTTCTAACCAAGAAAGGGAAACATTTTGAAAAAGCTGGAATTTTATGTAATGGTGTATAATTTAATGGTTTGTGTTAAATGAGATAGCCTACAAAAAATATTTAGCACAGTACCTCCTAGTAGCTCAAATATTAGCTCTTGGTTTTGTTATTAGACTGTTAGGGACTGAATTGTGTGCCCCCACCCCCCAATTTATACTCTGAAGCCATAATTCAATATGACAGATGCCCTTGAGAGAGAGAGAGAGAGAGAGAGAGAGAGAGAGAGAGAGAGATCCCGGGGATGCCCATACACTGAGGACAAAGCCATGTGAGGACACAGGGAGAAGGTGGCCATCTGCAAGATGAGGAGAAGAAGGGCCTCAGGAGAAACCAAAGCTGCTGATCTTGGACTTTTAGCCTCCAGAACTGTGAGAAAATAAATTTCTGTTGTTTAAGTCACACAATCTGTGGTATTTTGCTGTGGCATTTCTAGCAAAGTAATACAGAGTAATAAAGTGTCTCATGTGTGGTAGATGGAAGTCTGAGATGGAACTCCAAATTCCTGCCCCCTAATGCATATACACCTTCTCCCAGTTATTCAAACACCTAATCTAGTTGCTGCTGTGAAGGGATTCTGCAGAATTTAAGGTCCCAAATCAGTCAACATTAAGAATGAGAGATAGATTATCCTGGGTGAACCTGGCCTAATCAGATGAGCCCTTAAAAGGAAATGGGCTCTTCCTTGGGAGGAAGATCCAAAGCTTGAGAAAGATTGACCATGAAGGAGGTTCTTCGTTGCTGGCTTTGGAGCTAGATGGAGCCATGTTTCAAGGAGCCTATAGGAGCTGAGAGTGACCCACATTTGATAACCAGCAAGGAATACGGAGACCTCAGTCCTGTAACCACGTAGAACTGAATTTGGCCAACAACCAAGAAAGGAGTCCCACAGAGGAGCCCAGCCTTGCCAATGCCTTCATTTCAGCCTTGTAAGCCCTGAGCAGAGAAATCTGTCATGCCATGCCCAAACTTCTGACCTATACAACTGTGAGCTTATAAATAGGTATTGCTTTAAACCACCAAACGTTGGTAGTTTGTTGCTCAGAAATAGACAATAAATGCAAAATAAATTATGAATAAGTAGGGACACAGGTTTGTGGTGATCTACAGTGCAAGTGATAAAGCAAATGAATAACATGTTAACAACAAGCAAATTTGGGTAAAGGGTACATGATGTTCCTAATGCTACTTTGATTTTTGTAACTTTTTCTAAGTTTGAAACCATTTCCAAATAAAATGTTTCAAAATAAGAGTTGCAGTTTTTGTGGATGTTTTCAGTTGTATTGGTGAGAGTTAATTTATCCAAAATCTTAAATTGTTCTGAGAATCAAAGATTTGATATGGTTTGAATGACTAATAATTAATTGCCAGCATTCACTGAACTCTTACTATGTGCCAAGCACTGTTCTGGGTGTTTCATATCTACAAACTCATTTAAACATCACAACAATCCTGTGAGGTAGGTATTCTTTTATCTCCATTTTACAGTTGAGGATACTGAGGCACAGAGACATTAGTAACTTGTCCCAGGTCACACAGCTCCTATTCAGAGTATTGACTCTAAAACCACATGCTGTGTATTGTCTCCCATCAAAATCTACATATGCCATTTCAAATTAGAAGTTTGTTTTCATTTTAACTGTACTTGTTAATCAGTTTTGATTCTGATTTTCTTTCTTTTTTTCTTTTTTGCTTTGGAGTTTGTAATATTTTGTACTTTGGCAAAAACAAACCAAAAACCCCCACCTTATCCCCAAATTGTAATTCATTCTTTCTTAATTTACTACTGTAAAGATTAAATGAGTTGAATGGAAGTATACGTAAACTTTTACCAAGTACTTTGCACATATCAAGTATGTGTTTTTTATGTCTTTAAGAGAGTATTGTCAATAGTTATGAATACTCTTTAAGAGATGTCAACTTTGGAAAATAGGCCTTTACTCCAATTTTAAGAGACCCTGTCTCTTATCATAGACAATATTAAAATGAAACCACATCCCACATTACATATAAATTATATTTAACTAAGAGTTGAATTGCTTGTGACTAGTTTTGTCACATTTTGTCACAAAGTTACTAATTTCCGTTTTGGAATTTAACAAATTTTTGAAGCCAGTAGATGTTTCTCAGCTTTCAAACAATTTCATTGGCCCTTGACAAGTTCATAGGCCCTAGGTACTGGGCCTCGACCTCTAAAATTCAATCAGGCCAATGTTGGGGCGGGAAATTCTCTCCCAAGAAAAGCTGATACGGAACTTCAGTGTTGAAAGAATGTCAGGAAATATTTTTTCACTAGGGGGCGCTCTCTCCCCTCCATGAAGGGAATGTCTTCTGGTTTGGAGAGCAAAGAGCTTTTGGAGCCAGGACAAAGGAGTCCACGCATCCCTTTGGTATTAAAATAAAAAGTGGGTACTTCTCTGTGGCAAAAGATCAGGGGGTTCTTCCAAAAATGCGTAGGGTTTACCAATCAATACAAATATATTTGTACATATTTATACAAGGAGATTCAAATTATGGTGGCCAAACCCACCGACAGTGCTTATAGAGTAATCATTCATATTACCTTAACTGGTGTTCCATGTGCGGGGCGATTTTGTTCCCTAAGAAAAAGCTGAAAAGCAAGAATTTGTATAAGTGTGATAAGGTTCCTTGAGGCCATGTTAGGAGAGAACATTTTTTAATCTGGTGACAAGTTTTCGAGATGCAGCCTTCTCTTTCTCTTAGGAACCATGGGCATTCATTATGATTAATCTCTACATTGAGCTGTCAGTTTTCCGACACGGATGTTACACACAAGATTATGGAGGTGGATTTGAGCATTGCTTGAAGGTCTTGTCTAGGTCAAAATATGATGAGTTCTTGTCCTTTCAGTTACTATTTGAAATAAAAATATCCCATAACTCATCCTTCTCTGTTTTAGTGACTATGGAGCACAAACGTCAGCATCTGGGGAAGGAGCCTGTGTAATGGCTTCATCAGGGAGGCACAGAAGCACTGTGGAAAATAACCTTTTTAGATGCCATAGCCTTGGCTCGCCAATCTCAGTCCATTGAAAATCTTGAATGGTGATGGTGCCACATTGCCTCTCTGGTAATGCTACCACTTTCCTTCTCAGGTGGTACTATACCCTGGATGTAAAGAAGGCTTGCTGTGTTTTAATTTTCCCAGGAAAAAGGCTCAATTTCATGTAAAGTTAAAGACAGGTGAAAATTTCCCAAGTTCCCTTTTCTCTTTATAACTTAACCCCTATCATTTTCTCTCTGTATAGACATCTACCATTAGAGAGTTTCAACAACAAAGAATACGTTATTCTTAAAAGCATATTATAAATAGGAAGTGTTATTTATGAGCATAGTTTTGGCCGTTGTTACATGGAAACGGAACCAATCCATTGGCACTGATTCTGGGCAGGAGAGAGCTGCTTTGACATTTCCCAAAGTAAACACATCCAGGAAGTCTGATCTCAATGACAGCTACCTGCTCCCCACCACACACCAGACTAGGTTTTGCAATATTTGCTTGGGAAAGTACATGTAAGGATTTCACCTTCTGTCTGTTCACTGAACTCCACTTTGTACACACCTTGCTAAAATATGAATCTTTGCACATGCCTGCACTTGCGTGCTATATAATTAGAGTCAAGTTGGGAGTGACTCTCCAACGTCTTTCCTCCCCAAGAATTAACATTCAAAAATTTAATTCTGATAGACATTCCCTGGAAACTTAAAACATGTTTACATTTATTATGCAAAATCAACTAAACTTGCAGCTGTTTACCCATCTGTGAAGGGTCTGCTTCAATGTTTCCAACCTGGAAAATATAAGAAGAGGACTATAATTTTCCTTCATTACTTTGATATCAAGTGTACCTCATTTCTGCAGTTGTGGAGAGAGAAGACCTGCCTTTCCCACTGTGTGAATGCAGATAGGGGGCAGGGGAGTACAGTGGTTATGAGCTAGAGTGTGGGAGTTAGATCTCAGTGATTTTAGGCAAGTTATTTCATATCTGTACGCCTTAACTTTCTCCCTCGTGAAATGGAGCTAATCATAGGTCTGTCCTAGAACTGTGGTAAGGGTCACACGAGATAATCCATAGCGCACTTAGTACAGTGCCTGGCACAGTGGCCAGTCAGTGGTGGTGGGCTTGCTAGGAGTATTATATGCAGCCAGGTGAGAATGACTACTAGCCCTCACTTCTAATAGTGAAAGTCTTTTAGAAAATTTTTGAGTATTCTAAAACAAAAGACAGAACCAGCCATCAAGAGCCTTGGCCCTTCAGAAGGCAACTTTACAAAATAGCCCATGGGATTATGTAGGGGGAAGTGATGGTGTCTAAAGAGAAGAAGCAGCTATACCACTAAAGGCTTCCACAACTCCTGAGGGGCACTTGAGCGAGCAAGCTTTGGGAGGAGGCCAGGGTGAGCAGCACACCTACCCAGCGTCTGACAGAAGGCTCCCGAGGGCCACTGAGTCACTCTTCCCTTAAACCAGAGCCAGCCCCCTCCCCCACCCCTTCTTTCCTTTCTATTTCAGAGTCAGTGCTAAGAGGTACAACGGGAATAATAAGATAATTACCATGATGACAAACTCACAAAGGATGTTCTTTATGAAAACGAATTTTCCTTTGGATATGCTATACTTACTCAGAAGGGCCACTGAGTGGCAAATCTCCAAGTTGTGATTCTTGTAAGTCAAAGGGATTCACTGTTGGCAGAAATATCTTAGGAGTGACTAAGAAGAGACTTTCCACCTTTGGAGAAGACCTGAGCACGTCGCTGTGATGGAGAGTTGGATAGAGCGCTCACTCTCTTCATAGCGTTTCCCAACATGTCTCTGTGTTGCCTATTTTATTTCAAGACAATTTGTGTCATTTTCCCCCTCACGTGGTGGCTCATCATCCATGACTGTGCAAGATACTCCTTAGATACCACAGAGGATTCAGAGATGCCTGTCATTAAGGAACTTACACTATAGCAGGGAAGATAGTAACAACAACAGTAATAAAGACAACAATAGCACTTACTGATGACTGTCCAAGCTCTGTTTTGAGTCCCTTAAAACTGCTTTTTATCAACATAGTGCTATAAGGAGATTTAATTGTCATCTTAGTTTCAAAGATGAGGAAACTGAGGCCTGTGGAAGTGAGGCAACTCACTCAAAGAGAAGTCCTGCATACACACACACAACAACACCAAGTGGCATTCAGTTAAGTATCTTGGCAGTTTATAGGCGGGAAGTGTTACTGCCTGTGAATAGGCATCGGGGCATACTTCTCAGAGGAGGCAATAGTACAGCAAAGTCTTAAATGTTGGCCCCTCCAAAAGACACATCTACCCAGAACCTGTGAATGTAACCTTTTTGGAAAAAGGATCTTTGCAGATGTCATTAAGTTAAGGCTCTGGAGATGAGATTTAGGAGGGACCCTAAATCCAATGACAGGTGACCTTATAAGAAAAGGCAGGAGAGTTGAGACACAGACACACAGAAAGAAGAAGGCCACGGGACGACACAGGCAGACATTGGAGGACCCAAACCATGGAATGACAGGATTATTTGCAGGCATCAGAAGCTAGGAGAGAGGTGCGGAACAAATTCTCCCTCCAAGCCTTCTGAAAGAAGCAACATGGGTAATAACTTGATTTTGGACTTGTGGGTTTCAGGACTGTGAGAGAAGAAGTCTTTGTTGTTTTAAGTCCTCCAAGTAGTTGTAATTTATTATGGCAGCCCTGGGAAACGTGTACAACGGGTACATGAGAATCTCTGGGAAACAACACCTCAAGCAAAGACACTGAAATGGAAAAACTACAGAGGCCTGAGGGTGTGGCTGAAGCATAAAGATCCCGCAAGGGAACAAACTGTTTAAGATGGGGCTCATACATGGAGGGCTTTGAATGTCAGGTTAGGAAATCTGTATTGTATTTGAGGAGCCGTGAGGAACTTGATGAGAATTGTATATTTAGAAAAGTAAGTGACCCTGAGCTGGCAGGAGGTAATATGGGCCTGAGGTAGAGCAAGGGCAGTGAGAATGAAGAGAAGGAACAGAGGGAAAGTATCTTATAGGAATCGGAGACTTGGCAATCGATAGATTCTCAATCTGACTTGCAAAGTAGCTTGATTCATATTTTACCTGGTATTGTTGATGTGTCTTTTTCTTCTGGGCTGCATAACACCCACACTTAACATGAGCTACCTTAAGTCTTCTGGCTGCCTGTCAAGTTGAATTATTAAGTTGTTCTGGCTTCCTGGCAGGCAAGCTGTGTTCTATGTGGAGGCTTTTACTGACCTTAGGGCTGTTTCTTTTGCCTTCCCTGCCCCTGTTCCTCCTGCGTGAGCTAAACCCTTGGAAACTGTTTCAGTACCCTCAGTCACCTCTTCCTGGCTCTTGTCCTGCCTGAGCCGGGGACAGGAGGCAGGGCTTCAGGCTGCTGGGCTGGCCTCATTCCAGCATCCTATTATAGTTCTTATTGTAACAGTTGATGCTAAATGTGACGTAGAGGTGGCATACATCAAGCTGCGGCTTCTGGAACAGATGCAGATCTTGCAGCCATGTCAGACTTAGCACGTTGCCAATGCCCTGGAGACCTTTAGTATGGTCTGGGGCTTCAAGCCTCATTAGCATCACATTCCTTTTTGGTTAGTGTCTCAAAAATCACACCAACCCTCTTGACCTGGCTTTATAATATGAGACCATTGGGAGGAAAGGAAGAGGAGCCAGAGTTTACCCAGGGCTTAGTCATGCCAGTGATGATGGGAAGTGCTTTGCGTGTGTTACCTCACTTCGTCTTCACGGCAGAACTGCGAGGGAAGTGCCATTATCCTCATTTTACTGGTGAGGAAATTGAAGCTCACAGCAATTAGGTCATAAGGTGAGTGATGCTGCCAGGATTCAACCTTGGGACTTTCCCAAATATCACATCACCTCCTACATAGGAGATTATTTTTGTGTGTGTGTGAGTGCTACTAAGGTGGTAGAATTCAGCTTTTGGCGTATATGCAGGATTTGCCCAGTGCGTGCTGGTTTTTGACTTCGTGCCATGATTTTGTGTGAACATTTCTTCTCTGGTCCCTCCTGGAGGCCAAGCGCTGACCTAGAACTTCCCAGACATCAGTTTCAAGAACATTCGAGGACTTTCCAGGCTGATGAACTTGAGCTCTTTCCCAAAGGAACAAAAGTATGTTCTGGCATCAGGTTGAAGTTTGCAGTTTCCCAGTTGCATCTCTGTGTTTGGTTGTGTTGGAAAGAATGGGTCCTCTTATGGAGCCTTGATCTCTCCATTGGTTTGGAGAAAGGAAATGGCTTTGGCAGTATCGCGACTGGTGCTGTCTGCAAAACTGGCGAGGTTAGGGCCATTATTCACACCTTCTAGTTTCCTTCTCCAGGCCAATATCCTTAGGACCCCAAGCGCGCTGTCCTACCAGCCTTTGTTCATGCTGCTTTCCTGAACTCACTTCCTGCAGAAAGTCTCTCCTGATTGGCTTTCCTTTGCTGAATTCCTGTAGCCCATTGGCTTATTGGTGTTTTTCCCCAACTCTCTTTCGGATTCTGGGTCTGTGCATTATCTCTTTAATTGATTGTCGCCTCTTCGAGTAAGGGCTCGGGTCTTACCCATGGTGCCTTGGCAGAGTACTGTGCATCCAACAAGCATGTTAATTAGTGATTGAGTCTGTAAATTGCAGGTACATTTCTAGAACATAGATTTCCTTGCCAAATCTGCCTTGCTTTCCCCACTGTGTTTAGAATAAAGTACACATTCCGGAGCATGGAATTAAAATTTAAAAAGCAACAACAACAACAAAATATAAAGCCTCTTCATCATTAGTTTCCAAACTACACTTCCAGGATCGGAGAAAGCACTAAGTTATCATTGCTCCTGGAGTTCCTGGAAATATCTTTTCCGGATTCTCTGTCCCTGGAAATTCTTCCTAGCCTTCAGATGCAGGCTTCTGTGTGCCACCCTCCTTGATTTTCCAAGGAACAGCTAAGACAGTTTTTCTTTTGAATATCCATACCACATCGCTTTAGCCCAATATGGCCTGTATATCATTTAATTTTTTCCAAAATTTCATTGTTTAAACTCTCTTCCAGATTATACACTCCTCCAAGAGTGGAAGGCTGTTGATTCATTTCAGTATCCAGTGAATGCCTAACGTGGGATAGGCAGCCTTTCACAAACACCAGCTATGCTTAGAGTAATTCCTATCTGCTAGGGAATCAACAGCAGCTCCAATGCTTTGCAGCAACAGCTTGCTCGCAGAGGAGCAAAAAGGGGAGGGCTAGGAGGCAATCTGCTCCTTCTTCCCACCCCCCTCCCTGGTGGCAGAGATGCGTTCTTAGGTCTCCATCTCTGGATGCTTAGCTGGCCTTCCTTAGCAACCTCTCTTTGCTAGAGAGGAAATGGAAATCATTTCTGACTCAAATGCACACATAGCCTCAGAGGCAGGCCAGGGCCCCTGTGTCTTATGAGTCAGCGGGCATTAAACCAAGCTCATCTCTCCCTTACCGCTAAAGCCCACAAAGCAGCGAACTCATTATCACTACGCAGGGGATAATGAGCATTAGGCCGAGGACAGAGCAGCCTGGACTCTATCAGGGATGGCTTTTTTTCAGGGATGGTGCAGTGAACCATTTCCCTTTAATCGCTACTGACTTAACAGACTATTCACTGACGGTGTGAGCCAAACACCACTTGACATCATTAGTTGTGTGGGCCAGATGTCAGCCACTAGAGGTTTTTAACTTCCCCATCTTGCCGAGCTCATCTGGTCCTTTATGATTTAGTAAAAAGTGTCTCAAATCTCTATCTCTTATAAGTAGGCCAAGTATTTTCCCAATAGCTCTGAGAATTCTTGCTGGCGGGGCATAGGGAAGGAGCCTGCGTTCCCTCTGCCACTAGTCTCTGATTCCACTGCTTTCTAAGTCTCCACTTTGGGTTCTGCCTCCTGCTTGCCCTGTTCCCTTCGCATATAGTATCTACTTGCTGGACTTCTTATAAACCCTCAGTCCCAGAGTGCCACTATTCTAGACTGCGTATGCTGCAGACTTTACTGAAGATTTCGACAATGGAGTGTGTGTGTGTGTGTGTGTGTATGTCGTGTGGTTTCCTAGGGCAGGGATGTTGTGACTAAGTAACACAAACAGAGTGGCTTAAATAATAGAAATGTATTGTCTCACAGTTCTAGAAGCTACCGTACAAGTCTGGGAGCAAGGTGTCGGTGGGGTTGTGCTTCCTCTGAAGGCACGAGGGAAGGATCTGTTCCAGGCCTTTTTCCTGGCTCCTGGTAGTTCCTTGGCGTGTGGCAGCAGAACTCCATTCTTCACATCGGTGTTCTCCCTGCAAATGTGTGTCTGTATCCAAATTTCCCTTTTTATAAGGATGCTAGTCATATTGGATTAGGGACCCACCTTTCTCCAGTGTGACCTAATCTTAATTACATCTGCAACAATTCTTTTTCTAAATAAGCTCACATTCTGAGGTATGAGGGCTGTTAGGACTTCAACATATGTGTTTGTGGGAGGGGGGAATATAGTTCAACTCACAACAGTGTGTGTGTGTGTGTGTGTGTGTGTGTGTGTATGCTAGGGCTAGAGTTGTTACATTACAGAACAGAAGGGTAAATCACCTGCAACTGAATATTTAACTATCTCTGTTTTCATAATCCCTCGGCCATTACATCCTCTGGGGAACCCCCTGGGGTTACCTGCTCCCCTGGCCTCCTACATGTTGCTGGACCCTTCTGACCCTCTTCTTGGACCTCTCCCTGCTTCCTCCTCATTCATTCAGTGACCACACCAACAATTACTGTGCATTTCTCATGCAAAATAGTTAAACTATTTTTCTGTCTCTGCAAGCCATCCAGACTTGGCCTAGAGGGTGATCCTAATCACTGAAAAGTCCATTTCAGATGTTTCTAACAAAGACAGTCTCTGCCTGAGGAAGAATTCTGTGATCAGCTCTAACAGAAACATTTTGTTTTCTCCCTTCATCAGCAAATAGAATGAAATTATTTATTGATCCAAATATTTTAATGAACTAGCTTCTGTTTATTTCTGGGTGCATTAAAAAAAAATAATGCCTCCTGCACAAATGAGAAAACCCAGAAATGATAGTGAACATAGCTTGTTCCTTGTAGGCCAGGGATGGACTGTTTATCACACCTCCTTCTTCTGGAAGACATACTAATAAACACAGCACTCTTTTCTTCTGGGCAAGGACATGGCTTCGAATCCTTCTGTACAGAGTTGATTCAAGCTGTTCTTATGAGTCCATTAGAGCTGACGTGAGAGATGAAACCAATTTGCCACCACTGTTCCACACATTCTGTGGAGGGAGTTTTCTGTCTCTGGTGATTACTTCTCTTCCTATTCATTAACAGTTGCCAGTATGGGGAAATGAATAGAGGATAGAGAATGTGATTTCTGTATTAGTCAGCACAAACTGGGTTATGCTGTGGTAACAAATGATCCCCTACTCATGGTAATTCTTGTCATGCCATGTGTCCTTTAAGGATCAGCAGAAGCTCTGATCTGTGCCACCTCTTTCTAGGGAGTCAGGCCGACAGAGCAGCCTCTGTCTGGAACATTGCTAGCAGAAGGAAACAGGTCAGGGTGAAACATGCACTGGCTCTTAAAGCTTCTGATGGTAAATAACTCACATCACTTCCATTCCCATTTCATTGGTCAAGACTAATGTCAAGGAGGTGAGCAAGTTAATCCTCCTTTAGGGATAAACAATGAAAACATGCAATCAATTTATATCAGATACCCACTTTTTATCGTTCTTAAACGGAGTAAAAGAAAATGGAGACCTTTTCTAGGTATCAAATTTTAATGGCTATTCTTATTCTTTTTACTATACACGGTAGAAATTTTACTATGAGGTTTAAAGACTAGAAATACACATTTGATGTGATTAACATCATGCCCTTTATTGTAGTCAATGTCTTTTTCCCCAGCTGGGATGTAATTAGTTTTAACAGAAGAGTGCTTAGGGATCAAAATGAGGTTTATTAATTCAGATAAAGATAATAATCCTAGTGGTCACATCCGGACGCTAATTATCCAACACAACAGTGTTGTCTTTTATTTATCTTCATAGCAGAATAATGTAAACAGTGTTGGCCTCACGAACCATACCCCCTTTAACTTTTTAAACATAGGTTGTACACTTACACATACTTCTAACAGGAAAATAATCTTTTCATGTTGAAATACATTGAAGCAGAGATAAAACTAAGGATCACATGCTGTGATAATTATTCACTTCGTCCCATTAATGTAACAGTTCCCACATGCGACAGAGCAGAGTTGCTGAAGGATGTTTGGAGGAACGCTAGTTTAGAAGAATGCTAATAGATGTTACACTAAAAAGGCCTTAGCCGTTCCAGGATGCAGGGAGTGCTTAGTTAAACACAGTACAGGTTTCTGTGATGCAAGATGTCTCAATATCTTAGTGATGCATTATTAGTGCAGGCGCCATTTGTCTGGTAATATTCTTCAGAACACACTTTGGGAAACAGTGACTCACAGCTTTCAACCAGTCCCATTGCAACCACTTTCCAACCCCAGTGAAACTCCAATCCTTCGAGCCTTATGTTTACTTCTAATCAAGCAGCCCTCTGCTTTCTTGACTTCTCTGTTATGTGTTATCTGTTATCCACCTTAAACTAAATGGTTCATCATTTTAGTAGACTGCTTGGCTAATCATCTAAAGCCCCCCTATTTCATAGTTGTACCCGTCCTGTAAAACGCAACTGTGGATGGATCCACCTTTCAGCTTCCTCTGAGCTCTGCTGGAGAAAGCCATGTGATCATTAATTTCAAATAGGCCCTTAATATCTGCCATTTCCTGGGTAGCTCCCTTCTGTCTCTCTCACACCCTGCAATACTACTTCAAACCCCTTCTACTTTCTGAATTCTACAACCACCTCTCTGTACTCCCACTGCATGCCTTATTCATCTAGTTCCTTTACAGAGTATAGTGTGCTTGCTGTTCCCAGACCCACAACCCTTCGGTAGCTCCTCCCATTCTAGCCTCCTTTTCCCCTGTTGGGATGGTGGAAATGTTTTCCCTCTAGCTAAGGACAATCCCTCTACTTGTACTTTGATTCCCATGTTTCCACCCCTAACTTTCCACTATTAATTATACTTTCTTTTTCTTATATGGAGTCAATTTACTTTTCAAATGATCTTTTTCATCGGCCATCAGATTTTACATATGCTTTAAGTCTTTCCCATTATGAAAAAGAAGGAAAGAGAAAGGAAGAAAAGAAAGAAGAAAGGAGGGAGAGAAAAACTCTCCCTTGACATTCTCTTTCACTAGTGTTTCCTTCCTCTTCATGACCAAAAGTCCCACTGTTGCCACTTCCTCTTTTCCCACTCTTTACTCAGTCTGCTCCCAACTATATTTTTTATTTTAAATTGAGATTTAACATACACATGGTAATGTGCGCTAATCTTAAATGTATAGCTCAATGAAATTTTACATATTTATACACCCCATGTATCTACCACCCAGATCAAGATACAGAGCATTTCCAGGGACAAAAAGTACAAGTATCCTCAATGTTTCATAACTTAATATCTTCACTTAACAGTGCATCCTGAAGATCAATCCATAGAAGTATATTGAGACCTTCTTTATTTCTTTTTAACTGAGTAGTGCTTCATTATATAGCTGTACCATCATTTATCAATATTCTGCTGTTGGATATTCAGATTGATTCCAATCTTTTGCTATTACAAACAGTGCTTCCACAAAGAGTTTTGAACAGACGTCATTTTGTATTTCTACCAATGTATGTTTCGTACAGATTCTTAGAAGTGGAATTGCTGGGCCACAGTTTAATTTGTACAAATGTACACATACATTTGTAATTTGGCTAGATATTATCCAATCCCTCTCTGTAGAGGTTGGACCATTTCCATTCTCACCAGCAGTATATACACATACCTGTTTCCCCACAGACTTGGTAACAACATAAGTTAATACGCTTTTGAATTTTATATGCATGTCTTATCCCCTCTTTTTATTTTCTTGCTGCTTAATTGAGATAAAATTGACATACAATATACTGCACACAATTTGATGAGTTTTGACATAGGTATGTAACTATGAAACCATCACTACAATCAAGGTAATGAGTACATCCATCTCACTCCAACGTGTCTTCATGCTCCTTTGTAATCTATCTTTCCTTCTTCAATCCCATCTCCAAACATGAGAGGTCTCGGAAATTTTACTTCTCATACACCGTTTTTCGAGGTATCAGGAGATGTGTCTCCCAACATGAGAGAGTAAGTTAAGAGAGAAGAAAACAGGATAGTTAACCCAGGAAAGAAAAGGTAATCCCTCAGCAGGAGAGTGAAGGGAAATCCCAGCCTATGCTGCTAATCTAAGCTGATGGCTCCAGCATGGAGGACAACCAGTTTGAATTTGGAGGAGGTCCTAAGACTCCAAGACAGAGGAAGAAGGTAAATAAATACAAAACATGATATATCAAAAATTTGGAGTGGAGATTTAGAGACTTAAACAGAGAATCTGTGGCTGAAAATCTAGAAAATGAAGAGAAAATTTAAAAGGAAAGAAAGGAAAAATGATATGCTAAATGGCTCAACTATGAGTAACATTTACATTGTAACTCTAATGCAAATATTGAAGTTGATTTAACCAAAATTATGATATGAGTCTCTCAGGGGAGTGGCAGTGCATATGGTAGGGGTTGTTGCGTCCGGCGCAACATGGGCAGTGAGAGAACAAGAAGGGGCAGCGAAGGGTTAAGAAGGAAACAGAAATTAAGAAAGTTATGAAACATGGAGCCAAGGGTCTCCCAGCCTCAAAGAACTGAGGGCCCCAAATCGGGCCACCTTTTGGCTTTTATTGATGAACACACAAGGACATAGCATTGTTTTCTCCACGGTCTGTGAGACTCATACATCATACCAGAAAACTGATTCAAATCAATCATCCCTCCTGCAAACAGCCAGAATCAAAAGTCCCATGATGTCTTAACAATGATAATATGTGCCTCCCCAGGAACAAATCCTTTATGCTAAAACTTATTGTTAAGAATGGAAGAAGAACTGATGTTATTACATCATTGGCTCACTTCCCAAGCAGGTTGTGGGAAGGAATGTAGCCACATTGGCAGAAGCTCTCCTTAGCCGGGGGATGGTGGGGGCTGTGCCCACCTCTATCGACCCTGTGAGTTCTCCTGGTGGTCCCCACACGGTTCCCGCCTGGCTTGGGTTCTTCCTCCCGTGAGGAATCTTACCCGTCATTGGCTGACCAACCATCTTTTGGGGGCCAAACAGAGAGACATGAAGTGTAAGCACAAAGGTGAAGCAAAGTCCCTGAAAGGAACAGTCTCACAGACTCTTCTTTTTTTAGGGATAGTCACAAGGGGACAGACAGGGGACAGATGATTAGGCTGCTAAGTGACAACGGGTGAAAGAAGGCTAAACCCTTATCTTTTCATAGGGCAAGCTGAAGAACCAGTCTTACAACTGATAGATCAAAAAGGAGCAATAGAAGCTCATTCTCAGCTAATTCCCACAATGCCTTACAGCTTGGCTTGAGTGACATGTCTATGTGCTACTACTTTTCCTGACTGCCCTCAGTGGCTGTCTTCCGAGCAATTTTGTGCATACCTCTATCGGAGCACCACTGTCATTTTTGATTTACTTTTCTGTATACCCATGAGACTTTGAGCTCCTTGGGGGAAGGACAGTATTTTATAACATCTTTGTCTGAGATACAGAAAATGTCAAATTCATGAACAATATTATAGAACAGGGGTGTCCAAACTGCGGCCGCGGGCCAACTGCTGCCAGCGATCCATTTTTTATTGGCCCGCAACAAATTCCAAAAATATGTTTAGTTTACTTAAATAAACCAGGTGAGGCAATACGTACTTCACCTCGAGTGAGTGGACCCAGCTGTTTGTGTATTTTACCAAATATAGCCCTTGGTGAAAAACGTTGAAAAAAGTTTGGACACCCCTGCTAGAGAACATTGATTGCAAAGGCAAAAGTTACAAAATCTTGGTAAAATTAAGAGGAATTTAAAGAGTCTGTTAAGAACCACAGTATACTCAAATCACAATGGTTTAAAAACATTTTACTCCTAGAAGCCTTAAAACATTCCATATTCTGTGGTACTGAACTCTAGTCATCCACACGTCTCCACTTAAGTCTTTAGGCTATTGTGAATTTTTCTTAATGAGACTAAGTGCTTGGGCCCCTTTCATGGAGACATTTATTTAATTTTTCTCATTCATATATTCACATTCCTAGTGCCTCCTCCTGGGATAATTTAATAAACCCTAGTTATCTCATCAGGAATAAGAAACCACTATTTCCAGGAAACATTATGGGATATTAAATTGTGGTTAACAGTGCAGGTATGTATTACCTTTAAAACTCAGCATCAAACAAGTTAATGAATAAAATATGTTAACTTTGCTGGAGGAGAGCAGGTGGGAAACGGAAGTTAGAGGGAGAAAAGTGACTATTTGATTAATAAAAATGCACTTAATAATATAACTTCAAAATATCTGAATCAAGAATTGATAGAACTAGAAAAAGAGATAGATAAAACCCCTCATCATAGTGGGAGATTTTTAGCTCACTCAACCATTAATGAATGGATCAAGTGGATGAAAATATCAGTAAAGATATATAAATTTTCAATGAGACAATTGACAAGTTTGATCTAATGGACATGTATAGAATCCCATAAAACGATTGGAGGATACACATTCTTTTGATTCTTTTGATTCTTTTGATGCCACACAGAAACTTATGGAATTTGACTACTTAATAGTCCACAATTCAAGTCACAATGAATGCATTTTAAAGAATTAGAAATACAATTTCTAATCACAGTGCAGTTAAAATTCAAATCAATTTGTAAAAAGATGACCATGATAATCCTCTATGCTAACAAATTTTAAAATAAAATTCTAAATAATTCACAGCTCAAAGAAGAAAACATAATGAGAAATTTGAAATACGTAGAACTAAAAAATAAAAACAAATGTTCCATATAAAATTTGTGGAATGGTCAGCTACAGCAATACATAAACGGAAACTTATAGTGTTAAATGGATGGTTCGGAAAGCCAAAAGATTGAAAATGAATGAGCTAAGCATCTAATTAAAAAGTTATAAAAGTAACAATAGAATAAACCCAGGAGTAGTAGAAGTATAGAAATAATAAAGTATTAGTTTGGTGCAAAAGTAATTGCGGTTTTTGCAATTGTTTTTAACCTTTTAAACCGCAATTACTTTTGCACCAACCTAATAGAAATTAATGAAATAGAAAACGAAGGTAAAAAAGGATTAAGATTTAAAAAAAAAAGGTTCTTTGAAATAGTTAATAAAATTAACATTCCTCTGGAAGATTAGTTAAAAGAAAATGGAAAGAGAAAGGGGCACAAAAAGACTATATTGGGAATAACTAGGACATAACACAGAAAAGATTAGAAAGAAATTAAGAGAAAAGCTTCATGACAATAAATTTAAAAATAAATAGAAATGAACAAATGCCTAGAAACAAATGTTTCTAGGCAAAATTAACTAAAAAACAAACAAAGAAACAAACAAAAAAAAGAACCCTAAAATCAACAAACCAACCCTGACTATTCCTTTCAACACTTGTAAGTGGTCTTTTAAAAGGGATTCTCATACAGAAAACAATGGGTCCAGATCATTTTGAGGACAAGTTCTAAGAAACAATCAGTGCAAACTCTTGTAGAGAATTGATTAAACCAGAACATTTATTAATTACATGGATTTATTATATTACTAATTTTAGAAGACTGTAGTAACTATTAGAATAAATCAGCAAAACAGTTTGTGACCTCTTCTGATATTTAGCCAGTTCAAGGTAACTGTTGGGTTTATTGTAAGTTCTATCTGATTCAGCTGACATAATTGAACTTACCTCAGGTGGTAGAAGTCCAATAGAATCCTGTTTTAAATCCTTTTACTTATCTACATCAATACAAGGGATTATCCCTTGTGCTAGGTTTGAACTTTCCAGCAATTCGTGAGAATATGGTTGCAATATTCGTAACCAGAGTTCGGTGTCAGCAAGGTCCATGAAATCTTCCCTAGGAATCACAGATGGAGAGGACTTCTTGTTTTACCCTTATCAGGTCAAATTTGCCCCAATTTTTCCACTTAAATCATTTTTTGTAATATGACTGAGTTGATGTAATCCCTTCTCTCCTCAAATTCCAAAGAGAATCTGAAATCTGGAACGCAATCCTTACCACTGAGTTCAAGAGAAACACTTTTAATTGACATTAAAATGTAAATTCGGCCCTTTTCTCTCTCTGCGCTGCATGCTGCTAAACTTTGTGTCTTGTGAATATATTCCTGTTAGTTTATTATGCCCGAAAAATCCTGTCAATCCTTGCCGTGCCCTCTGATGCTCGTGCTGGTATCCCAGGGGCTGTGCTTTTCTTTCATGATCAAATAAATGATATCTGTGCTAGATGTCTATGAATCACAATTACAGAATTCTTGATTTGTCTGTTTTCTCCCTTTTCTGAGTTTATCTTTTACTTCCAGTGGAGGCATCCCTCCCAGCCTCTTCTGGAGGCCCTTTGTTTCCAACAATCCACAGAATTTTTCCTGTGTGGTGTTACGCTAAGCCATTGTTTTGGAGTTAGACACACTTGATTTGAACCTATAGAACTATCAAGTACCGGGGCAATTTATTCAAATATTTTCTGCTCAATGTTCTCATCTGTTAACTGGGAACAATGATTTCTAGCCTGCAGGGTAGTTGTTATGGACTGAATGTATTCCCCCAATATTCATGTGTTGAAATCCTACTCCCTACAGCTTTCACCACCCTTATTCCTTAATGTGATAGTATTGGGAGGTAATTAGGATTAGGTGAGGTCATGAAGCTGGAGCCCTCATGAGTGGGATTAGTGTCCTTATACGAATCATGTGAGAGCTTGCTTCTTCTCTCTGCTCTCTGCCGTGTAAGGATGCTACTAGAAGTTGGCTGTCTACAACCCGGAGGAGGGCTTTCACCAAAAATCGACCATGCTGGCACCCTCATGTCAGACTTCCAGCCTCCAGAACTGTGAGGACTAAAGTTCTGTTGTTTATAACTTACCCAATCCATGGCATTTCTGTTAAAACCACCTAAACGGACTAAGACTACGATAATAGTAATGAGGTTAGAATAAAATTAAGTGGTTAGCATGGTGCTTAAAACTAAGTAAATACTCAGTGCATGCTGGTCATTACTATTATTATCATAATCTTCAGCTCCAAAGCCAACTTCCGGTGTATTATAGGGATAAATAAGCCTCCGAATTTTTTATTTTAACCTCTATTGGTCATGTATTTACCTTATTCATTTGGGAGAAGGGTACATTTTCAGATTTTAACATATCAATACCCTTGGACATCTCTGGAAGAATATACTGGGAACATAGCGGTGACAGTTTCTGTTTCTAATTGCCTTTAATGTACTCAAAACCTCTCTGTGAACCTGTATCAAGTCCTTGTGAAATATCTTAGCTATTAACGTGCCTCTTGCTTTAAGGATCCTCAACAGCAAGACAATATTTAAATCTTATAACTTATAATGCCATTTTCTCTGTTATTGTTTCACAGATGCACACAGGGAATCTTTCTCACCCTTTAGGCCTCATTGTTTATCAGTGTTTAGCACACTTGTGGACTGAAAATTTTCGGTGCAAAATTTTAAAAGATTGTTCACTAATGAAAAATAATATTGAAAATTTAGGATGATTTCAGATTGGTAAGGGATGAAGTGGTATGCAGTTTTTGGCACTCCAGTGTGATAATGGATAACTTGAGCTGTAGGCCACATTGGTTCCTTTTCTTACTATTTATTTCTATGCAATTAGAAAACTCAAATCCACAATGACAAGTTGCTGAGAATAGCAGCAGGTGTTGGTTTTGTTTCAAATAATTCTAGTTATTATTTGGGTTAGACCCCATATTTTCAAATGACAACATCCTCCATCCCACAGCCACTGCAGTAAGCCTTTGCTACTCTTCTCATCAGGAGGTGAAGTCCATTCCACCCTCTGCCTCCTGTGTATTAGTTTTCTCTTGCTGTATAACAAATTACCACAAACTACAGCGTACAGCACTCATTATTAGCTCACAGTCTCCTTTTGTCAATAGTCCAGCATAGTTTAGCTGGGTCTTCTGCTCAGGGACTTATGAGGCTGAAATAGAGGCATCAGCCAACTGTGTCCTTATCTAGAGGTTGTACTAAGGAAAGATCTATTTCTAAGCTCCCTTGGGTTGTTGGCAGAATTCATGTCCTTTTGGTTGTAGAACTGAGGTCCTCATTGTCTTGCTCTCTATTGTCCAGGGACCACTTTTAGCTCCTAGAAGCCGTGCTCAGGTCTTTGCCATGTTTCCCCACACCCAATCGCAGCAATGAAGAGCACCCTTCTCATTGAACTTCTCATATGCTTTCACTCTCTCTCTGACTTCCACTTCAGCTATCAGCCAGAGAAAACTCTGCTTTTAAACAGTTCATGTAATTAGGTCAGGCCCACATGGATAATACCTCTACCTTCAGGTCAATCGATTCGTGATCTGAATTTTCTTAATTAGTAAATCTTAATCAGTAATCTTAATCTACAAATCCCTTTTACCATGTAACAAATTCTCTTTCACCAGGTAACATTATCACAGGGGCAATCCTGGGGGCAGAGATCAGGAGTTGCATCTTGGAATCCTGCCTACTATATTCAGTCTGGGCTGGCCTATGACTTGCTTTGTACAGAAGAATGCAGCCCTAGGCCTCAAGAAGCTTTGCAGCTTCCAGTTTTGCCCCTTGGAAAGTCTCCTTCTTGGAACCCAGCCATCAGGCTCTGAGAAAGTTCAAGCTGGTCCTGTGGACGAGAACTGACGTGTCCGAGGGATAGCCCCAGCTCTGTTCCCAGCCAACAGCCAGAGCCGACTGCCAGACATGTGAATAAGGTCATTCGCAGTTAGTCCAGCCCCTAAGCAAGCCATCCTAGCCAACACCACTGGCTCAGAGACAGGCTGTCCCAGCTGGGCCCTGTCCAAATGGCAGAATTGTAAACAAATAAATAATTGTTGTTATTTTTAAGCCACTGAGTTTTGGGGCACTCTGTTATGCAGGAATAGGAAATTGTTTTTAGGGCTCCATCAGATGCTAAGACTGTAGCATATGTAGCATATAGACTGGATGAAACATGAAATATTGAAGTTTGAACATGTTGGGTTGGGAGAGAGGGTAAATGGATTCTTAATTCATTCTTTCATTACAGTGGCTCTGGAAGTAATTGATTTACTGTTGCAGCTTTTGAATCTGATTTAAAATAGGCTGAATAATATCATTGATTTATCCCCTGGATGTCTGAAGTATCACCAAAACTTGGTGAAAATTTTTTATTTTTTATTTTTATTGGGGAATATTGGGGAACAGTGTGTTTTTCCAGGATCTATCAGCTCCATGTCAAGTCATTGGTTTCTTTTCTTTTCTTTTTTTCAATTGGGGAATATTGGGAAACAGTGTGTTTCTTCAGGGCCCATCAACTCCAAGTCATTGTCCTTCAATCTAGTTGTGGAGGGCGCAGCTCAGCTCCAAGTCCACACACCATTTTCTATCTTAGTTGCAGGGGGCGTAGTCCACCATCCCAGGTGGGAATTGAACCAGCAACTGTGTTCAGAGTTTGCACTCTAACCAACTGAGCCATCCGGCCGCACCAAATTGTTGTTTTCAATCCAGTTGTGGAGGGCGCAGCTCACTGGTCAATGTGGGAATCAAACTGGCGACCTTGGAGTTGTGAGCACTGCACTCTAACCACTGAGCAAACCGGCTACCCAAAAGTTGGTGAAAATATAAGGTCTTAGTGATTGAGCTAACTGTACACAATTTAATCTTCTGAAGAAATCCTGATATTTTACCCTCAACATTAAAAATCTAGATGATTGTTGCCTGAAGTTAGATTCCTGTCAGTTTCAGACATGCCTTTTGCTCCTCGTGAGATTTCCTTAGATGCCACATCCTGAAAATCCTTAGCCACTTATTCTATCTTAGCCACAATCAAAGCCACCCAACTCTACTGTGGCTCTTATGGTCCTGCTCCCTGGGTCTGACTAGCCTCTCACTGGGAGTTCTGGGTCACTCCCCTTGCTGCCATCCTGCATCTGGGCCACGCACTCGTGTGCCCAGGGTTCCAGTTCCCCCTATCACTTCTGGACCTGCAAAATGCTGTATCATAGGGTATGGAATCTGCCTTTGCAGAGATCTACCAAAGGAGCTGTGTTTCCGCGAAAATAAGACCGGGTCTTACATTAAGTTTTGCTCCAAAAGACGCATTAGGACGTAGGTTCAGGGAATGTCCTCCTGAAAAATCATGCTAGGGCTTATTTTCCAGTTAGGTCTTATTTTTGGGGAAACATGGTAGTCAGGGTTCTCCAGAGAAACAGAACCAACAAGTGTGTGTGTGAGTGTGAGTGTGTGTGTGTGTACTGCCTACTCTTCTCTCTGAATAAATGTGGATCGGCATTCAGGTAGAGCCTCTTATTTGAATGTCATACTTGTTCCACACTGGCCTGGTGCTTTGTCAGTGCTGATCTCAGCACACTTTTTCCTGTTAAGGTTATGACTCACAGAACTTTGGGTAACCAACGGTAAGATTGTCATGGATTTTCAGGCATAAGGAAAACAAACAGCCATCCAGAACTTCTCACTCACATGTTATATCACAATATGCCAAGAGCTGATTTATGCCCTGATACTCGTCAGTGATTTCTTCCTACTGTGAAGTATCAGTATGAATGACTCATGGTAACTGCTCTTCCATCTAGTGTGCCATTATTATTAGGTTCTATAATAGAGTCATTCGTTAAGGATTTTGCCAATAGCTTTTTCTGTCTTCTCTCTCAATATGATTCTTATCATTTGCTTTGCAACTATTGTTCAGCAATACCATGACATGTACCTACATTTAATAAGACTCATAAGAATGAGTGATAGTCAATGTTTCAGTCTAGCAGCAAATTTCATTATTTTCATACTGGAGAGCATTATTTTCTGTTTGTTTGGGAATAGAACACATGATTGGTTCATCTGAGTGGCAATGATGCTTTGTTTGAATATTACACAAGGGAGTCATGCTACTATTTGACAACATTTTTAAGTAGACAAGACACTGAGAACTAGAGGAGAATAAATTGATGAATGAATAATAACCAGTTTCAAAAATTCATCATACTTCCTGGTCATACTTTCATTTTCGGTTACTTGAGGCAAATCAGTATACTCACAGATTCACTTATTCCAGCATAAATAGAATCACATTCTACATTTGTTCTGGATTCCTGCTTACTTTTTAAATTTGTGCTGTTATTCTCAATTATAATATAGCACTATTTTCTTTATTATATTTATAATTCAATGAACCACCTTTGGCTACTATTTCATTTTTGTGAATTGGACATAAAATATAACAAAGAGTTATCTCAAAAAATGCAACTTCAAATATAAGCACCATTAAATGATATGAAAATATGTTCTCTGAGACAAATTATACCACATGAATTGAATGTAAGCTGAAGCAAACTGACTGAAGTAGTCCTTGTAAAATATTTACAGCTTTAAGAATATAATGATTATTATGCATGAAATGAAATTCATGAGAAAATCATATTTAATTATATTAACATATTTCACATTTAAAAATGTATGGATAATGGTTTATTAGGTTTTGCTTGAGGTATTACAAGTTTCAGATACCAGAAGTTCTGAGACAGACCACCATGCAGATACTTTAAAGTAGATGTTTAAGAATCACTAGAATCGGGCCGGCCCAGTGGCTCAGGCGGTTGGAGCTCGGTTTGATTCCCACATGCGCTAGTGGGCTCTCAACTACAAGGTTGCAGGTTTGATTCCTTGAGTCCCAGGAGGGTGAGCAGCGCCCCCTGCAACTAAGATTGAACATGGCACCTTGAGCTGAGCTGCAGCTGAGCTCCTGTTGGTTGGACCTCCCAACCACATGGTTGCAGGTTTGACTCCCACAAGGGAATGTGGGCTGCGCCCCCTGCAACTAGCAATGGCAACTGGACCTGGAGCTGAGCTGTGCCCCCCACAACTAAGACTGAAAGGAGACAACAACTTGACTTGGAAAACAGTCCTGGAAGTACACACTGTTCACACTGTTCCCCAATAAAAAAAGTCCTGGCACCCTCCACAACTAAGATTGAAAGGACAACAACTTGACTTGGAAAACAGTCCTGGAAGTACACACTGTTCCCCAATAAAAAAAGTCCTGTTCCCCTTCCCCAATAAAATCTTAAAAAAAAAAAAAAAAAGAATCACTGGAACCTTCTACAATGATGGAAATTTTCTATATCTGTTCCAATATGGTGGCCACTAGCTTCATGTAACTAATGAGCTCCTGAAGTATGGCTAATATGACTGAAGTTTTAATTTTATTTAAGTTTGATTAATTTTAATTTAAATAGTGGTGCACAACACAGGGTTAAATGGCTCTTAAACCCTTCACCCACACCAAGAGTATAGACAGTTTGAAATAGAGGAGATTGGAGAGAGCTATGATGTGGATTCCTCAATTGCCACCAAAGAGTGCGGTTAGTGGGTAGATACACCTTATCCAACCCTAGTGAAACAGGCACTGTTCCAGAAATCTAAAGGATGAGAGCAGGGCTGGCCAGGTGCAAATAAAAGTTTAGTGGGGCCAAGATTGCCTAAATGTTTTCCAAGACTTAGATATGAGAGAGAAAAAGAGGTGGGAGTACCTATCCCATATACTGTCTGATAGGCGTCCTGGAGGAGTGCGTAGCAGAGACTCTGAAGAAATCACCAGGTTTCCAAGGACTACTTCAGTCAGTTTGCTTCAGTTTACATTCAATTCATGTGGTATAATTTGTCTCAAAGAGCATATTTTCATATCATTTAATGGTGTTTGTACTTGAGTTTGCATTTTTTGAAATTACTCTGTTATATTTTATGTCTAGTTCACAAAAGTAAGGAGTGAAGGACAAGGCAGATTTGAAATATGATTGCTCAGGTAAAGGAAGCTGCAAGTAAAAGATCTCTGATTCGGAAGTCTCTGAAGAAACCAGGGAAGTGACTGACTCATACTCTTCCTCTTGTTTTCAGAATCCCAATTTTGTTCGGGTGTCTAACAGCCAAGGGCTTCAGGTTAAATTGAGCTCCTCTCCTGCAGCAAGGGATTAATCTTGATTAGTATAAGCCAATTATATAATCCCAACTCCATTGCCAATGATTTGTTTAGGAGTGAGACTTAAGTTTTAGTCAATAACATATATAATGCAAGAGTTCTGAGAAAGTTTTCCTTATTCTGAAAAAAGAGAGATACATGAACAAAAACTGCTCTTCAGCATAGGATCCAGGTTAGGGGGCTTGAAGCTTATACAATTTGGGGGTCCTCTTTAAGAAAAGGGGATAAAATTTTCTTGCTCTTTCAGTTTACAGAAATATATGAGCAAGTGAATGCATTACTAGGGTCCTCTCCAGGGCCTTGGAAGGATCCTGTGAAAGTGAAGGGTTCTGAAGCTTAGGCTTCTTTAGTTTCATGGTAAATCACCACTGGCAGCCTTTCTTTTTGGAACATCACTGTCTTCATGGGACAGATCTGTGGAGCCATCTTGGGACCACAAGGAAAGCCATCCTTCACACTGAGGATGGCACAGTGTGAAGATGAAAGCAGTCTTGTTGGAATTACAGCATCCGAATTTCTCAACCTTGGAATCCCTTTAAGTGCAGGCTTTTTGTAAGAAAAATGATAAATATCATTATGGTTTAAGTCACTCTTTAATAATTTGTAGGCAAATGTATCCAAACAAAAATAATTACCACCTATTCTCTCCATTGTTTCTGTCTTTCTCTCTGTCACACACACACCTCTAAATGTATAGAAAGGAGATAATCTCAGTATATAGGATGATCCTTTATATCAAATTAAATTAGCTTCATGGAGAGCTCAATTCATTATCCTAGTTGTTCTCATTGGAAAAACTAGTGAAAACTTCACCATGGTATTTGGGAAGCACTAGACCAGTGCGACTCAAAGTGTGGTCCATGAGCTTCTGCCAATCCATGCATTGTTCACTACCAGTCTATAATGAAATAAGTACAGACATTGTTAGAAAAATTTAGAAAATGTTTATAGCATTTAGAGATTTGACAGAGTAATTTTATGTCTGTTGAATGTAAATTTAAAATTTTGCAGGCTTATACTTTGTATGTCTTTGGTTTTTAAAAAAATGTTAAAAACATCTTTTGTTTGGGAACAGATTTACATAACAATTACTAAGTAGTACAGAGTGTTCCCATATGCTCCACACCCAGTTTCCCCCAGTATTAACATCTTATATTGTTATGGTACATTTGTTACAATTAATGAATCAACATTGATACATTATTATTAATAAAGTCCATACTTCATTTGGATTTCCTTAGTTTTTTACCTAAAGTTCTTTTTCTGTTTCAGAATCCCATCCAGGACACCACATTACATTTAGTTTTTATGTCTCCTTAGGCTCCACTTGGCTGTGACAGTTTCTCAGACTTTCCTGTTTTTGAGAGGTACTGGTCAGATATTTTGTAGAATGTCCCTTCATTGAGATTTGTCTGATGTTTCCCTCATGATTAATATGTTTTTATTTCATTTTTCTAGTACAGTAATTCATTTTTATTGTATTTTACATAAGTATTAATCTCCAACAGATTAGGAAAAAACCTGGTCCTTTATATCACAGATAGTTTGAAAAGCACTGGTCTAAACAGCTATTGTTCCAGCCTTAGCAATTTCTCTTAATGAAACTATTGGTATACCTTTGGATACCTTTCTGTTTTCTGAATCGAAGTACTAGGAGTGGGGCTTCTAAATTTGAATCTTTAAGAAAAGGCAAATTACCTTTTTAAAAGATTATGTCTTGGGCTATTTATGATGTGTCAGTAAATGCTTGATGGCTTACAAAGCATTTAAAAGAACGCACACAATCTCTCAACTCTGAACAAAATGTAATGTTTCTGAATCAGACCTGTATTCTAGGGGGTTTCATAAAATTTAAGGCACAGGCCCTAGAAGTATCATACAAACCAGACATAGCCCCAGTGACTACTCATCCACATTCTGCTTTTTTTTCCTTTGCTTTGTCACCAAGTGTTTTGTTTTTGTTTTTCTATCTCCTCTATCTTACTTTCACAATAGCAAGAACCTTGAGCAACAAGAGCTAAACTTTTCCCGTTACATCACATTCCCCAGTAGGTTTTCATTGTCATCTTCATCTTTCTTCCCCCATGTCTCCTCTAATATATTCATTTTGATGATATAAGGAGTCTCCTACATTTTGCTTTTTTGGGGGATTCTCTCTTTGATCCTTGTGTCTAGAAACTTTGCTATAATGAGCCTGCTTTGGGCTTTGATGATAAAAACCTCACTTGGTGTGTGTTTCCCCTCTGAAAGTTGATTCTGCCAGTGTGTTAAACAGTGTATATAAACCATTGTATGCAACTTCCTTTTGTTTATTTTTGTAATTCATTAAAATATAGCTGTCTTTTATTTCTTTGTTTAAGGTCACAGCTTTTAACTTTTGGTTTAGATTACGTTTTGCCTTTGAAGCATTTGACTTCATTTTGAAAAGCCCATTCAGCCCACCATCCCATGCGGGAATCGAACCAGCAACCTTGTTGCTAAGAGCTCATGCTCTAACCAATTGAGCCATCTGGCTCTCCCTTGGCAGTTCAGCAGCAGCTCAGCTCAAATTGTTGTCTTCAATCTAGTTGTAGAGGGCACAGCTCGCTGGCCCATGTAGGAATCGAACTGGCAACCCTGTTGTTCAGAGCTTGCCAACACAAAAGGATGAAGAAAAGCTCATAAACTACCTTTTCATTCATTCAGTGATGTTTGTGTGTAAGATACTGCTGCTGCCCCAGCATTGTTGGGCTTGCTTGACAGATAAACTGTTCCCGGTCATTGTGGGAGATACTGGTATATTTTTATTTTATTTTTTAAATTATTATTTATTTTTCAATTACAGTTGATATACAATATTATATTAGTTTCAGGTGTATAACATACAAAGGGATCATCCTGATAAATCTAGTACCCGTTTGACACCATACATAATTATTATATTATTGACACCATACATAATTATTATAATATTATTGACACCATACATAATTATTATAATATTATTGACTATTGGTATATTTTTTAATGTTCTGCCAAAGGCCATTTTTGCTGAATATGTTTTTTTTTAACTTTTTTTTAATGAGTTTCAGGTGCACAAAATGGTGTTGCAAATGGTAAGATTCCTTTCTTCTTTATGGCTGTGTAATACTCCATTGTATAAATGTACCACAGCTTCTTAATCCAGTCATCTACCGATGGGCATTTCGGTTGTTTCCATGTCTTGGCTATTGTGTATAGTGCTGCAATAAACATAGGAGTGCATAAAGATTTTTGAATTGGAGTTTTGGATTTCTCCGAATAGATACCTAGGAGTGGAATTGCTGGATCATAAGATAGTTCCATTTTCAGATTTTTGAGATACCTCCATACTGTTTTCCATAGTGGCTGCACCAATCTGCAATCTCACCAACAGTGCACAAGAGTTCCCTTTTCTCCAGATCCTCTACAGCACTTGTTGTTTGTTGATTTATTGATGATAGACATTTTGACTGGAGTGAGGTGGTATCTCATTGTGATGAATACAGATGTAATCCTTGATAAGAAACTTTTGATTTCTCGGGAAAGAGACACGTTAAATACATATATACATACATAACTAAAGATGAAATTCTGATCAAAGCTGTGAAGAATAAGTACAACTATGGTTTACCCTATTTTTGTGATTGGAGATTGGGGAATGCAAAGGCTTTCTTAGGGAAGTGACATTTAGACTGAGATTTGAGAGAGAAGGGGATTGGCCAGGAAAGATGAAGAGAAAGCGCTTTCTTCTTTAGCCTGGAAGAATTTGCTTTTTTCTTTAGCCTGGAGAAATTTGCTCATTCAAATTATATTGAGACTCTACTATGTGCCAGGCAGAGATAAAAACTTGTATGTGGAAAGAATGTTGTATTAAATATTCTTTAATGATATAGGGAAATAGTTTTATTTAGGATTCTGAAGTCATTTTTGCCTCTAGTGTTCATTTCTCCTTTTCTTTATTTTAGTAATTGATTATGAAAATACTTAAATAGAAGCACTAAAGATAGAGAGATGAATTATAAGGTTAGGCAAAAAAAATTAATAATAACCTTGAACTCATTAATAATCCTCTCTGGATTTCAATTTCTTCATCGTTAATATGATGAGCTGGACTAGATATTGTGCAAGCCTTCTTCCAAATTCAAGTTTTGGTTAAGAGCCACTAACTTTCAGTATTGCCTAAGAGAAATAATTCTGGCAGCATTATTAGCTGGAATGTTTTACATGAAATATACAAAAGAATTACATCTGTGAATATAGTTTTGAATTATGTGAAGATGTTTACAAAATCTTATTTTAATTTAGCTGTCAGTAAATTTCTTATCGGTATTTATTCCTATTTCAATTTACCAAATGCACTATTGCTTGGAAACTTGTACTCAAGGAACACTACCTAATCAGGTGTATATTCAGGCATGTATAATTAGTCATGTAATTAATTATGCATATACATTTCTTGTTGAATCTGTTGCTGTTTAAGCCCAAGATTTAAAACTGTTGTTTGGAACTGGAAAGCAAAATTTAGTGCCAGGCATTAGACTTTTTTCTTGTCCTGCATAGTTGCAGAAAATTATAAGATACTAAATCTTGGCCTACTCGTACAGTTCTAAAATGTTCTTTTTCCCATGTAATCCTTTGTGTGTATACACAATATACACATATATTATTTGAAGAGATATGTAAACACAGTTAAATATATTACAATTTTGGTTAGAAACAAAACCCATGGAAAAAGACTGAGAAAGTGTTGTAGCATTTTGCCAATTTGAAACCTGCTTCTATTCCTCTTCTTATTTCTGGCTGAAGCATGAGTCACCTTTTATTCTGCATAGATAGTGTCAGTCCGGCTGTTCCCTCATCAAATTAATTAATAAAGATTCCAAATGAGTCATAATTTCATCTACAGGGGAATTTTGGCAAGAGGATGACTTGGCTGAACTCTCTTGCTTCTCCTTCTACAAAAAGAAAATTAGTCTTAGAGTCCTGGCCACATTTCTGTAATGCATCCGTGTGTCCCACAACCTGCCATTAGATCGAGTGGGAGGTTTCTCTACCCACTCTAAAGATAACAACACAGAGAATAAAACCGCTACTATTCTCATAGTGGAAAAATAAACCTAATAAATGTTTAGGTGGGAAATGGGTTTGCGGTCTAGTAAGTCAGTATTGCAATACTGTTTCTTCAGTTATTTGCTATATAACTTTAGTGTCCCCATCTGAAATTGGGTAATAATTCTGTAATCCACATGCAAATATTTCTTGTTGATTATCCCATGCTTTCTTAAAATCCAGCTCTGTATTATTGACGTTTCTGGGAAAGAATAAGCCAAAATCCATTGGAAAGTCATGAAGACCTTGACTGCAGGTTACTTGGGGAAATATTAAGGGGATTGCTTTGCACACCATACAGCAAGGCTCTGTAAAACTCCTCTTAAACATTTTTACTTTCTCCTACATTTCAGTGCCTACTCCAATTTTCATATGCATTAGTTACAGGAATGACAAGATACTACAACAAAAGGCAGTGGTCTAAAGGAAAAAGAAGTTTCTCTCGCTCTTTCCCTCTCAATAGCTGTGAGGTAATGATCCTGGTCAGCAGGGCAGCTCTTCTTTGTTTTTTAGGAACCCAGGTTCTCTGTTGCTCTGCACTGATATCGTCTGAGTGATAAAATATGATGGATTCCAGACAGTGGGAAGGGAGAAGAGCATAGAGGAGGCACAGTTCTGTGTCTGAAGACCCAGGCTCATAAATGCACATTTCACTTCTGCTAACATTTTATTGTTCAGTTGTTAACAACTTTACACCTAATGTGGCAGTTTGCAAATTGGCCACAACGCTTCACTCTGCCCTGTATGTATACAAGCTCTTTTCAATGTGACAAAGTTTCCCTTTCTCTTGACTCTCACCGGGACTTGTGACTTAAACTTTTGCTGGTAGATTGTGGCAAAAGTGATGCTGTGGCAGTTTAGAGCCTAGACTTTAAAGGGCCCTCTTCTTTCTCTCATGGAATCCTTTCCAACAGCCATGTGAGCCAGCGAATAAGTCCTTGTGAACAAGTCCAGTGAGCCTGTTGGAGGATGAGAGACCATGTGAAGCAGAGGTGAGCCATCCCAGCTGAGCGCAGCCCAAATCGATGGCCCATAGCATCATGAACTAAATAAATGGTTGTTTGGTGAAAGTTGGGTTCTCTGGGGAGCAGATGCTGAGATGGAATCAGGAATACAGAAAAGCTGTGAAAGGAAAAGGGAAGGAAGCAGGGTTTGGCTGGGGGGTGGGGCGTTAGAGCATGATGATATTGATGAGTCTCCTTTCAGCCCAACAGGGAGTTCCAAGGCAAAGATTGCCCATTAGAGGAGCCCTGCATTGGACAGAGATTGGTAGGCCTTTGTACCACAGCCTTGCTTAGTCATTGGCTGGGTGCTAACCCTGAGATGAGAATGACCTCAGTTTGAAAGCTATCAGTTAAACTGTACTTCTTGTTTTCAAGCAGTGAGTCCTCATTTGAAGGAGAATCTGAGTGGTGCCTCTCCATGTGTGCCACAGTGTTTTAAGCCACCCAGTTTTAGGGTTATTTGTTATGCAGCAAAAGCTAACTAATTCATAGAACTGCAAGGGAGGCTGGGAAATATAACTGAGGGGGGCAGCCTCAGCAAACAAAGGAACTACCCTTAAAAAAAAAAAAAGCATGGGTATAGGCATGTGTGCAGGTGATCGTAAATGCTTATAAATTGTTTGCCTTTTATTACCTATCTTGTGTAGTTGTGAAAATTGGAACGGTTTCTATAAACTACCCAGTGGAATGCTCAGAATTGGATCCAGGTTTTGTCAGATGCTTATAGAATTTACAAGTCCCTTAAAAAATAAAAAAAGAGTACAAAATTACAAAAACAGAATTAATACAAGACCTTGGAAAGGGCCCTTGTAAGTGAGAGCCCCAAAGCTTATCCTTCTTTAGTTTTCTAGTAAACCCGCCCCTGATGATGCCTGATAGATGGTAGATATTTAAAAGATTATACGTTATTATTTTTACAGTGAAAATGAAATCACATAGCCATTGATTTATTATCTAGTCACCATTTGCACAAACAAGGGGTCAGCAGATTCACCTAGGTGCAGAATCCATACAAAAACTTTCAGTTTCCTTCTGAGAGCAGTGAAGGGTCCTCATCATAGGAAAAGGCCATAGATTTTTTTTTTTTTTTTTTGTCTTTTCATCCTATGAACCCCCTGTGACAGGGGAATCTACAACCTTGTGAGGCAGAGTCAGTCTTTCACTCTTGAAGCTGAAAATACCAGAAATGCACTTTCTGAGTCTCTCTTGCAGCCAGAGCAGAGGCACAGCACAAATCAATCAATCAGGGCACACACCCTAGACTTTGAAATGAAAATAATGGTGCAAAGAAGGAGCTCAGCAGAATGCTGTCTGGCAGCTGTTTGCAGGCAAAGGAGCAGCGTCTCTGGCCACAGTGCTCAGTGTCCATTATCAAGGGGGGAGGGGTGCAAATTGCAGGGGCTGCCCCCAGGGCCAGGCAGCTCCAGTGCTGATGTCCCACACCAGTCTGTGTATAGATCCTGGCCTGGGTCATGGGCCCCCAAAGAATCCATGATGCCCAGTATCTTTCAACAGATTTCCTTCCTTCCTTAAATCAGTTAATGCGTGTGACTGAGACCTTGACTGACATACAGCACATGGGTTTTTACTCTCAGCCCACACAAGTACGGAGCAGGAAACATTCCTTTCTACTTTGGATGAATTCTTACATCTAGAGATGGAAAGACGAATGCGCTTACATGAGAACCTGCTGAAAAGCATTTTTCCTCCTTTGAGTCAGATTACTCAAGTTTGATGTCTTTTGCTATTTCCTTGCCATACGACCTTGAACAACTCACAGTTCCTAAAAAACTCTAAAATATCATTTATAACACATGCATCTGGGGTTGGTGTGAGGTTTAAATGTGATAGCATATGTGACAGTGATCTTTAAATGTTAAGTACTTAATAAGTGTAAGTTATTTTTAAATATATATATATAAAAAATCTACCAAGCTCTTGCTCCAAACCTGATACACTAATTCCCCCCTTTGGACAGTTTGGATAGTAATTAAAGTCAGTTTACAAGCTTGTACACGTTCTTCACATAAACTGAGCTTGTTCCAACTTGTTAGTATAATTAATTGGTGGCATATACTATGCCAAATGTAACTTGGTAATTTTCTTCTTGCTGAATAAGTAGTATGTAGGACTCACCCATCTCAACACCTTTTACGTATTTTTTAAAAATTTGTGAAGAAATAAAAGTTATCATTTGGGTTCTTAAAAGAAAATAACTTTAATGTGGGCAAAAATAATAATTCCAAGATCATTTGTGCAATCCACAGATTGAGCATAGCTCTTTTCCATTCTCAATTTGGAGTTTCAGAGTTTCTCTTTGGGGTTTCTTTTTGGAGAATGTTAGGAAAATTTTCTGTGGTGTACTGGAACCAACTTCCAAAGGAAGTCGGGGCAAGAGACCAAAGAAAGAGGCTGATAACTCCAGAATTAAACAAAGAGTTTATTAAGGGAACTTATGGACAGAAGCCGTCTGGGTGGCAGCAGAATGATGGGTGGGTCTCCACACCTGAAAGGGGGTGGGGGAATTGATATATCTAGCCTCCAGGAACACAGGTGGCTTGTAGCCACGTGGCACAGGCTTGTTAAGAGCTGTATATCCGAAGCAGTAAACAACATAATGGGTCTACTTACCTATTCCTTTAAGGAGGCCCTTTTTCTGGCAGTCACTGAGAGCATCTTACTTCTTAAGATGGCTGGGGTGCTGTCAACCACCAGAAATGATTTGCCTAACAAAGAGTCTCTTGGTTAGTTAGAGAACTTAGATAAGGAGCAGGAAACCAATCCTAAGAGAATAGGCCCTCAGAGAGTTTTTGCAGATTTTCTTGCGATTCTTTGCAAAACATTGTTTGGCTTATACATAATATATTAATACTATATTCATTACAGAGAAAGTTGAAATACAAATAAGAAACAATTTTGAAATCCCGTTATTACTACTTTAGCATTAGTTATCTGCTGTTTTGTTGTTTATTTTCTGCATTATATAATTATCCATTGCTGCATTACACACCACCCCAAACTTAGTGGCATAAAACATTTTATGATGCATGCAGATTCTGTGTGTCTGGAATTCAAACAAGGGGTGGTGGAGTGGTTTGTTTCTGCCCCATGATGTCAGGGCTTCAGCGGGGAAGAGAACTGCCGGTGACTTATTGGCTCTGACTGAAGTCATCTGGTGGCTTCTTCAGTCACAGGTCTGCTTATTGGGCTGGGTTGACCTGAAGCCTGGACTCCGCTGGGATTCTTGACTGGAGTCTGGAATCTAAATTTGGCTTCCGAGTGTGTATGTGTGTGTGTGGTGGGGGTTGGGGAAGTGGGATAGTGGGGTGGGGGTGGTTTGGACTTCTCACAGCGCGGTGGCTGGGTTGTGAAAAAATTGTCTCAAAATCAAACTTCCAGAGAGGAAGCATTCCAAGAGAACCAGGCAAAAACTCCATGACTTTTTATGAATTAACTTCAGTATCCACATAGTGTCATTTCTGACTTACTCTATTGGTTGAGCAAAAGCTTGCCCAGATTCAAGGGGAAAGAGATGTTGTGGGGACAGAGCCAGGAGTGCAGTTTCCCGGCCCTCGGCCTCACGTGGAAAGGTGCTGGCTCAGGTAGTAAATGGCCATCAGCTGTGATTGGATGGCCATCAGCTGTGGCTAGTTGGCCGTCAGCTGTAACCAGAGAGCCATTGGCCACTAATATAACTGCTGTGGCTACGCTAGCAGAAAAATGGGGGCTAGCAAGAAGATGGTGGCTCAGCTAGCAAGCGCAGATTGCAGTTAGCATGGCGGATTGCAGCTTGGGAGGGGAGTCGGTCAGTTGGCAGAAAAGCGGACAGCAGGTCGCACGTCGTGTGAATCCAGCCTCCAGTGAGACTATAGTGGTGTGACTCCCCTACCTATGGCTTCGTGGGTGTTTCTTTTTGGCCTCACCATGTCCTTTGTTCTTATGTGGGGAGCGGGACCAGAGACCCCGCAGGCCGCCCCACATGACAGATGTAGACCCCACCATTCAATGAGAGAAATATCAAAGAATTTGAGGCCAAGTTTAAGACACATCTTGTAAGGCTTCTTCATGGCCTACACAAACACACATATACACTCAAATTAATTTTAAAAACAAAAATAGGGCCACATCATGCATTCTGTATTAAACAGGGTTTTATGTTACAAGGAAACAAAAATTTTATTGAGATGAGTGTTGACTTTCAAGAACATTTAAATTCTGAGAATTCTATACTATGATCTTGAAATGATACCAAAGTACATTTTAGAGTTTCTTAAAGTTTAAATTCAACCAGAAAAATAAAATGTTGGAAAGATGATATCCATTGAGAGTTAAAAATATACAGGTATAATCAATGATAACATTCTAATTTCAAAGTTATTATTTGAGTTTATTTTATTTGAAGACAAATATAGGACCTAAACCCAGCCCTCATGTTAAAAAAATAGAGAACAAAATAAGGTGTTATTTCATCTGAAATTTTCTTAAGATAATGTGAATTCCATGTAGTTAAATCATGGTTTTACCTTTTTTGTGGTCATAGACAGGCTTCTTGAGAGGGCTCCTCAAACTTGGCTGTGCATCAAATCACCTGGGCCCCTATTTACAGATAGACTCTGATTAGGAGGTCTGGGTTGGGCCCTAAATGCTACATTTCTAACAAGCTCCCAGGAAAACTTGAGGCTCCTGTACAGATCTTGTATTGAGTACCTAGAGTTAAAACAGAGGGAAGAGCCAAACAAGAAAACTCTGCATAGCCCTTATTCTTTTTTTTTTTTAATATTTTACTGGGGAATGGGAACAGGACTCCATCAGGGAACAGTGTGTACTTCAAGAACTTCTTTCCAAGTCAAGTCGTTGTCCTTTCAATCCCACCCATGGAGGGTGCCGTACCGGCAACCTTGTGGTTGAGAGCCCACTGGCCCATGTGGGAATCGAACCGGCAGCCCTCAGAGCTAGGAGCACGGAGCTCCAACTGCCTGAGCCACCAGGCCGGCCCCTAGCTCTTATTCTTTAACTTCTTTTTAATTATAAAAGAAATAACGTGTTCATGATATAAAATTTCTGAATTGCAGAAATACGTAATCCCCTTAATGAGTATTATTAACAGAATGGAAATAGTATTAACTAACGTGTGTGTGCTTAATTATTTATGTGTTTGTTTATTGAACTGTAAGTGATTACATGCATTATTGGTATAACCCTCAGATGACCATGTGAGGAAAATACTATTAGTCTCCCCATTTTACATAGAGGAATTCACTTACTCGTGATGACAGCTGGAATTCACAGAGCCGGGATTCAAATCAACAACTCTGAATTCAGAGCCTTCAATCTGCACCACAGAACAAGACTGCCTAGGCTGTTACTTTTCTCTCTATACATACATGCTAACATGAATGAATTATAATCATAATTTTAAAACAAACATGGAAGTCTACCATGAACACTATTTATGTAGCATGCAAGTAATTTATTTGGGAAGAATTACAGGAAATTGGAGTTGGGGGAACTGTGAAGAGTGAAATAAGGAAGGAGGCAAAAAACCAATGCAATGGTGAATTACTGAGCTCGTTCCCACTCTGGGCAACTAGGGCTCAGTCCCACTGCAGACCTTCTAAGGGATTACATAGACTATGCCTCTTATATGGAAATGTCTACTGAGACACAGATTATCCACTGGGTCCCATCACTCATCCATCTAGGGAGGTGTTAATCCCCTCACATGTCCAAAAGGAAGCCTGCCAGCCTGGCTGAGAGGACTCTACAGGCAGTCTATAGGGTATGCCCCAAAGAGGTGCCAGGACAACAAAAAAGATACTCAGTGCAGCCAAGAGGAGGACCTAGCAGGCTGCGTCTGCACACAGCTGGTGGTACACAGTCATGCATGCTCATAATTAAAATTTTAAATTGAAATCAGTCTATGGATTGAAAAGTAAGTCTTTCTGACCACTGACCTCTAGTCACCCAGTCCTTCCCCAGGGGTAATTTTTGTGTGTACTTTCCTGTATCTTTTCAGAGGTATTCCCATTTATATGCAAACAAATACTTGGTATTTCCCCATTCTTTAAGGTGTTGGTAACATACTACACATTGTCTGCCAGACTGTGCTTTTAAAAATTTCTATCTATACGTCTTGCTGATAATTATTCATATATATGTTTAGAACTCCCCTTTCCTTGGAATGACCACAGTATTTTGTTTACGGCTGCACTATAATTTACTTAACCCCTCACTGATGATGCTGATATTTCCAGTACTTTCCTAAAAGTCGAGTTGAATGAGGTATACATGCAGTGAAGTTCCCCCTGTTATGTGTACAGCTCTATGAATTTTGGTAGACCTGTATAGTTACAGAACCAGAACCCAGATGAGAAAAGTGTCATCATGCCCAAAACTTCCTGGTGCCCTTTTGTAGACAGTCCCCTGCGTTTATCCCCAGCCCCTGGCAACCACGGATCTGCTTTCTGTCCCTATATTTTGCCTTTTCCAAAATGTCATATAAATGGAATCACAGAGGTTGTAGCCTTTTGAATCTGGCTTCTTTCACGGAGAGTAATGCAATTGAGACGTATCCATGGTGTTGCGTGTATCAGTGGTCGGTTCCTTTTATTATCGCGTTATACTCCATTGCATGGCTATAACCACAGTTTATTTATCCAGTCACCAGTTATAAGACATTGTGTTGTTTCCCATTTGGGGCAATTCAGGATAAATCTGTTATTATTTCAGGCCAGCTTTTATGTGGACATGGTTGATTTCTCTTGGGTTAAACACCTAGGAGTGGGATTATTGGGTTGTATGGTAAATTTATGTTCCACTTAATAAACAATAGCCAACCTGTTTTGCAAATTAACTATGTCACTTTGTTTTCCCACCAGCAATATATGCATGCTTGCCAGCGTTTGATATTGTCAGTTGTTTTTATCTTAGTCATTTTGATAGGTGTGTATACTTTTTGTCTACTATAAATAGTGCTGCAATTAATGTTTTATACATATATCCTTTGTAATTAAGTGTGAATGTATCTGTAAGATACATTCTTAAAACTAGAATTGACGGGTCAAAGGGTATGAAAGGCGGATCAAATAGTGTCAAACAGCTTTCTGAGAAGGTGGTGACTGTTTCCCCCACCCTCATCACACAGTGTGCTACTCAGTCTCAGCACATGCTTTTAAATGAAATTTTACTTTAGACAATTGCTGTGTGACCATTTACTTCATTGGGTTGTTTGTGAGGCCTTCATGTAAAGCTTTTAGAGCAGGATCTGCGGCACAGAGCGTGGCAGTGGATCTAATTATTGCACAATCATCATTACTAATCAATCAAACACATTTTTTGCTTCTCTCTGAGTTTCTCATCGGTACATTCAGGAGTGGTTTTCTATGAGGAGCTCAAATGTTCTACTTATGTTGGCCAGGAATTCAGGCACTCCATTGTTAGTTAATAACCATTATTCTCTAGATCAGTTTTAGGTTCGCAGCAAAATTGAGCAGAAGATACAGAAAGTTCACATATGCCTCCTTTTCACACACACACATACACACACACACACACACACACACACACACACACACACACCCTCCCACTCTATCAACACCCCGACCAGAGTGGTATGTTTGTTATAACTGGTGAACCTATGCTGAGACATTATTAATCATCAAGTTCATTGTTTCCATTAGGGCTCACTCTTGGTGTTGTACATTCTATGGGTTTTGACAATTGTATAATGACCTGTAGCCACCATTATAGTATCGTATAGAATAGTTTCACTTACTTAAAAGTCTTCCATGTTCTGTTTACTCATCCCTCCCTCCTCTCTAACCCCTAGAAAGCACTAATCTTTTTACCGTCTCCATAGTTTTGCCTTTTCCAAAATGTCACATAGTTGAAACCATGCAGTACAAAGCCTTTTCAGATTGGCTTCTTTCAATTGGTAATATGCATTTAAGTTTTCTCCATGTCTTTCCATGGCATGATAACTCATTTCTTTTCAGCACTTAACAATATTCTGTTGTGTTGATGTACTGGTTTATTTATCCACTTAGCTATTAGAGAATATCTTGGTTGCTTCCAAGTTTTGGCAATTATGAATAAAGCTGCTATAAACATGCCATGTGCAGGTTTTTGTGTAGACATAAGTTTTCAATTCATTTGGGTAAATACTAAGTAACATGATTGCTGAATCTTATGGTAAAATTATGTTTAGGTTTATAAGAAACTGCCAAACTGTCTTCCAAAGTAGGCTGCACCTTTTTTTCATTCCCACCAGCTTACTGTTCCTGTTGCTCCACATCCTTGCTAGTATTTGGTATTGTCAGTGTTTTGGACTTTGGCCATTCTAATAGGTATGTAGTTGTGAGATAATAGAAAATATATGTATTGGCCTCAGCCCCCAGTTCCTGGCACAGAAGTCTGAAAACCCTTGTGATTTCCTAAGTGATAAGGGCACTAGGAGCATCTTTTGTTCTAATATTTGGTTTTGACTCTGATTCCTGACACAGAGCTCCTAAATCCCTTGGAATTTCAGGGGTAATAGGAATGTCTTTTGTTCTAATGAGGTGAGTCTTGGTGGGCTCCTTGAAATTCTTGGAATTTTCAGGCCTGCCCTCCATTCTCCAGAGAGGGGAGAGGGGCTGGAAAAGTAGTTGATGATCAATCATGCCTTCTTATGTGATGAAGCCTCCATAAAAATCCCAAAGTGTGTGGTTCAAGGAGCTTCCAGGTTGGTGAACATGTGGAGGCGCAGGAAGAGGGGTTCTGCAAGAGCGGGCATGGAAGCTCCACTACCCTTCCCAAATCTGGATGTTCACCTGTATCTTTTATCATATCCTTTTATAATAAACTGATAAACAGTAAGTAAACTGTTTTCCTGAGTTCTGTAAGCCCCTCTAGCAAATTAATCGAACCTGAAGAGGGGGTGGAAGAAACCTCCAATTTATAGCTGATTGGTCAGAAGCACAGGTGACAACCTGGAGTTGTGATTGGTACCTAAAGCACAGTGTGGGCAATCTTATGGTACCGTGTTTCCCCAAAAATAATACCTAGCTGAACAATAAGCTCTAATACATCTTTTGTAGCAAAAATTAATATAAGACCTGGTATTATATTATATTTATATTATATTATATTATATTATATTATATTATATTATATTATATTATATTATATTATATTATATTATATATTACATTACATTACATTATAGACCCAGTTTTATAGTACAATAAGACTGGGTCTTATATTAATTTTTGCTCCAAAAGACACATTAGAGCTGATTGTCTGGCTAGGTCTTATTTTCGGGGAAACACTGGACCTTATGCTATCTCCAGGTAGTGTTAGAATTGAATTAAATTCTAGGATACCCTGCTGATGTCACAGAGAATTGCTTGGTTGGGGAACTACCCCCCAACCAACGTCTGGTGTCAGAAGTCTTGTGAGTATGGAAGCAGTGTGAGAATAAAAGAGACATGCAGGAGGATAACTGAGTTTTTCCTATACAGTAGTGGTATCTCACTGTTGTTTTAATTTGCATTTCTCTGATGACATGATGTAGAGCATCTTTTCATAGGCTTATTTGCCATCTCTATATATCCTTTTTTTATTTGATTAAAGTTTATTGGGGTGACAATTATTAGTAAAGTTACATAGATTTCAAGTGTAAATTCTGTATTACATCATCTATAAATCCCATTGTGTGTTCACCACCCAGAGTCAGTTCTCATTCCATCACCATATATTTGACACCATTTACCTTCTTCTACAACCCCTCTTTATCTTCTTTAGTGAAGTATCTGTTAAGGTCTTTGGCCCATTTTCAAATCAGGCTGTTTGTTTTCTTATTATTGAGTTTTAAGAGTTCTTTGTATATTCTGGATAACAGTTGTTGTTTTTTGTTTTGTTTTGTTTTTTAAATCAGATGTGTCTTTAGCAAATATTTTCTCCCCGTCTGTGACTTGTCCTCACAATATCTTGTCTTTAATATTTTCACCCTGTTCTATTTTACACTTAGTACATCTTCTACTTGATTATTTTCCCCATCAGGCTCCATTCTGAGAAGGTTGCTTGCTTGTACATAGACTTTAGGCATAGACCAGCACTTTTGGGCTCAGATTACTTGCTTTAAAAATACTTGTATACATTCTTAGGGCTTTGAAAGAGAAGAGAAAGATAGTCAAGATGATTGATTCCATATTATGGAATAAACTATGTACAGATATAACTTAGGAATAACTATACACTATGTATAGAGTTATAATAACTCACAGGTATAATTAAATGACTTTAATGTTTCTATTTTCTACACAGTACTTATCTCCAGCTCAAACATTATGTATTTGATAATTTATTTTCTACCTGTTTCAATAACACGTAAGTGCTGATGTTACAGGGGCTTGTTTTGCTCACCTCTGTGAGCCTAAACCGGCACATAGCAGACCATGTATTCATACTCAGTGCATACATTTATGAATAAGTGACTCTGGGATCGTCTCCCTTCTGATACTTAAGATGGCCGTGGCTAAGAGCAATGTGTATGCCTTGGTTCTGGGCCCTTCTCTTGTCTGCTTGTCTTCAGATATGCCTATACCAAGTGATGACTGCATCACTTTCTACTGTCAGAGCAGACACCCTCATGGCAAGCAATCCTGTTTCCCTGTCTGAAATTGCTCAGAGTACAAATTTAAAGTACAGAGCTTCCAAGAACTGCATTTTTATGGCTCTTGTTATAATATATGTGACTCTAATTCTGCAAAATCCTTGCTACAACTGCCAGGAAATGGCCCTGAATGTTGGTCATCAATAGCCTTTTGCAAGTACTGTGGCAGCTGGAAGAGTTTCAGGAAGAAGATAACAACTTTCAATCTTGAGCTGCCTGGAGGAGACCCATCCTCCTCTCTCCACTTGAGAAACTTCCTTTCCGTTGTCACCTCAGCTATCTAAACTTGCTGACTGAAAAATAAAACATAGACCTTACTAGAATTGCTATTTATCTATGCCAGTCATGCATGTAGTGTATTAGGCATAGTAGAAGATACTTATTACATGCTAGTAGATTAAGTCTCATCATTATTATTTAGGATTAATAATTAGAAAATATGTATCTAAAAAGTTATATTACACCAAAGAAGACATATTAAAGTGGCCAATAAGCACATGAAAAAATGCTCAACATCACCGGTCATTATGGAAATGCAAATACACCAAAATTACAGTGAAATACCACATTGCATTCATTAGGATGGCTGTTATAAAATGTTTTAAAAAGAAGAAAATAACAAGTGGTGGTGAGAATGTGGAGAAATTGGAACCCTTGTGCACTGCTGGTGGGATGTAAAGTTCTACGATACCTGTGGAAAACAGTATGGCGTTTCCTAAAAAATATTAAACATAGAATTAACTACATGATCTAGAAGCCCCACTTCTGAATATATACCTTAAAGAATCAAAAGCAGGGACTCCAGCAGATATTTGCACACCCATGTTCATAGCAGCATTGTTCACAATAGCCCCAAGGTGGACTCAACCCAAATGTCCATCAGGAGATAAATGAATAAACAAAATGTGGTATACACATACAATGGCACATGCTACAACATGGATGACATGCTGTGTAATAAGCCAGTCACAAAAGGGCAGATACTGTAGGATCCCACTTATAAGAGGTACCTAGGATAGTCAATTTCATAGGGACAAAGAATCAAAGAGTGGTCTCCAGGAGCTGGGTGAAAGGAAGAATGAGGAGTTATTGTTTTTTCTTTTGGATTTTGGATTTTATTGGGGAAGGGGAACAGGACTTTATTGGGGGAACAGTGTGTACTTCCAGGACTTTTTTCCAAGTCAAGTTGTTGTCCTTTCAATCTTAGTTGTGGAGGGTGCTGTTCAGCTTCAAGTTGTTGTCCTTTCAGTCTTAGTTGTGGAGGGCGCAGCTCAGCTCCAGGTCCAGTTGCCGTTGCTAGTTGCAGGGGGCGCAGCCCACCATCCCTTGCGGGAGTAGAACCGGCAACCTTGTGGTTGAGAGGACGCACTCCAACCAACTGAGCCATCCGGGAGCTCAGTGGCAGCTTAGCTCAAGGTGCCCGTGTTCAATCTTCGTTGCAGGGGGCGGAGCCCACCATCCCTTGTGGGACTCAAGGAGTTGAACTGGCAACCTTGTGGTTGAGAGCCCACTGGCCCATGTGGGAATCGAACGGGCAGCCTTCGGAGTTAGGAGCATGGAGCTCTAACCGCCTGAGCCACCGGGTTGGCCCAGGAGTTATTGTTTAATGGGTACAGAGTTTCAGTTTGGGATGATGAAGTGGAGATGGACGGTGGTGATGGTTCCACAATACTGTCAATGTACTTAATGCCACTGACCTGTACACCTAAAAATGATTAAGATGGTCACTTTTATGTTATGTATGGTTTACCACAAAAAAAGACCAAAAATATTTCATTACATGCAGCTAGATCTATCTCCATATTACAAAAATGTAAATGAAAAAGAAGTAACAATAGTAGTGAACATTTATAATATGCTTGCTATTGATCAGGTACTTTCCTAAGTGCTTTGTTTATATTCATTTAATACTGCCAACAACCAATAATGAGATAGCTTCCATTATCATCTCCAATTTACAACTAAGAAAATAGAGCCAGAGAAAGTCAAGTAACTTGCTTCAGCCAGTAAGTGGTGAAGCCAAATTAAACCCAGGCCCACCACATGGGCGCACTGTGGCACACTGCCTCCCTAATTCTGTAACGTACTAACACGAGTGCCATGTTAACACATAAGGCCCCAATGAGAAAACAGACCCCTGCACCACGATGCAAATGAAATGGGAGGCTAGCTGAATGTGATCTGCTGTTGCTGCAGCTCTTTCATTTGACATGCCCTGACCTTTGAGAAGGCTCGAGGCCTTTGATCCGTGAGCAATAGACTATTTTAAACTGTTCCTTGATTAGATTTGCAGAGTGTTAAACACTGATGTGCATCCTGAAAGGGGAGCCTCTGGGCTGTGCTTCATTTTTAAATTATGACATGAGCGTTTCATTTTGTATTGGCTGGTACACAGCAAATGAGCAAGCGGAAGCCAGCTGAGTTTCAGAGAGGCAGGAAGCTCAACAATCCCAATCAATGGAGGGTCATAGAATGTGAGGACTCTCATATTCTATGTCGTTCTCTCACAGAAGTACACAAAATCAGCACTGACAGGCCGTTCCAGTGCTTTCATCTTTGGAGGACACGTACTCTGGAAAGGAAAGCAGTGTAGACGCTGGGATAAGCAAGCACTGAAACTCAGCCACAAGGATTGTGGTCCTTGCTGTGCTTTGCTATGGTTTCAAGGTCTGTCCACTAAAAGTAGTGGTCTGGAGTCCAAACATCATGTTCAGAATTCTGGTACCTTATAGAAGTCATCCTTTGTAAAAGTTTTCAATTTTCTGTCATGATATTAGTGAGAGCAGCATTAAGTGAGAGCTAAGTGCCAGGCACTCCACTAAGCACTTTAAATATCTTAGCTAATTTTCACTTCACAGCAACACGCTGAGAGAGATAGTCTTACCTGCATTTTACAGGCGAAGAGGTCCAGGAAAGTTAAGAAATTGTCCATGTCCACACATCTACAAAGAGGCAGAACTGGGAGTCAAAACCAGGTCTTTTTTGTTTTTTGTTTTATCTGTTGCTTACACTCTTACCTGCTTAGTTATGCTTTTTGTTTTAAAAGAACAATGCATTTATATTAATTCTCTGATAGATGAAGAAAAAAGGAGGTAGAATTTTATTAGGTTGAATGATGTGAAAGGACTATTTTGTAGATCAAAACAACAAAATATTGCTAATCTCATACAATTGAATCTAAAAATTCATGACTGAGCAACGGATGAATTTTCTTTTTCATACACGAACGTGCCAATGGGCTAATACGCACAAAGTTATGAATCACTCCTAAGTTTTAGCATCATCTTGAATACATAGGTATCCCTTGACAGCTGTGCTGAAACCCCGGGCTACCCTTCTACGTATGAACTTTATAGAAAAAGAAGTCTCCTGGAAGAGCTTGGCTATGGAGCCGACCTCCATTCTTGGCCACATCTGAGCAGAGAAAGCGTGCTCTCTGTCCTGCCCTTTTAGTGATGTGATGGAATCTGTCTGTGATGGGTGCTTCAGGTTTTTAGTGTCTCGCCTCTTCAAGTAGTAAATTCTTGCATTATTTGAAGTATTAAAGGTTGCGTCTGAATATCTCCTTACTTCATTATCATATGTGTCAGAAAGTCAAATGTAATAGAAAAAAAGAACACAAATTTACTATTGTAATTAAGAAGCTTAAAGATCAAAGACTCTAAATAAGGTCTTAAAAGCCTTCAAGGTACATTCCTTAGGATGAACTATAAAATACATTCTCTGTTCTGAATTATTCTGTATTTGATACCATGCATGTAATACAAGTACCAAATGTTTTTAAAGATTTTTATTAAAATATAGCTAACGTACAATACTAGTTACAGGTGTACACTATAGTTATTCAACATTTATATACTTAAAGAAGTGATCACCATGATAAGCCCAGCAACCATCTGATACCATACCACGTTGTCACAATATTATTGACTATATTCCCCATGCTGTACAATGTTTCCATGACTTATTTGTTTTATACCTGGAAATTTGAATGACTTATTCTCCTTCACCTTCCCCGCCCCTCCCTTTTTAAATTGCTCTATTTCAGTTGACATTCAATATTATTTTATATTAATTTTAGGTGTACAACATAGTAGTTAGACACTTGTATAAATTAAGAAGTGATCCCCATGACTAATCTAGTATCCACCTGGCACTATGCATAATTATCATATTATTGACTTTATTCCCTATGCTTTACTTTATATCTCTATGACTATTTTCTAACTACCAATTTGTACTTCTTAATCCCTTCCCCTTTTTCACCCACCCAAACGCCCCTCCCATCTAGCAACCATCAAAATGTTCTCTATATCTATGAGTTTGTTTGTTTTGTTTGTTTATTTTGTTCTTTAGATTCTACATATAAGCAAAATCACATTGCACCTGACTTTTTCTGTCTGACATACTCCACACAGCACAATACCCACCAGGTCAATCCATGCTGCCACAGTGGCAAGAACCCATTCCCTTCCCTGGTTGGGCAACATTCCATTTTATATATATATATATATATATATATATATATATATATATATATATATATATATATAAAATGGAATGTTATATATATATATATATATAAATGGAATGTTATATATATATATAAAATGTATTCATCTTTTGTTATTGGTATATATTGAATATTACAATTTTAATACATTTTTTTTCCTTTCTTAAAATGTGTATACATTTTTTGGTACCCTCTGTATATATACACAGAGGGTATATACACAGAGGGTATATATACAGAGGGTACCAAAAAATGTATACACATTTTAAGAAAGGAAAAAAAATGTATTAAAATTGTAATATTCAATATATACCAATAACAAAAGATGAATACAAGTCATGTTTGACTTATGCAATTACAAGAGGTATTCAAAGTGCTTACCATCAGCGTAATTTTAATACAGATTTTCCTTTCTTAAAATGTGTATACAGTTTTTTTGATATATATATCACCTTCCTTTATCCATTAATTCATTGACAGACACCCAGGCTGCCTCCACATCTTGGCCATTGTAAACAATGCTTCAATGAACATGTGAATGCATAAGCCCCTTGAAGTAGCATTTTGAATTTCTTCAGATAAATACCTAGAAGTGGGATTACTGGGTCCTTCTTTGTCTCGTTATAGCCTTTGTTTTAAAGTCTGTTTTGTCTGGTATAAGTATTGCTACCCCAGCTTATTTTTTTGTTTCCATTTTCATGAAATATTTTTTTCCATCCCCTTGTTTTCAGTCTATATGTGTCTTTTGATCTGAAGTGACTTAGGCAGCATATGTATGGGTCTTATTTTCTTATCCACTCAACCACCCTTTTTTTTAAAAATTAAAGTTTATTGGAGTGACAATTGTTAGTAAAGTTACATATATTTCAGGTGTACAATTCTGTAATACATCATCTATATATAACACATTGTGTGTTTACCACCCAAAGTCAATTCTCTTTCCATCACCTTTATATTTGATCCCCTTTACCCTCATCTATCACCCCCCTCCCCGCTTACCCTCTGGTAACCACTACACTATTGTCTGAGTCTATGAGTTTTTGTTTCTTCATTTGTTTGTCTTGTTCTTTTGTTATTTTCAGTTTTATATACCACATATCAGTGAAATCATATGGTTCTCGACTTTTTCTGTCTGACTTATTTCATTCAGCATAATAATCTCAAGATCCATCCATGTTGTTGCAAATGGTACTATTTAATCTTTTCTTATGGCAGAATAGATTCTATTGTGTATCTATGTACCACAACTTTTTTATTTAGTCACGTATCGAAAGACACTGGTTGTTTCCATGTCTTGGCTACCATAAATAAAGCTGCAATAAACATTGGAGCACATATATCTTTACGGATAAATGTTTTCAGATTTTTTTTGGTAGATATCCACGAGAGGGATTGGGTCACATGGTAATTCTATTCTTAATTTTTTGAGGAACCTCCACACTGCCTTCCATAATGGTTGCACCAGTCTGCATTCCCACCAACAGTGTATGAGGGCTCCTTTTCCTCCAGAGCCTCTCCAACACTTGTTATTAATTGTCCTGTTGATGATAGCCATTTTAACTGGTGTGAGGTGATATCTCATTGTGGTTTTTATTTGCATTTCTCTGATGATTAGTGATGTTGAGCATTTTTTCATATTTCTATTGGCCATTTGTATGTCTCCTTGGGTCAACACTTTATCTTTTGATTGAAGCATTTAATCCATTTCCATGGAAAGTAATTGTTGATAGACATGTAGTTATTGCCATTTTATTATTCATTGTTTTTATTTATTTATTTATTTATTTGTCTTAAAGAAATCCCACCAAGATTCTTTGTAATACTGGTTTGGCGGTGATGAACTCCTTTAGCTATTTCTTATCTGGGAAACTTTTTATCTGTCCTTCAGTTCTAAACGATAGCTTTGCTGGGTACAGTAATCTTGACTGTAGGTCCTTGCTTTTCATCATTTTGAATATTTTCTGTCAATCCCTTTCTGCCTGCAAAGTTTCTGTTGAAAAATCAGTTGACAGTCTCATGGGAGCTCCCTTGGCGGTAACTAACTGCTTTTCTCTTGCTGCTTTTAAGATGTTTTGTTTGTGTTTAGCCTTTGGCATTTTAATTATGACATGTCTTGGTGTGGGCCTCTTTGGGTTCATCTTGTTTGGACTCTCTTTGCTTCCTGGGCTTGTATGTCTATTTCCTTCACCAGGTTAGGAAAGTTTGCCAACATTATTTGTTCAAATAGATTTTCAATTCCTTGTGCTCTCTCTTCTCCTTCTGGTACCCCAATGATGTAAATGTTAGTATGCTTGATGTTGTCCCAGAGGCCCCTTAAACTGTCCTCAATTTGTTTTTGGATTTTCTTTCCTTTTTGCTGTTCTGATTGAGTGTTTTCTGCTACCTTATATTCTAAATTGCTGATTCAATCCTCTGCTTCATCTAATCTACTGTTGGTTCCCTCTAATGTATTCTTAATTTCAGTTATTGTATTTTTTATTTATGATTAGCCCTTCATTTTTATGTTTCCCAGCTCTTTTGTTAACGTTTTCTCTGAGATCATTGAGCATTGTTATAACAAGTATTTTGAATTCTGTGTCTGGTAGATTGCTTGTCTCCATTTTGCTTAGTTTTTGTTTTTTGTTTTTTTCTGGACCTTTGTTCTGTTCTTTCATTTGGGACATATTTCTTTGTCTCCTCATTTGGCTACCTCCCTGTGTTTCTATGTATTATCGTGTTTCCCCGAAAATAAGACCTAGCTGGACCATCAGCTCTAATGCATCTTTTGGAGCAAAAATTGATATAAGACCTGGTATTATATTGTATTATATTATATTATTATTATAAGACCTGGTGTTATACTATAGTAAAATAAGACTTGGTCTTATATTAATTTTTGCTCCAAAAGATGCATTAGAGCTGATGGTCCAGTTAGGTCTCATTTTCGGGGAAACACAGTAGGTAGGCCTATGCCTCCCAGTCTTAGTAGAGTGGCCTTATGTAGTAGGTGTCCTGTGGTACCCAGTGGCACGGTCTCCCTGGTCACCAGAGCTGGGTGCTCCAGATGTGTCCCTACTGTGGATTGTGTGTGCCCTCTTGTCTAGTTGAGCTTTGGTTGCTGTTTGCATGTCATTGAGAGGGATTGACCCTTGGGCTTATTGGTTGTGAGGACTGGCTGTGACTACAGTGGAGGAGCTGTGGTGCAGGGGCTGTCCCTACATAACAGGATTCACTCTAGCAGGGCTCTGGTGCCTGCCCAGTCTGCCCTTTGGGTGTGTCCTCATTGGAGGCAGCTGGGTGATGCTCCAGCTCAGTCTGGAGCTGGGCACCAGGCATGCCAGTCCTGGAGCCTCCTGGGAAGAGACCCACTGTAGGCCAAGATCAGCTGCAGCCTCTGCCCTGCCCAGGGCCACCTGGCATGAACCACAAAGCAATCTACAGATTGATACTGCATGCACTAACCTTGGGGGTCCCTGGAGAGGCCAAGCTGTGAACAAGGGCCAGCTACCACTAGTGCTGGGCTTAGGGCTGTTCAGGAAGAGGTACAGGACATGCTAAAGCCAGATGCTGCTTATTTGGGTTTTGTGAACCTTTGAGAGATTTGAGGAAAGTCTGGTGCATGACCCAAGACAGGCTGTTTAAATGGAAAAGCCACTGGAACAGCTTGGGTGAGCCTGAAAGTTGGGTGTGGTGGGTCTCAGGGAATCAGGGCAAATGAACCGTGTTAGCTAGGTTGGTGGAGACTCAGATACGGTGACTACTTGTGACTGCACCCTGGGTTGAGGGAGGGCTCAACAAGGAAACAATGGCTTCTGCCAGCTTCTCCATAGTGGAGAAAGCTGCACCTCCAGCCTTGCCCTGCAGCCAGATAATTCAGTTCCTCCTCATATGTCCCTGGCCCCTTTCAAGCTACTGCCATACTGCTGGAGCTCAGAGCAAGTAAGTCTGTCAGAGTAAGTCTATGCGGGGGCCCTTTAAGAGGAGTGTCTGGGGCTGCAGCTGCCCTCATCTCACTCAGCTGCAATCCCTGCTGGTTTTCATAGCCAGAAGTTATGGGGAATTCTCTCCCTGGCACTGGAACCCTGGGTGGTGGGATCTGGTGTGGAGCTGGGACCCTTCACTCCTCTGGAGGGGACCTCCACTGTCCAGATATCCCTCCCAGTCTTTGATGGTCACAGGTTTGTATGGGACCAGCCCATTTCATGTATCTGCCCCTCCAACCAGTCTCGAGGTGGCTTCTTCTGTAGGTCCTTAGTTGTGGGGCTTTGGTTCAGCTAGACTTCAGGTGCTTCTCCATGATGGTTGTTCTGTAGTTTAGTTGTCATTTTGTGGTCATGCGAGGAGGTGAGCACAACATTTATCTACTCTGCCATCTTGACCAGACCCCCTACACATACTAAATATTTATTACAGAGATATCTCTAGAGATAAAGAAACTTTCTGTGAAAATCATTAAGTAAATTTTCTAACATTATCCTTTTGTGCCTTTGAAAGATTTCTATTTCTCCTGTTCTTTCTTTCTGTAAATCATATTTCACATACTTGTAGTTATGACCTTGCCATTTTATTACATCATTTTATTACTAGTCAATAACCATGAATGATTAAAACTATCTTTTCAATTGATCAGTTTTAAATAATGTCTCGTCAATAACTACTCATCATTGAGTTAGCTCATAAATCATTTAAGGTTATGATCAGCTGCTAGTAACAAAAATCCTTACTAGAGGAGTCCAACAAACGGGTTAATTTTTCTCATTACAAGAATTCCAGAGATTTGTGGCTACAGACATCAGTTGAGTAGCTTAAGTTGTCCGGACCAATGTCTGGGTCAATAGACCTCAGACTTTTGGGCTCAGAACCTCTTTACATTCTTAAAAACGATTGAGGATCCCTAAAGAGCTTTTGTTTGTGTGGGTTATATCTATTGATGTTTACCATGGTAGAGAACTTATAAATTTTAAAAAATTATGTATTAATTAATTTGAAAATAATAATAAGCCTTTTACATATCAACATATTTTTGTGAGAAATAACTATACTTTCAAAACAAAAAGAAAATCAGTGAGAAGATTGGTATTGTTTTGTAAATCTCCTGAATGGCTAGATTCTGCATGTCTTTCTGCATTCAATTTGTTGGGCCAAGTCATTTGGTTGAAGTGTATAAAGGAAATCTGGCCTCACATGCATATGTTAGAAAAGACATGACCTTTAAAACCCCCTGAAAAGGCATGAGGGACCCCCAGAGGTCCTTGGACCACACTTTGAGAACCACTAGACTGGATGATTCTCCCCCACTCCCACCCCCAGCAAAAAAAAAAAGCTATTTATTCAATACTTGCAGAGCATTTACTCTTTACCAGGCAATATAAGCACTGAGAACATAACAATAAACAAATCATTTTCTAAAGAACTTTCCAGTCTAGCAGAAGGAATGGTCTGGTAAACTAGTAATTACAGAAGAGGTAAAAATGCCCACATTTGGATGATGGCACTGTTGGTGGTCTTCCTGACTGTGACTACATATCCTACTTGTTTTATTGATATGAGAAAAAAGACCCTATCCTGGTCTTGATGCATTTACCACAAATATGTGCCATCAACTGGATGATTCATTTTCCTCATGTTTGCTGCCTCGTAGTGAAAAGATGATGACTGTTGGGCCTCTAGTTTTGTGTTCAAAGCAGAAAGAAGAGAATAAAGCATAGGGCTTGCTCATGAGGCTTTTCAGTAGATTTCCCCTTCATCTCAAGAATCGTAACTGGGTCATAAACCATTATCAAGCCAATCATTAACCAAGGGGAGTAAGAAGATCATGACTGATTTAGAAGTAGGGCTACTCTGGGGCTAGGGTAGGATTTACCATCACTACTGAAATTAGGAGATCTCTCTCTGTTTAGGGTTACTGGATTTAGCAAATGAAAATACAGAACGTCCAATTAAATTTGAATTTCAGAAGTCAGAGTAGCCATCTGCTTCAGGATAGCTTTCTCTGTGAGGCACGAATGCAGCTGGGGGTGGGAGTGAGGGGTGCAGAGAGCAGAAACCATCTTGAGGAAGACAGCTACCAGGACTTTCTGGGCTTCCACCACCCTAGGCATTCAGAGAGGGCTGCTATACTGCAGGAAGACAGCAGCATGGCTCGGGCAGGGCAACTGAGCAGAAACAAAGGTGAGAAGCCAGTCTGGTTGGCAGCACAGAATGTTTGAGTAGTCCTGCAGGACCCCATTCTGCAGGGTTTCCGAGTGCTAAAAAAGACAGACAGAAAAAAGAAGAATAAAAGAATGTCATCTTCATGTTCCCATCTCTTATTTCCAATCACTCCTCCTTCTATAGCAGAATCATTTTTATTTGCATTTTCTACTGGCGAATCTACATTCACAGAATTTCAAATTTCAGAAATTGTCCATGCCTTTTCATTGAAATTCTCAGGACTAATTCATGTTTCAGTAGGATTCAAAGTAAGCACGGAAACCAAATGAACTACCATGCTTTTGTTTTTTTTGTTTTTCCTAAACCCTTTCCTTAGGTAACAATCTGGTGGCAAAATAAATTCTTTTAATACTATTTACTGATCGGCTTGCATAAATAATTACCAACCTAAAGAAATGAGGCAGGAAGCTATTATAAGAAAGCTTTGATAGTAAAGGGAAACAAAAATTATGTCATCAGAATTTGTATTTTCCCATGGAAGTATGATACCATCTATGACAAAGTAGTAAATCTTTTTTGAAAAAAACTAACAGTTCTGAGACCCCAAAGATCATTCTCTTATTCACCCAGCATTTATTATGTGCTGTTTCTATGCCAGGCCCTGCACTGGTGATATAAAGGTGAATTAGACATGGCCTCAGACTGTTAGTAGAGCGAGGGAAATATGTAAAAGCAATAAAGAGACATAATTCTAATAAAATAATAGATAAATGAAGCAGAGCTAACATTTTTTTCCCAAGCACAGTATGAAGTGTTCCATATCAAAGATCAAATTTAATCCTCATGATAGGCATATGAAGTAGGCGTTATTATAATATTATCTTCACTTTGTAGATGAGAACACTGAGCTTAGAAAAGTTTCAAGTTTGCCCAAGTTAGTAAGTAGCGGAGCTGGCATTCGAACCAGTGACCTCTGGCAGGTGAGAAAAGGTTTCAGTGAGTAGGTGACCGTTGAAAAACAATGAGGTGTTTCCTAGCAGGAAGAATGGAGGGGGTAGGGTGAGGGTAAGGCAGTCCTAGAAAGAGAAGGATGTACAAGGAGATGGGAGACAGCACCCTGCATGTGGGGAAGCAAGGAGCAATTCTGAGGGAGCAGAGCATGGATGTGGTTTGGTGTGGGGCGTGGGAGAGAAGGCTGGTGAAGGAGGAGGCATTCAAGGCCTTGAAAAATTACTCTGGCAGCAGTGTAGACTAGAGAAATGGAGGCAGGAAACTATTTATCTCCCTGGCTGAGAGACCAGAGAAGTAATGCTGCTCCTGAGAATGTAGCCTAGAGAAACTCCCAAACATCTGCTCAGAGAGCAAATCCACACTGTTTGCTATAGCAAAAAATCCTAAGCATCCTTCAACAGGGACCAAATAAGTAATTGGTGGTATAGTCACATAACAAAATACCATAAGGTAGTAAAAATGAATGAATTAGGGCAACGTGTCAACAGGAAGAAACATAAAATTGAGTGACGAAAGTAAGGTGCAGAGGGTATATACAGTATGCTGTCATTTTAGTAAGATTGAAAAACCTACAAAGCAATGCTTTAAGTTGTTTATTGATTCATAAATATCTAGAGAAAGCATAAAAAATCCATGAGCTGGATAACAGCAAATTCATACAGTGTGCTGGGGATTGGGGACAGGCCACTCAAGATGGGCTTAAGTTTCTGTATCTATATATCTTCATTTTTTTAGATAAAATGGCAACTATGACACCATTAAGATTTTGCTAAAACGGGTACAATTGTTTGTTGTATTGTTATCTCTACTCAGCTATCTATTTGACATAACATTTTTTCAAAAGTTAAGCTTGGATCCAAAAGTATACACTTTCTCCAAAAAAAAAAAAAGAAAGGAAAGAGAAAGCAGTGCTCTGGCAGCAGGGTAGACCAGATATAGGGAGCTGGGAGACCACTGCAATGTCCAGGCAAGAGGTGTTGGGGGTTCAAACTGATTCGGTGGCAGTGGGAATGGGGAGGCCACGAGAGACAGAAAAGAGGTGATCGCTGGGTTGTGGGAAGTGGTGGAGAGGGTAGCGTCCAAACGACTCCCAGAATCTGGCTTGTGTGACTGAGTGGGTGGTGGGGCCAGTTGCCAAGAAAGGGAATGTAGGAGAAGCAACAGGTTTGGTTGGGGTGTGGTGTGTGGAGATCAGTTTCAGACATGTTTAATCAGAGGCTTTTCCAGGAAGAAACGTCCAATATGCCATTTGATGTTCAGGCCAGGAGTTCAAGGTTTGGGGTAGAAACATAAATTTGGTTATCACCAGCATTTGGGAGAAACCATGAGAACAATAAGATTATAAGTCCTACTATAGAGATAAATATTGATGTATAACATGGATAACAAAATAAATTCTAGTGGACGATGAGCTCAGGTGTGAGAAATATATACAAATAAAATACAAATCCTGACGTTCACTCATTGTATTTCAAAATTTTAAAAGAATTAGGAACCTGCCTCTGACAAATTACATGTCTAAGATCTGGACTATGTGTTGTCTTAACCATCTCTTCACCATGAGGAGGCACTTAATTATGATCCCTGGAAAATCTATGAACCAGAAAAAAGGCATCGCCAAATCACCAATGGAAATGAACCTGATGTTGGTAACACAGGTAACACTCAGATTCACCTGTGGAACCTACAGACAATGCAGGTGCCCGACCGACTGAACCAGAACCCTGGGAATCATAATTTCCAAAAACGCCATAGGTCAGGGTGGCCATCAGCCAGGCTTAGGAGTCACAGTAACAGCTTCTGGACAGCAGCTGTCGTCTGATGTAGAGGAGTCTGTCTGCTTGCATTTGACTACCGACCCTCCATCAAGAACTTGGGCAAGTTACTTAACCTCTTTGTGTTTTCGGTTTACTCACCTATAAAATGGAGACAAAAATAGTACCCACTCTTGGGGTATTTGTAGTACTAAATGAGTTCATTTATTTCAAGTACTTATAATAGTGTCTGGCATACCACTGTAAACATGCAATACAAGATAGTTACTATAATTATTTTGTTAACATATGTCTTAAAAGTACTAGAATGCCATTTCTGCTACTATTCTTGCTAACTAAAATCTTCTTTTTTTTTTTAAAGGGTAAAATTCAACACTTGAATCCTTTGTACTAAGATTTTCACTTCTCCCCTCTTCTAAGCTTCCTGAAGTAGTTGCCTTGTCTTTTTCATTTCATTGGCACAGGAAATGTATCCTGAAGCTTTTGGAAGCACCAAGGCACATTTTAGGCATGAACTAGTCTATGAGAGTTTTGGCAGTCGATAGAAAATGGAATCATATTCAAATGGCTCTTATTACTACCCAGGTGCCCCAACAGACCCTGATGATTTCAGAGTTTCTGGCAGTTTCAGGAATGATTTCCATGGTTAAAAAACTTGTTTCTAAACAAATGACGTTTGTTAAACTTCATGTTCGTGCATGCCCCAGAGACCTAATTATATGGACTTCCTGGAGTAGATGTATCATAATGTTATACCTACATTTTCAAAGGGAGCACTCCCCGAATTATTATAGTGTGTATAGATTCTTAATCTAAATAGGTTCATAAAGATGAAAAAGAACACATGTGTATTAAAGACATAATTCTTTACCAATCTTACTAATCATCTCATACTACCCATGAACCTTGTTTTGATAGTTAGAATTCCTCTACATTAAAGGTTACTCAGTAGTTTTAATCTCATGAGGAGTTAATAATTCTAAACTTTTGCCCATTTAATGGTTGATTATTTCTAAATCATTACTAAAGCACATTTATAGAGCTAAGTAAAAATGTAGCCAACTGAGAGGGAATGAAATGATGTAACATTAAAATTTCAACACATGACTAAAGGCTCAACGTCACTGTCATTAGGAAAATACAAATTAAAACCACAAGGAAATAACACAAAACACCTACGAGAATGGCTAAAATCAGAAAAACTGACAATACTAATTGCTGACACGAATGTGGAGGAATTTGAGCTCTCATACACTGCTGGTCAGAATGCAAAATGGTACGACCACTTTGGAAACAGTGTGACAGTTTCTTTTAAAGTTGAACATATACTACTATTTGACCCAGCAATTGTCACCTTAGGTATTTAACCAAGAGATATGAAAACTTATGTTCCCACAAAAGCTTGCATGCAATTGTTTATAGCAGCCTTATTTGTAATTGCCCCAAACTGAAAATGATCCAAATGTCCTTCAGTGGGTGAATGGATACGTAATCTGAGGCAAAACCATAAGTGGAAGACTGAATAATGACACTCCAGAGGATATCCATGTCCTAAAACGTGGAACCTATGAATGTTACCGTATGTGACCAAAAAAGGGCTGCAGATGTGATTAAGGATCACAGATGGGGAGATTCATGTGCATCCTTATAAGAGGAAGGCAAAGAAAGGTTTGACTCCAGACAGACTTAAAAGGAGGTACTGTGACCACAGAAGCAGAGGCTGGAGTGCTGTGGCATAAGCCAAGGATTGCCAGCAGGTTCCTGAACAAAGGAAAGGATTCTCTCCTAAAGTCTTCAGACGCCCTGCCAATACCTTGATTTTAGCCCAATGAGACTGATTTTGGACTTCTGGTCTCTAGACCTGTGAAAAAGTACATTTCTGTTACTTTAAGCAACCAAGTCTGTGGTAATTTGTTATAGCAGGCATAGAAAACGAATACCACATACAATGAATACTAGTAGGCGATTAAGAGCAACAAACTACTGAAATACACAACATGAATAAATTAAACACATTAAGCTTAGTGAAAGAAATCAGACTGAAGAGCCTGTATACACTGTATGATTTCATTCATATAACATTCTTGAAAAGACAACATTATATGGACCGAGAAGAGATCAGTGGTTGCCAGGGTTTGGGAGGGGTGGATAACAAAGAGGCAGCCTAAAGGAGTTTTTGGGGATGATGAAACTGTTCTGAATCTTGATTGTGATGGTGGTTATACACTCAATTTATTCATTAAAACTCATAGAACTGTATGCCAAATGGGGTAAATATTATTGTGTTTACATTTTAAAATAAAAATTTAAAAAGAATCTAATTTTTAACAGCTAGGACACAAATGTGAAAGCGTTAAATTTTAAAGATCATATATAACACAAATCCCTGCCCTAAGAGGCTCTGGTTTTCAGGTCAGACCTCAATCAGAAAATCTCTCTTCCCATCAAAGGAGAAGTTAACCCTTTGGTGGCTGGCAATGTGAGAACACAGAAGAGCAGGACTGAGAGCATACTCTTCAGGTGACTGAAGAGAGAACACAAAGAACTCATACTGGAGAAAAGAGAAAGCTCCGGGGCCAGAAGAAAAGAAAAAAAAAAGTGTTATTCCTAAGGCACTTAGTGATACCGGCACTTAGTGTGGGAGGGAACAAACTTCAAGAAGAGTCCTTAAGGGGAATTTTTAACAACCACATAAAACAAAGCCTGAGTTTCTGCAAAAGGTCAAGGAAACAAAAAAGTGACATCCTATTGCCCAGCTGAGTGAGACAAGACAGAAGGACACAGTAGAATTTGGGAAAGGCAGATCAGGCCGGAGACTATTTTCAGTTTTATCAGCCTCGCTCGGGGTTTTTCACTCTGAAGGATGTTGGATGCTTATTGCAGAACTCTTCCTTGCAGCATGGATGTATAGTATGCAGTTATGCTTGAGAATAGTGTTCTCCTTCCCTGTACTAGTCCCATCGTTGTCCACAGTTCTTTGGTTGCTTTCACAAAGTTCAAAGTTGAAGTTCCCTTTTAGGAATTGTTGCCATTGAGGGTTGTTAATGAGAAGCAAGAAAATATCGGAAGACGTTAACCAAAAGTGATCATTTGAGTTTTGAGACGTTGTAAATACCCCTCTTTGACTTGTGAAGTCCAGAAACTTAAGCTGTATAAAATGCAGTCTTGTTATTGTATGGTTAATGAAGTAATTGAGGGCAAGCAGTGCAGACCAAGGGAGCTGAGTGTTCTAAAAGTGCAACTGTGCCATTTCAATCTATCCTGATCCCTGCTGAAGTTTGATAGCACCTGGTGACAGTTTATTGATATTGCTAGAGACAATTCTGGGTCCTGTGACTGGCTCAGTCTTCTGGAACAGCAGCAAAGATTCCAGGAATCTCTGGGTTAGTGGGCACTTACCTTGATCCAGATTGTTGGCCTAATTCAGAGATATTGAGCCAAGAATATACCGTACGCTCAGAAACTCACTTTCAACCTCTGCACTTCTTAAGACTGGAATTTTCTGCTATTTCCCTGTCTGACCTAGCCCTCACTTTCATTTTCTCTGCTGAAGATAAGAATTTTTAACTGGCTCTCACTGGAGAAACAGTGTTGGAAGGATAATGGAAGTCAATTAACAACTGCATTATATTTCAATTAATCTCATTGCAGGGTGTATTATCAATGTGTTTTTTTTCTGTAAATGGGCTTAATTCTTTTTTTTTTTTTGACAGCACTTAGAAAGCTGGCCGATTATGTTTAGCCAGTCCTACTTTCAGAAAATATATTGTTATTTTAAAATGTGGTGATCCTACACTTGCTTGCTCTCAGATCTATGCCTCATTCTTTTGCTCTGAAGGACTAGGCCCCTCTATCAATTAGATTCTAGCTGAGTTTGGCCAGTGAGAGGCAGACTAATGGTCCTCCAAAGATGCTCTATGCCCTAATCCCAGAACCTGTGGAAATGTTAAATGTTACATGACAAAAGGGTATATGTAGATGTGGTTAAAGTTACAGACCTGAGATGGGGAGACTGTTCTGGATGATCCAAGTGAACTCATTCTAATCACATGAGTCCTTCAAAACAGAGAATTTTCTCTTACTGGGAGCAAGGGAGATGAGTCAGAAGGGAAGGTCAGAGAGATTTAAAGCATGATAACAACTTGATTAGCCATTGCTGGCTTTGAAGATGGAGGAAGAGAGCCATAAGACAAGCAATATACACAGACTCTAGAGGTTGAGAATCACCCCCTCTTTGACACCCACTGAGAAAACAGGAGTCTCAGTCCTACGCATATATCTGCCTGGAGCTGAAATCTGCCAACAACCTGAATGAGCATGGAAGCAGAGTCATCTCAAGAACCTCCATAAACAAATGCAGCCCTGCCAACTCTCTGATTTTGGCCTTGTGAGACCCAGCTGAGCCACACTGTACTTGGATTTCTGACCTGCATTACTGAGGCCCCTGGGTTCTATAACATCAGTTCTTCCAATAGTCTCTTCAGATTGAGGGTCCTAAGAGATTTCTGCTGTTTTCTAATATCTGGGGTAACTTCCATTCCCTGGTAGTCTTCTCAACCTCTTCCATCTCCCCTGTTATCAACTTACCATAATAAATTCCCTCTGCTTTAAATGCTTTGAGTGGTTTCAGTTTCCTGATTTGACTCTGTATGATAAATATAGGATAATTTAGTTTTTTTGGTGGTAATTGGAAGGGGGTTACAATCATTCATTCATTGAACAAACGTTCATTGAGAGTCTATACGGTGTATCAGTGATGAACAGGGAAGACAGGTTCTTGACCTCAACGAACTTTACATTGCAGTCAGGCAGACAGAATTTTAGTAATCAAAGTAAAACATTGGTATTATGTTAAGAACATATAACATAAAGCAAGGGGTTCTTACACTGATCAAGGGGCTGGAGAAGGAGTCTATAAAGAGGAGATATTTAATGAGACTTGAAGATTGAGTAGGGTTATCCAGATGATCCAAAATATAGTTAATACGATTGGGAGGTGGGTGTCCTGGAGGATAGAAGTAAAACAATCTTGTTTTATTCTTCTGGAAATGTTGATCAACAAAAAACTCCTGGAACTAATGAACAATTACAGCAAAGTCGTAGGATACAAGGTTAATATAAAAAGTCCATTGCTTTCCTATATATGAGCAAAGAACAAATGTGATTTGAAATTTAAAACACAATATCATTTACATAAGCACCCCCAAAATGAAATACTTAGGCATAAATCTAACAAAATATGTTCAAGATCTTTATGAGGAAAACTTTAAAACTGATTAAAAATAACAAACAAGAACTAAATAAATGGAGGTATTGCATGTTCATGGACACAAAGATTCAATATTGTCAAGAGGTTAGTTTTTCCCAAATTGATCTATAGATCCAATGCAATTTTCCCAAATTGATAGATCCAATGCAATTCCAATCAAAATTCCAGAAAGTTACTTGTGGATACATACAAGCTGATTCTCAAGTTTATATGAAGAGGCAAAAAACACAATAGCCAGCACAATATTGAAAGAGAAGAACAAAGTTGGAAGATTGACAATACTCAAGTTCAGGATTTATGATAAAAGAGCGTTTTATGAATTTGTCTCCAAAGGCAAGGGAAGTAAAAGCTAAAATAAATGAATGGGACTATATCAAACTTAAAAGCGTCTGCACAGCAAAAGAAACCATCGACAAAATAAAGAGGCAACCAACTGAATAGGAGAAGATTTTTGCAAACAGTGCCTTCAATAAGGGGCTAATATCCAAAACATACAAGGAACTCATGCAACTCAGCAACAAAAAAACAAACAACCCAATTGAAAAATGGGCAGACGACCTGAAGAGACATTTCTCCAAAGAGGACATACAAATGACAAATAGACATATGAAAAAATGATCAACATCACTAATCATCAGAGAAATGCAAATAAAAACCACAATAAGAAATCATCTCACCCCAGTATGAATGGCTGTTATCAATAAGACAAATAGTAACAAGTGTTGGAGAGGCTGTGGAGAAAAAGGAACCCTCATACACTGTTGGTGGGAATGCAGACTGGTGCAGCCGTTATGGAAGGCAGTGTGGAGGTTCCTCAAAAAATTACGAATAGAATTACCGTATGACCCAGCAATCCCTCTCCTGGGTATCTACCCAAAAAATCTGAAAACATTTATCTATAAAGACACGTGTGCTCCAATGTTCATTGCAGCTTTATTTTCGGTGGCCAAGACGTGGAAACAATCAAAATGTCCTTCGATAGATGAGTGGATAAAGAAGTTGTGGTATATATACACAATGGAATACTATTTGGTGTTAAGAAAAGATGAAATAGGACCATTTGTGACAACATGGATGGATCTTGAGATTATAACACTAAGCGAAATAAGTCAGACAGAAAAAGCAGAGAACCATATGATTTCACTGGTAGATGGTATATAAATCAAAAACAACAAAAGAACAAGATAAACAAATGAGAAACAAAAACTCATAGTCACAGACAATAGTTTAGTGGTTACCAGAGGGTAAGGGGGGTGGGGGGTGGGAGATGAGGGTAAGGGGGATTAAATATATGGTGATGGAAGGAGAACTGACTCTGGGTGGTGAACACACAATGGGATTTATAGATGATATAATACAGAATTGTACACCTGAAATCTATGTAACTTTATGAACAATTGTCACCCCAATAAACTTTAATAAAAAAAGATTTATGATAAAGCTATAGTAATCAAGATAGTATGTGTTGGTAAAAGAACAGACAAATTGATCAGTGGAATAGAATAGAGAGCCCTGAAATAGACCCACAGAAATATAATTAATTGATCTTTAACAAAGGAGCAAAGGCAATATAATGGAGTAAAGATAGTCTTTTCAATAAGTGATGCTGGAACAATGAGACATCTATCTACGTGCAAAAAAAAAAAAATGAATCTAGACACAGACCTTATATCATTACAACTTCTTCCCAACGACCTCCTCCACTGCCTGAGAACATGTCAAAGTTCCAGGGCAAATGGGGAGTTGGGAGAAAGAGGTGAACAATTGGTCAAGTTGACACTGTGTGTGTGTCTTCTGTCTGCCTCCATCTTCCCAGGCTGTTCTTGGAGCATGGGAATCAAGAGAGGCTGCCTAGGGACCTGCCTCCCTAGGTGCGCTGGTCAGTGCTTTCTTCTCTGGGGTCTTTTTGCTTCCGTTGTAGCACAGCCCTGAGTACAAAGAGGTTTCCAGATGACCATGCCAAGGCTTACTGTAAAGGAAATGGATCATTGTCCACGGTGCCTGGAACACCACAGGTACTCAGTAAATATTGATTGAAGGAATAAATAAATGATCTGAAGTGGTCAACTCGAGCATATTAAGCAGAGTGAGCAGAAAACAGCAATAGCAAACACTTACAGAGCTCTTAATGTGGCAGGCATTGTTCTAAATGCTTTACATGAATTAACTCATTCAGTTCTTTCAATGACCCTAGAAGGTATGTAACTGAGTAGAGCTAAAGTAATGTTTCAAGTCTGGCAGACCCCTAGAGTCTGACTGAAAAGCCTGTATGCTTAGGCACTGGTCCACACTGTAGCCCAAGCATGGAATCAAAGATGTTTTCTAACGTTGTAGAGAAAGAGGCAGGTCTTTGATGTCCTTGAGTAACGCATTTAGCTTCAGCACAGATTTCACTAGTGGCATTTATCTGTGATACTTAAGATCGCTAACGAATTCCAAGCAACATCCTGGCTTGCAGCCAGCCTGCTGGCATTCCCGTCTGGCACACTCTGTAGGACTGGTCATGTGAGAAAGACAGCTAACAGCAACAATTGCTGGGTGATGAATGGCTAGAAGTAGGGCAGCTCCGAGCATGACGGGGACACAGAATGCAATCAGGAAATGCTGACCTGGAACTTGGAGTGGGGTAAGTTGGGCTGTGATGGATGGAAGGCAGCAGCTGCACGTACAGCATGTTGGCATACACAGTCTGAGAAAGCACTGCTTAATTTGAATTGAAATGAGCAGCGTGTGAGGCAGAGAGGCAAGCAGTGACCAAAGCCACAAACCAAATACAAACCTTTCATTAATCTTTCCAACCACACTCACACTCTTGGGTAGTATCATTGTTGTACGGCATCATTCTTCAATATGATAAAGAGCCGTGATACAGGGCTGTGGGCCCCGGGCCATGCATTACGAGACTTCTGAGAGAGGAAAAGGCAGAAGAGGCTTCAGGTTGAGATCTAATAAGCACATCTGAGCCAAACTTCAAACAAAGGTTTCCGTTTAATTTTTGGAATGGCAATTCTGGAATGCACTGAGGTGCCTGTGTGTGGGAGCAGAGTATTGTTGGTTCCCCATTTATTTCACATCTCAAAGTCAAGGGCTCCCTCTGTTATTTTTCTCCTTTCCCATTGTGGTTATATGGCTTGTATCTCAGCCCAGGTCAGAGTTCTGGGCCCATGACCCCAGCAGGAACATCATCCTGAGCACCGTGATGTTGGGTCCATGCTCTGTAGGCTCCATGTTGTCCTGGATGCTTTTGCATAAATTGCCAGGGGAAGGCACTTCATGGATCTGTGATTTTTTATTGCAAGCCTCAAATGAGACTTAAAATGGATGTTTAAGGATTAACCCCTTATCAGGTATATGGTTTGCAAATATTTTTTCCCATTCTGTAAGTTGCCTGTTCAGTCTATTGATTGTTTCTTTTCCTGGGCAGAAGCTTTTCAGTTTGAGGTAATCTCGCTTGTCTATTTTTTGCTTTTGTTCCTGTGTTTCCGGTGTCATATTCAAGAATCATCGCCAAGACCAATGCCAAGGAGCTCTTCTCCTGATTTTTTTCTGGGAGTTTACAGTTTCTGGTCTTATATTTAAGTTTTTAATCCATTTTGAGTTGATTTTTGTGTAAGGTAGGAGTCCAATATAATTTTTTCTGCATATGGATATTTAGTTTTCCTGGCACCATTTGTTGAAGAGGTTATATTTTTATTTATTTATTTATTTATTTAATTTTTTGATTAGTTTCAGATGGACAAGACAAAGTAATACTTAGACGTTTATCATTTATATCCCTCACACAGTGTGGACTCCCCTCCCCCCATCCACTACCCCTCTGACATCGCACCGAGCCATTACATTTTCACTGTCTCTATTCCTAATGCTGTACTCCGCTTCTTGTAAGTATATACAAACATCTATATATACATATATATATATGTGTATATATATAATTATAGTTGGCATTCATTATTGTTCAGCTTCAGGTGTACAGTGCAGTGATCAGGCACCTACATCATCCCTGAGGTGATCTCCCAAATGGGACACGTGTCCATCGGATACCCTACAAAATTTTTACATTATTGATTATGTTCCCCAAATTAATTTTAAAAACCCCGTGGCCATCAGAGGTTATCTTTTCACCATTGTATGTTTGTGGCATTCTTGTCAAAGATCAATTGACCATATTTGTTTGGGTTTGCCTCTGGACAGAATGCATAACATTTAAACTATGGACATTATGTGAGAACAGGCAGGTGGTGGAATTCCAATATGAGGAAAAGGAAGGCAGTGCCACAAGGAATGATATATTTAGGAATGAGTAAGTAGGCCTATTTGAGGTAGATATCAAACTTTAACATTAACTTCAATATTACCTATAAAAAAATGTTGATTCCTGGATATGACTTCCTTTTCCCTCAAAAATTCCTCCTCCCTCAAAAATTCAGACCAGGAGGTCTGATGTGGATCACAAGTATATTGTGAACTACACTTTGAGAAATGCTTGTAAAAATATGGCAGAGGCTGTATGTCTTTGTCTTTTCCAGATCATGCTGATATAATTACTTTAAAAACGTTATGAATTCCTGAGTGTCAATTTATAATCCATTCAATTATATAAAAGCCAGGCCCACAAATCTCTTTGAAATAAGCTTTTATTTACTTTGGACCCCCTGTGAAGCTGCGGGACAATGGCCTTAGATTCTAAGAAGTCTCGCTGTTTAAACAGATAAAGTCTGTAAGATACACCCTTAAAATCCTTAGAAGTCCTTTTGTATGCGAGGATCTATGAGACACCACCTTAAATCTCCCTGACTTTATTTTTAAATATTTATTAAATTTATTTAATAAATTTAATGGGGTGACATTGGTTAGTAAAATTATATAGGTTTCAAGTGTACATTTCTGTCATATATCATCTATAAATTGCATTGTGTGTTCACCAGAGTCAGTTCTCCTCCCATGACCATACATTTGACCCTCTTTTCCCTCTTCTACCACACCCCTTTTCCCCCTTGCCCTCTGGTAAACACAAAACTGCTGTCTGTGTCTATGAGTTTTTATTTCTTTGTCTTGTTCATTTGTTGCTTTCAGTTTTATGAGCGAAATTATATGGTTCTTGACTTTTTTCTGTCTAATTTATTTTGCTTAGCATGATAATCTCAAGATCCATCCATGTTGTCACAAATGGCAGCATTTCATCTTTTCTTATGGCCCAGTAATATTCCGTTGTGTATATATACCACATCTTTATCCAATCATCTATTGACGGACATTTTGGTGTTCATTGCAGCATGGAAACAACTAAAGTATCCATGACTTTTTACTAAAGGATCTTATAGCTCTATCCTAGATTTGATTTCAGCTCTGAAGCCATTTGAGAATTGTTTGCCACCTACAGTGAATTCCTACAACTGATGGGACAAGATTAACCACAAGATTTATGAAAAAAAATAAAACTAGAAAAAAATGTTTGGGATCATTCAATCCTGTAGTTACGTGTAAATGCTTCAGCTGTTAATATGAACTCCCTTTAATCAAAATACTTTTTTCTCTTTCAGAGATATCTGTTATGTCTCTTTTTTCAATATAGAATCACTTTTGACAAAAGTATTTATAAAACTTCTCAGTGAACCGTGGATGCTTGGAGCTGGGCTTTTTACTAATCTGACGTTATAGCTATTGTCAGGTTAAGGAGTTTGTTGTTGATCTTTGTGCTCCTGTAATCTTGGTTGCTTTTCAATCTTTTGAAATGAATGAAAATTCAGATCTCCCATAATAGTACCAAAGCACCCAGTAGAAGAAAACAAAATTATAAAAGAATAAATTTTAAAGTCAAAGAAGGAAAAAGGTGGCTTAAAAAATCTCGTTCTTTGGCCTTTAGATGACAGTAGAAAGAAATCTCCTTTTCTCCTGGCAATTTTGCAGGAGCTGGGTACTCACAAACCCTGACATGAACTTCTAAGCATGATGACTATTTCTTGGTTAGTATTAAAAAAGAGTTCATGGTTTCTGCAAATTTTGCTCTTCTTTATTGTTGTCCTTGAGAAATTAGAAGAACTGATTCATAAGAACGTAACACAAGACTAGTGCTCTTCTTACTTTAGTATTTGGTTTAGAGTAGTACCAATGGAAGTTTTGTGGGAGGGTATTGTTTTACCTCAGTTGTTTCTGACCCGAAATGAAATAAATCTTAATCTTAAGTTCTACTCTGTGATTGGCGCTGCAAACCAAGTCCATCTGCGATCAGGTCTTTTGACAATCGCTGATGTCATTACCCAGACACAATAGAAAATGAGACTAACGTTCAATACTTAGAAGACCAGCGCCCCTCATCAACAAGCCCTCATTGAGTAGTGATTTTTGATGAGATGCTAAAGAACACTGAGCTTTTTTTAGGTTTTGGAAGTCAGAACTGCCAATCATTATGCAAGCAAAAAATAAAATAAAATAAATTACTCACTGGATTAAATGTGCAAGCATAATTTTTGGTTGGTTAAGGAGATGCATGCTTGGTGAACATGATAAATCATAAACTAAAATAAAAATAATGACGTTTAAATAACAGAGCCTTGCAAATAAACATGAAATATTTGGGTTTGGATTAGACGATTTCTATGATCTCTTCCAGCTAGAACATAAATCTTCCCTAGTGCTGGGAAAATCAGATTAATGAAAATTCACAAAAAGATATAAAGATCAAAGTACTACATCCATGCCTGGGAAAATATGGGATAATAGAGCAGAGAGCATAAATGAGCTGAAAGCTGTGTGACACCCGCAGCTTTCCCTTCAACTGGCCGAGGAAGCAAAACTCTGTCCTGAAAGGGCATGTGAGCCAATGAAGATGGTTTGTGAGAAGTGAGTGAATGAAGGGCCAAGCGCATGATGTAGTCAAATATTTCTCCCTGGAATGCAAAAAAAGTTTGGATGTCATCAGGGATATATTTTGGGAGGGTAGGGATGGATTCAGTCTGACATAAACAGTATACACTCTGACGCAAATTTACCGAATGCCTTCAATGTCTCAGGGAAGTTAGTTGGGTGACCAGTTTCCACAGGACTGAAGGGTTTCCTGGGATGTGAGACTGAGTGATAAAACTGGAAAATTGTCAGGCAAGTTGATCATCTGAGTTATGAGAAAACTAAGCAGGGCTCAGACCCCCTTGGTAGTACAGCTCTACCACCCCAATCAATAGAGTCATGTCCCTCCTCCATTCAGTGGCTTGAGAAAATGCAAAATAGCCCAATGGAAGCCTCACCTTTCAGTTCAAGTAGAACCATGTGTGTCTCCTGGTAGAAGCCTTCTCCCTTGGGAACTAAAACCTCTAAGCCTCCAGAAATCAGAAGCAAAATTTTTATAAGCATATGATTAGGTATAATCATGAGAAGAGTCACTCATTTCTTTCCCTTGGTTTCTGCTTCTGTATATTCTGTTGGGTGTTTTTTAAAAAAAGCCATAGATACTGGTAGGTGATTCAGAGTATGTATTGCATCTCATAGTCGAGCACCCTAGTGTTGCAAGTCATTGTCTCTCATTTGTCACCAAAATGGGGTCTTTGATAGCCATTCCAACCATTCTATAATGTTAGCTACTTTTAGTGAATCCTTTGGGCCTTAGCCCATTGCCTCACTCTTTTTGCTGTAAAATGAGTTCCTTTGTCAGAACAATGTTGTGTGGGATTTAGTGACAGTGAATAGACATTCAGTAAGTTCACAGATGGTGGTGAAGGCAGAAGCTTTGCATGCAGAGAAGGCAAATCTCTTTCTAGAATGAGTGTGTCTATTCCAGTAAGGGCTACTCACTGTTCCTTCCATGACTGAAGGTATTTAATAAAATCAATCTGTCATCTGACAGCTGCTGTTCCTTCTAGGGAATGGTGTGTACCAGGGTTCAGTGTAGGTTTCTACTGTTGGTGGGCTGGGTACTTAGCAGTGGTGGTAACTGGATTAATCTTGGTAAGAAGAGTTCAAGCACTTGAATTCCTGTATAACCTCCATTTTGTTACCATGGCCGCTTTGTTCATGAGCTCATTGAACAAATTGCAGGTTAACCAAGGAAAGAGCATGGAATATCCATGGTGACTCATCTTGCCCATCTGATTATAGAGAACTGCAATCTTATGCCCTAGATGAGCATTCACATGGGAAAGAAATTTCATCACATTCTATGTCTATCATTAAGTGTCCATATCCACGAGCCTTTCCCAAAGCTTCTTATTAGTTCTCCAATCTTATACCTTCTAGGTCCCTGACCATCCAGCCTAATTGTTAGCCCATGAATTTGCAGACCTAAGTATATGGACATCTCCCCTTCCTGGCAAAGTTAACAATTAGATATAAGGCTTGACTTTCTGCAATCTGGGAAGACTTATCTTGCCCAGAGTTCTTCAGGGCCACCTATGAATGGGGTTGTGATTCTGCATCGGTTTACTCTCATTCGTTGCATCTCTTAGCCAGGCTCAAATTTTTTCTTCTTTGATAAAGTGAAATTCCTTATGAGACCATTGGTGTGAGTGAAGCAGAGGTGGCACTGAAGAAGATGGCTGGGAAATCTGAGCCACCTGCTTACGTAACTCATTTGTGCCTTCAGAACCTGTTCAAGCTAGATCTTGCATAAAGCATATCTTTTTGATGATGAACAGTCTTTCCTACACCCATATTTGCGGGTTGCTGTGTCAGGTTACACTCGTATCATAAGGGGCAGCTCAGGTCACCTGGTCACTTGGTGTGCCATTGTCAGGCAGTTGCTCTTGATTAGGGCACAATGGCATTCAGTATATCCCAAACCCTAGAAGTCTACACTATGCTTCTCCTATTGAGATCTGCCAGAGGCTTCACACAGCATTCTCATTTTCTACAGATAACTCCAGCATCACTGGATCTGCTGGATCACAAGGCTTGGTTGACAATAGGGCAAGCCAGCCCTAAACTTGCTTCAGAGACCTTTGTTGTTCTGGGCCTCACTCAAAATTAGCAGCCTAACAGTTTACTCAGTAAATGAATTAGAGTAGCGGACCCAAATGTGGTATATGGTGCTTCCAGAATCCAAACGTGCCATGATAGTTAATTTTATGACAACTTGAACAGGACACCCTACCCACATATTTGGTCTAATATTATTCTAGATGTTTCTGTGAAAGCATTTTTTTAGATGTGATTAACGTTTGAGTAAAGCATATTATCCTCCATAATGTGGGTGAGCCTCATCCAATTAGTTGAAGGCCTTAGTAGAGAAAGTCTGACCTCTCCCAGAAGAGGCAATTCTGCCAGCAGATTGCCTTAGGACTTGAACAGCAACATTGATTATTCCCTGGGTCTCCAGCCTGCTTGCCCTTCTGCAAGATTTGGTCTTGTCAGACTCTGCAATCATGTGAATTAGGAAATCACCAATTCCTTAAAATAAATCTCTCTCTCTAAATATATGTACATCTCATTGGTTCTATTTCTCTGGAGAATGCTGACTAATAGAGATGCCTTTTTCTTACTTTCTTATTTTGTAGGAGTCGCAAAATGCAGCAATTTAGCCTTCACTAGGGGGACACATTATAACATAAGACCAAGGAGGGACTGCAGTAAGAAAATAGAAGGTACAAGTCTGTATCCTGAGGATCATCAACAGAAAAATGATAGAGAAAATAAACACACAAAGAGACAGAAAAATAACTTTTTGGTAGGGAGAAGGAAAAGAGCCCTGTGGGTGTGTTCACTGAAGTCAAGGAAAGAGAAGTAGTTAGCAGTGTCATATGACAGAGGTACTGCTAGATAAAAACTAAGCGACTCCATTGCAGTTAGCAACAGGGAGATCCTTGTAACCTTGATGAGAAGCATTTCAGAATCCAGGTGTGGGTGCAGAAGCAGGTTACAGTAGTATGAGGAGTGAGTGAATGGGTAGTGTGAATAATAAGCGGTCAAGTGAGTGCCTCTTACCTAACCAATCAACTAACCAATCAACAAACTGGCTTGGTGGGGGATCACGTAGATGGGGTGGTCTGCAGTTTGAAGAACGTTTTCCGTCTCATTTAAGTGGCTCTCGCCATGAATGCACTGATAGAAAGGGAATGGTTGAAGATATAGACAAAAAGGGCTTTGCTGATAGAGTGAGGTCCCCGAGGAGGATGAGAGGGCTGACATTCCAGAGCTCTGTGTCTTGAGAGCTGACATCTAGGGGAAATATTCTACAGCCTTCACACAATAATGATTTGTAATGGAGCTGGCAATCTGTTTACCGTATTTTCTCATAAATATTAAGTTTCCAAAACAATATATGGAAGAACCAAAAGGTGGGTTTTAAAAACCGTTGACCCAGATCAAAGGAAATTGGTAAGTTGGAGACATGGTCAGAAATAAATGGAACAAAGCCTGGGAAAGGTTAATTATAGGGTTGTCATACTACGGTACAGGGGAGGAAAAAGACTAGCAAGGACTGGCTGGGATCTAAGAGTCATCATTAGTTTATGAATATGAGCCAGCAAATAGAAGCGTGGTTTAAAAAGCGAGCACCATTCTGGAGGACAAAAAATTTTAAATGCACATTTTATGTTCAAACACCTAAAATGATGCCATGCATGTTGCAAATATTGCTGACTTGGTTTGATTTGTTGCTACTGATCTGCCCTCGCCACATCATACTCTTAAGAATTATTTGTGCAGCAGTGGTGATGGTTTATGCTGAAATATCCATGTTCTCTTGCCTGATTCCTCAGGCCATGGTTCATTCCTGCAACATGGCTGGTTAGGGTGAAGCTCTGTAGGCAGTAGTGGTGAACGAGAGTATTTTCTCTCCTTATGTGACACTTAAGGAGCCTGCATGTTGACATATTTTTAACTTAGGCCTCATTGAATAGCTAATACTAATCAACTGATCTAACCTACCTACTATACAAATAAAACTTGTCATGTCAGAACTAAAAAATGAGGAATTAATCTTTTACCCTGTGCGTCATTTAAGTTTTTTATTAGTAAAAATGTAGCATTGACTATTAAAGAGTGCCATGAAAAATGTTAAGAGAAGACCCCAAATGAGGAGAGAACCAGAAAATAAGACCTGGGAGTAACTGGGTTAGAGAAAGGAGAAGACTGCAAGGTTGATTTTAATAAACTCTTCAAGTATTTACCAAGAAATGTGACCATCACAAAAGATACAAGAAAATGCTTAAAACCATATTGATTTTGCCCTTATATTCTTCTGTTTTCTGCAAAATTTCTACAATAACCATATGTTTCTTTTCATTTTTTTCTTAGCGTTTTATTGTGAAAAATTTCAAACTTACAGAAAAGTTGAAAAATAGTGTAATATCTGTAACCTACCTCTCAGACTCAACAACTGTTGGAATTTTCTTATATTACCTTTATCTATGTATGTTTTTGCTAAATCATTTGAAACTGTGTTATACATATTATGATTTTTACTCCTAAATACTTTCACGGTGTTTCTAAAAATAAAGGTATTCTATATATTGCAACCACATATATTATTACACCAAAGAAAATTAACAATAGTCCACTAATATTATCCAATATCCAATCCATATTCAAATAATCCCAGTTTGTACACAAAATATCTTTTATAACATTTTTTTACATGAGGATCCAATTGAGGATAACTTATCACATTTCTTTCTTCTGTCTCTTTAAATACATAATATTCCTGCCAACATCACGAGTAGATCTTACAGTCCCAAAAAATAGATGTTAAAAACAGGACGTTATCTAAAAATTAGCATGTTACTTCATTTGGTATTTGCAATCATAATTACAATAAAAACATGCACAGATTTTTTTTTAAATGGAAGAAATTTAACAAATGTAACCTGTGCTTATCTCTAAATGAGTCTATATGAATCTATATGTGATATATATATTATATATATTCCTTCTGTTTATTTATTTTTATTTTCCAAGTGTTTTTAATGATGAGCCTGCAATTAAAAATGTGTCCAAGATTGAGGTTAGAACATAGAATAATTACACAGCAGTGAGGGACTGTAAATATTTAAACACTGAAGTAGCTGTATGAGGAAGATGTTGAATTATATGTAAGGTTTTTGGAGATAAGAACGATTTCTATCTATCTGGTGGAGGGTAAGAGTGGTTTGGCCTGAGGTGAGAGGAGAGATGTCAATTCTCCTTTTTTTATGCTGTACAAGCAGGTTATAAACTAGCCTAGTGTGTGGGGCAATCTGGTAGAGTGGAAGAAGCTGGGGTTTTGGAGTTTCAGACTCAGCCCTGCTACTTACTAGCCATTTGGCCTGCACAAGTTACTGATTTTCTGATCCTGCTTTCTCAACTGTAAATAGGCATAATTATATCTCATTTGATAGTTGTTACAATTAGCAATTATGTACAGTATGTGAAATTAGCTAACATGGTAGTTAGTATTCAGATATGATGTAGGTTTAATAATGCCTTATTTAATATTTATATTAAGAACCAATAATAAGGTAGTTAGTCTTTAATAATATAGTTATATACCATTTTATAGTTTATAAATATTTAAAAATATGTGATCTCATTTAATTCTCACACTAACCCTTAGAGCTAAGTATTTTTATCCTCATTTCATCAGAGAGGAAACAAAAGCTCTGAGAAATGAATTGACTTGTCCAAAGTCACATAGCCAGAAAGAAGCAGAGCTGGGGAGCAAAACCAGATTCTGTGACTGCAAATTCAATATTTAACAAAATCCTTGTAAGAGGTGAATAAAATCATGAAATCAAGAAACAAAGAGGATTTCAAAATTGTTTCTTCCAATGCTAGGTGTACTTGGACAAAATGCACAAAGAGCACATGATGCTGGCAGCAGAAACACATTTAACCAAAGAGGGGAAAGACTTGTACTCTGAAAACGATAAGACACTAAAGAAAGAAATCGAAGATACAAATAAATGGAAGGATGTACCTTGCTTATGGATTAGAATGATTAATATTGTTAAAATGTCCTTACTACCCAAAGACATACACAGATTCAATGAAATCCCTATTAAAATATCAATGGAATTCTTTTCAAAATTTGAATAACTAATCCTAAAATTGATATGGAGCCACAAAAGACCCCAAATAACCAAGAGAATCTTGAGAAAGAACAAAGTGGGAGGTATTACACGCCTTGATAGCAAACTATGCTACAAAGCTACAATAATCAAAACAGTATGGTATCGGCATAAAAACAGATATATAGATCAATGGAAAAGAATAGGGAGCCATAAATGAATCCTTACTTATATGGTCAATTAATCCACACCAATGGAGGCAAGGATACACAATAGGGTAAAGACAAAAGTGGTGTTGGGAAAACTGGACAGATACATGCAAAAGAATTAAATTGGATTACTTTCTTATACCACATATACAAATAAACTCAAAATGGATTAAAGACTTAAATGCAAGACCTGAAACCATAAAACTCCTAGAAGAAAACATAGGCGGTAAAATTCTTTGACTTTGCTCTTAGCAATATCTTTTTGGATATGTCTCCTTGATCAAGGCCAACAAAAGCAAAAACAAAAAACTGAAAAACAAATGGGACTACATCAAACTAAAAAGCTTTTGCACAGAGAAGGAAACCATCAACAAAACAGAAAAAAGACCTACTGAATGGGAGAAGATATTTGCCAATAATACAACTGGTAGGGGGTTAATATCCAAAATATGTCAGGAATTCATACAACTTAACAACACCAACAAAATAATCCAACTTAAAAACGGGCAGAGGACCTGAATAGACATTTCTCCAAAGAGGACATACAGATGGCCACCAGACATATGAAAAGATGCTGACCATCACTAATCATCAGGGAAATGCAAACAAAATGACACTGACATATCACTTACACCTTCTAGAATGGCCATCATCAATAAATCATAAGTGCTAGTGAGGATGTGGAGAAAAGGGAACCCTTGTATACTGTTGGTGGTATTGTAAATTGATACAGCCACTATGAAAAACAGTATGGATATTCCTCGAAAAATGAAAAATAAAGCTGCCATATAGTTCAGCTGCCATACACCTCTGGGTATTTATCCAAAGAGAAAAAGAACACTAATTGAAAAGATATATGCACCCCTATGTTCAGTTCAGCATTACTAGTACTAGCCAAGATATCAAAGCTATTATATCTAGATGTACATATATACAATGAAATATTATTCAGTAATAAAAAAGAATGAAATCTTGCCCTTTGCCACAACATGGATGGACCTAGAGGGTATTATGCTAAGTGAAATAAGTCAGAGAAAGACAAAAACCATATGATTTCACTTACATGTAGAATCTAAAAAAAAAAAACACTAAATGAATAAACAGAACAAAATAGAAACAGACCCATAGATATAGAGAACAAGCTGATGGTTGCCAAAGGTGAGGACCAGTGGGAGCGGGGTGGGAAAATACAAAAAGAAAAGGACTTGAATAAAAGAGCAGAGAAAGGAGAGAATGAGAGAGAGATGAATACTCTTTTGGTAGCAGTTACATTTTATAGTTTCAATAAAATTTAATTTCTTAGTAGTTACAACTAGAAAGTTACCCCAGATACTGGAAGTGCTAATCCTGTTTTACAAGTTAGTTGCTGGTTTTAGTAACATTGGAGGGTAGTAAGCAGCAACCAAAATTAATTATATCTTAGATTAATTATATGTGTTAATTATAGTTAATGATATTGTTATACTATACTTCAAAACTTAGAGGTTATGTCTTTATTCCTAATAGGGCCTATCATGCATAACAGTTCTAGCAAATCTTTTGTTTTGATGTGAATAAATAGATAATTTCCCTTTCAAAAAGTCAATCACCCAGAAAAGTTGAAATGGCTGATACATTTATGCTTGTTTGTTTCAAACAATGGAACACAAAAATAAGTGACCTCTGACAGTAAGTAGGATATTTAGGGTAAACATGTCTTTAAACTTCACTTATTGTCTTATGTACAAACATACCTAAATATTCCTGTCTCTAAAATGACACTGTGGTTTTACTGAAGTCAGGAAAATGACAGAAATTTGTATTCTAACCGAAAACCTGCGTTAGTACTAACCAGAGGAAATTAGATGTTTGTCAATTAATCAAGAGTCCTTAAATTCCATTACAGAAATGGTACATTTTCCCCTTTGTACTAAAAGAATAATGGCTTCCCTCTTCAATAAAGCTGGATCCTCTGGCACATGCCCAAGAGATAGCCAGTGGTTTATAAGAGATAAATTGCTTTGAGGGCACTGGAACCAAGAGAGGCTGAGCAACCCTAGCGAGAAAAGAAAAAGAGGACGCTTCTGGAGTTAAAATGAGGCAGAGTGTCTCTGGAGAACTTAGTGGCTGAAGACCGGCAGAATTCTCATCATCTCAGGCTACCACAAACTGTTCAGTCTTCATTTGTACTTTAGAGGTGCTGTAGAAAGCTCAGACAACAATAATTAGAATACAAACGTATAGTACGCTTTTAGCTAGCCCATATAAAGTAAATTCTCTGTTGGTGTAGAAACTGTTCTGCTGTTCATTCCTTAAAGATTGCTCCTGTTCCCCCTCTGTCCGGATGTAGGGGGAAGTGCTCGTGATGAGCCCGAATTTTGTGTTTCTCTTATCCACAGCCTAAAAGCATTGGCATCATTCTGAGCTCTCATAACTTTTGAGGAGACCGTGGAGTATTTTGTATATGTTCCGAGCAGTGGCTGGAATTCTGCGAGAAATTGATAAGCAATAAGTGATGGTAATCAACACATCTCATTTGCCGGTGGACCAGGAACATCGCTGCCATCCTTTTTAGCAAAGAGCAAACGACTAAGCTGGGAATTCTGGCCAACCTCTCCTTTCCGGTGCAACGCCTAGTTATTTACCCTGGCTTAATGAATGCCCACCAGCCGGCAGACACACAGCTTCGTAATATTTGCACACGATTTCTTTGGGTCGGTTTTTTGTTTTCTCTCCCTTTTGCAGCTAGGGTTGCCTGAAGGAGAGAACTCAGAGGGAAACTCTGGAGACGGAGAAACGGAAGATTTCCAGTGATTTCTGGAGAGGAATCTGGGTCGGGCAGGGTGAAATCGAGTACCATTTACTTAAGATTCAAAAAAAAAAAAAAAAAATTATCGAGGGTGGTGCTTTGGCGGCGGGGCCAAGCAAGACGAAACCCGCTTTGGGGGAAGGGGAGACAAAGTGAGAAAGAGCAGGGCTAACGAACGAATTCCGCGGAGCCTCCACGTCCGGAGCAGCCACCTAGCTGCGGAACTTGATCTCGGGAGGAAAGCCCCGGCATCCCGAGCTAGCGGGGCCAGCAGGCTTCCCAGCGCGCGCGGCGGCCGCGGGGGCGGGTGCCTGTCCCTTTAAGGGGCGGTCTCCGAGCACCGCCGGCCCAGACGCCGGGACGTGCGGGGGCCGCCCCGCCCCGAAGCCGCCCGTTTCCTGCCGGGCGGCGCGACGGCACCTGAGCAACTGCGGCGGCGGCGCCTTGGATCGGGGGGCCGGGGCTGTAGTGCCGGCGCCGCCGCGTCTTCCCGTTCTCCTTTCTCGGCCGCGCACGGTAAGGGCGAGCAGGCTGCGTCGGGCACCGGCGCCGGCCTCGGGGACCGCGGGGGGAGGGCGGCGCCGGCCTCTGGGTCTCAGGGCGGGAGGGAGGGCCGCGCCGGGCGGGGGGCGCGGCCGCGGGGCCCGCACCCCGCCCGCCGTAGCCGCCTGCCGGCTAGGCCTCGGGCTCCGGCTCGCCGCCGCCGGGCTCCGGCCCGGGACTCCGCGGCGGGCGGGCCGCAAGGGTCGCTCGGCCGCGCCGGGCCGCCCGGGGCCCGACCCCAGCTCTGCCGCGGCGCCTCCGAGCGCGGCCGAGGACTCCCCGGGGGACGTCTCCCGAGGGCGAGGTTGGCGGGAGAGGGCCCTGGGGTGACCGAGGCGCCTATTTTTAGCCGGGCCTGAGGGAAGGCGGATTACCGCCTCCTCGGACGGCGGACCGAGGGAGCGCGTCTCCCCCGGCGCCCGGGGCCGGAGCTCGGCCACGCGTACGCCATGCTGGAAGCTCAGCCCTCGCCGTTCTCCCTGGATGTTTAGGGAACCCGCGTTGGCCCGCGTCCCGGAGTCCTCTCCCCAGCCGTGTGCGTGTCCCGGGGTCGTGACGGGGGGCGGTTGGGGACGAGAAAGCAGCGTGAGGGGGGACCTGGGGCACAATCTGTGGACCGCCCTGGAGACGGGGGAAGTGACCCTTTCCTCTCCCCGAGGGGTGTGTCTTCTTCACCGACCCCCCCCCCCCCCGCCGCCGCCCCCCTTCAGTTTCCAACAATGAGATTTTGGCGTTGGGCACCGCGGCGGAAAAACCAAACTGGCCGTCTAGAAAAGTCTTTTGGTAATCAGACACCTGGTGTGGGCTGGGCGGCCCCGCGCGTGGGTGGTGAGGGAGCGTGTGTGCCGCCGAGGCCCGCGGCCCCGGACGCGCGGCGCCCCGCTTAGGTTAGCCGGGGCTGCTTAGCCTTAAGCATTCCTTCTGGAAGGGAGGAGGGGTCTGGATTCCCTTGGGCCCACACCAGAAGACGACTCCTTAGCAAGCAGGATCTGAGTAAGCACTGCTGCAGGAGCTCCAGTTGAAGTTCACTGTTCAAAAGTTGTGTGTGTGTGTGTGTGTGTGTGTGTGTGTTTTCCAAAGATGCTTTGAAAAACGTAGACACCCATAGCCTGCTGCAGATAACACCTCGGGGGGAACTGAACACTGAACTGTATAAGAACTGACCTAAAGTGTGAGTTCCTGCTGAAGTCGGTTGCACTTGTTCTCCCTGCCTCACCTATAGCAGGCACGTGGCGACACTGTCCCCGGTTTGGCTGCTGCAGTTGCTGATGACGCTTGGAATGATCCTCCCAAGAATAACACTGGAGCACCATGAAGTTGATCTGTATTTTGGGTGTAGGTGCCTTACTATATAGGTTTTCATATGTAACATGTTCTCTGACAAACAAGGCTCTCCCAACCCCCTTTAGTTAAAGGATCTAGGAATAAATATATAGTTTGTAGGTTTTAAGAAAAATGTTTCTCCTTCCTGCTGTAACGTTGACTTAGAAACGTCTCGTAATTTTGCAGCATCAGCGGTCAACATTCTCTAAGGTGTGCTTAGAGAATGAGGTGTTCTACCTCCTTTACCTTTCTGAGACTCATACTGAAACTTAAAATGTAACGAAACCTAATGAAATTTTTTCTTAAACGTATTACGAAATTTAAAATTATAAAGGATATTGACTATTATTTAACCCTTTCTTGATGATGACTCAGGATCAACATTATGAAGAGCCATTAATACATGATTTTATTTACAATTTTCTCTGTTACTATATCCTCCCTTAATATCAATAGTCTCCTCTGCTTGACGTGTTTTCTTGGGGCTCTCAACCCAAGCCTCCTTCTAGTTTATAGACTTTAATCTGCTTATAGTAGGGAGAACATGTTAATAATTGGATGGTAAATAACAGTCTGGGGCTTTTCTAAAGGACTTAAGAAGTGAAGGCTTTTTTTGAGGCTTAACATCTAAAGGACTTGTGTTAGGATTGTAACTGTATGTTCTTAACTTGAATTTTACTTGAAATATACAGATGCAGTTTCAATTTCATGCTTTTTTTTATAGCAAAGGAAGTTTTAATCTAAAAGAGCCCAATACTTTGTAAAGATGTTTAAAAAACTGTAATAAAAATTAAACTGAATGGCTCCAGGAAACTTTTGGGTTTCCTAGGAATCTGACCTAATATGTAATAAGAAAATGTAGAGAGACCATACTTTATAAGAATATTGAAATATTTGATAACATTCGTATAAACTGCTTCTTCTTTGTTTTTAGTTATTCTGAAGGTAAATCCAGAGTATACTTAGAGACGAGAAGCAATAACTGGTTCTTTAGAAATGATCATTGATGATCATTCTTATGCATAGAGTTGCGTTTCACTTCATCCTTTTTCAGTTTTGTGAACATGACTGAGTATTCTGATCTTCAAAATGTAGTTTATGTGCAAATTACAGTGAAAATGTTGGTGTAGATAGGAATATAAGCTATTCTACAAACAATTAACTAGGGGGGAAAGCCCTATGTACCATAAACTAAGGAGTTTAATTAACTTGACCTTCTATATCAGCTCTACAAAAAGAACAGCAATGACAATTTATAACTGTTTGCGTGCCACGCTGTTGAATTGGTGTTTAAAGTCTTTGAGTGAGATGATACTGTAAACCATTTAGGCTTTTTTTTTTTAAATGGTATATAGCCTTTTAATTCGTTTTATTTTAAAAAGATGAAATAGGCAAAATATGCTTTTAGTACTATGAATATTTTTAGTAGAAACTCTAATAGGAAATATAGTATTCCTAGGAAGTATTTAAGAAAAAGTTCAGCTCTATTACAAAAAGTTATAATTTAGTATTTTACATATCACTTTGACTACTACAGGGTGATTTTAGAACTTTTAACCTTAACTTAAATCTGGGTTCAACAAAGTGCTTTGTACACTAAGTAGAACTTAAATTGTTTACACTCCCCTCCTTCTAGGACTTTGCTTTTTGGGTTTCTCTCCTTACTAATTGCTTTGCGCATTCCGTCTTGATTTGTTCTCTACTCTTGAAGTTGAAGTGCTTGGTCCTTAGTTCTCTTTTCTTTTTATACTTCCCTGGTGATCTCATCCAGAGTGGTGGCTTTAAATACCTATATTCTGATGGCTCTCATATTTATATCTCCATTCCAGACTTCCCTCTTGCACTCCAGACAACCTGTTCCACATTTCTACTTGCATGTTAGGTAGTCAACTCAAACTGAACTTCGACATTTCTCTTCAAACCTGCCTAAGTTACTGTCTCATTTGATGTCATCTCATTTGATGGCAACTCCAACATTCAGGCAAAAAACATGTTGGAGTCATCCGTGATTTATCATTTTCACACTTGGCATTCTTGGCTCTGTCTCATCTTGAAAAGATATCCAGAATCAAATCACTTCTTACCACCTCCACTGTGCACTAGGCTGGTCCAAGCCATTGTTATATCTCTTGCCAAGGTTTTTGCAGTTTGTCTCCTAATTGATCTCCCTGTTTCTCTCCTGGCTCCTTACAGTCTTTTTCAACATAACAACCAGATCTTATCGCTTCTGTCTTTAAAACCCTGCTGTGACTTCCAATATGCAGAGTAAAAGCTAAGTGCTTACCACCTCCAAGGCCTTCCAGAGGCTGAGAATTCTTAGTCTCCCCATCCCCCCTTGCCTCTCTTAATTTAGGTCTCCTCTGCCCCCTGCTTTTTCCCTCCAGCCCCACTGGCTGTCTTTGGGAGGCACATTGGCTGTTGGTCCTCCTTTGATCATCTTTTCCTTAAGATATTTTCATGGTCGACTTTTGCCTCTCCTTCAACTCTGCTCTTCAAATGTTTTTCAAAAGGCCTTCCTTCCTACCTTACTATTTTATTTGAAGCTGCACTCCTCTACTTATGCTCTGTACCCTGCCCTGTTTTCTCAATAGCACTTACTACTTTCTGACAAACTGTGTAATGGCCTTGTTCATTGTGTTGATTGTTCCTAATCTCTAGTCCCAAACACACACTATAATGTAACCTCTATGAGGGCAGGACTTTTGTTTGTTTTGTTGATTGATAGATCAAAGGGTTTAGGCGGTGCTTGGCATATAGCTTGTGCTCAGTAAAGACTTATGACAAATGAATCCTTATCCTGCAGTTCCTTACTGTAATGGATACCTCATTCTTGGACACATGTAGTTTTCAATTTGCTCCTTTCCTAGGAACAGTCAGAGAGTAGAAGAAAAGTGGTGGGGAGCTTTGGGGACCCCTTGGTGGAGGGAGTGATACTAGAGTGTGGTGGAGACCTTCTTACCAGCCCCAGGTGGTTAGAACCATTGGTTAGGTGATTCAAACAGTTGGTTAAAGCAAGAACTGAAAGTATCTGTACATCTTAAGTGTTTTATTTTAACTAAAACATTCACTTTTATTTTCCTATCTTGTTATTTGGATCAATTTCGTTTTTGAGTAGAGGGGGTCTCATGATTTTTTTCTCTATAAATCATACCCTAAAAGCATTGTTGATGATTTCTAGTGTTGGCTTCTTTAAAGTGGAATGAAAATGTAGGCATTGGGAAACTTTCCAAGTTCAAAGTCATTCTAGATTCTTCCAATCCTTCATCAAGGCCTCCCAAAGGATTTCACTTTTCATAGAAATAACAGTTTTTGTCTTTATAGTCTCATATTTAATGGATTTACAGAACAGAGTACACAGGTGACTGGGTTGCTAGCCAGAAGCATTAGCTTTCTGTAGACACCAGTCCATGTGTTTTTACCAAGGGGAGAAAGGTCATTTAATTCTTTGAAATGTCCTTTAAAATAGCTTCCGTATTGAATAGGTTTTATAGGGGCCATACGATCCTAGCTGCCTATTGTTGTTAGAGGAGAATGTCATTTATGCACATTTCTTTATTTTACTCCGAGTATAATCTACAATTAGTTAATCAGAACTTACATGATTTTCATGTAGTTGTCTGTCAAGATACCTGATATTATGCTACATGCTCACTGGAAAATGTGGGACAATCATTGTTTATTCTTACACATGAGTCATTTAAGTTGTCAAGGAAACAGTCTGGTCTGGTATAATAAGCTGGAAGTCATTAGTTAGGAGACCTACAGGTCTTAGACCTTATTAACTCTAAAGTTTTATGCAAGTTTCTTATTGCTCAGTTCTTTATAGAATGTGTGACGTAGTGAAAACAGCGTGGGTGCTAAGGAGTCTGAAGATCTTGGGTTTGGATTTGGCTTTGCTAGTTAGTACCACTTACTGTCTATGTGAACTTAATCTGTCTTACTTAATAGGCCTGCAGTCCATTGCTTATTCAGAGGGTGCCAAAAAAATGTATTAAAATTATGTGATAATAACCACTTTGAGCACCTCTTGTCATTGCAGAAGTCAAACATGACTTGTATTCATCTTTTGTTATCGGTATATATTGAATATTACAATTTTAATACAGTTTTTTTTCTTAAAATGTGTACACATTTTTTTGGCACCCTCTGTATTAGTAGTTGCTACATAAGTGATAGCTAACATTAGAATGCTTATTTGCTATAAGGCTCTGTACATACTTTATGTACAATATCACTTAATTCTCTCTACAACCTTATGAGATAGGTACTATTTAGTGGATACTAGGAAGGCAGGTTAAATAATTTGTTCAAAGACACAGAGCAAATACGAGGAACCTGAATTTGAACTGAGGTATTCTGACTCTAGATCTCATTCTCACCCATTGAGCTCTTTTGTAAGAATGCTTTCTGAAGAAGATAAAGCACTGTTCATGTACAGTTATCTGATGTTAGGTATTAGCTACATTAAGGTTATAAAGATTTTTCACCCTGAGTTAGAGGATTAACTCTGAAAGGTAGTGACTTAAATTTGAGGACTTGAAGTTTTCCAAGTGGAGAAAATAGTAAAAGCTATTTAACACCAAGCGCTATAAGATGCTTTATCTTTATGTAGAAAGCAAAGGATAGACTATAATCCTTTTAGTTTCCAAGAAATTTTTTCAGTTTCAGTTCTTGAGTATGTGCATTATGAGTTCCTGCCCTGTGATCTTGTAGGCATTGCTCAAAGATTGTCTCAGAAAGGCTAACTAACCCCAATCACCCTACCTTCAATGCAGATTATCTCTATTCTTTGTCCTGGCCTTCACTACGTAACACGATTATATGTGCCTGTTTATATGCTTGACATCTGTCTCACCTATAAGAATATAAGCACAATGAGGCAGGAATTTTGTCTTGTTTTAACATTGTGAACTATATTTTTGGCACGTTAGTGCTGAATTTGATGAATGAGTGAATTGCTTGATGTTTGAAAATAGGACTCGTTGAGCCTTTTGCTTGTCATATGTGCCATCCTCCAAGCATGTCTGGTTGGTTTGTATGGAATGGCATGTAAAGTGAGATTTCAAGAATAGGGGTTTGAGGTTTACTCTTGAAAATGGAATGGAAAACAATTTAACACACGAATTTCAGCAAAATTCATACCAGTTAGTCTTACTGATCAGCAATGGAAATGTTCTGAGTGAAATACGTACATAAATAATTTAATGATTGATTGTGTTTTGATTTAGTTATGTTTGAAATAAATTTGAACAAAGCCAAGCTGTACATTCAAAGTTCCCAGTGTTCTGAACGCTATGTTGCTGAACATTTAAGATGTTTCCTTCAATCTTTAATATCCACACACAGGCTGAATTTGTTTAGGTGCTTGTGACCTGTACTTGCTTTTTATTGGGAATTTGTGTTCATTTAAAATGTGCTCTGTAATTATTTTACATAGTTTTCATAATTAAGATGTCTGAGGTTGGCTCAGTTTTCATAATTAAGATGTCTGAGGTTGGCTCAACGTCATGATTTCTGTGAAGTGAATTTCTCAAGCTTGTCATATCATTTGGTACTCTCTTTCTGGATACAGTTTCAGATACTGTGGTGCATTAATCTTTGTGGTTAGTACACTGTTGCTGATGAGTGGGCATAATTTCTCAAATGGCTTCCACTTTGACCTAGGTGTTAACTGTAATTTTAAGTTTAAATTGGATCCTTTGTAAAAGTGGCTTAGTTCTTTTGCTCCTTGTGTTTTTTGGGGGGTGCGGGTGGGAGGTGGAGGGATTCTTAAAAAAACAAAAACAAAAAAACCCTGTATTTAGTTTTAACATGAAGGAAGTCTTTCTGAGCTTGAAATTTTTGGAGCACTTTTCAAGTAAAGTACATTTAAGATTAGCTTTGGAATTATATGTAAAGTATAACCCATGCAATTACCTTGTCTGATGGGAGAAGGAGAAAGAGAAATGCTTTGTAAACATAAATTAATTGTAAAATGAGAACGGCTGAATTCTTGTCTACTCTTCTAGCATTATTTACCTGGCATAAATAGGTGAGTAATTATATTCCATATATTTTTAGTTTTATGTAACCTTCGTTTAAGCAAAAAGTCCCAGCAATAACTTTCATTTAAGCAAAAAATCCCAGCAGCATTTAAAATAACATACTCCTTTTGGTATAAAGAGGTTTTAGTTACTACTCTTGGATACTATGTCTATCTGATTTGTTAAGGTAGCTTTGTGCTAAGTCAAGAAAATCCTGGGTATTTTCTGTAAAATTTCAGTAGTTTCTTATTTTAAAGTATTTGCTTTTATTTTTTTTTGGGGGGGAAATTTGTTCCAAAGTACAACTTTCTAGATGTATTCAGCACTGTCATAATTGTATTTGTGTAAATTTAAGAAGCAGGGAAATGTATGCCTGTTTGCTTATCTGTTTTTAATTTATATTTACCTCTTCCTACTTAATTATTATCTTTTTATTTTTTGTTGAATGTTAAATATTGAATGATTCAAGTGTACAAGAAAATGTAGAATGTGTCTGTACAGTTTGAAGATTAAATATAAAATGATTACCTGTGTTCCAGATACCTTTCAGTTAGCTTTACTTAAATTTTTTTCTTTTTATAATTAAGTACATATTGAGTAATATTTATAAAATATGCATAAGTTAAAGAGTAAAGATGCAATGAACAGCCCTGTACTTAGTAACCAGTTCAAGAACATTATCATAAGTTTTTATTTCTTTATCTGCTCCTTCCCCCACAAGCAACCACTGTCTGTTATAGTTTCTTTTTTAAAAGGTTTACCACATCTATTTGTATTCCTAAACTATTTTTTTGTTTTTATTTGTTTTTTAACTCTATAAATGGGATCCTTCTTTATGAGTTTATTTGCAACTTCCTCCCCCCCCTCCCCCCGCTCAACTTTATAGACCCAATAGCCCTCCATCATGTCATATATAGCTCTGATTGATTCATGTTCACTGCTGCATGGAATTTATGGTATGAATATTTTCCAGTTTACTTATTACCTGTTGATGGTATGAAATTAAATCATGGAAACCTAATCCAAAATGGAGGTAGGAAGCAATGAAGAGAGAGCTCTTCACACATGTACCACTCCTTGCAGCTTACTTTACGTACTCCAGCAAGAAGGAAGATTTTTCTCTTTGCCCAGCAACAACCCAGCCAACGAGAAGCTGCAACATCCCAGTCAATGAGAAGCCACCAAAACTGAACCCTGGCTCTCCTCCTGTAAACTATTGTTCAAAACAACTCCTCCCAATTTCCTCCTTTCTTCTATAAAAGAGGATTCCTTTCCCTTTGTTCTCTGGACTTGCCTGTGGTTTGTCATAGTTTGCTTGTCCTGAGTTGTAATTACTCTTTCTGCTATTCCTGAATAAACTCTATTTTGCTGGCTGAATCACTTATCTTTTTTTTTTAGAAGGTTGACAATAGGTATTTGGATTGTTTCTGGTTTTCTTTTGCTGTTATAAGCGATGGTGCTGTGAACACTTTGTATAGGTCTATTGATGCAATTGCATACATACATGGTTTTAGGATCTAATTTTTAAAAACTTTTGTTACCACTTACAGTAAGAAATAAATTTTACATTATGAGACTCAGTACGTTAACAGATACATAAATAACGAGTTTTCTGGGTGATGCTAGTCTATTTCATTAAAAATAAGAATCCTAATCAAAACACACTAAGTTGGTTTTTACTAACCCACTAATGAGATTTGCAGTTATAACAAATAGTTTTGGACCTTATCTCTAGCTAGGAGTGGAATTACTGAATTGTAGGAGAGGTACATTTTCAATTTTAGTAGGTATTGCCAAATTATTTTCCAATGTATTGCACCAGTGTATTCCTCTCACTAGTGTATATATGCAGTGGTTCCACATTCTTGCCTGTACTTGGTATTGGCAAATACTAAATTCAGACAGCCTATTGGATGTGAGTTGATGTCTTGTAGGTTTTGTATTTCTGCTTACTGAGAGGAGACACCTTTTTCAGATGTTTGCTGGCCGTTTTTGTTTCCTTTTATCTGGAATGGCCGTTCAATTTTCTGTTAGGTTGTTTTTAATTGATAGCAGTTCTTTATATGTTCTGAATAATTCTTTGCTGGTTATGTATCACAAATGTTTTCCTCCACTTTGTGGCTTGTCTTTTTACTTTCTTACGGTGTCTTTGTTAATAAAAATTAAAAACTTTAGTTGAATTTATTATTTTCCTTTTATGATTTGAACTTTGTGTCTTGTTTTAGAAATCTTTCCTTTCCTCAAACTTACAAAGATATTCTTGCATGTTGTCGTATAAAACTTTATATGGCCTTTCACAATTCTTTACCTAGAATTGAGTTTTGTTTCTTCCCTTTTATGCTAAAATGTGTGAATTTAGTAGCTGCTTTGAAATAATGTATGCACTTGCATACATACATGTTTCTAGGATAGAGTTTTTAAATACTCTTTGAATTATTAGTTTTATGCATTGTCTGCACGTTGCCTTTAGAGTCATGAGAAAATAATTAGGTAAGAATGCTAAAGTATAGATAGAGTTATTCAGTAAACTTTGAAGTCTCTACACTCTTCCAACTCCCATAGGCTATCATAAAAGGTTTGTAAAGTTTCAGAGTGATGCCAGTGTTTGCATGTGGTTTTCTTAAGTTATGGACATGTGTTGTGAAACAGTCTGGTTAATTATTTCCTTAAGATAGTTACCTCTGGTATTTTTTTCATCAAAGTGCACTTGTGTGGATGACCTATTACTGTATGTCCAGCTAGTACTCAGAGTATACATTTAATCTGAGGAATAGATCTTCAATTTTGGAAAATTTCCAGCTCTTTAAATATTGCTTTTGTTATTTTCACATTTGTTCTCTTGATAGAACTGTGTTGGAGTCTTTTAGTTTATCCTCTATATAAATATCTTAATTACTGTTTCCCCCTTTTCCCTCTGTTTTTCTAGGTAACTTCAGTATTGTGTAGCAATTTACCAACTTTTCTTCTGTGTTCAGTCTAGAGTTTAATTCTATTAAGTTTATATGCCAATATCTGCAATTTTAATTTCTTAGGTTTGGAATTGCTTTTTCATATATACCTGTTTCATTTCTCTCTGTTTTTGTTTTATAACCTTTTTGCTACTTATAAAAAGACCCCGACCCCCTTATCTCTCTGACGTATTGAACGTATTCAAATTTTAAGAACTTTGTCGGACTGTTTAATAAAGCTAATAACATCTAGTGTGAATTCATGTTTTCATTGATTTTTTCCCCCTCATCATTAAATTTCTTTGTTTTATATTATTGGCTTTTAGTCTCATTTTGAGGGGAGGTTTTTTTTTTTTGGCTCCTTCTTCTGATCATCTCTTTCCTGCCTCCCAAATTATTTCTTTTTCAGCTGTTCCTACCGGGTCCGCTGTGCCTCGAATCACAAACTAGGTCTGTTCTGGAAGTTAAAAATATCAAGGTAAAGAGAAGTGTTTATAGAAATATGCAATCATGTACGAGTGAGAAAGAGGGAGCTGAGGATATATATTTACATATAAACGAATATGTATATTTTTACATATAAACGAGTGTGTGTATATGTGTATATATGGATGTATATGTGTGTGTGTGTGTGTGTGTGTGTGTATGTGTGTGTGTGTATATATATATATATATATATATATATATATATATATATATATATAGTTTTATTGTGAAAAGGTATTTAAAGACCACAATATGGTACCATGGTACTTTTTGCTACTGGGTTGGTTATTGTTTCTAGGTCTTTTTAGGCAACAGGGCCAGAATGCATATATTTTTAATAAGCTAAATTACTGCAGGAGTACATACAGATGTTTCTACTCCAATTTAGTACTGTGGGGTTTTTACTTATTTTCACTGACCTTTAAACTACATCTGCTTTAAAAAATGCCAAAAATCTGAGTTTCCAATTTTAACATAATCACTCATTTCAATTAGCTCATAATACATACGTTATGTAGTACTGGAATAGCAATGTACACATTGCCACCATAATTATGATTATAATAGTGGAAGATTTACTTTGCTTTCTTTTGCCATTCTTCCTCCACTCTTTTCCAGTGGGGATGCACAGTCAAGTTACCATGTGTTAAAGTCACTTGGCGTAGTTTCACTCTGGTGGTCACCAAATGAATACACGGAAGGTTCTTTTGTTTCATTTCACTTTTGATTTTTTGGGATTTTGAAAGATTTTAAAGGCAAATTCAAAGCATGTCCTTTAACCATTTTCCTCTTCGGTTAATCTTTTTCTCACATTTATAAGTGATGTTCATGTTAAGGCAACCACCTTTGTCATTTCTTAAAATCATGTATTATTTGTCATAAAATATTTCCTAGTCATAGTTCCCAATCTTTTTGTTTATGGCTCTGGGTTTTACATGAGACATAGAAAAGCCTTTTATAAGGCAAGATTATTTTAAAATGCAAAGAAATACACATGTGTTCTTTCATGGTTTAACTTTTTATCTTTTAAAACTTTGATCCATATGTAATTGAGGTAGGAGCTTAATTCCCACCCATCCAAATGGCTATCATTTGTGCCAGTACTACTTCTTAAATAATCTGTGTTTTTTTTAACTGATTGATTCGAAATGGCCTGTTGACTAAATTTTTCATAGGTATTTGGGATTATTTCTATTGTGTTTCTTTGGCTGTCCTTGGGCAAGTTTTTAAAATTTCTTGTTTCATAAGTGAAGCTTTTTCGTTAGTTCCCTTAGGGTCTTTTTGGATAGTATTTGACATTCTTGTCTCGTCATTTCCAGTTTATGTTTAGTTTGTGAAATGATGTTTTTAAGTATTACGGCTTTTCTGGGAATAGGCAAGAATAAATATAACATTTTATCATTTTAGTACTTTCATTGTTAGTGACCTAAGGGGATGTACCTAAGAGTTATTTTATCAGCCTGTTGTTTTCAACTTTTAATACCCTAGCCAAACTTTCCTAAGGGATAACAGGTTTTGAAGTAGGTTTTCTGTTTGCTGGTATATTTAACTGACACCAGACATCAGTAATTAGGACTACCTTGTTGTAATGGAATTGGACGTACTTGGTGAGGTTAGGGCAGATACAGGGCCACAGGGAGTAGTTACAGGAAGATAAGATTTTATATCAAAACCAGGAAGACTCTTCTCACATATTTCTAAAAAGATACAAAAGGTGCTAATGGGAGGTGAGAGGTGAACATCCCTGGTTTCAGGTATAGGCTCCCTAACTGTTTAACTATGTCCAATCTTTGGGTGGCTAGTTGGATTAGAGGCCCTTTTCAATACAGAAATCATGTGAAAAAGAAAAGATTGTACAGGTCAAGATTGTAAATTTTAGGGGGAGAAAGTCTGTATACAGCATACCATGTTTCCCCAAAAATAAGACCTAGTCAGACAATCAGCTCTAATGGGTCTTTTGGAGCAAAAATTAATATAAGACCCGACTAGGTCTTATTTTCAGAGAAACAATAGCTGTTTTACAATTACTACGTTATTGGTGTGAATTTCATGTTCTAATGTTAATTTCTGAGTAATTTAAATGATTTGTTCTTTGGAAACTATGCATTGATTTGAAATACCGAGTAGCAAAATGTGTTAAGTTTTTTAGTATTACAACTTTCAGCTTGTCAAATTATAAGTTTGATCTTTTTACAGAATAAATTTTTAACCATGTTATCTCCTGTGGAGGTATTTTTTAATGAGTAATGTCTTTTCCTGAGAAAATGAGTTAGTTTGGGCTTGATGGGAAAGCAAAAGTCTGAAAGATACTGGTGTAACTTTTAGCAGCTGCCTTTTCAATTTCTTGGAGAACCTGTTCAAATTGACTTATCTATTTTATTTAAAGGATAACAAGTAAATTTGGTTAAAAAAATAAAGTTTCATGTGCTGTGACTTGATATTTAATGGAGAAATTAAGTTTCGTTAGTCATCTCTGGCATTAGTTGGGTTTATTTCAGATTGGGGTAGCAGTACTTTAGAATGGCTATTGCTAAAATATCTTAAGGGTGTGGTAATAAGATGTAAGTCATAGGAATAACTATTCTAATTTAAAACTGGAATTGCACCACAACTTTGAGATTTTGATGTAGTCTCTGAAAAGTTAGTGTTAGAAAAGCTGTTGTAAGTGCAGTTCCCGTGTCAGGCAACTCAGTGTTTGATTTGCTAAATTATCTTGTCCTTTGGTTACTTTGAATCTTTTCCCTCTTAATTTAAACGATAATTTTATAATTGTATTGTGGACCCTGGGAGCATTATACTTTTGGTGTAATGACTGACTAGAGAATGTAAATTTAGATGAATTTTTATATTTTGGTGGCTGTTTCAGGAAATGATTAATATTTTGTCTGTTTTTTGTATTGATATTTTTTCTTACTGATTTATAGAATCAAGTTTTTAAAATTCTTATTGCAGACGTAATACACTTGTAAACTTTTAAACATAAGTGTATAAAATAATGCGAGTCTACTTATTTTGTGTTTTCTTCAAGTACTTTGTTTTCTTATGTTTAAAACTTTAATCTGTCTGCATGTCTTTCTTTGATCTGAATGATTCAGCCTTTGTGTACTGATTTGAAGTAACTTACAGTTAACTAAAATTTAAAAATCGTATTTGGATTTATTTTAGATTTTGAGTTCCATTGTCTGTTCTTTTTATCACACTGCAGTATATTGCTGCTTCCCAATAATTGTTAGACTGTCTCCTATCATAAAATGTTGTGACTGTGTATAGAGAAAATACTATGCTTTAGGCGTTTAGGAGAAGGAGAACTAGCTGTAGGCAGGGTTCTTGAGCTGGAAGAATGGGACTACACTGAGGCTCAGGTTAGGCATTTTTTCCCCGCCTCTCTAGTTTAAAGATACTATGTACTTGGCACCTCAGCTAGATTAAAAATTCATTTAAAGTCAGTGAATCTATGAGGTGTGATTGAAAAATACAGTGAATGTTTAAAAAAAACATTTATTACAGTAAAAGACACATTGCCATTAATCCCTCTCAAAATACTCCCCCTCAAAATACTTCCCCTCGCTTCGAACACACTTATCCCATCGTTCTTGCCACTTTCTGAAGCAGTTCTGGAAGTCCTCTTTCGTGAATGTCTTTAGTTGTGCTGTTGTGGCTGCCTCGATATTCTAAATTGATTCAAAATGTTTTCCTTTCATGGTTGGGAAGGAGCCAGAAGTTTTGACTTTGGGAAGAGCCAGAAGTTTCACGATGTCAGATCCCATGAATAAGGTGGATGAGGACACACCGTAATGTTTTTATTTGACAGAAATTGCCATATACCAGAAGCAATGTGTGACATGGAGCGTGTCATGATGGAGGACGAAGTAGAGACACTCAGGAAAGAGGACTTCCAGAACTGCTTCAGAAAGTGGCAAGAACGATGGGATAAGTGTGTTTGAAGTGAGGGGGAGTATTTTGAGGGAGATTATAATGGCAATGTAATAAATTTTTATTTAAACTAATTTTTTACTGTAAAATTTTTTAAAAAATAAATTTTTAAAAAATCTTTTACTGTAATAAATTTTTTTTTAAACATTCACTGTGTTTTTCGATCACATCTTGTATTTGTGCAACACTGCTAAGCATCCTGCATTTTCCATCCAAATGTTAAAATTTACGTGGAGTCTCAAAATGAACAAAATTTATAAAGAATAAAAAAATTAATGTAGTAATTATAATGTGTTTTATGTGACCTCCAAACACCACCTTTTTCACCCTTAACTCAGAACTAATACTTTGTCTCCCATTTTGTTAAGAAAATAATAGCATTAGGAAGAGCATTTTCACAGACTTCTACACCATGTCTAACTCCTTGCGGGCCTCTGCCTTTTTCCTTTTTTATGTTTCTATAGATGTCTGCTTTTGTCTAAGACCAGTCTCTACTTGTACACCAAATTCTAGTTCCTCTTCCATTTGAAAACATTGCCCCTCACTCTCCTGCATTACCAGTATTTCCCTTTCTACTGGATCATATTTGTCAGCATATTAACATGATGTCTTTTCCCGCATCTTTAGAACCAAATTCAACCTTCTGTTTCCCTCCAGCTTCCATTTAATTTCTCTCATCCCTTCACAGGAGATCTCCAAAGAGTTGTCCGTACCTGCTGGAGTTCTCACTTTTGAATTCATTTCAATCAGGGTGTGATCGCCACCACTCTACTGCTGTGGTCACAGTCACCAGTAATGTCTGCATTGCTGAATCCAACGGTCAGTGCCTACTTTTTGTTGTGCTTTATTTACCAACATTTGACAAATTGATCAATCTCTACTTGATACACTTTTCATTTAGCAACATGTTCCTAATTTTCATTCTCCCTCTCTTTCTTAGTGTGCTCTTCCCTCGTTTCTCAGTTCTTTATCTTTCTGTTGTTGAATTGTCCAGTGGCTCAGTCTTGAGACCTCTATGTATACCCATTCCGTTAGTGGTTGTATCCAAGCAATGGCTTTAAATATGATTCATGTGCTGAATACACCTGAATTTATATCTCCAGCCTACATGACTTACATGTCCAAACATTCTTGTTTAGCTTCTACGACATCTCCACTTGTCTGAAACCTAACTCCTGGTGTTCAACCCCAACCATGTCTTGTCCACATTTCCCCAACTATGTCTTGTCCACATTTCCCCAACCATGTCTTGTCCCCATTTCCCCAACTATGTCTTGTCCACATTTCCCCAACCATGTCTTGTCCACATTTCAATAAAGGGCAATTTTATTGTTTTTGGCTTAGTCTAAAATCTTTGGAGTTGCCTTTGTCTTTGCTTGTTCTCTCACATCCCATGTTGTAGTCTTCAGCAAATCATCTTGTCTTCACCTTCATAACATATCCAGAATTTGACTACTTACTATTTCCCTTCCTACCAACTTGCTCTAATCATCTCTTACCTAGATTATTTCAATTTTCTTAGCAGTTTTTCCTGCTTTTACCTTCTCCCTACAACCTTTTCTACTCATAACGCCTACTGGTTTCCCATATTATTCAGAGGACAAGCCATAGTCCTTCTGTTTGCCTGTAAGGAACTGATTTATTCACTGCCCCTTTGTCCCCTTCAGATGATCTCTTCAACCTCATCTTCTGCTTATTTTCTTGTTCATTATACTTGAAGCAAATTGTACTTATTCTTCTTGCTCAAATATGCCATGTACGTTCCTGTCTTATATACTGTATATTAATTGCTGGCCTGACTTCCTTTTAGTAGAACGTTAGCCCTATTAGGGCAGAGGATTTGGCCTTTTTTACTGCTGTTTCTTCAGAACACCCTAGAAAACAGTGCTAAATCATTGTTAGTAAATGAGTAACAGACTATTGTGGAAGACAGTTGAAAAAATATATTTTCATAGGTATGATTTGAGCTAGTTTTGAAGGATAAGTGAAGAACAGACACAAAGGACAAGGCAAAGTTTTTAAGATTTGATAGTAGGGAGGAGGCAGAATTGGACTTTTTAGAAAGTGGCTCCTTTTGGTCCTTGATTTAGAACCTGTAGTTCCCTTTTACTGCTGATTTCGTCGACTCAGCTGACTGCTGATCTCTGGTTGCTTGTATTTTATATTCTTCAGAATCATATCTGAAACTGAGACATGAACCTGTCCCTATATTCTTGATCTTGACAACTGGTTTCATCATTTAAGGACTCTTCCAAGTTACAAATGTAGGCGTTGTCTCAGACTCCTCCCTCACTCTCACTGTACTCCAAAATAGTTGCCTGTCCTGTTGGTTGTTCCACCCAGGCCTCTTTCTGCATTGAATTAATTCACTCTCATCAGATGTGGCCTATCAAAATAGTCACTTTAATTGGTCAGCTTGCATTTATGTTAACCTATCAATTGGCTTTTAAATTTTGGTTATATTTTTTTTTATTTGTAGAAGTCCTAATTGATTCATATCTACCAGTCACTTTTGATAGTTTCTGTTCTTTGCTCATTTTCCCAAGTCCCTCTTATTTCTGTGTGTGTGTTGTAATCTGTATCTATTACTTTCAGTATCTTAAATCTTTAGGGATCTAATTCCGTAGTTTGTTTCTGTTGCCTCTGGCGCATGGTGACTTATCATATTGTGCCATTTTGGGTTGTAGGCTCTTACCTGGGTGATAGTCTTTGGCAATCTTGAGGAGCCAGGCTTGAGGGAGCATTCCATCAAAGAGGATGTACAGTTGCTTTTGCCCGCGTGCACGATAGGCACCACCAACATGGGAGCACTTCAGTTTTTTGACTTAGCATTTCCAAGATCATGCAAGTAGTTTGGACATTAAAGTTATGTCAGAAGAGATTTTTGGAGCCAAGGCAGAATCTGCACCAAAGTTAATTTCATTTTAGTGCTTCATTGTATTGCTATTCATCAATCTTAAAATTCCTTTTTACTCAGGATATAGCCTAGTTGAACAGGCTATGTATGTAACCTATCGATGGTAATGTTAAAACAAACAAAAAAATCCCCAAAGTACAACAGGTTTCTGCTCCCTAAAAGCATTCCTGGCTGACCAGTAGCATTTAGGCATAGTAAAATATATCTAATCAAATAAAAACCTGGATAGTTCATGAATTATCAGGGAAATGAAAATTCTGTATCAAGTTTCTTTTAGTATTTTGTTAGCACACGATTCCTTTTCCCCTTCAACTTAAAACCAGGGCTGTGCTAATACCATTTTTAAAATTGGTTATAGAAATGCAAAATGTTAACAAATGCCGTTTTAATCACAAATGTCAATAGTGTGCCTAATAAACATCTTTTTTTTCAGGTTCCATTTATGGCTGTTCTCATACTTGGGCCATTATTGGTATAACTTGAATAAAGTATATCTACATTTTTAAATGACATATAAATTAGTTGAAAGACAAAGTTAAATTTAATAAGCTTAACTTTGTTATGCTATCAATATAAGATTCCTAGGTCTGTCTGTCTTGGCATTTAACACATAGCTGTGACTAACTTTACCTACTTTGTCTTGGAAAATAGTCCTATTAAAATGGTTCTGGTGAAATTTTATTGGATAAACTCAGATTTATCCAACTTTAAAGCAGATGTTTTCTAAGATCTAAAATAATTAGAATAACGATTCTTCTGTTTAGGTGGAATTTGGTTCTTTTACTACCCTTCAGATTAGGGATATCATGTCTATATTCAAGACAAATCTGGTAGTCAGATCACACCTTTTATTTTCTCTAGTTATTGGGTTAATCTAAAAGTAGGGCTGATACTCTGTTAATGAGGCAAATTCCTTTTTAACATTTGGGAAGGATGATGGTGATGGCCATCTTTGTTACTGTGTAAAGTTTGCAGAAAGGGACACCTTGGAAAAAATGGAGAAAAACATCTAATTTGTAATTTATTTTAATGCCAAATGACACATCCTAAAATTTTGATTTTGACTTTATTTCCATATTCTTCATGTATCCCACCAATTATTAGGCTGTTAGTCACTGGAATAAAGGTGCTAGCAATTTGTGAATGGGCTTAAATCTCTAAATGAAGTCATGAACTACTTCTTTTTTTTAAAAAAATGAAAGTACTTTATTTTCTTGTGCTGAACAAAAGAAACAAACAAATGGGGGTAAAGTAGGTAATGAAGATTTAGGAAAGAAACACAGAGAACTACTTTTTTATATTTTTGGTCATTAAGAGTGTGGTACTTTTAGTGACTATCCAGTGTGTTGGTAATAGCTAATGACTCTTTATTTCCACATAATAGTAGTATTTATCAATATTGGACAATAAAAGAAAAACAAAATACTATTAAAGTATAAATAGTGGATATTTGGGGGAAAAATAGTGGATAGCTTAAGTTTTTTTTCTCCCGTTGGGATCTTTTCACATGATTTAAAAATAAAAGGATGTGTTATACTTTTTCTAGTTACCACATTTTTTTTTCAGAGTATATTTGAACTGTAGTTTGCAAAGTAATCAAGTATGATTTAAAAAAAAAGGCTAACCTGCTTAGATTTGTAGGTCAGGTTAGATCTGAAATACCATTTGAAAGAGCAGAGGGTTTGTGTGTTTAATTTTTATAAGACTGACTCAGTTTTTTTTTTCTTTCCCATTTAGGTTTTATAGGATAACATTAATAAAAGCACGATGGAGTTTTATGAGTCAACATATTTTATTGTCCTCATTCCTTCAGTAGTTATTACAGTAATTTTCCTCTTCTTCTGGCTTTTCATGAAAGAAACATTATATGATGAAGTTCTTGCAAAACAGAAAAGAGAACAAAAGCTTATTCCTACCAAAACAGATAAAAAGAAGGCAGAAAAGAAAAAGAATAAAAAGAAAGAAATCCAGAATGGGAACCTCCATGAATCTGATTCTGAGAGTGTACCCCGAGACTTTAAATTATCTGATGCCTTGGCTGTAGAAGATGAGCATGTTGTAACTGTTCCATTGAATGTGGTTGAAACTTCAAGTAGTGTTAGAGAAAGAAAGAAGAAGGAAAAGAAACACAAGCCTGTATTAGAAGAGCAGGTCACCAAAGAAAGTGATGTATCAAAGATTCCAGGCAAAAAAGTAGAACCTGTCCCAGTTACTCAGCAGCCCACCCCACCCTCGGAAGCAAGTGTCTCAAAGAAGAAACCAGGGCAGAAGAAGTCTAAAAATGGAAGCGGTATTGTAATCTATTTAACTTCATCGGATGATTGTATTTGTTTTAATAACCTTAGGGCTTGAAATTCAGGTATTTTGTTAGGTATGCATGTAAAGTGTTAAATGCTGAGTCTGAAACCAAGATCATTATCCTTTTCACTGTGTGTTTACTATTATTAACATTAATTGCTGATAGAAATAATTAGTATTGATCATAAAACAGCATTTAAAACTAAACTTCATATTATAAATATGACTAAACGTCATATTACAAAAGACGTTTAATGGAAATACATAAAATGTGTTTCGCTAACACCACTAAGGACATGTAAGTACCAACAGTTAGAAACTTTTACATTCATTTCAATCAATACTTTCTAATCGTGTGATTGGAATGAAAGATGAAGAGATAAATTAGATTTTCTTTTACCCTGGATAATTCATTTTGCAAACATTTAGCATAGATCTGTTATATGCTAGGCATTATACTAGGTACGGGGACCACAGAGATGAATTGTGCATTTTCAAGGTGTTCACATGCCAGCTGTAGCCACAAACATAATTATTATAATGCATGTAAAAAGTTTTGTATCATGATCTAGATATGTCTAAACCAGTGTAGGAGTTCTAAAGCGGGCCTCTTAGATCACATAATGCCTGAAATTAATCTGAAAGGGCGAGTGAGTACTAACTAGCTAGTTTTTTTGTGCAGCTGGGAAAGGGTGGAGACAGGGTATTCCAAGGAGAGGGGTTACCAGGTACAATGGAAAGGACAGGAGAAATGGCGTAGTATGATGTATGGAACTGCAGTTTGCTCTGAATGAAGGGGCTTGAGCGTACTTTGTACTTGGTTGCGTATCTTAACTTGTGATGTGTTAAATTAGTTATGTTTTTAAAAATATTTGTTTGCCAGCTGTGATCAAGTTATGGTATTTACTAGAGGAATAAAAATACGCACCATATGTTTTAGTGGGGGAGAAGGACATGTAAGCCAGTAATAAAATGGGACTTGTATAAGAGATGTATAAAGTACTCGTATAGAAGTACCAAAGCCCAAACAACTACTATTTATGGGACCAGGGGCAAAAAGCTCTATGGAGTAGGGAGTGCCTAAGCTGGGTCTTCCAGAGTGAAGCCCTTCACCAGGCAGGTAGTGGGGTCTCATTCCACATTGGGAGGATATCATGTGTAAAGGCACAAAGGTATACGATTACAGTATATTGTTGAACCTTAAAAATGTGAGGTAGGAGGTGGTAGGAAACAAAGCTGAAAAGATACGCAGTGGTTAGATCACGATGGTTTTTTTATACAGTGCTAAGGAGCTGGGATGTTGTAGTTTAGCCCTTGTTGAAGATTTTCAAGCAGTTAGTTTACGTGGTCAGATTAATATTTTAGAAAGATACCTTTGGCAGAACTTGGGAATACAAATTTCATGGGACAGAATTTGATGTGGACAGACTTATTAAGAGGTTATTGTTTTCCAAAGTTAAGTTGAATGACTGAACTATGGTAGTGACAGAAGATACAGAAAGCAGATTAGAGAGGTCTACCAAGTAAAAATGACATGACTAACTTTATTGGATATGGTATGACATAACAACTTTAAATATACAATGAAGACATTGAAATTGTTAAAAGATTTTGCTTATTATCTTGGTTCAGTCATCAATTAAAATGGAGACTACAGCCAAGAAATCAAGAGATGTCTGAGACTCAAGGGCAGCAATAGAAGAATTAGGAAAGATCAGCAAGCGCAAAGACGTGTCATTAGAGACCAAGGCTAAGATCATCCACACCCTCATATACCCAGTTGCTGTGTATGGAAGTGAAAGTTGGACAGTGAAGAAGACTGGTAGGACAAAAACGTATTCATTTGAAATGCGGTGTTGGAAGAGAGAGCTCTGTAGATACCCGAGACTGTCAGAAAGCCGAGCGAGTAGATCCTGGAGCTCATTAAACCTTATACATCGCTGGAGGCAAAAATGACGAAACTGAAGCTGTCTCATTTTGGGTACATCAAGAGAAGGCAGGATTCTTTGGAAAGGACATTAATGCTGGGAAAAACAGAAGGCAGCAGGCAAGGAGGCAGAACAAATACGAGATGGGTTGATTCCATAAATGAAGCCATAGGCATGAGTGTACAGGAGCTGATCAGGGCCATTGGGGACAAGACATTGTGGATATCACTCCTTCATAGAGTCTCCAGGAGTCAGAGCCACCTCTGGCACATAATACACACATGGCAGATAAAGGAGAAGGTATCACAGCTGATTTCCCAAGTTCTCAGTTTCGTCAGGGTTAGCAAACTTCAACCTGTGAGCCAAATACGGCCTGCTTCCTGTTTTTATGGCCCATGAACCAAGAATAGTTCTTACATTTTAATGGTTCGAAAAAAATATAATAATGTTTTGTTAAATATGGAAATTGTATGAAATCCAAACCTCCATGTTCATAAACAAAGTTTTTTAAATGCAGCCACATTCATTTGCTAACATATGTCTCAGGCTGGCTTTCACACTGCAACAGTAGATGAAGCATTGTGACAGTCTGTATGGCCTGCGAAGCCTAAATTATTTACTATTTGACCCTATACAGAAAAAATTTGCCCACCTCTAATTGGTAGATGGTTAGTAGCACTAAGACGGAATACTGGAGAGAGAGAGGATGTGTATGGAGAGGAGAATGCTTTTAGTTTGTATTTTGGGTGCTTATGAGGGCCATTCAAATAGGGAGCAATTCAGGATGCAGTGGAATATATAAGTGCAGAGGCATGAGGTTAGAAATAGATTCAAAATCCTGAAGCATGAAAGTTGCAGTTGAAGTCATGGGTATAGATGAGATCATCCCAGGGGGAAGTATTTAAATAAGACACAACCCTGAGGAATACCAGCATATAAGGTATTTAGTAGGAGCAGCTCACAAAGGATATTCCAATATAAGAAAAGGATTGCAGTGGGAACTGATAGGAGAGAATTTTTTATTTTATTGTGGTAAAATAAACATAACAAAATTTACCACTTTAACCATCCCCCTTTCTTCGGCCTCCCCCACTCCGGTTCAAGACGTTGTTTCTCAGTCTAGTTGTGTAGGACACAGCTCCCTGGCTCAGGCTTGTGTTATGAGCCTTGCGCTGCCGGTGGGTCCACGGCAGCTCTTTCCGGCTGCCGGCCACTCACTTTGGCTGCTGGCCGCTCCTGGCAGCACACAGTAGCCCACAGCAGCTCATGCCGACCTCCGGCTGCTCACAGCAGCCCATCTCCAGGGAGAGCTGTTGTTCACAGTCTTAGCTGTAGAGAGCGAAGCTCACTGGCCCATGTGGGAATTGAACCAGTGACCTCAGCCTTAGGAGCAGGGCGCTCCAGCCACCTTGCTGGCCCAGCCATTTTAACCATTTTTAAGTGTGTAGTTCTATGGCATTAAGTATATTCACATTCTCGTGGAGTCATCACCATCATCCATCTCAAGAACTTTTTCATCTTCCCCATCTGAAACTCTACCCATTAAACACTAATTTCCCATATTCCTCCCTACCCTTAGATCCTGGCAACTCCCATGCTCCTTTATGTCTCCTTGAATTTAATTATTCTAGGTACTTCATATAAGTGAAATTATACAATATTTGTCCTTTTGTGACCGGCTTATTCCACTTAGTGTAAGGGAGAGGAGAGAATTTTAAGGAGGTAGAGACCAGTCGTAGGAAATGCTAAATAGAAGTCTAATAAGGATTAAAGGATATTATTGGTAGAGTATGGCATTTGGGACACTAGGGACCTTAGTAACTCCTTTTGTGGATATAATGGAGGAGATAAAAATCAGGCTGCAATTGAGAAACGATTGGTAGAAAAGGAAGTACAGACTATACAAGTATTTTTGTCAATGTAAGAAAAAATTCGGTGTGGAAGTCTAGGAATTACAGTGGTGGGAAGGGTTTTATTTTTTAGGGTGATAGAGCTTTGACCATGCCTCAAGATTTGCCAGGCCTATAGGCTGAGTAGGGCTAGGAGTGGCTGAGAAATGGGATATAAAAGACGGAGCAAGTACTAGAAGTCTTGATGAAGTTAAGGAGCAAGTATAGCTGAGTAGGAAAATTAGAATGACAAGTTAGTAAGAGAGTTATGTATTAGAATTCAAACTTTTGGTGGTAAGGCATTCTGGGAATTATTCATTAATAATTGAATCTTGTATGGTCATTCTTTTCATTTTTTATTTTGATGGTTTTTCATTTATTTTTAATAAAGATGATCAGGATAAAAACGTGGAAACTCTTATGGCACCTTCAAAAAAGCAAGAATCATTACCCCTCCACCAAGAGACTAAACAAGAAGGTGGATCAGGAAAGAAGAAAGTATCGTCAAAGAAGCAAAAGACAGAAAACGGTGAAATGTGTAGCTGTGTATTTTATAAATACTAATTCTAGAGAAGTACACTACGATAAGAACCCTAGAGACCTCACATGCTCTTTAATTCTCAGCTTAATGTGTACTATGGTAACTTTAATATTAATACAATTCTAGGGTTCCTTTTAGTCTTGTGACTTTGTAGTGCTTTGACAGATGGGCCAGAGTGTATATAAGTTTGTGATGAAGAAGCTCATTTGAAATTTAAAAAGGACAAAACATTTATACGTATTCTTAACTGAGTTTTGAAAATAATGTAAATAGCATACAAACTCTAGAACAAAAGTATTCCTGAAATATTTATACTTTTTAATATCACTTAAAGATTATGCTGAGGACATTAGCTTGATCTTTCATTATGCTACATTCCCAATTATTTCCTGAACATAATTTGCATGTATATATGGGAAACATCCAATTAAAAGTGACGGTGCAATTTTTATACGTTCAGAATTGTCCAGGGAAAAGTTAACTATGAAATTTACGTAGTTTAAACAGTGATTTTCAAATAGTATTGGGCAGTGGTATCAACTAGTCCTACAAAATAGTAAAATTGGAAAGAAAAAATGAAATTCTATTATTTGCATTAAAATTATGATATACTAAGCAATCAAGTATAGAAAAATATTACCCCAAATATTTGATAAGATTACATCTTTATTATGTTTTAAATAGAAGAACTATGCACACCCACTTATTTTTTTAAAGTAGGAATATAGACAGGTTTTCATACAGATATGGAAGTTCGTATTTCTAACCAACAGATATCAGACTTTAATATTCAGACTCTTAGAGTTTTTCCCATTAAAATTAGGAACAAAATGAGGGTTTCTTCCTCCACTTTAAATGTTGTGGAAGTTTTAACCAGTGTAGTAAGATGTGCCATGGCAATTAGAGGCATAACTCTTAGAAATGGGAAGATACCTGCAAGGAACAATGACTGATTTTTGTAGCTAGCATCTCAATTAAAATATTATCAATTGCAATAAGAATTCAGTAAAATACCAACGTAAAAACTAAGTTTTTCTTGAGCACTAATTAAATGTGAGTGGGTTCTTAGTTAAAACAGGAGAAAAATGTAAAGGATGTATAAGAAGAAATTTTCAGATATTATAAGAAAAGACATGCTGCAAACTTTTAGATGATTTGAATGGTTTACTGTACTATGAAATAATATTAAACTGGTACTGTGTTTTGACTTGTTAAATGATAAAATAGGAATTTAAAGCCAAATTGAGCTGGTATTAGAGATTTGAAAATAACGGCATGTATCATTAAACTGAAGTGTGCTTGTGTGTTATTACTCTATTAAAAATACTGAATAATTACAATTCTATTGAACTTAAATTGCAGTCTTGGTAGATGAACCCCTTATTCACGCAACTACTTACATTCCTTTGATGGATAATGCTGACTCAAATCCTGTGGTGGACAAGAGAGAGGTTATTGATCTGATTAAATCTGACCAAGTAGAAGGAATCCAGAAAACGGGGGCTAAAAAACTGAAGACTGAAACTGACAAAGGTAATATATAGAATGCGACAATCCATTGTTTGGAAAAAACACATTTTTGAGTTCTCATAGTCAAGTATGTTCTCATAGAAATGGTGAATTGCAAAAGCCTAATAGAATACTTGTAGTATGGGGTTATTGATAATTTTCTAGTCCAATCCCATCAGTTTTGTAGAGCTGGACACTGGTTTTGACTTACCCAAGGTCTCACAGCTATTTTGCTATCTGGTGATCTTTTCCCTTCTATGATTATCTTTTGCAAGGTTTTGTATGCTAATTCACATCTGCCTTTTATTATTTTTTCATAGACTTTATTTTTGTTTTAGAGCAGTTTTATGTTCATAACAAAGTTAAGTGGGAAGTACAGAGAGTTCACATACACCTCTTGTCCCCACAACATGCACACAGTGCCTTTTTAAACTTAAAATGTAGTTGAAGTACTAAAAGCCTCGGGCTGTTTTGGGTCTAATGAGTGGCAGTGGCTTTTAAGAAGAGGAAGTTGGTGCCTAAATTCGAGAGCATTGGAGGAATTGAGGTGGGTGAGTCAGCAGATGTTTGATGCATGGAGTTTTCAAATGTCAGGATTGCTCGTATGTATTTGATCTTGAAAAAATCAGATTTCCTTTTAATATCTTCAAGTTTATTTTCTCATTTGTAAAATTTGGTTTATATGTCATGAGTATTAAGGTTAAATGAGAATGTGAACATACCTAGTTTAGATACTAGCATATACTAGACATTTGAATGATTTTTTGTTTTTAAAATGAAGGCATATTGGCAGTTTAGTATTCTGCATTTTAGTTAATGTAATAATTCCTTATTACATCAAAGATAAACACGTTTTTCTCTCTTGACTATTTATTGTTGTTTGACCTGAAATGTAAGTCTGTTTTCTCTTGGTTATTGATATTCTGGGTGAAGAACTCTTGATGCTTATCTTTGCTGAAGTTATTAGTTGTGTATTTTAAATGCCAACTTCTTCCTCCCCTTCCTTTTTTTTTTTTTTTTTTAAGAAAATGCTGAAGTGAAATTTAAAGATTTTCTTCTGTCCTTGAAGACTATGATGTTTTCTGAAGATGAGGCCCTTTGTGTTATAGACCTGCTAAAGGAGAAGTCTGGTGTGATACAGGATGCTTTAAAGAAGGTAAGCAGGCATATTTTTGGTTTTGGGCATATGTAGGAGCAGTGATTAGAAGTTCACCAAGCAAGACTTCTGCTAGAGCAATAAATTATTATCTACTTCCATCCTTCATTCCCCAAAGCATAGTTAATATAAAAGTAAAATAATATACATATAAAATGTATATGTATACATTTAATAATATACATAAAAATGTATATGTATACATTTTAATATACATATAAAAGTTCTAGAATGTCCTCAGAAGTTATTTCATATACCCATACTAATCAATACACTTACTTAGTTTAGTTAGGTATCTAAGTCTTCTGATGTTTTGACAAAAGTGCATTGCTTGTAAGTAAGATGATTGACATGACTTTCAAAGTCATTTGGTTCTTGGCTGTGTTGCACCTTGCTGTGCTGTGATTGGAAGTATTAAATGCAAGGTCAGGGGAGTTGTGGGCAGCATATATGAAATGTTTGTGTGACTGAAGATAGCTCCATTCAAAGAACCTAGGAATCGTTGTTGCATATATGTATGTGTAATATTACCGTTCTAAAATAAATGATTTGCATGGTAGAATCACTGCTATAACTGACTAAAATTTGTGAAAAAACAAAACAAAGCAAAAACCCCCCACAAAATCCATGGAGTAAATATTTCTCATGGCTCATGCTCACTCTATTATCATGTACACATATAGGATGTCATACTGGGAAAGGTGACACGTTTTGAAGTGTTCTTTGTGTAAAATAAGATGACGTGATGTCTGGTATTCACTATTAGGTGGTAGACTTAACTGTTCTAAACACACACACCACTACCACTTACCTGCTTTAAAATCTTGTGTGGCTTCCATTTTTTCTTAAAGACTATTCTAGTCTAAACCATCACTTCTTACTACCTTCAGTAGTCTCCTAGTTGATGTTTCTACTTTCTTGCTTAGCCCTCTTATTTTTTCCATACAAATTCAAGGTGACCTTTTAGAGATCAATCAGGTCATATTACTCATTGCTTTGAAAACCTTTTGTGCCTTTGTCTTTGCACCTAGAACATAATCCAAATTCCTTGGCAGGCCTCTGCCTATTTCTCTATACGACATTATCTCATGGCACTTTCCCCATCCCCTCACTACATTTCACTCATAGTAGGTCTTTTCTGGTTCCTCTGGAGCATACCAAGACTTTTCTTCTGTTTGGACTGTCTCAGCACTTTCCCTTCAATCCCCCAATGTCTTCCCTTGGTTAATTCCTTTTCAAGTCTCCACTTAAATATCCTTTCCTCGTATAAAACTAATCTGAGTTCCCAGTTTAAATTGTTCTCCTTGTTGTTTCCTATGACTATTTGGACTTTTTTTCATAGCATTATAAGTCTGTCCATACTTTCCAGTATCTGTTGACAGTGTGTTTTACAAATCTGTGGCATCTTACAATGTAGTATGCTTGTTGGACGGTCCTCATTTGGTGCCAGCAGTGGCCCAGAGTAAACAGTGTGTTCGAGGGTAATCAGAGCAAGTGTGTATAGATGCCTCTGTACAACTTCAGATACAAAGTCAGATTCTGTGGCAAGGAACTTACTTGAAATTCTTGATTGATGAATTTGTCACTGATTTACTTTATTTTCATTGGGTAAGTATAAATCTAAAAAGAGTTCTTAGTTATTGTGATTGGGAAAAGCTTCTAGCAGGAAAAATCCTCCAACTAAAATTACTACGTTAGTACCTGTTTGAAATTGTTGCTTTTTAAAATTAAAAATAATTGCTTTGTTTCTCTTCTGAGTAAGGATTTTGGTGTGGCTGATGGGGGCAAGAGTAGTCATTTTATTTGTCTGAGATGGCTTTGAACTCTAGAGACTGGAGAATCAAGCTCCCTTTGATAGGTATTTTAGGCAGGCCAAAAAGGAAGTTCGGGACTGTTAAAGATAGTGTTTTTGAAATAAAGTATTTTGCAACTTCACATTTTACCCCCTTTCTTGGAATGTTGAGCTTTTGACTAAAATCTTCTTGTTCTGGGTCTTTCATGGAGTGGTTCTATTATCTGCAGGGATTCAGTGCTCTTGTAGGTCCCCTGTATCTGGGAAAGACCAGGTAAGTTTAATTTCTCCCTTTTTCTGGCATAGAAACTGAGCCTTGTTCAGATCTTTTAATAGATTCATAGTTCCAGATGGAAATGAATCCCCCCACGTAATAAAGACCACTTGAGAGAAAGGGGCAAGATAAATGCAGGAGCACCAGCATAGACGTAGGAGAGAGAGAGAAGTTAGAGGCCTTGCTGACCATATTACATAGAGTGGCTAAAGAAGAGTCCAGAATGAATGCCTGTGTTTCCTCTTGAGTAACTGGATAGATTGTCATGACAATGGTATTTGTGAACACTTTGCAGAGGAAAACATAGTAGAGGATTGTGAAAAATTTTAAGAAGTTTGTATCATTTAGGTGAATGTAATCATTTCACAGTTGAATGTATATTTCTCTGGAGTTGACAAAAGATTGCAATGGGAGTGATTTAGGAAAGTTATTCACTATCACCAATACATATGGTGGATGTATGTTAGACCAGAGAGAGAGGTTGTGTGGAGTGATAAGAAAGTTCAAGAATGAACTCTGAGAAGCATTACCATTTAGTAGGGAAAACCACCACAAAGCAGGAGGAGAAACGCCAGGAGACAGTGGAATCAAGAATTAGGGAGGGTGGAGAGTTCAGAGGTTGGAGGGAAAAGTCAACAGTGACATGTTTTTAGAGAGATCAAGGGGATAAGGATTGAAAAACTAGATTTGATATCCTTATTGAAAACAGTTTCATTGGAGAACTAGACGGTAAATAAGTGACGAATGAGCAGGAAATGTGACAGTAAGACCCTTAGCTGGGAGGGGGAAATAGAGTAAAAGCTAGAGATGTTACACAGTTAAGGGAAGAGGAGAGGAGTGGGGGAAAGAAGAGGAGGAGGAGGAGGAAGGGGGGAGAGAGAGAGAGGTGTGTATGTGTGTGTGCATGCACATGCCTTGTATTTAAGCTACAAGACACTTGCGTTGTATATTTAGAATGTAAGTTAAGACCCTGGCTCTAGAGTCAGATTTCCTGCATTTAAATCTGGGCTCTGCCACTTTGTGCTTTGTGGCCTTAGATAAATTACTTAACCTCAGTACTTCAGTTTTCCCATCACTAAATGAGAATAATAATCAGGTTTTGAGAATTAAAATGAGATAAGACAGTGTAGGTGCTTAGAGTTTCTAGAATACAATAATTCCTCAAAAATGTTAACTGTTAATGTTATTACTAGTAAGAAAATGTTTAAGATTTATTTGATTGTTTTAGTTGATTATTTATTTCTTAGTATTGACCTTTAAATACACTTGTTTCAATTATGTGATTGTTCAACTTCAAATTATTAACTGTTGTGACCCGATGCTATGTAATAGGAGGAAGCCTGCTTACTTACATTTTTTCCTACCTTTTTTCTTCCTTCTCAACTTTCGTTAATTATAGCATTTGTTTATCAGATACTTACAATGTTTAATGTTTGTTTTGTGACTATAACTTTCATGTTTGTTTTAGTCTTAATTCTACAGTATAATGGTGGGTTCAAAGCTTGATACCAATTCTTTTGCCATAGCTTCTGTATTCATCTCTTGGTTGGATGAAGTTGTTTTTCCTGGAATTTCTTCAAGAAGGGCTCATGGAAACTATATTTCCCAAATTCTGGCAAGTTAAAATGCTTCTTTGTTGTCTTTATACTTGAATAATGATTTGGTGAGGTATAATGTTTCTGGATATTTTTGAGAATTTTTTCATTCTTGCTTTACCATTCTCTTCATTCATACTGTTAGATAGAGGTCTGAGACCAGTTTGAATTTTGCATTCTTTTCATGTATTTATATCAAACTACACTCACAATAAGAACATCCTTTGGGCAGTCAACCTAGTGTTTATTATTCATTGAACTTTTCCAGTGTCCACCCTACTGTACAAACATTAGGAGATTCGGCTTCTTTGAAGTCCAGCAGGATTTTACTATAATGTGGCTGGGCATTGACTCCACTATCAGTATTGCTTGGCATAACGCATGCTTTTCCATCATGAGATTCAGTGTTCCTTAAAATAATTGAAATAACGGTGTCAATTAAGCATATGTTGGATCTTCTTTGCCTGTTGTTGTTATCTTTCATATTTTAGTCTAAAAAAAAAATAAAGCCTTTTTGGTTTATTTTTGTTTCTTTTTATTTACTTCTCTTCACCCTGTACTTTATGTCTCTTACTGTATTTTCAGCAGCTTGTCTTTTTCTATTTGCTGCTTTTATTTGGATTATTTCTTAGATGGTGTTACTTTTACCTCGGGTTTTGCCAGCTCATATTTTATCTCATTCTGCGATCTTGTCTTTCCTCTCAGGTCTTTCTTGTGAGCTCTGTTCTTTGCTCTTGTTTTTCCAGAAATGGCTGCTGTATTAGAGTTTTACAAATCACGGTGACATGTTTTTAATCACAGTTTTTGTCTGCTCTTTGACAGTCTTTTTTCTGGTGATTTTTCTTCACTTGTCATTGTTTTTTTTTGTTACTGTTTTCTTCCTTTTTCTTGTATCTTGCATAGACTTTGTTTTATTTCTTTTTGATCAGTACTCCTTTTCCAGTGAGGGGTGTTCCTCTTGGATTATCTCTATGCCTGGAGATTGATAATAAAGGACCAAGGCTAACTGGTGTTCTCCTTGGGCTGTGTGTGTAAATGAGTTCTTTTAGCCTTTCCTTCTTCCCAGATAAAAGGTTCACTATAGAGTGATTCCCTATAGTGAATCTCCCTTGACAACTGCCTCACTGACTAGCTGCTCTTTTTAAGTAAAAGTTTGTATGGTTTTCTCTTCATTTCTACTTATTCTGCTTCTTGAGACCTCCTTCCAAGAAAATGCTTACCGTCTATCTTTGCCCTTTTTCCTGATGTCAAATGGGGGATTGTTGGTTTTACCTCCCAAGGTATGCCTGTTAACTTCAGAGAACTATGCACCCATGGTACCTCTGTAGTTTTTGGTATATTCTGATAGTGTTGTCGAGCCACCTGTGTTTGATTTCCACTACTTTTGTCAGTCTTTCCTGATATGCTTTGACATGACAGACTACTGTTTTATTTTGTTTCATTTTGCATTCTGGTTTCATACTGTTCTTTTGATCTTTTAGGAGGAGAAGGGGAGATTGCTATCTTGATTGACTCTGGGTTTAAAAATGGAAGATCTATAATTCTTAGTACAAATTTGTTTTTTGATTAATATGTATCTTATGCATCAGAATATATGATAGTGACTTTCCTGAATGATATTTTACTGATCTGTAGTTGGCAGTCATTGTGCTTTATATGTAATAGTGGACTCTGCATTGGGCTAAGAACACTTGATACTAGATACTTCATTTTCATAATTTTCATTAGTCCATGTTAACTATTGCTAATTCTGTATTGATTTCTCAATTGTAGTCAAGTAAAGGAGAGTTGACTGCACTTGTACATCAGCTTCAAGAAAAAGACAAATTACTTGCTGCTGTGAAGGAAGATGCTGCTGCTATGAAGGATCGGTGTAAGCAGTTAACCCAGGTGAAGTCATTCTTGTATTTAAAGGAGAGATTTTCTGAATCAGAAGCACTGAAGGATTTTAGAAATTGTCCGTAATTACTGAGTTAATTGTTTGTGTAACAAATTGATACCCAGTAAAAGTCATTTTCTTTTAGAGTTTTGGGGCTGGTGGTAGGGACTCACTCTTTCATGTTATTATAGCTTACAGATGAATTATGAATTTAAAATAACAGTACTTATCGATATCCTAATTTCAGAATAACAGGAACATTTGGACATTGGGAACATTGTTCAGTTGGATCTGACCTAGAATTATTCTCTATAAAAGCATAAAACTCAGTGTGATCTTGTTTAAATCCAATTTATAGGATAAATTGAAATTCTTATGTAGGTAATTTATTTGTGAAGGTTTTTGTGATAAATATTTATAATTTTTAATCATTGAAGTTCTTCAAACCCCAGAAATGTTACTCTGAGAGGTAAAGAAAGACCTTTAGAAATCATGTGAAATGATACAAACTCGCAGTTATGAAGTAAATAAGTCTTGGAGATGTACGAGCAACATGGTGACTATAGTTAATAATACTGTATTGTATGTTTGAGAGCTGCTAAGAGAGTGGATCTTAACAGTTCTCATCACAAGAAAAAAGTATGCAACTGTGGTGATGTTAGCTATACTTACTGTGATTACTTTTCTTTATATAAATATCGAATCATTGTCTTGTATACTTGAAACTAACATAATGTGCTGTGTCATTTAAATCTCAAAAAAAAAATCATGGAGATGGGGAACATAATTCAAACTATGGAAAATGTGGTTTCACTCCTCCTGAAGTGCTGTTACTCCTTTTAGGAATTAAATACAGCAGAGCAAATAAGGTTTATTTTACATCATTCACATAGCTACTTGATGACATGTGAAGATTAATCAAAGTTGTTACTAAACTAAACATGTTTCCTTAAAATTAGAAACTTTAGTTTTATGTTGCTATAGTTTTCTGGACTATATTTTAAACATTTAAAAGGGTAACTACTTTGTAATTTATTGAGCTGTACACTTAAGATGTGTATACTTTTTCCTAAGTGCATTATATACATCATATAACAATTTTCAAATGTAAAGAATTTTTATGAGCCACCATAAATTACATAAAAATCCTAAATTTTTTCAGATGGTTTCTTAGAGCAGGGGCATGGGCTGATCATCCCTGCACATAACTTTAAAGTTGCTTGGCTTTTTTGTACGTTGATAATTAATATTTGTTCTAGAAGTTCAAAATACTTGCAACACAAAATGAAATCACCCTTTTAATAAAATTTGATTTGGGAAGATAATAAAATTTTATTTTCTTACTTTTACTCTTATTCCAAACTTCCATTCTGCTAGAAACATATCCTTCTCTCTTCCCCTAGGAAAGAGACTTATTTTTTCTCTTCTAGACTTTTTTTTTTTTTTGGCCTTTTTCTGTACCCTAAAAGAGAGCTAGTACCTGCAAATTATAGTGGATTAACTGTTTTGGTTTAAAAATCTTACGTATCGCTTCTTGGCCTTTTGGCTAAGATCGAGTGTAAAAATCTTATAATCAAGTTAGAATGTAGGATTTATTCCAGGTTCAACTCTTTAACTCAGACTAGAAAGTACATTTGAAATAAGAGTAAACAAAACAGCAGTGTTTATGAAGGGTACTGGTATAAAGACAAGGTAAGATGCAAAAGACAATGGGTTTTTTTTTAACCTTTGACCTTGCTTTTTTAAGTAAGTACTTATTTTAGAATTCATGGTTGTTTTACTGATACCATATTTTCTGATGTTAAAAGTGTTTTATTGGCGCCCGGCTAGCTCAGTCGGTAGAGCATGAGACTCTTAAAAGTGTTTTATTATATAGTCTTATGGTACTCATTTTTTTAATAAGTTTTTCATAATTTTTTTCTGGTTTACTCTTCTAGGAAATGATGACAGAAAAAGAAAGAAGCAGTGTGGTTATAGCAAGGATGAAAGATCGGATTGGAGCATTAGAAAAGGAACATAATATATTTCAAAACAAAATGCATGTCAGTTATCAAGAGACTCAACAGATGCAGATGAAGGTATATTTTCATTCTTTGAAAACAAAATGAAATGTTTGCGTCCATTTAAGTTGCGAGCTTTTAACTACCTAATATGTACAAGGCCCTGTGCTGGGCCATGGTACAATGGCTAAACTGGCTCCCTCCTAAGTTAGCAACTTTTGTTGGTGGGGAGACTGGAAGCTAACAAGTAAATAATGCATTACAGTAGAGGGTGCTTTGGAACATTGGAGATGGGAGGTGCGGAAGAGAAAGATTGATAGGGAAGACTTGTTAGAAATGAGATGCAGACTGTTGTTGAATCTTTTGAAACAGTTGGGCTTTGGCAGGTAAAAGAGTGATGGAGTGGGCACTGGGTGTGAAAGGTTATTACTTGGTGTGATTCCTTAGTCCCATCCATAGAGATGGTTCAGTAGGTTTTCTTTTGGGGCCCAGGATTGAGCTTTCTAGTGAGTACACACAAGGTGTTTCCAATACAGGTTGTCTAGTGATAACAGTTTGTGAGAAATACGGTCATACTTGTGGTATTTGGGAGTCAGGGCTGGAATGTAGAAGACAAGATCTAGAGGAAAAAAAAATAGAGGTCCTATCTTAAAGGGCTTTGTATAACTGAAGACTGAGGAGCCAGTGAAGTTTAAGCAACCCAGCAATGTGATTATATTAGTATTCTTAATTATTACTCTGGCAGCATTGTGAGAATGGAACACAGGATAGTTGGAAGGGTTTTGCAGGAATCTAGGAGAAGAAGGGCCTGAAATCAGATGTTGACAATGAAAGGATGAGTTTGAGTGATACAAAAAGAGTTGTAGATAGAGCTTGGTGACGGTGCAGGAAAGCGAGAGAGAAGTGATAATGAAGGAAAACTCATAAGGTTTTGGCCTAAGTGATCTTTTGTTTCTTGTTCTTGCTTTCACCAGCCTTCTTTCAACATTTCAGAAGGTTCAGTTCTTTCTGTCTTTCAATGTATTATCCATTTTCATGATTCCGGTTAGGTCTGGCCCAGTGATATTTGTTTGTGTTCTTTTTTTTTGAGATTGAAGTATTACCTTTATTACTGATAAACAGGCATTTGAAGAATATAGTTCGGGTTTGCTTGTCAAGTGAGCTTACTCCCTCTAATTGAACTTTCTGGACTAAGGATTTTTTTTTTTTGGCCAATTATTTCCATTGCTGGCTAAAGCTTCAATTTGGAAGCTCTTTTCATCACCTCAAATTTTACATATTTCTAAAGTCAAACTCTTATTTTTGATCAGGCTCTTTTTATTTTCCAGTATTTTTAGGCATTATTATCCTTTGACTTTTCTCTCCCTTGCCCAATATATAAATTATTCTGAAATCTTAAAGATACTTTATTTCTAATTATTCTTGTATTCAGTTCTTAGACATCACCTTAGTTTATTATTTCATTAACATAATGATAGCACCTTCTTAATAGGTCTCTCATTTCCATTATAACATGTAATTAGTACCAGATTTTTATTTGTAAAATATTACTTTGATCACATTGCTAGTCTGCTGAAGAATTTTAAATTATTCTTTATTGCTATCAAAATCCAAATGTTTTTCATGGAAATACACTAATAGCAAAAAAGAAGTGAATGACTCTAGTTGTCAGATTCTTACCCCATCCACGGCTGCTCCTATGCTTTCATTTGGCCCAGTCCTCTGTCTTCCCAACCTCTAACCGTTTGAAGTATTCTCCCCTGGAGATCAGGTTATTGAAGAACTGATTTTTCTAGCCTCAAGTGATATTTTCTTAATATTCATTTGAAAATTAACCAAGTACATGTAGCAACATCTTTTATTGAGGGTGAAGTGATTCATCATTTTTTATTGTATTTTTTACTTGTTTATAGAGGTCAAGATACAGATTCCATGTAAGTTCTTGAAAAAATAGAATTTCTTTTATTTGAACAGGTTTACTAAAAATTGAGATTATTTCACATGTTTAGGTAAGACATATCCTTATGGGGGTATAAGATTCAGTGTTGTTTCTCTTTTGATGGTATAATTCTGAAATAAAAAAATTAGAGGCCAGAATATTTTAGCAAGTAGATTACTGTTCAGTGAGTTTGCCATCTATTTGAGTATGGCTCAATTTGTAAGTTAATATAAATGTATTGAACATATTTTTAAACTTGATCACTAAAATCTTTCATTAGAAAATATTGCTAACATAAAATTAACATAGGATCAAGACAGGCTTAATTCTATATGAGTCTAATGGGTAGGGAAGTATCCTAAATCATCTTTCAGTTCTGAAATGGTATCTATGTGTATTTAGTTTTCATTTTAAATAAGATAGCAGCTAGCGTCTACTTGCTTTCTTGAATGCTGTGGCAGTTTGTATTAGGTTTGTGCAAAAGTAATTGTGGTTTAAAAAGTTAAAAATAATTGCGAAAACTGCAATTACTTTTGCACCAATCTAATATTTTGCATTCGTCACTATCAAAATGTAACTCATCGTTTAAATTTGTTTATATTTATTTGAGAAGGATGATGTACATAAACTTCATTGTCTTGATGCTTTTTACATTCTCATCATAATAAAGTTTCTTTTTAAACTTCGCTTTGGTGGTCATTGTTTTCCAAATCTTATGTTTGTAAAATAATTTTAGTTTCAGCAAGTTCGTGAGCAGATGGAGGCAGAGATAGCTCACTTGAAGCAGGAAAATGGCATACTGAGAGATGCTGTCAGCAACACTACAAACCAATTAGAAAGCAAGTATGTTTCCAAGTGCTTTATGTTTAATTGAATGGCAGAGGAGTTTCTTGAATCATTAAAATGATGTTTGATAGTAATTGGCTAAAGTTTTTTACGTTTGTTTCTAAAATGAGTTGATTTTCAAAAACATTTCTCTTGCTGTGTGAAGAACCTTTTCAGCTAAACTGTATGGTAAATACTGTGCCACCAGTAGAACAGCCTACAAATACATGAGACTGAATTTACCATCTACCCTGTTTAACAGTAGTTCTCCAATTTCATTGTTCTGAAGAGTGTCTGCCATATTCGTTAAAAAAAACATATTCTCGTGTCCTACCCCTAAAAGATTATGATTCAGTGGCTCTGAGGTGGAGCCTACGAGTCTACATACTAAGACACATTCTTCTGATAATTATGTGGTTTGCTCTGGGCTATACTTTGAGAAACAGAACCCTAGAGAGGGCTAGTAACATACTTAAGCATAGAATAAACACTGACTGATTGACTATAGATTTTCAGAACATCAGTTTGAGGATGGCACTATTGATTCTGTTATTAGTGTGTGGTCATCTGTTTCTTGATTACATTATAGTGACTTTAGAATTATTGTGTTATTACCATCAGAATGATTCAGAAGTTACTCTCAACCATACTTCATTTTAGTAGTAACTTATAGCCTTTTCATTTGGCTATTAGTGGAATTACTAACTCAGCAAAACATATAAAATATGTTCTGTTTATCTTTTTATATGAGTTTGTAATAATGGAAGGTTCCTAATCTAGTTACTATTTTCAGGCAGTCTGCTGAACTAAATAAACTGCGCCAGGATTATGCTAGATTGGTGAATGAACTGACTGAGAAAACAGGAAAGCTACAGCAAGAGGAAGTCCAAAAGAAGAATGCTGAGCAAGCAGTTACTCAGTTAAAGGTTATATATTTCTACCTTTATCATTTCATAAATAATGTAGATATTCAATTCAGTGACCTAAATGTATATATAGGTTTGAGAAATGGAGTTGGAGGCTTAATGGGTCCTGTAGTCTAAGTGTTCTGCCTATGCAGAAGTGTGTGGACTAATGTAAGAATTGAATATAGGCTTGAGTTTGAAGGTAAAGACTGTTCGAAGATATGAAATATGAAATTAGCTGATTGACAGGTATTAGCAGTAGAATTTCATCTTGTCTGTGGAGGTTAAGCTCTGCCTGCATAGGGCAAAAATCATGTAGTTAAAATTACCTTCAACATCTCTTACCATCCATAACTTGGATTTTTTAGTAAGTTTAGTAAAGTCTGTTTTTCTTCCAACATCAGAATAGATGATTTTCTTTTTCTTGAGCATAAAACCAAGTAATGCTCCAGTAGTTTTTACTTGAGCCATAGTATACATTGTTTTTTTTAGACACTTGGTACCATGAGATTCTCATACTGAGAATAGATTCATGGGGTTGCTCAGGCTGACAGAGAGGAATAGATTCGTTTCTTCTTGAACTTCATAGCCTATGCACATTGAGTGGAATGATGAGTAAAATTGTCTGTTCCTCCTTTTACTGAGGAGAGGATTTGTTGGATGTATACTTCAATTTGTATAAGTTAAATATATTAGATCAATTCCTACATAGATACTTGATATAATCATACCTTGATACTAGTTCCAGAATAGTAGGGATTCTATTAATAGTTTGAGGAATAATTGAATGTGGAAAATAGTGTAATTTTTGTTTTTGTGAAGTTCTCATGGATCCTTGTGGGAGATTGATATAATTGTCCTTTCTTTTATTTAATATTTGACTTGCTGGTGTGTTTTCTGCTGGCATTTATAAATACGAAAGTTCTCTGTGGATATGGATAAGTAGCTAAATGATGCTAAAGATTAAAGTATTGTACTTTACCTTAAAATACAAATTTTAGGTAGTACCTACTGAGATTTAGCAATAAAGATACTATCCTGTCTTTTGAAAACCTATCAGCTGGAAGGAAGATTAATGGAAAACGGATTATAGCTGAGTGGATCAGATATATACATAGTAGTAGCTATATTGATCCACCAGCACAAATATTGTTTCTGAAATAATCTCCAATCTATAAGTCCTGTATTTTGGAGGGTAGAACGGCTGTGGCTGATAATATCAGTGCATGTTATCAAGCTAGGCATATTTGCCTTATTAAAATGTAAACTAGTTGTTGGACTAAGTGGTTTTATGACACAACAGTAAAGGTAGAGGACACCTTTTTTTTAAAGATTACGATCCTTTGTGCTGAATAATGCTTTCTCCAGGTTCAACTACAAGAAGCTGAGAGAAGATGGGAAGAAGTTCAGAGCTATATCCGGAAGAGAACGGCAGAGCATGAAGCAGCACAGCAAGGTAAAGGGAAGAGGTGCTCATGTACATTAAGCGTATAGTTCTGGGTAAAATTTTCTCCCCTCTCTGTATGTGGAGAAAGTGTAATCTGGCATTTTGGTTACAGCTCAGTAAAAATAGCTTTTACATTTTGCAGTATCTTTAGTTATTTAACATTTCTTAGGGTTTTAAAAATAAGTACCAGCTTTGTCTGGAGCATTAAGTTGCTGATAAAATTATAGTCCATAATAGGGTAATGGAAACCTATGTGTGTTTCCTTTCTGTAGTTTTTTATTCCCTTTGATTCCTTGATCAACTTTTTATTTTATATTTTATTTCTAAGGAAGGACTCACTTCCTGTATTATGAAGAGAAAAACAGCGAGAGCATTACCGTCAGTTGATTTAAAACTGCCTACTACTTACATACTAACTTCCACTACTTACCTTAATTTGATGAATCCATCTGGGAGATAATGGAGCTTGTATCATGTGTAATATTTATGTCTTCACTACTCCCTTTCTCCCATAAAAGAGGCAGTGAGCTAATAAAATAAGGTTTTAAACAATAGGATAGATGGTGCAGATTTGGCTCTTTAGACCTTTGATTTCCTCTGATTTTTTTTTTTTTACCCCTGGGTATTTCCTTTTGGTTCAATATTTAAATATACCCAAGATATTTGAAGGCATTTTTCTTTATGTTACATATGAAGTTTGTATTTATGTTAAGATACATTAGCTTATTTTTAAAATTAGTATTTTATCAACAAAGTACACATGAATTTTGCCAAAAGAGTTGGAACTATAAACTGTATATATAACTATAACTATAAACAGTAAAACCTCACTTGGACCAGAAGCAGTTACTTTTGCTTTTAGTGTTTTCTATCATATTTCTAATTAGGCATATTATTTATACTGCTATCTCTTGATAGGCATCTGTTGACTTTCTGTTATAGAAAACGAGGGTGTAACATTCTTACGCCATTCCTCCCACCCTCTCCTCGTTCTCCTGATATATATCAGTAATCATTGTTTACGTCATTATGACTCTGTACTCAGTGCTGAGCCAACATAAATAATAAAATGGCAATTCTTTTCTTGAACAATATTTTTTTAAATTTCCTGGAGCTAATTATTGCTTTATGTTTTTAAGTTGCTTGATCTTTGTTTTATTGTTTAAAATTTTACCTGTGGTTAACTCTCTTTAACCCTTTCACCTTTTCTAGCTTCTCAACACAGTAGATACTGGAGAACCTAACTGTTTCCTGGGGCTGTCCCTCTGGAGTTGTCAGTCTTCCTGTTCCAGTACTTGTTGCTCTCTAGGTTGGCTCCATAGCTATCTTCCTGAGACTTTCTTTAGTCTCTCTGTCCTGTTCTCTGGATCCTGTGTCACTACCATATTTCTTGCTTTCCTCCCTCATTTAATGATATATCATTTAGTAGCTTCACAAGAGTATGCCTTGAAGTACATTTGTTAAGGCTTTTTGTATCTGAAAATGTTTTTATTCTTTCTACTTTTCGTGCTTGATTGGCAGTTTGACTAGATTTAGGGTTCTGGGTTGGAAATAATTTTTTCCACAGAATTTTGAAGGCATTAATTCAGTGTTTTAACTTTTACTGTTCCTGATAAGAAATATTATGCTCTTTTGAGTTCTAATCCTGGACATTGCGATTATATGTTTAATTTTAAGGAACTCTCTTTATGAATTGTATTCCATTCTGATTTTAGTGTCTTGTTATGGAAGTGACATCTTACTTTTCTTAAAACTTCTGTCATATACACCCCCATAGTGTACATGTTTCCTCTTTCTCGCTGTACTTGCCTCTCTATCCTTGAGGGTAGTGATCCGTGTCTTGTCCTCATCATGTGTGTTGTACCGACTCCCTGAAGCATTCAGTTGCCGATAAAATTATAGTCCATAATAGGGTAATGGGAGCCTATGTGTGTTTCCTTTCTGTAGTTATTTATTCCCTTTGATTCCTTGATAAACTTTTCATTTTATATTTTGTTTCTAAGGAAGGACTCACTTCCTATATTATGAAGAGATAATGCCCTGCCCCCAACGTGACTGTGTTATGGGGCCACGAGGCAGCTCTCATAATACCTGGTACCTCCGTTTCCTGCGTCATTCTGGGTTTCTGGAATATTTTCCATTTCCTTGTCTCTGCCAAGTTAGTGATCATCTCTCCATTCATTTTGTTTTAATTTCTTGTGAGTTGGAGTTATATTTGTTTTCTGATTTCATTAAAGATAGTTTGTGTTTGTTTCTCATTTTCTTTGTTGTTTTGGGGTTATTGCTAAGAGAGAGACAGACAGAAAAGTTTTGCTTTATTTTATACCAGGAGATTTGTCAGCCTTCAGCATCTTTCTGTGTTTTCCAGGTAGGAGAGTACAAGGAATTGATAAGAAATTCACTAAATAACTTATTAAAATACTTACTAAAGTTTCTGCGGGGAAATAAAAAATGCTTTCAAGAAATGGTATAACAGTTTTAAACATCCATGTACTATTCAGTTAACACATTTATTGAATATGTTCTGTGTGCCAAGCCTTGGGCACAGCTCTGGATGTAGAGAAAAGGTAATCTGTTTTCAGAAAGCTGGGAGAAGAGATGGATTAGTACAGTGTGGCAGGTACTATGATTAAATGTAAGTATAGGCTCTTCAGGAGAGCCATATGCAGGAGGGGAAGCAGAGGAGAGATTCAAGGGGGGGTTTCTAGAGGAGATAATGCCTCCACTACAGAGGAGTGGCAGTAACTATGCAAAGGAAGAAAACTTTGTATAATGCAGTGTTTTGTTACAGATTTACAGAGTAAATTTGTGGCCAAAGAAAATGAAGTACAGAGTCTGCATAGTAAGCTGACAGATACCTTGGTATCAAAACAGCAGTTGGAGCAAAGACTAATACAGTTAATGGAATCAGAACAAAAAAGGGTGGAGAAAGAAGAGTCTCTACAAATACAAGTTCAGGTATCTAATTTTCTTTCTTTTAAAAAGTAAGAGTGAACAGTGGTTGGGTTGGTGATGAGTAATTAAAACTTAATAGTTGAGCAGTTGTCACAATATAGTGTGTTTGAATATGTATTCAAAGATGACCTGACTCATAGTCTTCTGGTTTTTGTTTTAGATTAGGAACAGCACAACCTATTCTTAATTTCTACCTTGTAAATTAAGTTTCAGAAAAGAATACCCAGTCATTCTTTTAAAATGATGCCTTTTGGAATCTAAGAATGCTTTTTAAAAGACAAACATGTACCTGTAACTCATTTTGTTCATATGCATTGGTATATTTGTTAACAGCACACTTTTTCCCCTTCCCTTTTTTGATTGCTATTTATGAAAGGATGTTTTGGAGCAGAATGAGGCTTTGAAAGCTCAAATTCAACAATTTCATTCCCAGATAGCAGCCCAGGTAATGGTGCTTTCTTATGGCTTATTACTACTAATAGCTTCCTAGGTGTGTAAATAACCATGTGAGTGCCAAGCATGGGATTAGTAGTTGGGAGACTAGTCAGTGAATCAACATTGATGATCCTGAGTGCTAAATGTTTGATAATTATATATAGTGCTGTGGGAAAACACTAAGAAGTCCAAATCCAGCTAATGGGGAGGTGGGTTAGACAGTTTTTACCAGAGGAAAAAAATGTCCACAATTCTATCACAAAACTGGAGGAATTGGCCAAATGGTGTCAAGAATAGTGATTTATGTTATTAAAAGTGTTCACTAAATATTGCTAGCCATAAGGGAAAACTTTATATACCCTCAGGTAGTAGCAGTATGTTAACCATAACTCTCAGGCTATATATGCAAAAGGATCATTTCAAGATTTATATTTCAGTTTAGTGAGTGGGGAAACCTTCCAGACTTTTGCAAGTGGTATTATGAGACCTGTTTTTCTTGGGCAACGTTGTTGTGTAACATGATAGATAGATAGATACAGATATAGATATATTGAATCTTTAGAATATAATACAATGTTGAGAAAAAACTTCCAAGTACTTAACTTGTTTCCATAATATAGATAGTGTGAATTTCAATTTCAATTGTTCATCTTTAAGAATTGTAGAAAGAGTATAGCCTAGAATAGAAGTCCCCTTTCTGTATAAAAAATAGCTTTAATATTAAAAACTTACTTTTCAGGTTCATTCAAGTTCAAAGTCCCAAATCTTTGAGATTGTAAACATTTTTTTTTTCTAATTGCTTTCTTTGTAGAAACTATAGGGTAAAATTAATTGGGGAAAATTATTTAATAGAGGAAAGGATGTTTGTGTGTATGGATGTATATGTAAATCATCAATTCAAATTGGATTGAGCTCGAGTTATTCGCTAAGAGGTAGCCGCAGAAAATTTATCCGGAATTAAATACTTAGAGAGTGCTATGCTCATTTTTAAAAAGTAAAAATGAGCATAGGTATTACCAAACAATTTTATCTTAATCATGAATTGTACCATTTCATTATTGGACGTTCTTACTAAGGAAAAGAAGCACAGGGATGAAAACTGGACTTTGTGGCTGTTTTTTCTATGTTTTGTTGCTTGTCAGTTACATAGTTTCCAGACCTGTCAACTTCTTTTATTTAAAATGTCTTATAATATGTAGTTCCCTAATACTGGTTGTTGGTGATCAAATTTGCTTTCAGAATAATAGCTACTATTTATTGAGCACTCATCATGGGCCAGATACTGCTATAACAACTTTATATATATTAATTTCTTTTAATTTTTAAAGCTCTGTTGTGATAATTATTGTGCAACTTTTAAGCTTTCTCTTAAGTGCTTTTTTGTTGACACTGTTTTTCTTTCTTAGACCTCTGCTTCAGTTCTAGCAGAAGAATTACATAAAGTGTAAGCCTGCCTTTCTACACCTCTCTTCTAATTGCTTAATTACTATTAACTGATACCTGTTAGATTCAACACTTATGATTAACTTTATATTCTAACTTGTTCAGAAAATCCTCTCAACTAGATTTGGAGCAGTTTTTGCTCCTCTCCTCCTCCCCAATGAGTTGGGTCCCTATTACACATTCTGTGTTTTTCTGTCTTTATCGCAAAAAAAAATTGGGGAAATTTGTTTTCATTTGGCTTTAGCAGTTATGTGGAAGAGATACTTGTGATTTGAGATCAGTGTAAGTAAATTACTTTTTGTGTCTAATAAGTAGTTGTAGCTATTCTGTATCTAACTATATGGTGGTATGCCCAAAACAAAGTTCTGTTTTTTGTGTGTGTGTATCGTATAATTGCATAAACATGGATCACTTGAGTTCAAAAGCCCTGAAATCTGTTTTTGACATTGCCAGGCTTATGAGCTTAAAAAAATTACTTCTCTGACCTTAAATTTTAAAATAGGGGCAGATAGTTTCAGGAGTTGTAGTAATGCATATGGCAGTAATTACTACAGAAAAAGGCTGTAAAAATGGAAAATACAGTTACATGAGAAACTACTTAAGTAAGGATGACCATTTTTAAAGCTTTTAATCCTTTGACTTGACTTCTAAATGTTGATTGAATGTACAAATTATTTCCTGTTAAAGGATTGCAGAAAAGGATAAGCAGATAAAACAGACTGAAGATTCTTTAGCAAATGAACATGATCATTTAACAAGTAAAGAGGAGGAACTTAAGGTACAGTAATTATTATAAGTGGCTGCAGTATTTTATAGGCATTGAATTACCCTGATCTTGTAATCAGTTTAAGTTTCTATGAAGAATGGAAAATACTCTAGAATTTATTTGAAAAGTGTCTTTTCTAAACTATAAAATCCTCTTTTACCTTTTAAGAAAAAACATTTAAAGGGTTTTTCTCACACAATATAATTCACAATAATTTGAAAAATATGCTAAATAACGGGAATTGATTGTTTCTCTTTCTGATTTAAGAAATTGTAATTTGAGAACTTTGCTCTGAGACCTTTGCTTAAATAGAGGAGATATTTTACAAACTTCAAAGTCAACTATATTAAATATTTCTAAATCTGTTTTCTTTCTTGTTCTAGGATATACAGAATATGAATTTCTTATTAAAAGCTGAAGTGCAAAAATTACAGGCCCTGGCAAATGAGCAGGTAGATTTTTATTGCTTTTGATCATTTACCTCAGAATTTCAGTTCATTTGTACTTATTTTCATTGGTGTTATAAGCCCTAATTTATTCATGTAGATAGTAAATGTAATGGTTACTTGTGTCTGGCTGCATGGTGTGTCATTGAAAGCCTCTTCTATTTGACTATGACTCTCACAACTCACCTAGAAGTTAACTATTTTCATGTTGAAGTTAATGTTTGAGCCAGTGCACTGATCACTTGTGAGATATCACAGGAACAATTAAAACGTTCTCAATGTACTGATTTGTTTTAGCCTCCTCCCATTAAAATAGAAAAGATGTATCTTTTTTCTAGGATACAAATTGATCATTGAGAAGTACAAAGTACTGAACAGAAAAAAATATTATAGCAATGTATGATAATTGCTTTAACTTTACTCCCAGTATATGAAAATGTAACTTTTTAACATGTAAAAATAAGTGAAAGAATAGTTTTGAGTGCTTCCTGAGAAATGATATAATTCTCATCTCTTTCTAAACACAGGCTGCTGCTGCACATGAACTGGACAAGATGCAAAAAAGGTGATTAAAGTATTGCTGTACAAGGAGCCATTCATACATTTATGTTCAAGTATAAGTGCAGAAAATACTGCTGCTTATAATTGGTAGTGGTGCACATAATTTGTGTAAACTTTCTGAATAAAGTATTCTAATTGATTTTTTTTCCTCATAGCGTTCATGTTAAGGATGATAAAATAAGATTGCTTGAAGAGCAGCTACAATGTGCAATTTCAAACAAAATGGAAGAATTTAAGGTGTGTGATTAAGCTTATCAACTCAGCTTTTTTTGAGCAACCTAGTATAGTTTTCAGTTTTAATCACTCTGAAATAATGTTTCTATAGTTTATTTGGGGGCTTATACAAAGAATGAATTTTATCATAGACTTTTTGCCTAGATTGTCTTAGTTTATCTCTTCTTATAATAAGACTTTTGAAATTAGTTTTGCCCCCAATTTTTCTCTATAGCTTTTAGTTGGTAGTTCGGGATGGTTTTATCTGCCTCTGTTGTAGGTGCAGGGCTAGTTTCTGGTTGTGGCCAACCAGCTTAAATATTGTAAAGCATTCTGATTGCCAAGTTGCATCTCTGCATGTAATGTGATTTGCGCTTTTTTTTTTTTTACCTTTTATTTAATAGGAATCCTATAAGTACTCACTTATAAAAGCAGGAATTTCCTAGAATCCATTGACACAAACTGTTCAACTCTTTGAAATACACATGAAACCGTTCCAAGCACAGGGTTAAAACTGTTTTGGGATAAACCACATGACTGAATTAGGGGGCTGTGTAGAACTATGGTTTTGAGGTCATTGTACGTATACTTTATACTAGTACTGCATTCCTACACTCTGGGATATATTCATTGAAACTGTGAAACATGGAGCCATGTGAGATTTGTATTCTTATGTCAGTATGTAATTCGCCTGTCACTTTATTAGTCCTTAAAGCAATAACATGGGTTTGATTTTTTTTCAAAAACCCATTCAAATGATTGCTTTGTTACCTTTTCTTAATAAAACATTAAATTGAGATTCTTTCTTCCAGATTCTAAATGACCAAAACAAAGCATTACAATTAGAAGTTCAGAAGCTACAGACTCTTGTTTCTGAACAGGTAAGGCTTTTCATGAGTTACAAGGTAGAATTATCCAATATATAACAAGATCTGGTTCTCAAATAGTAACCAACTCATTCATTTTGAGAAGTTTTGCTTAAGTATAGATATGTCTTTTAATTGCATTTCTATTCATCTTGTGCTTAGCAAATACCTAAATTTAGGAAAATACAATTTTTCTTCCTGAGAGGAAGTTAATACTAAACTATTTATAAGCATGTTCCACAAAAAATTTTAAAAAAGAAAGTGTAATAGGATGCATAAACAGAATTTTTAAAGTCATTTTGATACTTTTGGCTGTCTATCAGGATAGGAGTCCTTAGACTTTTGCAGCCTCCTTTTCTCTAAGGCAGCATGATTTCTTAAAAAGAGAAGAATGGGTTTGAAACCTACTACCAGCACTTAAAGCAGAGTGATGTTGATCAAATTGTTTAACCTTTCTGAGACCTCGCGTTCCAAGTCTCTCACATTTTATTTACATCACAAGCTTGGTAGATTTAAATGGGGAATTTTATGTATAGTGCTTAGCCTAGTGCTTTGCATATAGCAGGCATCTTAAACCTTAATTCTTTTCCCTTAGAATATTTATGTTTTCCGTCTCATTTCCACCCCCTACTGCCATCATACTTTTTTTTTTTCTGTATTTATAGCAAACCATCAGAACTGTAGCAGCCTGAATAAGCATGGCTCCCTCCATAAACTAGAACTCCAGGCAATGTCCATTCTGTGTCTGTTCTTAAGAGTTGCCTTCATACCCTTCTACAGAACTTTTCTAATTGCAGTGTTTTAAGCATTCTAGAAACTCTTGCTATTAGATGACACATTAAAACAGAAGCTTTGCATGTTTCTCTAATACCATTAAATTTTTGGAACATACTTGTATTAGAAGCTGAAATGTAAGTTATTGCAAATGATAGCACTTCCTTTAGCAAGTGCATGCTTTCTTTTTTATTTTAAAATTCTCGTATATGCAGGTATTGAATTGGTGTAAGTAGCTGTGCCAAATACTGTGGAAGTATTTTGTTAACATCTGTTTACTTGTCAAAAATAATCCATTCTCCTCCCCATTTTAATACGATATTAAGTGCTTTGCATAATCTTTGTTATTTTGTATATGCTTTACCCTTGCAAACTAAAGATAATAGAGGAGAAAATGCTGAACAAATGGTATTTCGAGCAATAACATGACTTCATGTCACTGTAATCCTAAAATGGTATTTAATTCTTAAATCTTATTCTTATTTCCCGTTGTTACGGTATAGCTTAGAAGGGAGATGATATTTTATGAATCGTAAGTTTTTTTTCTACCCCTTAATTTACCATCTCTGAAGTCTTGATATATCTTATAGTCTCTAGCTACAGTTAGTTGGCAGAATTTTTACTTTCTAGTGTTACATAAAATACCAGTTGTGAGATAACCACATTGATGAGTTTGATTAGATTAAGTATGGTAGATGTTTTTTGGTTGTGTTGATTCTTACCCAGAAAAGCAGAATGTAGTTTTTGTGAGTTTGTTATCGGCATTCTGGAACATCTATTTCAATATATGCATACAGTTTTAAACTTCATGGGTAATAAAACAAATGCTTCTGAATCTGTCTTTAAATTCCAATATTAGAGGTGCTGGTAACGCCTACTTAGGTGTAAAATCTTCTGTTCCTTAATATAATATTATGCCGTAAGAATTGCCATTCTAGTAGCTTATGCAAACTATCACATGTGGGAGTTAATAATACAAATATTAAAAAGTATTTTTTAAAAATCCTCTAATTTCTTGACTTTATTGAGTCCGCCTTTTATCTATTGTGAAGTTTCTGTTTACTTTTAGATATTGTTAAGATAACAACTTTTAGCACGAGATGGATTTTTTTAAATGAAGAATAGTTGTATAAAGTTTCATAAATAGTCCACAGAACAAAATATTATAGCCACATTTTTTGATTTATTTAAACGAATTATTTGGTAAGAGGAACCTCATTTTGTGGTACTAATTTAATATTTGCTCTATTAATTCTTAGAATTTTTCTCTTGTTCTGAAAGCTGTTTTTTTTTTTTTAAATAGTATAGAAAACAGATGACTGATGTTGTTTTGATTATAGTTCTGACTTATCTGTCTCACCTGGGCAGACCAAAGAACCATCCCTTTGCCTTTTTTCTAGTCATTTTTATTACTATTACTAATGAAAGAAGAGGTAAAGGTTAATGTAATTTTAATTTTTTCATTTCCACCTTTATTTAACCCCTTCCCACCCAGCATTCAGAATTCCAAGTGACAGTTGAGAGATGAACAGTTTAGTTATGTAAAAACATTTAGTTCCTTTTCCCCATGGATTTTTATCCTGGAGGAAAAGATTGAGTTTATTGAAGCAGAAACCAATAATGGTGCCAAGTTGTTGTTTCTTGAGATGTAGGAAGCAGAAAGACAACAAATACCAGGTAAGTTAACATGTTTATACACTAGAAGGGAAGTCTTAAATGAAGACTTAAATGTAAATATGCATATAGGCCTGTGGATGGATGATACACATAAATCAGTTACTAAAATCTCATTTATTTAGAATAAAACATATTTTGGGGAAGGGTTCTTAGATGTCTTTTTTTTGAGCATCTTGACTTTTTAGTAAAGGAACATGACTTTTTTATTCTCATTCTAGTAGAATTTTAAGATCAAGATTATTAAGTAAAAACTATAGGAGTAGGAAGTTTTTTCTCTGCCCTGCTGCCTGGTTGTATTTTATTGCAGAAGAATAAATGACTTTATAAGACGTAGTTTTAAAAATAATCTAGGGAGGAAAAAATTGGATTAGATTAGACCAATAATGTATAAAGTAAAAATGTTGGATAGATAATAAGCTGGTCAGTTTTGTGCAGTTGAATATTCAATGAGCAACTGACCAAGTGTATTTGTTAAACTATGACCTTGTTAAAGGAAATCCACTTCATTAAATACTTACTAAGGAGCATGCTAGGAACTATGCTACGTGCTGAAGCTACAGAGATGAATGAGACTTGGTTCCCGTCCTCAAGAAATATGGCTTAGAGTGGAGATAGATGTGTAATACAGGACAATGTGATGAGTAAAATTCTTGAACTGTTTGTACAGGTTAGGAAGAAGAGATAATTAATTCTGTTGAAAAGAGAGTGAGGGTAAAGCGGCACCAGAGAGAGGCGACAGTTAAACCTGGTTTTGAAAAATGGCCATGAATTTCCCAAACAGCTAAGGGGCAATCCAGGCTGAAGTGGGGGATAGTGTTAAAAGTTATGGCAGTGTGTTGCAACACTGGCATATTCAGCATATTGCTGAAGTGCGAAGTATGAAGTACGAGGAATATAGATTCACTAGGGCTAATCATGAAGGACTTTGTATGCTGTGTAAGGACCTTGAACTTGATTTAGCATGTGGGTGAGCCACTGAAGGGTGTTGTAAGAAGGAGTAAGTGTGTTTTGTCTAGCAGTTTAGAAAATCACTCTGGTGACAGTGAGCTGTTTGAATTTATGTAGGGGAGAAGTATGTAGGACTAAAGGTAAAATACAACTAAATGATTAAGGTGCAGATAAACTTGGACTTAATAGTGTCTTTTTTTTTGAGCTATAATTGACATACAACATTGTATTAGTTTTAGGTTTACAGCATAATGACTCGATTTGTGTATATTGCAAAATGATCACCACAATAAGTATAGTTAACATCAATCACCTTACCTAGTTACAAATTTTGTGTTGTATTTATGTGAGATGGTATTCATAAAGATGGACAAAAACCATCTTAATGGAAAATTTGTAAACCTGTTGCATGGTTTATTATTCACAGTTTATAAACCTGATTTAATGTACGTTTGACAGCTCCTGTCTCCTTTCTGATGGTAGGAAAATTTTTTCCCATTTGGAAGTTCTTGCTGTACTCACAAAATAATCCTGTGGACTAGAGGCAGTGGGAAGAATTATAAGAGTATTGTGATATTTGAAATGAGTAAAGCTGAGAGCCTAACCTCGGGCATTGAAGAAAAGGGGGTTAATTTTAGAAATATGTAAGTGGAATCTTGGGATTTGGATTTGGCAATGGAAAAGTTAATAGTGTTTGTGAAAAATAGTTCGAATAACATTGGAAATAAATTAAGAAACTAGTGAAATTAGGAGAGAGCAGGTAGGAATGGATGGCAGAGAATGTTCAAGGAAAAGGACCCCAGATCTGTTTTGCCAGGGTGCTTAGCTGCTTGAAGGCCTGGGAACGCTTAGGGGAAAGCCCTGCTTCTGGACACACAATGAATTGTGACAGTAGGTACTTTTGTGTCTATGGGGATGGCAGGAAGGGGTCAAAGCCAGGGTTCAGGTTACATGGCTTGTTTTAATGCTTTGCAAGGAGAATGTGTTCATGTGTTGTTTCTGCAATTTGAAAGTATTCTATGTGTTAGTCTTGGTGGTGGTTTTATAATAATTCATTGAATTGTACACAGGATTTATGCACCTGTCTATTATGTATGTTACACCTTTTGAAAGTTTTGACAATTAAAAAAATCATTTTATAAAAAGAAAGAACAAAGCCTCCTTCCTGACCTGTGAGGCCTTAGAACCTCGGAATTTTTATATTTGAAGAATTGAATTAATGTAAAGGAAATAAGGCAGATTCTCTTCTTATCCTTAAGATTTTCTTTTATAGTAATTAAAAAATTATTCATAGCATACTAATTCGTTTTGCCAGCTTATTTTATACTTCTTTTTCTGTCTTTTGTATAGCTGCTTCTCTTCTGTCTTGTGTTTTATAAATTAAATAATTCTTTAATTATTAGCAGTCTTCAACTAGGGGTTATCTTCCTAAATTTTGGATCTGATTAAAACTAAACAATTTTCATAGTATAATTCTATTTCTAAACTAGTTTTATGTCATGCAAATTTGGTAAAATTAAACTTTTTTTGGTGATTTTTATTTTAGCCTAATAAAGATGTTGTGGAACAAATGGAAAAATGGTAAGAGTTTAAAATTTTCTTTTTTTTTAATGACTAACTTCTACCAAATTTGAGGTAACAGAATGATTAACTATGTTAATCTAGATTTTTAAAATTCTTTTTGCACTTCATAATGGTAGAGTGGTACCGTTGATTAGGGATTACATTAGGTTTGTGGGTATCATGTGTGACAATGATTTATTTGTTTAGGCTAGCTTGTAAGCATGCATTACTTGAATGCGTTACTTATCGGTAAAGAGTAAGTAACCCTTAGACCATAATCAAAGATCCTGAGAAACGTTTCTAGAATTACAAGTTTGTTATGGAATGATAGACACAGGAGTTGATCCATGTAGAACATTCATGAATGATATCATTCATTTATTTACCTTGAAAAATAGTTCATACAAATTAATAAAAAACATTAAATTTATTAATTTCTTTTAGAAGAAAATAGTTCATACACTTTTTAAAATTTATAATTTCAGCATTCAAGAAAAAGATGAGAAGTTGAAGACTGTGGAAGAATTACTTGAAACTGGACTTATTCAGGTGGCCACTAAAGAAGAGGAACTGAATGTAAAGCATTTTATAGATTTTTCTTGTAGTTATTCAATGACCATGAAGGGGTTTCACTGTAATTTGTGTAAGATTTTTTCCGATAGCTTTTAAACTTCATGTTACGTAGTTATCCACATTTTGTGACTTTATATGATTTTTTCATTAAATTTAAGATTATATTAGAAATACAAAAATGCATAGTTGATTGTAGCTTTCATTTCCTTAATTAAGTAGTTACTGTTGTTAATGGTTTGTAGTATATACTTTCCCACCTCCACTCACGCACAAATTATAACCAAATGATAACTAGCAGACTTCATAAGTTCATGAAATAGTATTGGAGGCCAGAGAATGAGAGACCGCAGTTCTATTTTATAATTATCATTAACTAACTTGATTAGGATAGATAGGGTTACTGGAAAAAAAATAAACGATGTACTTGAGTTTAAAGTGACAAGCGGTATGCTATGTGTTGGGAGGTGTGGAAACAGAAATACTTGTGGGGATAATTGAATTAAAAATCCATTTGGCTAGCTCTAGAAGTTACAGAGCTGTAGACATGTGAAAGAAGTGAGATTTCTGGGCCTTCCAGAGAGAAAGAAGCAGCTAAAGAAAAATGACAAGCTAGTTTATTTTGAAGTTATCTATTTTTTCGGAAAATAAAAGTATGTTGTGTTTATATGTCTTTGAAAAAGGCAATAAGAACAGAAAATTCATCTCTGACCAAAGAAGTTCAGGACTTGAAGGCTAAGCAAAATGATCAGGTAATGTTTTTAGTAGATCCTGCAACCATTTTCTTTTAAACAATGGACAAACCTCTTATATTCAGACATAGCAAATCTGTTGTGTATTCCTCCCTTCTCCAACATGTTAATTTTCAATTATGGTTTTAATCTGTGCATGATTAGTGACTTGATTATCAGTAATAGAGACTGCAATGTATTGGGTGCTGATGTATCCCAGGCACTAGGTGGAGTACTCTGGATAGGATGCCATTGCTTTTTACAACAATGATAAAAGGTGTTGAGTATACACATATAAGATAAAGACACTAAATAATAGTAGAAAGCACTGTCTGAAATTAGGTAATCTTTTAGTTTTATTTTCTCTTTGGTTAGAAATATTAATTCAATAATTTCAACATTTATCTGTTGATTTTTCTTTTGGCCCACACTTACCATGATAGCTTTGAAACTACTTACTTTCAAAGTGCTTTTCTTTTTCATAATTATGACATTAAAAAAATCTAGATAGAATTAATACCTGGGTTTACTTTTCCCATTTGGATTTTGGTGTAGTGGAAAATTTAAAGAAACATACATCCCTGTTTCTGACTCATTTATATTTTGAGCAAATTACTAAGCAGTATACCTTCATATTTCCAGGTTTCTTTTGCATCTCTAGTTGAAGAACTTAAGAAAGTGTAAGTAATGACATTATTAAACTTGGTTTTTCTCTTTTGGTCCATTCTTCTTAGTGTTGATAAATCTGGTGTTGTGTAGTTGAGATAGCTGATGTAAGTTAGGTTAACTTTCACCCAAATTTTTCATTGATGGGTTAAGTTGTGCTTTTCTAGTACAATATGATGGTTAAAAAATTTATTTTTAGAATTCCATTTATTTTCTTAACTTACGGCATTGAATTGTTAATTTTCTGTTTCTGCAGTAGGAGCTGTTAAAGAACAGGTTTTATTGGATAGAGAAATCAGTTCCTTGCTTGCACCTCTTTCTGAGGTGTCTGTAAAGTTAGATGCCGTAATTGTGTGTAAGTTCTGCTACAGCTTTCAGAGCCCTAGAAGCCAGTATTATTGAGAGGAGCTTGATTCTCCTTAGTGTTCTTCAGGGTACAGATCTTAAATTTCCTGTGTACTTTTGAAGCATGTCACCAGCTTCTCCTTGTGTGCACAGGCCTCAGCCATCTGGTAGTGACTGATTAATTCTCATTTAGGAAGAGCTTTAAGTATTTTTTCCCCATGTGTCTGCAAGATATATTGCTATTTTACTTAAATGGGGAGAGTTCATTTGGTGAGTTTATTTATGATTTGGTGCTATTTTATATTGTAATTGGTGGCAGTTGGTGATTTCTACTTAAGTTTAACACTGTTTATCTAAGGATCCATGAAAAAGATGGAAAGATCAAGTCTGTGGAAGAGCTTCTGGAAGCTGAACTTCTCAAAGTTGCTAATAAGGAGAAAACTATTCAGGTATTGGGAGATAGAAAACTATGTGTTTGATTTTTCGTTTATCAACTTTAGTGAATACCATTAAATTTCATGTGTTCGTCTGTACATTGCATTTTATGTCAATTTCTGTGTTTCCATTGTCCAATCTTGTCTTGTTTTGTCATTGTCAAGGATTTGAAACAGGAAATAGAGGCTCTAAAAGAAGAAATAGGAAATACCCAGCTTGAAAAGGCTCAACAGGTAAAAATCTCAGAGCCATAGCATGATAGATTTGTTAGTGTATGTGTATTTATGAGCTACTTGGTTTTTTTCGTTACTCAGAAAAAAACTTTTAGTAGTGTGCTGTAAGTATATTGGGTTATGTGCTTAGTATTTTGCCTGATTTGAGAAAGTGTTCTTGATATTTTAATCATTATATCTTTTAACTGTTAAAAGATTCTTTCCTAAAAAGTTTTCTGTATTAATGATTCGTTTTTGTTTGCCAACATACAAAAACACTTTGGTAAATCTTTGTGTTTTTTTTTTAACTGCATGGACCATAATGTTTTGTTACAGAATATGTATTGCTCAACCTTTGCCTGTAAAACAAAGTACAGATTTCATTGGGGGATTTCAGAGGTAGAAATGGTTACTGAAAATAGTTGGGTTTTGGTGAATTTAATCTATAAGGCTTCATTGATAAAATGGTGAGATTGCATGGAAGAGATGATTAATTCATTCATCCAATAGGTTCACTCAACAATTTTTATTGAGTTCCTCCTACTTGTCAAAGCACTGTGGTAGTGATTGGAGATAATGTGTTGAATGAGCAGGGTATGATGAAAAGATCATACTCTTTTAATACATATATTGAGAGGTCATGAAAGTCTTCTCTTGGGGAATTGACATCTAAGCCAAGATCTGAAGGGACTATGAGAAGATAGTGGGGGATAAAAGGTACTATTGAACTGTGTGAGATTAAAGCAGGACCATGGGGAGTACTGTTGAGTAGCTGGCCTTGAAGACTGGGAAGGAGAAGAGCTCTGATATTGTAGGGAGATAAGTGGACAGTTTAATATTCAGATTTTCACAATTTTAGAAGTATCACATTATTTAGACTTATTCTTCATAACTGTATTCCTTGTCACCACCTCCCCTCCTACCTTACATTTTTAGTTTGTTACTCTCATTAGAGTCAAGAGAAGGCAAAATCAAAACACATCTCATTTAGGCATGAATAATTCAGATAGGATCTTTGTAATTGGTAGTGTACACATTTTAAAAATTTATCGTAAAGCTTAATAAGGTAAATTGAAAGGATTATGAATTGCTTTTTTTTCTGCCTTTTTCTTTGTATTTCAGTTATCTATCACTTCTCAAGTTCAGGAGCTTCAGAACTTGTAAGTAACGTTTCTCTAATTTCCCTTAAATATCACTTTTCCGTAAGTTAAATACAATTACAAAAATCGTAGCTTTTTATTTGATTTCAAGTAATATTTTAGGGAATATCAAATTATACCTCAAAAAGACCTCAAGAACTTGAGTTTTTCATTAAGATTTAACCGATAGGGCTTTTTGATGGGGATAGAGTGGGAAGTTTTGTATTACATGACTTATAATCTGACATTAAATCAGAATATGACCTTAAATTGACATGTTGCTCTTTGCTCACTATAAAACTTGGCTATGTATTCATACCGAAACCGTTATATAATAAGCTGTCTATACTTGCTGGTATTGAGTTAAACAGGTGATTTGGGGTGAGAGTAGAGCTACCCTACTTTATTCAATGTTTGGATTTTCAGTGATAGATGAAACTCTTTTCTTTAATCATCCAATGCTTCTTAATTTAATATCTCCAAAATCTTGTATGCCTTTATACTTAAAATATTTGTTTTTTAGTTTATTTTAATCAATTTCAGCTGTGAATGCAACTAAAATAAACTTTGGCATTCTTCAGTATTTTTGCTTTGTATAGTCCTGTAACATTTTAATTGATAGCTCTTGTTATCTTATTGTCAGGTTAAAAGGAAAGGACGAACAGATGAATACCATGAAGACTGTTTTAGAAGAGAAGGAGAAAGATCTAATCAATAGAGGGAAATGGTTACAGGTGAGAAATTAAAAACAAAATGAATACCTTTTTTATACTTGATGTCAATTCAATTCATACCTATTCTTTTTCAGGATCTTCAAGAAGAAAATGAATCTTTAAAAGCTCATGTTCAGGAGGTAGCACAACATAACTTGAAAGAGGTATAGTATAAACAGATTAACAGCATATTACATAAATAATGAGAAATCTTTATTTTACTGAATTAGAAAGCAAAGAAGTTAATGTTCTCTGAGTTGCTTTGCCATAAAAATTTTGTTGTACCATAATTTTGTTGTTATTGATGAAACAAGTTAACTTTATCTCTGTCAAGTCTGTTACTGCCTGATTTGTTAACCTAAGCCTAAAAGCATTTTCTATCCTTACATTTTCAGATGGACTCTTAAGTTCATTCTTAGGTGTCTGTTTAATTGGTATATTAATCTGTAATGCTTTAAGAAGTGGATATTAAAAATTAAGTTAAAGAAAGTTCATGTCTTTGTTTTATACATAGCCCAATTTTAAATTTACTATACATAATTATGTTTTTATTTTATTGTGAGTGATTGTGTGTGTGTGTGTGTGTGTGTGTGTGTGTTGTAGTACCTTATCTTTTTGATGTTAAAATTAAAAATGTGAATCTGTTTCTTAGGCATGTTCTGCATCACAATTTGAAGAACTTGAGACTGTGTAAGTATACTTTTAGCCAGCATTTTAAAGAGGAAGTTCTAATTTTCCAGAATGTGCTTGAATGTTATGAGTTTCTTCTAAGTCATTAACTTTCTTGTTAAGTAGAATTATAGTCCAGAGGCAAATAAGCTAAGTCTGTTTGGTAATAATAAAACAGAGGCCCTTTAAGTGCTCTCAGGTACGGAGCCTTTATCCAGTTTTTTTTAAAACAAGGAATGCAATTATTGCAAAGAGAGGTTAGATTTATTTCAAATTTAAATTATTTTAGTATTTGAAAGAATATCTTTGAATTAACCAGAAGATAATATTTGCCAAAATCTTGATAATATGAATCTTTCTATAAAAGTAATCTGGTTATCGGGGAAAAGGGTACCTGTTACATCAGTTATACTGTGCTTGAATAGTAAAAATATGAATCTGATCAGCATAAGAAATACCAGTCTTTGTAGACGTTTATCCTAGAAAATTTTTTATCCTATAAAGTCTGCTCTCTTAAACTAAATCAGTTTATAGTTGTGAGAAGGGTATCTGGACTTCATCTTTTTGGTCCCCTATACAATTTAAGAGATTTTTGCTTTGATGTGATGCCATTAGTCTTTATTGGTTTAAGAAGTGAACCTTTGAATCTGTGTCTTTAAAAGTAAGATATTGGGGATATCTAGTAGGTCATTGTCTTTACAAAGACAAAGGCGATGTCTCTGTTCTTGGCACTAAGATTGCTCATTTGTACTTACAACTGATTATCTCGGGCGCATTGTGTAACTGCCAAGGTGCTGTTGTCACATTTGCTAATAGAAAGCTTAGAGACGTTTGTGGCCTATTTGTAGTAGGCATGCAGATTACTAAAGTATATGCTTTCAGATTTATTTCTACCTCACATATTTTTTTCTTTTTTAAAAAACTAATAGAATATTTTTTGGGGGGAGCAGTTTTAGGTTGACAGAAAAATATTAAAATAGACTTCCTGTATCCCCCATATCCCTTGTTATTTACATCTTGCATTAATATGGTACAATTTGTTACCATTGATGAACCAATATTGATACATTATTATTAACGTCATAGTTTCCATTAGGGTTCATTCTTTGTCTTGTACATTCTATGGGTTTTGACAAATATATAATGACATACAGCTATCATTACAGTATTACAAAAAATAGTTTCACTGTCCTAAAAATCTCCTGTGCTCCACCTATTCAACCTTCCCTCTCTCCTTTCCTTCCTTTGTAGACGTTTATCCTAGAAAATTTTTTATCCTATAAAGTCTGCTCTCTTAAACTAAATCAGTTTACAGTTGTGCACTGGGAATACTGAAATGGCTAAAATGGGTTCCTGTACTGAGGAAATAGATAATTAAACAGATCATTTTAGTAGTTTTAAGTGTTATGCTAGAGAGGTCTGTGTTTAGGATGACAAGGTCAGTAGGATTCACTTGGGCTGGATACAGTAAGACATGTCTGTGTTGGGTCAGGGAGAACCAGATTAAATTTTATGTAGCATCTCTTCAGTACAAAGGGTTAAGAGTAAAGTTCCAGGGTCAACTAATTATGATTTTTATTTCAGATTTTCCTCCTATATACAGCCATACTTGCCTAAGAAAGAAATATTAAGTAGAAAGTAAACTGTACCAGTTTTAGGATGTACTTGACTTTAAGTTGAATAATATTGGAAATAAGTGTCTTTTAAAACAAATTTATAAGTTGATATAATATGGGGAGAAATTTGATAGGCATTGTTTCTGCTATCCTTTTTTTTCTTACAGATGATATTGGAGTCTGGTTGTCCTTTTTATGTGTATAACTAAATATAATGTGTTTGTAAAAATTCTAGGTTGAAAGAAAAGGAAAATGAAATGAAAAGAGTAGAAACTATGCTGAAAGAGAGGGAGAGTGATCTGTCTAGCAAAACAAAGCAGTTACAGGTGAATATGTTGACTTAAAATCGTGTAAATCATTATCTTTGCATGTTTTTAACACTATTTTAGCTACTACAAGAGAAAATAGAATACAGAATGACTGTCCTTTCTACCTAGACATTGGTTCTTATTCCTGAGATAATTTACTGTCATTTGTATATCTTTTGAGAAAGTGCCCATACATAAAATGTATTTGTGTATACTTGCTTTTTAAACATACGGTATTTAACCGTACATACTTTTGTATTTTGCTTCCCCTACCCACAATTAATAATGTTTTTGAGATCTTGTCAGTAAACACATTTTCATCTTTAACTTTTAATAGCTTCATCATATTCTTTCGTATGGTTGTGTCATCATTTACACAACCAATTCTAGTTTACGGATTCTAGTTTACAGATACCTAGATTATTTAGAGTTGGGTTTCTTGTTACAACACTTCTACAGTGAATATCCTTGGCCACACATTTCCAATACTTCAATACTTTTCCTTGTATATCTGCCCTTTAAATTTCTGAAAGTGAAATTTTGGGTCAAAGATTTATACAGTTTTTGTTTGTTTTTTTTGAAGAGAGAGTTAAAATCGAAAACCGGCAACTCCTCACCTTCATGTAATTAATATTGGAAGTACTTGCAGAACATTCATTTGACGTCATAGCAAATTTTAGATGCCTGCATTGCCTTGTACTACTCTTGCTCACGTTTCATGCTCCAGTAGTTGGTTACATCACAGTTTCTCTCCCTCCCAACTAGATTTATTTTAAATTTTGTTAGATAATACTAACCCTCCAAAAGTGTTTTTACTAATTTATATTCTCACCAACTGAGGGCCATTTTATTTCATCCTCTCCAACACTGACAAGATTGAAAACATTTGGTATTCTTTACAGATGGTTAGATTATTTAATTTGCATTTGATTGTGAGAAAAGTTAAGCAGTTTTCTTTTGTATATGAATTGGCCTTAAATTTTCCCACATTTTTTCTGGGTTGATTTTTTTCTTACTAATTTATAAGATCATTTTTAACATGATAAAGGAAATTAGTCTTTGTCAGATGTTAGGTGGTTTGTTTTCTTAAGTTTTTCTTATGTCGTCATTTGTATGTTTCCCCCTCTTATGGAAGTTTAAAATTTTGATGTACTCAAATATAAGTAATTTTTTGACTTTTAAGTCTTGGAGTGAAATGTATCTCTCACTCTGATCGTAAAAATATTTTCACGAAGTTTTCTTCTAACATGTGCATAGTTTATTTTTTGTTTAGATATTTTATTCATTGTAATTTAAGTTACGAGGATAGCATTTCAACTTTAAAAAATGGCTAGCCACATTATTAAAAAATCCATGATAACTGCAGTAGTTCTTGCCCCCAGGGGACATTTAGAAATACCTGGAGACATTTTTGGTTGTCACAGCTGGTGGGAGAGGGGTGCTGCTACAATCTAGTGGTTGGAGACTATGGATACTACTAAACATTAGACAGTATGTGGAGAGCCCCCCACAACAAAGTAACGTCTAGCCCAAAATATCACGAGAACTTCTCCTACTGGTTTGAAATGTCTCCCTGTTATAAATTTTTATAGGTAGTTGGTCTGTTTCTATATTCTTTTTCTTCCATCGAGACATACCCACTCCCAGGCTGGTACTAAATAATTTAATTATTCTAATTTTATAATGTGTTTTAATATAGGGCTTATTACATCCTTTTAAAATTATTACTATTTTAGAATTTTCCTGATTGGTATGATACGTGTCAAAGTTTATGTGGAAAATAAAAATCTCTGTTCAGGTATTGATATTTAATTGTTGTTTAAATAGGAGGTACAAGATGAAAACAAATTGTTTAAATCCCAAATTGAGCAGCTTCAGCAACAAAACTACCAACAGGTAGGTACTATTAGATGGCTTGCCTTTTATTTATGTGGTGAAAAATTATATAACCCATGACTGTCTATAAATACTGTACTATAAATACCCTTTGCCTTTTCATTAAGAATAAAGTATGTGTTTTTATTTATAAGTGTTTATCGAATGTCCTGAAAAACAAAGCAGTTTGCTCCGCCATATCCAAAATCTAAAATTTACAAAGTATACACAAATAATATTACTATCTGTATTCCGGCTCTGTATGTATTTGTGTGTGTGTTTTTCACATCCTCTAGAATTGCTTTCTTAGCAAGTCAGTTAAAATCCTGTAGAGGTTAGTTTTAACATATGTGTATATCCTACTACCCTTACCCCAAACAAAACATCAGTAATTGGAGAGAAACTAAGAAATGTGTGATATTATAAGCAATAGTTTACCACTATTTAAAATACTTTTTTGAGGACAGTTCTGCTTTGGAAAAAAACAATGTTTTTCTTAAAGATGTTACCAGAATATCCTTTAAATTAATTTATTTTATGAATGTATATGGATAAACTAGAAGGCATCTTGAGGGGCAAGAAAAACTAGTTCTTGTTGATGATAAGCTTATAGTAGTTTAATTTTTGGGATGTTGTCGTGCGGAGGACCCTGCTCGCTGCGCCATTTGTCGTGCGGGGCGGCCTGCGGGGTCTCTGGTCCTTCTCCCCACATAAGAACGCAGGATATGGCGAAATACCCATGGAGCCATAAGTAGGGGAGTCATATCACTATATTCTCGCTGGCGGCAGGGTTGGAGACACAGGAAGCAGGAGCCACGCTGTTTGCAACCCTCACTGATCTGCTTGCAGGCTCCGCCACCATCTATCTTCTTGCTAGCCCCCCATGTTTTGCTAGTGTAGCCACGGCAGTTATATTAGTGGCCAATGGCTAACTGGTTATAGCTGACGGCCAACCAGCCACAGCTGATGGCCATCCAGTCACAGTTGATGGCCATTTACTACCTGAACCAGCACCTTTCTATGTGAGACCAAGAGCCTGGAAACTGCTCTCTGGGGCTCTGTCCCCACAGATGTATTCATCAAGGAATAAATATATATGTTAAGGGCTATATAACCTTTACATATTATGTAAAATTAACTTTTTGGTTACCTGTAAGTTAACTAACTTTCTACTTTTTCTTTTGAATTTGTTTATGGTATTTTGTTGACTTTTGGAAACTTAATGTAGTCAAATATGAAATGTGCAGTATGAAAATTTTAAGTTATTAATTCGGTGCTTTATACATAGTAGGAAATTGATCAAGAGGTTTAAGTATGTAGTGACAATGAAGATTTTATTTAGCACTCAGTACCTTTTATAAATTTGTACATATTTTTATTAAAATTACTTGGTGACAGGCATATGGTATTTTTTTTACCTTTGGTGTTGCCTTAATTTATATCTGAGAAGAATTAATTTTTTGAAATCTTTTAGAAAGCTTTGTTTTGAAATAACATTTAACTTTTTTAATAGGCATCTTCTTTTTCCTCTCATGAAGCACTATTAAAAATGTAAGTAATAATTTTGATTCATAATTTGGGAAGTGGTAACTATTTTTATGTGCTAATCAGTTCTCAAATAAGCGATTTAATATTATGTAAATGGTCACATAATTTTTATAGTTCTATTTGGATTTCTTAAACTGTAGGCTTAGCTGTGCCGTTGGCTGAGCTAATGAATGTACCTTTTTGTGTCATTTGGATTTCTTTGAACATTTTGTTGAGGGAAATGCTGATTTTTTTTCAGGCATTCCGAAAACACTAATCAAATTAATCTATACTTTGAAGACCACTTATTTAAAGTATGTTACTATTTCTGACATAATTGTAGAATTGAATGATCCAAATTTTGGTTTAGCTTCTGCATTAAAAAAAAGAAAACTTATCAATAATCTTTATGGCTGCTCTCTTTTAGAGAGACTTTTGCTAAAATATTTTTCTTTTATTGTTGGCCTTCATTTTTCTCTAAGAGGTTACATTTAAAGTCATTTCAGATAAATGTCAACCACTTCAAGAATATTAGGTGATGAAAGTAATCTAAATGTTACTCCATCATGATTGGTTTTCAGGGTTGGTGGTTTACTAGTTTAGAATTATTTAATGTTAAATTGAATCTTGAGTTTATATAGAACAAGAGTAGGCAAACTTAGGTCTCTGCTTCTTTTCTCTTTTTTTAAAACAATTCTTTAAAAATGTAAAATCAGCTTTTGGCTTTTGGGCCATACAAAAACAGACTGTGGGTCAGATTCAGCCCTAGTTTACCACCCCCTTATTGTAGAGCCTTATCCTTAGGGAACAGCTATTTGTTGTTCAACTTGCTACCTAAGCTATTTTCAACGATAACAGAATTGAATTGTGAATCTTTCCCATTGCTTTATGCATTTCTGGGATATAACTAACTCATTAGGTAGGAGGAGAAAAACATGAATCCTGAGACTGTTACGAAAATGACAAGAGAAGACCCACCTCACATTAATAGCATACTTTTGTTGTGGGTTATCCACCTAAAGAAAGTCACAACTGATTTTATTACCTCTGGGAGGAAAAAATATATTTAAGGGAATGAATGCTTCTACATCAATTTTCACTCTTTTGAAAATAGCTACTTCACTGCACCAGATCGAAATAACTACATTATAGCGGTTCGTGTGTTCATGAACTGTTTCTTAGGGGGTGATTTTTTTTCTTTAACACAAATGTCAGCATGTCATATTGTAAAAGATTATTTAAAAAATTACTTCTATAAATTAGAATTCATGGATAAGCTTTCTAAGGTAACAGCTAAGCTTAAAGAGTTTGCATTTTTCAAAGCATCTACTTGCTGTTTTTATTTTGTAGTAACAAGGATTATATGCACTGTTTACCTAAAATATGGCTATATGTATTCATGTTCTGGTTTAGAATTTCAGAAAGAGAGAAAGAAATAACGGATCTCCAGAATGAGTTAGATTCTTTGAAGGATGCTGTTGAACACCAAAGGAAGAAAAACAATGTAAGCAAATCTTTATCAGAGTAAAAGTGGTTTTTTGTTGTTGTTGTTATTTCACTGAAATATCATGGTTCACAATTTTTTAAATCTACTTTCACGTTAGGTATTTTCTGAATCTTGTAAGAAAGTACTCTTGTGTGTGGATTTTTAGGATTATTGGGGTAATTTTATTGGAGAGCAGATTTTTTTAATGAAAAGACCAATTGGTACACCTCTGAATATTATTTTAAATATTGAAGCTACAATTATAGCTTCAGATTTAAAAAATTACGAAAATACTGTTGACTTTCTGTTGAACTTTTATTTTGAAAAATTATTCTTTCAGCTCAACATTTTAAAATCAAAGTTTTCCTTTTATTTTAATTGGGCTAGCCTTTTTGTAAACCAAAAGTAATGCCAGTGTTCAGACTTACTATTTTCAATAATGTCTTTCAAAACCTTCTGGAACTTCCCTTTTTTAACTGAGAAATGGTTCAAATTTTGGTAATTGAGCATGTTAGAGGTCTGAGAACCTGAATACATTTAAGCTTAATGAGAAAGGATAGTACCCTAACAAATATAAATCCTAATACTCTTACTGAACAGATAAATAGTGAATTAAGGTGAATTTCTTAAGTTTTCTGTGACCGGAAGGTGATACCTGTGATTAGAAACATACTTGCTAGAGAAGGAATTTTTGCACATAAAAGTATGATTGCTAAGACTGAGCAAAGTTAAAAATGTTATTGAAATCTAAGGAGATACTGATAGTAAATCGATAGTGTTTTCTAATGAAAGTAAAATTTTTCAGAGTTTGCACTAATTTGTTAATTTAACAAATCGAAATGTTCATGAACCCCTGAGTTTGTCAAAATTAGGTATGTTAATTGCCCTTGTATGTTTGAATAATGTTACTGTACTAACAGCATCGCTTGGCCACATAACCTGAGGTGAATTTGCGAAAATACTGCTAACATTGTAACTGTTTTCTTACTGGGATTCTGAGATAAAGAAGGCATAGTAAATGCCAGTCTAATATAGCAGCAGCAGCCGCGCTGGAAGCATTGATGTGTGTGAAAAGGGCCAGGACACTGGAAACCAGCAGATTTCAGTGTCACTCCATTCTAGTTCTGCCACTTCATTTGCTGTGTACACTTGACCAAATTTCTTAACCTACCTGAACTGTGGTTTCTCCATCTATAAAATGGGAATAAGTATCTCTTAGGGTTGTTCCGAGTGTTAATGAGAATTTGTGTGAAGCGCCAAGTGCATTATTGGGCACATAAGTAAGAATTCAATAGATGGTGATTATTGGCTTTCTATTTTTTGTTTTTAATCTGTTTAGACTTTTAAATCTGAAAAATAGCAGATTATCCTTTTTATTTGTTAATGAAATGCTGTTAGAATAGATCTTTCAGACCTCTGTTTCCAATGACCTCTGTTTATCTTCCAAGAGACTGTTTTATAGCCTTCCAGCCTCCCCGTTTGCCTTGATCAAGTAGCTCATACAGTTCTTGTCAGGTTGCTTCATGGTATATACGTTTGACCATGCCAAGAAAGATATGGAAGCACAGTGAGTTACTATGTCATTCCTAGGTAGACTTGAAATGTGTTAATTCAGTAAAACATATTTAGAGAAATGTTACGCTGCAGTGGAAAGTCCCACAAGTGATATTAGGCCTTGCTTAAAAATCACATGTAAAGCTTTTTGCAATACTTGTGTGTTTATTTTTAATCTTGGTTTGTGTGTTTACTTTTGAATGCTTTCTCCTCTGTCACATGGGCACAATAATTACTTTAAAGCTGGCATATTTGGTGCGTAAACTAAAACATGGGAAGTGGGCATCTTTATTTTCTCATTCAAACTTCTAAACATTGCTTTTTATTTTTTTTGCTAATGCACATACTTTCCCATTGAAATGATTTTGCAGTAACCAGCATTTAAATGCAGTGCAAAATATTGATGAAGTAAAAAACAAAAATCTTTCAATAATGGATAAACTGAAATCATTCTTTCTAAAAATGATTAGGACCTTCGGGAGAAAAACTGGGAAGCAATGGAAGCATTGGCATCAACTGAAAAAATGCTGCAGGAGAAAGTGAACAAGACTTCCAAGGTTGTAATGCTGACTCCTAGAAACAATCCATTGAACTGAGAAAATCTGCAGCTTGTCTTAAAATCAGACTAAAGCATTTAATTATACTGCAATTTAAATATAAAATCTCCTTATCATCCTCATTTATCATCTCTGTCATCTCTGCTTTTTTCATCTACTTGAAGCTTTAATTTTGGGCATGCTAGCTTGTTGTGATTACCTGATTGAGCTTTGGTGATGACTGCTTTCAGCTGAAGAGTCTTGGGAGACCTATCTCCATGGAAGCTCTTGTCCAGATAGTGTATGCCACTTGGGTTGGTTAAGAAAACTGCAAAGAAAACCCGAGCCAAAAAAATCTAACTGAATTAAGTACATTTGAACATGTAGAGTGTACCTACAGTGTATAGTGAACTCTTCCAGGGTTTTGGGGGCACACCCAGATGACTCAGACAAAGTGGAAAATGGTAAAAGTCTTAAGAGGCACAAGGAAAGGGTCACTTCTGGGTGTGTTATTGGTGATGGTTCCTTAGGAGAAACAGAATTAAACTTTAGGTTTTGAAGTGGCTGGATAGTAATGATGCACGTGTTATGTTTAGTGTGGAATATTAATATAAGGGATAATTCTCTTGGCCAGAGTATGTAAAATACTCCTGAAACACTTATCTCCCCATCTTCAGTGTGGTAAAGGATATTCTCCCTGAGTTCAAGTTCCATGGGTTTGAAGATTGCTAATGAATTATAAAGAAGTAGTTTTCAAAGATTGAGGGGAATGAATGTGCCAGTTCAGTCATGCATTTTGAAAATTCCTACCAAGAATCAATGTGGAACAGGAGTATTGAATTTTACAGATGGGTTAATAAAGTTCGTTAATTACATGTTTCAGTTCAGTATTCTATAAGTATTTTTTGTGCCAAGGTAATCTGTTGAATTTTAAATGCAAGTCTTAGTGACATTTGAAGGGTATTTAGAGTTTTCATAATTTTTTTAATCAATTATATGTTTATAGTTATATTTCCTTTAGTGTAATGGAAATTTACTTACATACCATTCATCTGGCCCTAACTTTCACTGAAACCTAAACTTGAGACAGCTGGCAGATATTGAGACAGAGAAATTTAGGCCAGGTAGGGCATTGTTGTTGCACTGTGAGTGGTTGCAGTCAGTTCTGGCAGCAGTGGGCATAGTTTCTGCTTGTTTTTATAACTGTTTTTGACTGGTAAGAGCTACCTTTTAGCTTTTATTTTGTTAAAGAGACTGGGTACCTAGGAAGTACTGATCTCTGAATATCATGCCATTCCTGCAAGAGGTTATATGCCACCTTTGTTTGATAGGCATTCTTGCATATTATGATTTCAAAAGAAAGCTAGAATTTATCTATGTTTCATCATGTGCTTGGTCATGAGTTTAAAAATTAATTCATATTTCAAAACTCTTCACCAAGTACATGATAGATAGCTTCTTGCATAGCTAGTAACATACAGAGGACAGAATATATAATAAATATATAGTCTTTATTTCTAATGGGATCTATTAGGTTGGTGCAAAAGTAATTGCACTTTTAAAGGTTAAAATTATTGCAAAAACCGTAATTACTTTTGCACCAACCTTATAGATAGTTCTCAGATAGCATAGGTGATATTGATTGACACAGGACCACAAGTTGTGCTGTAAGGAGTAAATATTCTTGAGAAGCTACTATAAATGACAGGTGCACATGAAAGATAATTTACATATTATTATATTACACTTAGATAAAAATAGTAAGGAAATTATTATACAATTTTCAATATTGGATCTTTTTCAGGTGTTAAAAGTGGAATGGAAGTTGCTATCCACAACCAAACTACTATGTCAAATGAAAGCCTTTTAGCTAAAATTGTTACCACAGACTAAAAGCAACTTCTCATCTTTGTGCATCTTGGTTAAAAGTTAGACACTTAATTTCCTTTAGTTAGATTCTTTTTCCCTTGTGAAGTTTTCAAAACACTTCTGTTCCAGTGTCTCTTTTTCACATTTTCTTCAGCGATTGCTCTACCATTTCTATGGTCAGATCATAAAAATTACCTCTTTATTGTCTCTGAATTGGCATTTAAACATTTTCCTTGAATGAGTATCTTATTTTACGCAGTTAGGTGGGTGTATTCCTGAAAAACAGTAGACTTTATTGAATTATTGACTACTCCATTAAAACATCTATTTTAAAAATCCTGCCACTAATGCTGAATAAAGTCACAGTTTTTTGTATGTACAGAATATGATTAATCTCTAGATTTTATTGAGTAACTTCAGATTTTCATGTTATTAGGTTTTCTTAAATTGAAGTGTGTGCATCTTAAATCTGTAATAGATTTCCAAGATCATATTTAAATCGTGGGGGAAAGATAGGATTGAGATCTTTATAGCTTGCTTGCCTTCTCATCACCTGTTGAACTCACAAATGTTGTTTTGAGATGATTTTCTTGGCTTGGTTTAGATGTGCATTTTTATAGGTGTCAGGTTTTTGTCTTGTAGAGATAGTTTGAATATTAGATTTTTATTTTGGCGTGTGAACAAGTCATTACCCTAATTTTGACAAACCGTGGTTTTGAGTTAATTGATACCATTAGACTTGAATTTAAAATCACTAAATTTAGACATGCGTTTGTAATACTTAACTTTAAATTTACAGCTGACAGAGTCCATACACAAGTGTCAGAAATTGTCATCTTGATGCTTGGCATTGGCGAAGTAATATGCCATTAGTTTTCCCTTTTCTTTTTTCCCATGTGTACCACACATCAAATTTTGTCTCCCCCCCCCCACACACACTTTGTTTAGCATAAGTAGCTTCACTTGACCTTGAAGCTGGAACTATGAAAGTTGCTATTTTAATCCTTTGGCTTTATAGTCCATCAGTGATGCATATTTTTTTTGTAGAGAGATTTGCCAGCCAACAAGCCTGTTATGTTGTCCAGATGTATACTTTTGTGTGTAGTTTGTTTCAGCTATAGAAAGTGTTTTTTTTGTTTTTTGTTTTTTTTGTACATGTAGTTTAAAGTTTCAACTGCAGGAAGTGTATTCTGGGTTTTTGTTTGTTTGTTTTTAAATTTCTCCCTGGAAAGGCAAATCACTTGATTTCTAATGGCAAGGAAAGTGTCAGAATTGTCAGATGTCGCCTTGGCTTGATTAAGATAAAATATTATTTGTTATTTAGGATGCTTTAGAGATTTTGCAGATTTTTTCTTATGGAAGTATTTTGACATTTATAATGAGAAATTTTAATGTTTGTCACTATTAAGATGAATTTTTTAAAAACTATGACTTTTTCCCTTCCTTAGAGCTTAAAACACCATACATAGCCTTTTTAAAAATGTTTAAATTCTGTAATCTTGTAAGTTTGATTTGGTTCATCTTCTGCTTTAGGAAAGACAACAACATGTGGAAGCTGTTGAATTGGAAGCTAAGGAAGTTCTCAAAAAATTATTTCCAAAGGTGTCTGTCTCTTCTAATTTGGTAAGACTTATTTATATTTTCAAGCATGACATCTTTATCATTGTTCAGGAAGTTGTGAATGAGCAGCATTTGTACTCTGTGCTTGGTTTCAATAGTGCACTAATTCCTTGATTCCTTTCCATTTTTAATGTAGGGTGTTTTTGAGTAGTTAAGATCAATAAATTGATTCAAAACTCATTTCTGTTTATTCAGCTGATACTTTTGTATTCTACAAAATTTATATGAGATATGTTATTTAGAGGATTGTAAATGAAAGAATTCTTAATGGTTAATAAACCAATAATGTTTTTAATGGCTTTATTCAAAATATAACTTAATTTTGAGTGATCGCTTCATAGTTGTAGGAAAACTTTATTTTTTAAATTAAACGTATTTAATGCTATGAATGAAGCTCTTTTATTTCAAAACTCAAGATTTTGGTCTTCAAGTAAAAGTCTTGAAGATAATATAGAACACTTTGCTTTACTTGAGGTTGTGTGTGTTTTAAGTAGAAGAGAACAGTTGCTTCGATTCAGATAATTAATACAGTGAATATTTGAGGTCAGAGAAAGTCAGTGAGTATGCATGTAGTTTCCTAAAATGATGATGTAGGTCTTTCTTATTTTTAATGGAAAATTGTGTACCTACTCAGAGAATAGCATAATGAGCCTGATCTGCCCGATATCCCACTTTAACAATTACTGATATGTAGCATAAATCAGTAACACAAACAGTCTTGTTTTAGCTCTTACTCTGCACTTCTAGATCATTTGGAAGGAAGTCAAACATCAACATTTTTATCTGTAAATATTGCGGTATACATATGTCTAAAAGATAAGGATTCCTTTAAAAAAACGATTACCGATTACGTGTATAATGTGCTCCTATGTATAATGCACACCCATATTTTTGGCCTACACTTCCACAGAAAAAAAATCTTTCGTTTTAATTTTTTAATTCAAAATTATTTAAAAAATTTTTTTTTAATTGGGGAGTATTGGGGAACAGTGTGTTTTTCCAGGACCCATCAGCTCCAAATCAAGTCGTTATTTTCAATCTAGTTGTGGAGGGTGCAGCTCACTGGTCCATGTGGGAATTGAATCGGCGACCTTGGTGTTCGCCAACTGAGCCAACCAGCTCTAACCAACTGAGCCAACCAGCCGCCCCTAATTCAAATTTTTATTTGTTTCCAATTAGGTAGTTGTTTTTTGTATTATAAAGGAAATTTAGCATATTGTGGTACAAAAAACTTTATACAACAAATAATTATAAAACACAAGAACAGATACAAGGTCCCAGAAATTTTATGTACCGGTAACAAATTTACGATATTTACACGTCATTGAAGGCCAAGAACTCTTCATCATTGCAAATTCGTTGTAAGTTAAACAAAACTGATTATCATATTCCAGGGTACTATTTTGCATATGGATATTGTTACTGATTTCTAGAGTTACACATTTAACTCATAAGCATAAATAAAAAATTAAAAACAATTATACAGATACGGAATTAATACTACCCATATATAATGCATATCCTTATTTTTCCTTTGCAAATTTGGGCAAAAGAGTGAGCATTGTACATGGCAAAATATGGTACATTTTTTAAAAATCCTTAATTTTATACATTTAGTCAATACATTTCCCCATTGTCATAAATTACCTGTTTTAATGAAATAATAACTACTTATTGTAGGTTGTTTTAGTCAGGACCCAAATAAGGTTAACATTTAATCCTTTTAAGATGTCTCTTAGATCTTTTTTATTACGTTGTATTTGTCAGCAACTCCCCACCCCCTTTTTAAAAAACCCGGTGGTTTCCTATGTGTTTTCTCACTCTGGATTTGGCTGACTGCATCCCAATCATGCCAGTATGTACTTTATCCTTTGTGTATTCCATAAATTGGTAGCCTAGAGGCCTGATTTGTGGGCAGGATGAGGTAGGGGCAAGACAACTTCATGGGCAGCGTTGTGCACTTCCATCAGGAGATGTATGAGGTCTGCTTGTCTTTCTGTGGCCGTTGGAGCTTCTTTAGGCTGGCTGCCAAATCCTTTGACACAACCCTGCTAAGCTTTGGTAGCGCCTTTGTTTTGTGGTATGATGAGATGTTCCCAGTTTATCGTCTAGTATATACATTTCCTGCCCCAAACTTAGGATCAGCTATTTCTCCAAGGAGCTCTTGGCTCTTTCTGTGGGTGATAGGTGTGGTGTCAGTAAACTTAATGGCCTGTTGTACGCGTAAGTCTGAGTTTAGCTGCCTGTTCTCTTAGATTATATCTCTGTATAGTCTGCATTTAACTTGCACAAGAAGCAAAGGATGTTTTGTTTCTGTCGGAACCACTAAGGATATATTCAGGTTTGATCAATTAGTAGATACCTACCACTGTGGGTTGAACTGATGAAATAACTTGCATTGGGCAAATATATGAATACATTGCCAGATCTAGTGTTGTGCTTATGTTAATCTTAGAAGAAGGGATTGTTATTCATAGAGTTCATATTTTTTCCTTTGTGGCTATACCTGTTTTTATTTATTCCTGCTTTATATTTTATTACTTCATGGAAATGAAATTTGGGTATTTATTTTGCAGTATTTTAGGAACCAAGAGAGTTAATGATTTATAATTTGTGTTCTTTAAAGATTGTGTAAGATCACCAGGATTAAAATTTCTAATGTAACAAATTCATTGTTAACTGCAATGTTATCTACCTTCAACATCCAAATCTTTTCGACACTAAATATTTATAAATCACTGTAAGACATGGGTGATGATAATGATTATGGCTTTTGTTTACCCACTTGTTGAAAGTTGACTATTTCTGCATGTATTCTGATTTAAGAAATATATTAAACTTTCTATGTGCTACGTAGGGTCTAACAGTTTAGGTTTCAAAGATATGAAAGATAATGAGGTATTTACCTTGAGATAAGGTGATAATTAAATTTAATATGACAAGATGATATAATTAGTAGATATAAAAGGGCTTTTATTCATGAAGTAATTTTTTTTATCATAATATTTCCTATTGCTTTTTTGCTAAGCAAATCAGCATAGGAGACATCTAAATTATATGACCTAGAAGGTTTATAAACTTTAAAGAACTAAATCTGTTTTTCAGCTGACTAATTTATATTGAATCCCAGTATTTGAAGCTAAGTGGGATTTTAATAGTGTCCATTTAGTCTTGGTTCACATTTTTACATGAGGATGTAATTTTGTTTTTAAATAGGAGAGGCTTTTTTGACTAATTTGTGCTATAGGGTACTATACTATTGTACTATGGGGTGATTTCAGGATCTAATTTTTTTGTTTTCTATTTTGATTTGAGAGTATAGAAAATCCTGATTCAGCTACATAACTAAAGCTTTAAATTAGAACAGTTAATAGAAATTTCACTGTTCTTTTTTTCTTGGATTAAACTAAACCAAGGACTTAAAAGAGGAATAAAAGGAAATTTGATTTAAAGTATCTAACAAATATCTGAGTTTAAAATTCAGAGAAGAAGTATCAAAAATATAGACTAGAATAACGACTTACGTTTGCATCACCGAACGTATCAGGACAAACAGAGTTTTTGTTGGTTGAAACAAGTAAATGTTTTTGTATTCTTATCATTTCCCATTATGATTTTAAAAGCACTGCATAACGCATCTTTCTTTTGAAGTATTTTCAGAATCCCTGCAGCACCTTCATAGAATTTGAAATCTTCTAAATAGAGCATCTTCAGTTAAACTTTTAGTTTATGAAGTCAAAATACTTGGTTTCAAGAAATGGTTCACGTGAAAAAACGTTTTGAAAAATTATTCATTCTAGGTGTTTTAAAGATCAAATCTATTAGTTCTGGTGCTAGTAAGTGGGAGGGGCTGGATTTGAGCCCAGATCATATACGTATAAGTCCGGAATTCTGTTGCAAAATCCTTGATCTGGGTAAATAAGATTTAATTTTGATGGTAGTACATAGTATTTTTAGTGTTTATTTTCAAAGCTGGGTTATGTGCAACTTGCAACTTATATTCTTTCTTGAAGTTTACAGAGGGGTGCTGTTTATTTAGCTTTCTTTAATAACCATCTAGTTTGGTTATTTAAAATTATTCACCTGTTTCACTTAGGTACTTTTTGAAATTGATTATTTTTACTTTTCTTCTCTACAGAGTTACAGTGAATGGTTGCGTGGATTTGAAAAGAAGGCAAAGGAATGTGTAACTGAAACTTCTGGTTCAGAGGAGGTTAAGGTTCGTTTAAGAAATGAAGTATCTATATTTTAACCAAACGTGGAAAAAAAGAAGTAAATCAGAATTTGTCTTTATGAGCTTGGGAAAAAAGATAAAAGATACATTTTGAGTAGACTAATGATTTTTTGAGAGTACAAGAAGGTGATTTCATTTTGTGTAAATTTTGGTGGAAATGTTGTAAGTCTTCCTTGCATTTGATTTGTATGCAAAGTTAATGTTTGCCATTCCTTTAACTCTGTATATTAATCATTTCTAAAACTGAATATTTAACTATCTTTTACTCCTTTTTGCCTGGATTTAAAAAGTAAAGATCAATTGAGGTAGGTGGGGAGAAACTAACTGGTTTGCTAAAGTATCCCCAAATATATCATTAAGAGTGTTTAGAACCTAGATGTGTTATTATTCTTGACTACTGAAATTTGGGAGATTAAAATCCCCTCTCCCTGGGTGGCCGCTTAGCTGAGGGTGGCCAATTAGTGCAGTTGCTTAGAGCAAGATTGCTGGATACCCGCATGGGCCACAATGAGCTGCGCTCTCCTTTAAAAAAAAAAAAAAAAGCAAGAAAAGAAAGAATTATTTAATAAAATCCCCTTTCCCATGGTGTAGCATAGGCATTACACCCTTACTTCATATGTGAGTCTGCTTTGATTTTACCATCCTGCTAAAGAGTAACAATCCTATTTATTATAAAATTGTCTAATATATTTTGTAGTAAGCAGACTTAGAGAATTTTATTAGCAAATAGCAAATGACTAACAATGTCACTGAGCTTCATTACTCTTTAAGAAGGTTGAAATGTAGTGTTTTATTATAAAATAGTTAGAAACCATTTGTTATAATATACCAGTAAGTAAGTACTGAAACAAATTTGAGGCACAGAACTCTCTGATAAAACTAGAGAATTTTTCTTTATTTCATTTTTTGCAGGTTCTAGAGCACAAGTTGAAGGAAGCTGATGAAATGCACACATTGTTACAGCTAGAATGTGAAAAATATAAATCCGTCCTTGCAGAAACAGTAGGAAATGATTTTTAATCTATGTTTGGTTTCATTTTTAAATCATTAACTTATTCCTTAGTGGCTTAAATAGTTTGCTATGACAATAGAACATGAATTTTTCATTACAAATGTACTTCTTCCATAGGAAGGAATTTTACAGAAGCTACAGAGAAGTGTGGAGCAAGAAGAAAATAAATGGAAAGTTAAGGTCGATGAATCACAAAAGATTATTAAACAGGTATTTTGAAAAGAAGAGCTTAGAGCAGTGTGACTGTGGGCCCTGGACCTGCAAGCATCAGCATCACCTGGGCATTTGTTAGAAATGCATATTCTTGGGCCTCACCCAAGACTTACTGAACCTAAAACTCTGGACGGCCAGCAATCTGTGTTTAAAGAACCCCCAAGTGATTCTGATTCCCACTCGAATTGAAAATCACGGACTTAGAGTATGACTAAAGGGGTAATGATAAAAAATGTAAAGTGCTCTGAAAGTTGCAGAGCTACTGTGTGATAACATGAGGTAAAGAATTTGGGGGTTCAAAATGAATTTTAAAAAATTGTATTGTGATCCATGATACAATAGTCAAGAAAAGGTTCATAAGTCCTTCTACTCTTCCTGAAACCAGAATGTTATTGTGCAATCTTATTTTTTTTTCCCATTTACTTGGATGTGGTAAAAAGCGTCCCTCATAAGGGAGCAAAAGCGTCTGTTGCTCCCTTATGAGGTATGATCAAAAGATACAGTGAATGTTTAAGCTAAAAAAAATTATTACGGTGAAAGACACGTTGCCATGAATCCCCTTCAAAATACTCCCCCTCGCTTCGAACACACTTACCCCATCGTACTTGCCACTTTCTGAAGCAGTTCTAGAAGTCCTCTTTCATGAGTGTCTTTACTTCATTCTCCATCATCATGACAGTGCTGTGTCACACATTGCTTCTGGTATACAGCAGTTTCTGTCAAATAAAAACATTACGGTGTGTCCTCGTGCACCTTATTCACAGGCTCTGGCACCGTGCGATTCTGGCTCGTCCCCAAAGTCAAAATGACCATGAAAGGAAAACGTTTTGAGTTGATTCAGGACATCGAGGCAGAAAAGATAGCGCAACTAACGACACGAAGGAGGACTTCCAGAACTGCTTCAGAAAGTGGCCAGAACGATGGGATAAGTGTGTTCGAAGCTAGGGGGAGTATTTTGAGGGTGATTAACGGCAATGTGTCTTTTACTGTAATAATTTTTTTTTAATTTAAACATTCACTGTAGTTTTTTAATCACATCTCATATTTTCCTGTGCCACCTGTGCAGAATTTAGGGTTGCTGATGGTGTTATATGTTGATGCATTTGGAGATTAAATATAGCCAGTTATCAGTTTTTTTCAAAAATTCAGCTCTTTCAGCTGGGCCTAGTATAATACCATGCAAATGGCATAGGTTTTGACCTCAAAAATCAAGTTAAATATGATGCTCTCATTTTTAAGGTCTTTTAAAATTTAGTATGGCTTTAAATGAGATGCATTTCAGAAACTTCTGAAATGTCTAATTGGTTAACATTCTAGAAAATAGAAGCCTCTATATCCTTGGTGGTTTACTTGGTTATATAATTGTTTCACATTTCAGATGCAGTTGTCATTCACATCTTCGGAACAAGAGCTAGATCGATTAAGAAGAGAAAATAAAGATATTGAAAATGTATGTTTTTCACTGTTTGACTTAAAAACTATGGCCTCATTTTTAAGGCCTCATTTTGTCTTAAGTTCTTTGTTTTAAGATTTCTTTAATCTGCTGGTGCAGTTGTTATACATTTAAGAATATCTTGGGTAGTGTTTGAAATGATACAGTTTTGTATTCAGAAGTGTCAACTCCATTGTGAGGAAGCACGCAAAGAAATCTTAAATGTGTTTAACTTTTCCTTCTTTGTTGCGTTGCTAGTTGAGACGCGAACGAGAACATTTGGAAATGGAACTAGAGAAGGCAGAAATTGAACGATCTACCTATGTCACGGAAGTCAGAGAGGTACTTACAGTAGAATTTTTTAATCCTTTTCAATTTAAATTACATTTATAACAGAGTGATACAATATTTCAATATAAGTTGTTTGTGGCCGAGCTTCCAAGTAGCATACATAACATGGGCTATCACAAGGAGATCAATCTTAAACTCTAAACTTCATTGCAGCTGAAAGATCTGTTGACTGAATTGCAGAAAAAACTTGATGATTCATATTCTGAAGCAGTAAGACAGAATGAAGAGCTAAATTTGGTAAGAAGCTTGTTCTCCACTAGGTATCAAGTAGGCTCTGGAAACACTTATGTTGATGTGGAGACACCATCCAAACTTTACCTCCTTGCTAACATCTTTAGCTTGGCATTTTTTAAGTTTATGATAATCTTCATATTCTGGTGACTCTTAAGATGATCTTTCTTTTCTTGACTCCTAAGATGATTCTTCTTTTCTTAGCTCCTAACAGTGGCATGTTTGGCTTGCAACTCTTTTTCAAAAAATCTTTCTGTTTTATAAAACCTAATTTCTTGAACAACATTATTTTCAGTGAATAAATGGAACAAACAGGTAAAGATTGGCTGAGTTATGGAAATTCTCAGAGTTACCATAGTTAACTGGACCTTTTATTTTTTTAACCTGGAAGGAGATTATTAAAGGTTGAAGATGCGTACTCCATTCAAGGGCAATAATCCAATCCAGCCTCTTATTTTAACTGGTCTTTCTATAGATAATAGATAACTAAAAGCTTGTGAAATTTTTTATCGGTCAACATATCATTTAGAGTGTAGTAATCATACAACTGTAGACTTAAAGTTAGCTAAATGTCTTATAAAGAAATAGAGTACCCTGTATTCCATTCTTATGTTTTCTGGAAATTTATACTGACTGTGACAGGCTTAATTGTTAGATAAATATGACTATTTTGTAGTATATTTAGAAAACAATCATGTCTTTCTGTAACTTAAAAATTGTTATAGCATATGATTAAATTTTTTTAAAGTATGTGAATAAACTCTAGGAAGATTATAGTAAGTTTTCTCTTTACCTCAAATTAACTTTGCCCAGTTTGGAATTTTCTTGTTAGTACTACTGTTACCCTGTTTCCCCGAAAATAAGACCTAGCCAGACAATCAGCTTTAACACGTCTTTTGGAGCAAAAATTACTATAAGACAAGACCCGGGTCTTATAGTAAAATAAGACTGGATCTTACAGTAATTTTTGCTCCAAAAGACGCATTAGAGCTGATTGTCTGGCTAGGTCTTATTTTCAGGGAAACATGGTATGTACCAAAGAAAACTTATTAACTCATTCATTTGTGGTTGGTCTTCTGTGTTATGCAATGATTTATGGGAACCACTTTTCAGATTAGAGCTCTGTGAAATGTAGACCTAGAGCCTCCCACACCCCTGTTTGTTTTTTAAATAAAATTTTTGTTTTATTCACTTTCGTTTTGCCTTAATTGAATCATTCCCTCTACAATGTAAGACTAGTTTTATACATATGTTTGCTGCACATTATGCAGATCAGGACTGTGCTGTGCCACCAGTATAAACTTTATAATGTGTTTTACAAAAAATAATTTCTAACTACAGTTATTGGGAAATACTACTTTTAACTTTGGTGCTTGGTGGCTAACTCAGTAGCATCAAACCCACAGGATTCTGGTTGAGTCTTCATTCAGCCTGATGTTCTCTTTGTATTTTTTGTTCCTCGACTTCTGTCAAAAGGCCATTTTGAGTGGACTTCTTCTTGTTTGTTTCTTTGTGTTTTTTTGCCTTGAGTTTGTAATCTTTATTTTAGGTTTTCTGTTACTTTGTTTGCTTGGGAAAACTTTTGCCACATTTTAAGATAAAATAGTTTTGTTTGCCTACACATACATTGTATGTTCATAGGCCAGAGAATAACTTCTGTGTTGTATCGAATTAGAGATAAGTAAAGGAGCAAAAACGGAAGCATTTGGGTATTTAAATAGAGTTCTAAAAATAAAATTTCCAAATGGAATGTCCTCCACTAATTCTCCCTCCAGTTCAAAATGTCAGCATCTTTTCTTTCCTCTTTTTGGGTCTCTAGAACTGTTTGGAATGTCATGCCTATGGGTGGGAGGCATGACAATTAACTTGATGAGTTTAATAAGAAAGTTGTTTTTTTCCCAGTGTAGTTCATTTCCCTTATTCATGTTTAATTGGAACAATTATCAGGAGACGAGACATATATTGGCACTAGAGTTTTGTAGAGCTTTATTATTGTTTTGACAGGTTATTGAGAAGTATATCTTAAGACATTACTTATAGGTATAATTAGGCCAGTGTAAGCTTGCACTGATTTTTTCAGTGATATGTTAAATGATAATCAACCTTTAAATTTTTAAAGTTTGTTTTACTAGATTTGTAACCTTCTGTTCAATGTCTTGAAGTATTAAACAGTTGACTCTTAACCGTATAGGTCAAGAAAGCATGTAAAAACTAATTAGTAAAATTTCTGACTATTTGCCTTTAGATATGAATATACTACTTTATGAATAGTAAAAGGCACTTTACTGGAATTTGATGGTTTTGTTTTTACATTCCTAGCTTTCTACTCTAAACTCTAGTTCTGTTTTATAGCTTTTCTGATGTTTAGCTTTACAGATGGGAACCTCCACTGCTTAGCTTTTCTATACTTCTGGTGCAGCATATTGGCTAATCCACTGTGCATAATAACTGTTAGAGATCCCATTCTTTCTCATTCATTCTTTACTCCTAGGGATCTCTGCATAATCAAAGAAGGATGCAAATTAAATTAATTGTAATGTTCCTTTATTTTCACAGTTAAAAACACAGTTAAACGAAACAGTCAAAAAACTTAGAACTGAACAAAGTGAAAGACAGAAGGTAGCTGGTGACTTGCATAAGGTAAGACACTGCTTGTCCAGAAGGTGCCATATCATTGTGCCGTGTTGTGCCTTGAATCTTAAGCAAACAGAGTGCTAATTCTGGATTTATTCCTTTGCATCATTATATTAATTTGTTTATAAATTTAAGCTGTTAAACAGTTTTTAGAACAATTTTTTTTGGGTTCTTTTTCCATTCTTAATTTACTTCATCATTTCATAACATTTGTATAATTAATTTTTTTATAAAGTATAGATTAAACTTTAAATTTGATTGAAGTTATTCTTTTTAAAAATTTGGTTAACATTCCTATTTTTTTATTGAGATTTGCTTATTTAATCAATCGTTTGTCCTTATGAACCTAAAAGATATGTATAGATAGACAGACTTCTGATGTTTCAGAAGTATGTTCTTTTCATTTATTTATAGGAATACATTTTTCCTAATCTCATATAATAGGCGATTTTTAAGATTGCATTTTTTATTCTTTACGTTAGGTTGAAAAATATTTGTTAATCTGAAATATATTTGATAGTGTAATTTGTATGCTTATATTAAAGCTGCTTTAGAGCTATGATTGTGTTTATGGGAGATACAGTCATTAGCAAAACAAATACGTTACTTTTTCAAAAGTTCGAAGAAATATTTTTGTTGATTCTGTATGATTATAGCTTACAATTGTTATGCAAAAGTCTAGGAATCCAGAATTGCTTCGCATTATTTTGGTGTTAGTATTACCAGTAAATAAAATGGAAACTTAAGTTTGTTTTAGAGCTCAAACTTAGGTACATGATACATTGTCAAGATTGAACAATCTGATTTTCTTGATAAGTGATTTTAATTTTTGACCTCTTGATCAAAATATAAAACATGCAGTTTTAGCCTAGCAGTTTAGTTTCTCAGAAGGTACTTTAAGGATACTAAACAGGTGCTTAAAGGTAATGGATATGCCATGTGTTGAAAGTAAACTGACATCTTAAGACACTTAACTATAGAGAGGGGAGGACTATGGGTGGAGCTGGACCCCTTGCTGGCTCTCTAGTCTTGATTTCCTGTTGAACTCTGTGGTAACCTCTGGAGGGGGGGCGGTGTGGAAATAAAGGGAAGAAGCCATGTTGGGTCTGCATTCACCCACCCACCCCTTTTTTTTTCCTGCTTGCCAGAGGACTGCCCTCCAGGCAGGAGTGTGTTTGCACCCCTTGGTGGTTCCATTTCTTTTTCTTTTCTCGAATAAACTGTTTTCTTTTGGTGGATTATCTGGAGAATTATTTTGGCCATGTGACACGTTATGATGGCTAAAATCACCAATAGTAGGTTACAGTGAACCGTCCCATATCTATAATAGAAATATTGTGCAACATTTGATTGGAAATGCATGTAATATTTATTGACATAAAAAAAGTTAACAAGCAAGTATAAAACAGCATGTATGTTAAAAGACCATTTATATAAAAATTTCTGCCAAGTTACTGTTCGCCCATATATGTACAGAACAGGGATCTAATAGATGCAAACTATTTTAGGATTTTGTGGCCCATATGTGCTTTGTCTCACATACTCTTCTTTGTGTTCAACATAAGTCTTTAAATATGTAAAAACTGTACAAAAACAGGCTGTGGCTAGATTTGACTGATCCCTGATCTAGACTAACATTAACCTAAATATCAACTGTGTATTGTTTGAACTTGCTTAAATAGTGTGCCATGTGTTTTTGTAATCTGGGGGGGAGAAGCAATTTTCATTTTGGAGCAAAAAATGGAATAGGTTGGCTTTACATTGTATTGTTAGAAGACCTTTAATCTTGTACAAAATATGTAAGAAAATCACTCATTTTTTTCTTGTGTATATTTGATTATCAGTTGTATTTGGATGCTACCTTATTGCTTTTCTTACAGGCTCAACAGTCACTGGATCTTATCCAGTCAAAAATAGTAAAAGCTGCTGGAGATACTACTGTTATTGAGAATAGTGATGTTTCCTCAGAAACGGTATGTATTTAACCTCAAATTTCTGAGCTCATTACCTTATGAATTATGTGAAGAATAAAATATATACAAGATCCATCTCTGACTTAAAAATGCCTTTGTGTTGTTTCTATCAGTTGTGTTGCATTCTTAATTGAAAGTCATCTTTTCCTTGAGATACTCTTTCTCTTATTTAACAACACTTGAAGAAGTGTTGTTATTAAAGTTTGTTTTCACTTTAGCTTAGTGAGATATTATGTTTAATGTTTGTGTTGGGAAGTATTGTAGTATACTGCTCAAGAGTATAGACTCTGTTAGATGGCTTCTGTTAGAATTCCTTGCCCTGCTACTTAGTAGCTGTGTGACTTGAGGCAAATTCCTTAGGTTCTTTGTGCTTTAGTTGCCCCTTTTGTAAATGGCAATGATAACAACAGTACCTATCTTGTAGAATTGTTGAAAGGAATGAGTTATTATATATACCACTTAGAATAATTGGTAACACAACAGTACTTAGTACTTGGTAAGAGCTCAGTATATGTTTACTCTTATTTTTACTGTTATGAATGTGTTCTCCTTTGATGTCTTGCAATTTTTTTTTCTGAAAGGAATGGATTTGTATCTGATATTCATAGATTCTAGATTTTTTCCCTTTGTGGCCCAGTGACAAAAATTATGACATTGCTTTCTCTGGTGCAAACTAATTTGCACCACTAGGTAGCAAACACTATTTCTCTATGTGGTTTTTATTCCTGATTTTCATGTCATTTTCCAGATTTTTCATGTTTATATTTAAAACAACAATAAATTACTTTTAGTTTTTGGTTGCAAATGCCCTTTCCTTGTGTTTGGAATTTTTCATTACTTCTATCTTCTTTTTAGGGGTCTACTGAGAAGGAGACAATGTCTGTAAGTCTAAATCAGACTGTAACACAGTTACAGCAGTTGCTTCAGGCAGTAAACGAAGAGCTCACAAAGGAGAAAGAACACTACCAGGTATTAGGTAAGAATAACTGAAATATTGCAGTCTATCTGTGGGTAATTGATGTAGTGTATGCACGAGAGGTGTGTGCAGTGTGTTTACCATCAGTATAGGACCTGTCATTGCACTAGTGGAAATATTCAGTCTTATCACTTTCAGAACTTCAGATGACAGCTTTCGCTTTCTTGGAGTTTTATTTCCATCTTGTATATATTTTGGACTTGTACCTTGGAGGGGGAAAAATAAACAAAAATCCCTATATCTTTGCCTCGTTTGCCCTTTATGTAAAACAGATGCTCTTCTGACTTGTTTACCTAGGTTTTGTTCATTGCCATGTCTGCAGCTGCTTCTTTAGTTTATCCTGATCTTAGTTCTGGTAAAGTATCTCTGTGAGGGTTGTTTATTGTGGGGTTTTTTTTGGACTTTGTATACTAAAGTGATTGTAATGTTTTTACCAAGTTAAGATGCTTAACTGAAAATCAAATCATCACAATTTCTTTTAATTGGAAGCTGGTTGTGTTTGCTTATAGGTAATCAAATCCATTTATTTAACTTCTGAAGTAAGTCTTAATTGAAGATAAATACACCCATAATTAACCAACCCATGTTATGAAATTTTATTGCCCATATTACTTGGGAAAGTTCAGATTTGTTGGCATTTAAAAATGACTTGTGGAGATGTAACGTACAGACAGAGAGAATAGAGTCAGTAATATCTCTATAATTGTTCAGTGACAGTTGCTAGATTTATTGTAATCGCTTTATAAGGTATATAAATTTTGAATCATTGTGTTTTACACTTGAAACTACCATAATATTGTATGTCAATTATAATTAAAAATTATAAAGAATGTTAAAAATATTTCAAAAATGACTTGTATTTCAGCTGGTGAATATAGATTGATTGGTTGATTGATTCCTGGGTTTTACCTGTTTTAAGAATGACTTCAATCATACTGCCTTGGGTAATTAGGATATTCCAGTTTGCACTGAATGCTTCAGATAGTCTTTTTTTGAAGCTCTTTATTCTAAAATAATCATGGTACCCTAGAGATCAGTAGAATGGCCTGTGCAACACATAGGGGAACTCATCACTGAATTGTTCCTTTCAGAACCCAAACTTAAGACTCATAAGGCTGTAGAGAGGCCTCAGGATAGGTTATATGTCCTAGAAAAGTTGGGATGGACCACCATTTTGATTACAGAGGCAATCTGTCTCACTTTTATAGACTAATTGTCTTCTGGCCTGCCATAGCATACGTTGTCCTTTAAAATGCTGGTTCACATCAGTTACTTTTAAGAATTTTCACATAAACCCAGCTCATTTTCTTAACCTGTCAGCAAAATAATTATACCTTAGTCTTCTAGCCTTAGTAAGCTGACCTTTCAGTTGCCTAGAGTTACACTTCTGCCACTTTATTCCCCTTCCCCCAAATTGGGAAATAACTGTGCCTCCTACTTCACATTGAAACACCTTTTCTCATGGCTTCAGCTCTACTCTCTTCTCTACACATGCTCCTTCTGTTACGTCTTGAAAACATGCTCAAATGTCTTATTTTAACCATGCACTTCCTTTAGGTTACCACCCTATATTTTTTACTTTACTGTTCAACAAAGATTCTTGAAATAAACTATTCTCACAGTGTCTACTTCTTTACTTGCTATTAACTTCATCATTATTCTAAAATGGCTTCTCTTCCTGCCGTTCCAATGAAACCGTTTTTTGCTGAGGTCATTAGTGATTTCCTAATTGCAAGAGCTAATAAATGTTGTCCTTTTGCAAATAAATACTGAAAATAGTTAGGAAATATGCTAAATATGTTGAAGTCTGTCTGTAGGCCTTTATGTTAAAAGGGAAGGGCTTCATTTCTGAGAGCTTAAAAAATTATGAGGTCTCCTATTACCTCTTGTCATTAGGTTTCGTCTGTAGTGTCTCTCCAGCATCTCAAAGGTGTTCTTTAGTATTTTTCTTGCCAAACACATGGGATGCTCATAATAAGTCTTGTGAACCATCCTAGGCTTGCCTGTTTCCAGATTTGTCTTAATCTTATTAAATTTGACATTTACATTGATCATTGGTAATAATACTTTTATTTTTCAGGGGTTTTTTTTCTACTTGATTTATAAAATTATGGTAATTGGCTAAAATAAATATATATACTCTGGCAATACAGCTGAAACCGAATATTGTTTGGCAGGCAGCTCTCTGAGTGATAACTCAGCATTCTTTTGTCAGCTGACGACCATGAGTCCAAATTTGACAAGTGAAGGATGGAGTGCATGAAGGTGGTGGTGCACCAGGCACTTGAGAACTCTTCCCTTCCGTAGGTTTTACCCAGCATTGACAATGCTAACCCTTCCTTACAGATCCCTTGGTTCCCACAGCTCTTCATTAAATGTTTGTGTTCCTTTCAGGTTTTAACTTCAGCCATTATTTTTGCTCAATCAATATATTCTTCCTCTTGTGAACTCTTTTAAAACTCCTACTGGATGATTAAGTTGTAAATATAAACTTTTTAATCAGAATGTAGGGAATAGGTTAAAATCTGATATCAAGAAACTTCTTTTTAGTATACAGTGTAAGTACATATGAATTGTTTAAGGTAATGTTGTACATATTCACTAAGGGAAAAGCTATTTTTAAAGACAAAAATGAAAGGGATATGCAGTAATTTAGTTTTCTAAATCCTAATATACAGATACTCACAGTACTTAGCATTTCTGTGAACTGTAAGGGTAAGTCTATATATCTTCTATCCTTAATTTGTAAAACCTTAACCTTTCTTTTCTTATTTTAAACATTCTTTAAATCTTTTTTATTGGGGAATATTGGGGAACACTGTGTTTCTCCAGGGCCCATCAGCTCCAAGTCGTTGTCCTTCAGTCTAGTTGTGGAGGGTGCAGCTCAGCTCCAAGTCCAGTTGCCATTTTTAATCTTAGTTGCAGGGGGCACAGCCCACCATCCCATGCGGGAATTGAAGCGGCAACCTTGTTGAGAGCTCGTGCTCTAACCAACTGAGCCATGTGGCCGCCCCCAGCCTTCCTTTTCTTTTGGAAGTCTTTGTACCCATCTCCTATCCCTCTTCCCCCCCTCCCCTCAAAAGAAGGCTACCATTACCCAACTTTTTTTTTTTTAAATAATTTGTTGTAGCTTGGGACTGGCAACACCAGTATTTTATAGTATACTTTTCCCCCCAGATACCTCCTTTTCCTTACATTTCATATTTATCTGGCTTCTTAGTGTTCTAAGTATATATTTGACTGTATCAGAAAACTTCATTATCCCAGCTTTTTAGTCTTTTTGGGCTGCTGTAACAAAAATGCCATAGACTTAAACAACTTCTCACAGTTGTGCAGGCTGAGGAGTCCGAGATGAAGGCGCCAGCAGACTCTGTCTGTGTCTGATGAAACCTGCTTCCTGGTTTAAAGATAGCCATCTTCCTGCTGTGTCTTCACATGGCAGAAGGGGCAGGGGAGGTCTCTGGGGTCCCTTCTACAAGGCCTCTCATCCTACTCATGACAGTGGAGTCTTCTAGAGGCCCCGCTTCCAAATACCATTACATTGGGGGTTAGAATCTCAACATAACAAATTTTGCGGGACACAAGACATTCAGACCCTGTCAGGTTCCCTCACCTTGGCCCCATTTTGTAGAATCCTGTGGAGGGTAGACGATGATTTAAATAACTAACACTTGATGATTAATGCCTCTAAGCATGAGCAAGCTTCTAACATGTAGTCATTATCATTCAATCTTCACAACAACCCAGTGCAGTAGGTAGGTGGTATTATTATTCATTTTTGATTCCCATTTTATAATGGACTGAAAGAGGTTCTATAACCTGCCCACGGTCACACAGCTAGTACCTGGGTGGGCTGGGATTTAACAGGGTGGTCTGGGCCCAGGGACTGGGCTGTTCTTTATCAGTACTTTTCTCTAATTCAGACACTGTGCTCTGAACCCCGTGTCACTGCTTTCTGTTTTCCCCATACTGCCTAATCCTTTGTTGCCAGCCTCTTATACTTTCTTCAGTCAACTCTGACTTTTTCCTAAAGTTGGTATTCAGTTTGTCAACAGTGAATTGGAGAGGCTCTTGATGTTATACAGAAAAAGCAGGTGAAGTTTTGTATGTGTGTGCTCTTGCTACTCCCTTTGACAGTTTTTTTTTATGATGCAGCTCTCTTTTCTGAAAGAAAAAAGTTCTTTTGTAAGTGCTATTGAAGTATAAGAGTTAACGTTCCAGATAAAATTTAGCTTTTATTTCTACACTTGACTATCATATGGATCAGGTTTTTATTTTCTGTAATGTGTTTACAGAGCACTTCATAGTTTAATGTATAGTGGGCTATGTAGACTTTCTGGTCAGCTGTTAATCTTGTTTTATAATTAGATAACATGATAGCCAGTGATAACTTCGCTTTTTAACTTTCTAATTGCTTCTTTTCTCCACAGCCTTTTATTTTGAAAAATTTCACACACAAAGAAAAGTTGAAAGAATAATGTATTTACACACCCCTAACCTGCTTCATCTCTCTTTATCTGTATACATACTTTGTTGATGTGAAACCATTTGAAAGTAATTTTTGGGTATCATGACATTTTATCCCTGAGCACTTCAGCATCCCTAAAAAAGGCGTTCTCTTACAAATCCATAGTACCATTATCACATCCAAAAAATGAAGCAGTAGTTCTATAATATCATCCAGTATAAACCCATATTAAGTTTCCCCAGTTATACCCAAAATACCTTTTATATTTTCCCAAACTAGGATCCAATCAAAATTCACATGCTGTGTTTTTTAGCCATTTTATCTGACTTGGAAAGCTTCATATGACCTCAGAAAAATCTATGTCTGAAACTTAAATTATTTATTCATGGGTGGAGAATTATGAATTTCAGTCTCTCTTTTCAGAGCTACTTACTCACTGTAATAGTTCACAATTCTTTTGAGTAAAACTAATAAAAATAGATTCCCAATGTTGTTCTTGTAAATGTTTTTAATAGGATTTAAAAATCCCTATATTCTCAATTTGGTCTGAGGTTTTGGCTCACATATTTTAAAATCCACATAAAAGCTTCTTCTGAATTCTGAGGTTTTTCTCTCGTTTTAGATTATCATTAATAATAAGTTCTTTGATCCTAGTTGAAAGGGCCATGCTAAATCAAATGGAATATATACTTTTGGTGTTTGACAAATGTCTTCTGATTGCCTTTTGCTTCTTTGTTTTAAAATGAATTTCTTTCTTTCTGATCTTTTACAGAGTGAAGTAATTGGGAAACCATTCAAGGATAACAGGAGGCATTGTATTATATTTTGCCAAATTAAAGCCTTATTTATGTTTTCACCCTTTCTACTTCGTCAGAAACACTGAACAGAGTTTTGTCTTTTCTAATCCTTGTTAGACTACTGATTTAAAGAGAGAGAAAAAGCCAACTCTGTAGACACCTTCAGAGTTTAGTTTTATAATAAAAACTCTTTGAATAATTAGACCTTTACATTCCTGAAGATAAAATAAACATGTAATCTTTTATCTTATTTTGCTCAATAAAATTGTTCAGAAGATCAAAAGTGGTAAAGACAATGTAAAATTTAACATTTTAATACTGATATTGTACACTGTTTTACTTAACATTTTGGGGAGTAACTGCCTCTGACTTCAACTCAAGAAAACACTTTTGTTGCTAATGTAATCGGTTTTGTAATGGCACCGGCAAATAAAGGGATGCTTATTATTCAGACTTGTTTTAATTTCATTGAGCTTTAACAGATTTCATTAGCACTGAAGGTCAACATGACTTAGAACACAATTAGTAATTACAACTTTCGGACAAGATGAGATAGGTATTGTTGCTTGTGTAATTAACTGGAGCTCTCGGTCTTCTGTGGCTCTGTGCAGTGTAAACCTTATCCAGAAGGGCTGTGGGTTACAGAAAGGATGAGGCAAGTGTTTAAGGTGTCAGACTTACTACCCCCAGTTCAGGTTGAGGAACTCTTAATTTATTATTACCATTAAGTAATAATTAACTTTTTAGTTTCCTTCTTGTCAGGTACTGTGTTACACAGTTTACATGCATCTTTTTTGTTGTTGAATAAAGTTTTTTTTCTTTTTAAAATAATTGGATGAAAATGCTGAGCTCTTCTGATACGAAATAACCACTGACAAATATCTTATATCACTGAGTATTAAAGTACCTATTAGGCCATATAGTGGCCCCTTTGCTGTTTCAGTCATGCTTCTTCCATGGAGCCTTTCCACTTCCTGTTCTTTCTGCTTAAAACTCTCTTCTCTTGAATATATCAGTCTTGGCTTGTTCCCTCACCATCTTGAAATCTGGTTCAATGTTGCCTGTTTCATCAGGTTTTTACTGATCATCCATTATCCCGCCCCCCCCCCCCCCATCTCCCTACCTATTTTTGTCTATAACATTTATAGTCTTCAATAGATTCTAATGTATTCACTCCTAGGCCCCCACCAGAGAATAAACACTGAGGGCAGGAATCATCTCTTGCTCTTTGTTTTATCCCCACCCTGAGAAAGTGCTTACATATTTAAATGAATGAATGGATGAAATTCATTCTTACAACTTGAGGATTATCTAAAGTGTTGCCTCCCAACCTTTTCACCTCGCAGCAGATACACCACATCATATTTCTGAGGTATAGAGAGAGGGAAAAGGCTGCTCAGGACCAGGGACGCCTGCCTGGGCACCTGGGTTTCCCAGGCCTTACTTGGCTGCTTTCAGCAAAACGCTGGGGAACTGATCTGAGGCCAGCCACTGGATCAGCATCCTCTCTCGCTTGTCCCTTTGCTGTTGCCTATAAAGATACTTAGGGCTCTGCCATCTGAAAAAAAGAGAAAAAAAACAAATCCCACCTTCTATTTTACAACCGTTTCTTGCTTTTCTCTCCCTTCAGAGGTAGTTCCTCAGAAGAATGATATATAATTGTATTATTTTTCAACCTCCCTCTGTGTTGGAACTGAATTTAAAAAAGTAAAATAATTGGAAGAGACTGAGGACTCAGTCCAGTCTCATTAATTTGTGTTCCTTTCCTCAACATCCCAACCAAATACACGTTCACCTTTTTGTCTCTGAAGTGGCAGGAAGTTCACGTTCCAGTTCGGGACAGTTGTCATTGATAGTGGTTACTAAGGTATTAAAAGTTGTGTTCCTGTTCCCCTCAGTTTGTCCTTCCTTACTCCAGAATTACATAGGAAAAGCTCACCACACTCCCGTTCAGATATTCTTCAAAGATGCCATGATAGCTCCATGCTCCCTGAAGTCCATTCCTCTCTAGGGTGCACATTCCCAGTTTCTCAGTTGCCCTGAATGATAAAAGGCCACAGGTCCATCTTTCCCCAGTGTAATTTAAGGAGATTGCTGGGAGCGGAAGGGAGCATCAAAAGTGAGGGAGCCATGTGTCCTCATCTCTAGTGGCTCCCCTTGCCACTATTGCAGCTGTTGAGGCAAGAAGCCCTAAGAAAATACTCAGATTGGGGAGAACCTACAGGAAGAGAAAAATAACCATAGTAGTTGGGAGCAGACTTGATCCCCCAAAACAAGGGAGAGAGGTGGAAAGGAGGAGTGGGGCTGCCTGTGAAGCAGGCTCTACCCCTCAGCTTGGTGTGGCAACACTAGTACATTTCCTGGATGTCTGTGACATGGTGTAAAGCACCCAGGCTTGAGTGCCTTGCAGGCATTCACCCCAGCAGCAAGAGGTTATGGGGTGTGCCCCTGGGCAGTAGCTGTGTTGCCCACAGAAAGTTTGAACCAAGGCCATGTTTTCCACGTGTCTTGCATCCCAGAACGAGCTGCATATGGGCACCTGCCACTCCTGGGATCTTTCCAGATGACATGTATGGGAGAAGCAGTGACCACCAGGAAACGGCTGCAGTTGTCCCCTCAGTTGATTAAAGAGATGTTTCTCCCTTGATCCTATTCATCATCTGGGTCCCTAGAGAAGGGAAGGCCAAGAGGTTAAAGAACAGACTCCTAGTCACTGCCATTCAGGCCAGTAGTCAGGCCTGAACTGGGGGAGGTGTGAGACGGTTATTAAACTGGGCTGGGCTGGACTTGCATTAACCAAAGTTGCAGGAAGGCTATGGGATCTACTTAGGATGTGCTCACGAGAGGTGCTGCAGAGTGTGGTTGAAGATTACGGTGGGGAAAACACGACGAAGTCCAGTATGTTATACTTGAGTCAATTTGGGTCATTTATGTTTTCCTTGAAAAAGGGGCCATTTCATATTCATTGGCGGGATTCTGTAAGACAGCTAACATCACTTGCACAACTTATAATATGCCAGACATTTTTAAAGCATACTTTACTTACATTAACTCATTTAATCCTCACCAGAATTTATTGGGAGTGCTTTTATCATCATTTCTATTTTATACATAGGAAACCGTGGCATAGGGAGGATAAAATTAAATTGTTCAAGTTCTCACAGCTATTAAGAAGCCAGGATTCCAGTCTCCAACTTAAGCTTTCTGGTTTGATTCACTTATTCAGACGTGTGTGTGTATGTGTATTCACATATATGTGTATATAATTATATATAGTCATTTTTAAAACTATGCTTTTTTTTTTTACCCTCATTTGTTTCTGATGTTAATGTGCCTTCTCAGTTTCTCCTGGTTGTACTTTCCAAGGGATTGTCAACCTCAGTGGTTCTCAAGGTGAGGTCTGCGCAGAGCCCTGGGCATGCCTGAGACCCGATACTGGAGACAGCAAGGTCAAAACTATACTAAAGATGTTACTTGCGTTTTTCAATGATGGTGCTAAAGCAATGTAGGTAAAACTCTGGTGCTTCAACAAGAATCAAAACAGTGGCTCCAAACTGTTAGTATTGTATTTTGCAATACAAACTATATCAGATTCACTTAATGTTTTTTTCTGATGAGATCAGTAGTGATATTAATAGTGATTTTTTGGGGTATATATAATGAAACACATTAACATTTGGAAAATCTGGATAACTCAGTGAACCAGTATTTCAATACACAATGTTACAAAAGCATGCATGGGTAAAAGTTCCATTTAAAAGCAAGATAAAATAATGGATTTTAATGTATCAGAGTACAAAAAGTTCACTGATTAAGTTTCAGACTTCATATTGCAATTAATCTTTAAGAAATCACCACTTATTGAGTTTTCCTATAGTATCCAAGAATATCCACAATTACCTGGAAGGGCTGCTCCTCTGTTTTCTAAGACACATCTGTGTGATTTTCTTCATATACTTCAACCAAAACAACATACGACAACAGATGGAGTGCAGAAGTGGTAGTCTTCTATTAAGTGAGATATTAAAGAAATTTGCAAACATGTAAAGCAATGCCAGCTCTTTTTTTTTTTTTTTTGCAACACATTTGCTGCCAGAACACCAGTGTAGTGAAAACCACCGTTAAGTCTAAGCCAAAATGGGAAAGGAAAACACACATAAACGTCATTGGACATGTAGATTTTGGCAAGTCTACCACTATTGGTCATCTGATCTACAAATGTGGTTTGATGGACAAAATAACCATCAAAAACTTTGAGGAGGAGGCTACTGAGAATGGAAAGGGCTCCTTCAAGTATACCTGGGCCTTAGATAAACAGAAAGCTGAATGTGAGTGTGGGATCACCATCAATATCTCCCTATGGAAATTTGAGACCGTCACTGATGCCCCAGGACACAGAGATTTTACCAAAAAACATGATTACAGGCACCTCTCAGCCTGGCTGTGCTGTCCTGATTGCTGCTGCTGGTGCTGGTGAATTTGAAGCAGGTCTCTCCAGGAATGGGCAGACCCGTGAGCATGCCCTTCTGGCTTACACACTGGGTGTGAAACAACTTGGTGTTAACAAAATAGATTCCACTGAGCCACCCTACAGCCAGAAGAGATACGAGGAAATCATTCAGGAAGTTAGCACCTGCTTTAAGAAAATTGGCTACAACCCTGACAGTAACATTTGTGCCAATTTCTGGTTGGAATGGTGACAACATGCTGGAGCCAAGTGCTAACATGCCTTGGTTCAAGGGATGGAAAGTCACCCTTAAAGGTGGCAGTGCCAATGAAACCACGCTGCTTGAAGCTCTGGATTCCATCCTGCCACCAGCTCATCCAACTGACAGGCCTTTGCGTCTGCCCCTCCAGGATGTCTACAAAACTGGTGGTATTGGTACTGTCGCTGTGGGCCGGAGTGGAGACTGCTGTTTTCAAACCCGGTATGGTGGTCACCTTTGCTGCAGTCAACGTTACAACTAAAGTAAAGTCTGTTGAAATGCACCATGAAGCTTTGAGTGAAGCTCTTCCTGGGGACAGTGTGGGTTTCAATGTCAAGCATGTGTCTGTCAAAGATGTTCATCATGGCAGTGCGGCTGGTGACAGCAAAAATGACCCACCAGTGGAGGCAGCTGGCTTCACGACTCAGATGAGTATCCTGAACCATCCAGGCCAAATCAGTGCCGGATACGCGCTGTGCTAGACTGTCACACAGCTCACATTGCTTACAGATTTGCTGAGCTGAAGGAGAAGGTTGATCATCGTTCTGGGAAAAAGCTGGAAGATGTCCCGAAGGTTTTGAAATCTTGTGATGCTGCCATTGTTGATATGCCGACGTTCTAAGAGTTTCTCTGATGATGCTCCTCTGGGCCGTTTTGCTGTTCGTGACATGAGACAGTTGCTGTGGGCGTCATCAAAGCAGTGGACAAGAAGGCAGCTGGAGCTGTCAAGGGCACCAAGTCTGCCCGGAAAGCTCAGAAGGCTAAATGAATATTATCCCCAATACCTGCCACCCTAGTTTTCTTTTTTTTTTCTTTTTATTTTTTAAAAGATTTTTGTTAAAAATATAGCTAATATACAATAGTATATTAATTTGGGGGGTACATCATAGTTATTCAACATTCATATACCTAAAGAAGTGACCACCATGATCAGTCCAGCAACCGTCTGACACCGTACTATGCTATCACAATATTATTGACTATAGTCTCTATGCTGTACGTTGCATCCCTATGACTAACTTGTTTTATATCTGGAAATTTGGACCTCTTATTCCCCTTTACCTTTCCTCCCCCCTTTTAATTTTTCAATTACAGTTGACATTCAATATTATTTTATATTAAATTCAGGTGTACAATATAGTGGTTAGACATTTATATATTTTAAGAAGTGATCCCCCCTGACTAATCTTGCACCCACCTGGCACTATACATAATTATTACCATATCATTGACCATATTCCCTATGCTTTACATCCCCATAACTATTTTGTATCTAATTTTTACTTCTTAATCCCTTCCCCTTTTTCACTCCACCCCCCATCTATCACCTTGTAAATCTAGTACCCACATGACACCATACATAGTTATCACATTATTGACTATTACCTTAAGCTATACCCTACATCCCCATGACTACTTTGTAACAAACAATTTGTGCTTCTTAACCCCCTTCCCCACCACACACCCTCAATCCCCCTCCCATCAGAGCAGGCCTGGGTCACCCACTGCCTGTGACCTGCTAGGGACTACCTGTAGGACATACAAAGCAATCCGAGGTGGTTCATTGCCTGTGCTAAATTTGGAGGTATGTGTGTGAGGCCATGCTCTGAACCAAGGATGGCAGCTACCAGTATTGGGCCTGGGGTAGCTCCACAAAAAGCCAACCACCCCCAGGCTGCTGCCACTTGCTGACTCCCTTAAGGTTCAGCCACTGATAAAGCCTCCTGTGGTACATGAGTTGGGTGAGGCAGGATCTCAGGGAGTCACTAGAGTGGAGTCACTAGAGTGGGAAGAGTTGTGGTCACCAGATTAATGTAGACTCTGGTTTGGTGCCAGTGCTGAGCCTGAAGCTACTAGCAAAAGTCTCAGAGCACACTGAGGCCAGTCATCACTTTCCTGGGGCCCGTGGACTCTGGATGGTTTTCCAAGAAAGCGTGCAATGGGTCGGGCTGGCTGCCCTCTAGAAAGTGCCTCCAGCATTGGGAGAGTTGGGTGGGGCGGGGTTCCAGCGAAACTCACCAGACCAATCAGATTCAAATTTGGCCATGTGGGGGTGGGCTCAACACAGGCAAGATGGCGCCTGCCTGTCAGCTGCAGGGAAGAAGGGCTTCTACAGGGAAAATGGCAGTCTTCCAGCCTTGCCTCGAAGCCGCACACCTCAGTCTGCCTCACCATATGCCTCTGACGTCCCTGAGTCACATCCCTCCGACTGACCCCAGGGTGAGTGCCTGGGAGTGAGAGAATCTGTGCGTGGGCTATTTAATAGGATGTTTGGGTTTTCCTCAGCCTTGCGTCCCACCTGGATGGTTGGAATTCCCCATTTTTCACGGCCAGATATTGTTGGGGCTCCTCTTCCCAGCACCCGTACTCCGAGCTGGAGAGCCTAGTGTGGGTCTGGGGTCCCTCATTTCTCTGGGGGGAACCTCTGTGGCTGAAATATCCCTCCTGATTCTCACCCACCACATGGAGGTTTGGGGCCATCTCGTTTTGTATCTCCGCCCCCCCCCCACCAGTCTCGATGTGGCTTCTTCATATCCTTAGTTATAAAACTTCTGTTCAGCCAGACTTCAGATGGTTCTCCAGGTTGATTGTTGTATAATTTAGTTGTAATTTTAATGTGTTCATGGAAGGAAGCATACACAGTATTTATCTACTCCACCATGTTGGATTTTCCCCAAGGCAATCAACCCCAGTCTTAATTAGTGGTGGGAGAATGGTTTCAGAACAGTTTGTCTTAATTGGCCATTTAAGTTTAATAGAAAAAGACTAGTTAATGATTTCAATGCATTGTAAAACCTTTAGAAGGAAAGGAGAATATTTTGTGGACCATTTGGTTTTTTTTTGGTGGCAGTTTTTAAGTTACTCGTTTTTAAAATCAGTGCTTTTTAATGGAAACAACTTGACCAAAAATTTGTCACAGAATTTTGAGACCCATTAAAACAAAATTTAATGAGAAACCTGTGTGTTCTTTTGGTCAACACTGTAACTTCCTATAGTACTACTCAGATAAGAGACTAAGAGTCTCCCATAACCTATTTCTGGTGTTACATCTGCTGAAATTTTAGAATTTGATAATTTTGGTTTAATTATTTTCTTGGTGGGAACTTTGGTTTTTTTCACCTTGTCTTAAGGGGAGGAATCATCTGTTTGCATAGTACAAACTATGGGAAGAGGTCTGTTGGTGCAACTTCACAGGTTAGGACGGATAAAGAGTAACTCTATTGATGTGTAAGCTAGTTTACAAAGGCCAAATTCTGTAATATTAAAGTCCACATGTTGCATATAAAATTTTGTATAGTTACATCAATACTGAGTGAATTTGTTGGTATGTCAAATTTTAGTTTTCCAGTTATTAAAATGTGAATTCTCACAATTACAAATACTGAGGTAGCTCAAAGAACCTAAAATGAGGCTTAAATAGTATTGAGCACTGTCTTGCTACAGTTAATTGTATCCAGATTCTAGGAAAAATAAATGTTACTGGAAATTGAAAAAAAGAAAGAAATGCCAGCCTTCTCACTACATCTTTTTGGTTAATTTGTTTTAGAAAATGACCTTATATTTCACAAAAACGTGTTCATTGTGTTGGTATTTTAAAATAAATTAAGAAATGAACATTTAGAATTTTTCTTGGTTTTAATTTCTAGTTCATTGAATATTGATAGAAATAACAAAGACAAAAGACTTTATAAGTGTAAAGGATATACAGTGGAATATTATTCAGCCTTAAAAAAGAATGACATCTTATCATTTGTGACAACTTGGATGAACCTTGATGGTATGCTAATTGAAAGAAATTATCAGAGAAAGGCACATACCATATGATTTCATTTATATGTGGAATCTAAAAAACAAAACAAATGAACAAACAAAACAAAACAGAAACAGACTCATAGACACAGAATAAACTCGTGGTTGCCAGAGGGAGGGGGCTCAGGGGATGGGTGAATAGGTGAAGGTGATTAATAGTACAAACTAACGGTTATAAAGTAAGTCTTGGGATATAATGTATAGCATAGGGAACGTAGTCAGTAATATTGTAATAATTGTATGGTGACAGATAAGTGCTAGACTTACCATGATGATCATTTCGTAAGGTATATGAATGTCGAATCCCTATGTTGTACATTTGAAACTAATATAATACTATATGTCAATTTAAAAAAGAGTGAAAGGAGTTCTGACACCAAAAATTTGAGAGCTACTGGTCTATTGGGGTGTTTTTTTCCAACAGTTTTTAATTATACTGGGCAACTCTATCAGCACTTCTGTGTTGTGTTACGTTGGTGCAAAAGTAATTGCGGTTTAAAAGGCTAAAATTGATCACAATAACTTTTGCACCAACCTAATATTTAGTTTTATATTTAATGTTTTTATCATTTTTATTTTTTTTTTTACTTTTTATTTTGTTACACTTCACCAACTTCTTGTCTTTAAATTAAATTCATATATTTTCAATTCTTATTTTTTAATAAATTCATTTTAGGCTGTAAGTTTTCCTTTGGATGTCTTTACATCCCACAGATTTTGATATGTAGGGTTTTTGTTGTCTTTCAGTTAATTAAAAAAAAACCCAGGAATTTTCAAACATGCAGAAAATCATGGAAAAATAGAAAAAAACTTGTCTACCACAATCTATCAAATATTAACATCTTGTCTAGTCTGTTCAATAAGTGGTGTTGGGAAACCTGGACGGACACATGCAAGAAAATGAAGCTGGACCACCTCCTTACACCATATACAAAAACAAATTCAAAATGGCTTAAAGACTTAAATGTAAGATCTGAAACCATAAAATATCTAGAAGAAAATATAGGAAGAAACTTCATGGACATTACCCGGAGTAAGATTTTCACTGATATATCCCCTCGCGCGAGCGAAGTAAGAGAAAAAATAAACATGTGGGATTACATCAAACTAAAAAGTTTTTTCACAGCAAAGGAAACCATCAATAAAACAAAAAGGGATCCTACTCTATGGGAAAAGATATTTGCCAATGATATATCTGATAAGGGATTAATATCACAAATCTATAAAAAACTTACTCAACTCAACTCCAAAAAAACAAACAACCCAATTAAAAAATGGGCAGAGGACTTGGGGAGACATTTCTCTAAGAAGGACATACAGAAGGCAAGAAGACATATGAAGAAATGCTCAACCTCACTAACCATCAGAGAAATGCAAATAAAAACCACAATGAGATACCACCTCACTCCAGTCAAAATGGCTATTATCAATAAATCAACAAACAACAAATGCTGGCGCGGATGTGGAGAAAAGGGAACGCTAGTGCACTGTTGGTGGGACTGCAGATTAGTGCAGCCACTATGGAAAACAGTATGGAGGTATCTCAGGAATCTGAAAATGGAACTACCCTATGATCCAGTAATTCCACTCCTAGGCATCTACCCGGAGAAATCCAAAACTCCAATTCAAAAATCTGTATGCACTCCTATGTTTATTGCAGCACTTTACACAATAGCCAAGATATGGAAACAACCAAAATGCCCATCGGTAGATGACTGGATTAAGAAGCTGTGGTACATTTATACAATGGAGTATTACGCAGCCATAAAGAAGAAAGAAATCTTATCATTTGCAGCAACATGGATGGATCTAGAGAACATTATGTTAAGTGAAATAAGTCAGAAAGAGAAAGACAAGTACCATATGATCTCACTTATATATGGAATCTAAAGAAAAGACTATGTGAATGAACTAATCAGAGTCAGTTTTGGGGACGCAGAGAAAAAACCGAGAGTGGTTAGATGGGTGTGTGGGAGGGGGTTGGGGATAAGGGGAAAGGTGAAGGGATTTGGAAGCAGCTGGTAACCACAAGATGGCCTCAGGGTTTTTCTTTTGAAAATTAATTTGGGGAAGGTATTCTATAATGTTGTAAAGATTTTGTTGGGTATCCGATGGACATGCGTCCTATTTGGGAGACCACCTCAGGGATACTGTGGATACCTGATCATGGCATTGTACATCAGAAGCTAAACATTAATGAATGCCAACTATAATTTTATATATATAATGTGATGGTTCAGTGTGAGGTCGGAGGGATAGTGGATGGGGGGAGGGGGGTTCACAGTATGAGGGATATAAATGATGAACGTCTAAGTATTACCTTGTTTTGTACACCTGAAACTAATAAATAAATTAATTAATTAAAAAAAAAAAAAAAAAAAAAAAAAAAAAAAAAAAAAAAATATTAACATCTTGTCATATTTGCTTGAGAGTTTTTTTTTGTTGTTGTTGTTGAAATAAAAGAAACTAAACACTAGTTATAGTTGAAGCATCTTGCATAACCCTCCCCCATCCCCATTCTCTCTTTGTCCAGAAGCAGCCACTGTTTCAGGTGATGTTTAGCATTTAATTTCATGTTGTTATGCAATAAATACACATGCATGTATCCAGAAACATGTAATAGTGTTTTGCATGTTTTCAAACATTATATAACTCACTCTCCGTTTGCTTTATTTGTTCAATATCAGCTTTAGAGTTTCTACATGCAGCTTTTATTCATTTTTAAGATATATACCACAATTTGTACATTCCACTGCTAAGGGACATTTAAGTTGTCAGCAATTTATAAAAATTTTATGTAACTTTCATTTTGATTTCCTATAAAAGATTTTTTTGGAGTGTGTATTTGTATTTTTCACATCATGGATTCTTAAATGTTTTCTAATATTGTTACATTTGAATCAATGAACATGACATGTATAACACCAATTTCTTGAATTTGTGAAGACTTGAGAAGAAAGAAAAAACTATAAACCACAAAAAATTTAGTCTCAGTTTAGAATAAAAGAGGTTATCAGCAAGAATGCTCAGCTTTGGCAGGAGATGATTTTATGATATGAAGTAGTTTGAAATTTCAAGTTTCTTTACCAGGCTGGTTATTACCCTCTTCAGTTAGAAAATGAGAAAGAGTTGGAGTATATTTATTTTTGGTGACCTCCAACACACAGGAAACAGAGTCAAAACAGGTAGGGAAAGGTCTCATGTACTTTATTTACCTTCATGCATGTCTCTTCCTTTTGCTATGAAGAATCAAGAAGCTGTGAGGTTTTGAGTTCAGAGCAGGTTCTTCCTGAGCTATTCAATACAAAGTTTTGGGATTTTATTCGATGCCAAGTATAAAGTTTCTGTTTAATTGCTGAATGTAGTATTCATTTCAAAATTTTTAAACTTAGGTATTGTTGATTTAATCCAGACTGTAGTTGTAGGAAATGGAAATTTGCTTACTTATGTTGATGAATTGTGTTCGTAAGTTCCATCACCACCTAAATTGTGCAGGCTCTTCTGATGCCTGCATATAGTTTTTTCCTTGCTAGCTGTTCAAGTAAAATAATGTGGCCAACCCAAATGCAACAATGAGTTTTTTTGAATTCCTTTGTTGCCAAGTACATGGTCAATATTTGTAAATATTCAAAGCAATGGAAAAGAATGAATATTTTCTATTTGTTAAATTCAAATTTGTTAATTAATATTCTCCCACAGCTTCCAGACTGTGTTTCTGGTTCGTTAGGTCTGGGATGAGGCTCAAGAATGTGCATTTAGAACAAGTTTTCAGTGCTGCTGCTTTGGGGACCGCACTTTGAAAATCATGCATTATGGTTTTCAATGTGCTTTTCTTCTGCAATTTTGTCACAGTTTCTTGTCAATAAGAGTTCTTGTCTTCAAACATTGATCAATATTGACTGATTATTTTTATATCATTTCTATAATTTCTACAGATTTGGGGAGCGAGGGAGGGAGAGAGATTGTAGCATGTGCTCAGCTACTACCTTGAAAACTGAATTTTCCCAAAATAAACTTAAAGGGATAAAAGTTCTACCTGGGGGTTTTCTTGGTGTTCCTTGATTATTTTCTGGTGATGGTACACAGGAGTATTTTTAAAAAACAAATTTATCTTAAACTTTTTACCTCTTTGACAGATTTCTTTATGCTACCCCAAACCTGAATATTCATGAAGGCTCTCCTACTGACCCATGTTACGATTTTTATCCCCTTAGAGGAAGAATCCATTGGAATAAAATAAGAAATAAGATGAGAAAAACAGATGTTTTTCTCATGTTTGATACCAAAGACAGGATAATTTATGCATCCAACAGTGTGAGGACAGTATGGAAACCCAGGGATAGAGATTCTTACAGCATCTTTGCATTGCTGTTCCCTTAGTGGACAGTCTCTACACTTATTCCTCTGTTAGGTAACATGTCCAGTCAGATGGAACAGGGATTTTTCTACCAATCTTGTTGCCCTTAATTTGATAACTATTTTGAATAAGCTAACTGCATTTCCTACCCACACTTGCATAGGAAACAGAAAACTTTCTTCCCTATGTGCTGAACACTTGGTATACTGTTACAATTAGCTGTAACAGACAACTGGCCCCATCCTCTAATCTTTCAGAATGGCTTTGGAATGAAGCACCTGAACTATTTCACCACCTTAGAATATATCACCCAACATCCTAAAATATATGCTTGCTTAGAATATCTCACTGAACTTTTAAGTAAAATATCTCACCCAACTTTATATAACTGATGCCCATATAAAGCGACCAATTAACCATTTGGGTGTCATTGCATTAATGATAATAATAATACAAAATAGTGGGACTCAAAATAATTGTAACGTTTCTTGAGTGCTATTTTCTTGGTACCATACTAAGTGTTTTAAGTGCATATTTCATTTTTGCTACTGATTTACTTTTGAACGTTATCTAAAAGATGTGTTGCTGTGGGAGTATAGTCTTTGGAATCTTTATAGATCTTTCCAGTGCCTAAGTTGAGTTGTTGGTAACTCAGAGACTAGACTTTCTAGAAGCTGAAAAAGGCAAGGAAAAGGATTCTCCCTCCAGAGCCTCCAGAAGGAACCCAATCCCCTCAACACCTCGATTTTACACCGGTGGGACCCATGTCAGACTTCTGACCCCCACGAGTATAAGAGAATAAATTTATGTTGTTTTTAAGGCACTAGGTTTCTGGTAACTTGTGACAGCAGCCCTAGGAAACTAAAACAACCACGCTTGGCTGCGATTTCCTGCCATCTGCACCCTGGATGGGCATTCTGCCTGTCTCATGACTAGACCAGTTCTGGCCCAGAGCAACCCAGTGAACTGTTTCTTCTGCCATCACTGGGCTGCAAGCACACCTGCTTCAGTGAGGCTGGACTTGCAGACCTTCCTGCCAAGTCTATCCTTTTCTAGGTCCTCTCCCTCAGCCCTAAGGTATCATTTACAGTGATTTTCACCTTGTTACAGGCCATCCCTATTATAATGAATAACTCTTATTATTAGATGTTCCCTGTTCACATCCTAGATTCTCATCCCCATAGTGCCCTGTGCTTTCTCACCACTGACTAAATCTCTCTCCTTGCTTTCTTCTTGCTTGAACCTTTCTACTCCTGCCCTTGAAGACTGTTTCCCTTGGACAATTAATACCATTCTTTAAAAAACAAAACAAAGGCTACTCCTTTGAATTTCATGTTATCTGGAAATATTGCCTCTCCTTGCTGCCAACCATATATCTGCTAGTCATCACTCCTCCCCTTTTTAAAAAACTGGCATCCACCTTATGGCTTTCTCTCCATGCAAATTTCACAACCATCAGAGGTAATTTGAACTTCCGTATGGATGTCCCACCAGCATTCTAAGCTCACGATATTTAGACCTTGACTCCTATGAAGTATTTTTTTTGGCTGCTGTAACGAATTACCACAAACTTTGTGAAAACAGCACAAATTTATTTTCTTACAGTTGTGGAGGCCAGAGGTAGAAAATCAATTTCAAGGGACTAAAGGTGTCAGCAGGACTGGTTCTTTCTGGAGGCTTTCAAGGAGAATCCATTCCCTTGTCTTTTTTACCTTCTAGAAGTCTTCTGCATTCCTTGGCTGGTGAGCCATCCTGAGTCACTCCAACCTCTTGCTTATGTTGTCACATCTCCTCCTTCCTACTTTGGCTTTCTTGCCTTCCTCTTATAGGGACACTTGTGATTATATTTAAGGCCTACGTGGATAACCCAGGATAGTCTTCCCATCTTAAGATCTTAAGATCTTAAGTCACATTTGCAGGTCCCTCTTGCCGTGTAACGTAACATAGTCACAGGTTCCGGGAATCAGGATGTGTCTGTCTTTGGGGGGCCATTGTTCAGATTACCACGACCCCACAGACCTTCGTCTCTCTCACACCTATGACAACACCTCCATCCTCGTCATTTTCTCCAGTATTCTATCCTCTGACACAATGTCCCATCGTTACAGGTCTCTTGGTGTCTACTTCCCACTGCTCCTGTCATTCGCTCTCATGGAGGCTTTGGGCCTTTAACAGCCTTTTTATTTTTTTACATTTATAATATCTACTGGTGTTATCCCTTTCTCTCTGGTCCATTATATCTACATCTTTTTTGTGAGTATATTAAATTCTGTCACCCTTTGTCCCTCACACATGCTCGCCAAAGAGCTCCACATCCGAATCTGTATGAGACCAAATGGGGAAGTGAGGTGGGGCTCTGGAATACGCAGGACTTGGAAAAGGGAAGACGGGGCAATGGTGCTGCTGCTCTTCATTCCCGCATCCACACTGAGGAGCTGAAAAGTGAGTTAGAAAGTTGAGGAGAAGGGAACTTTTCAGAGATTGCTGTTGTTGTGCCATGACTCCTTCCCCCACCAATGGGGAGAGATGGGGACATCTTCCATCTCAAGACGAGAGGAGGGGCCTTCAAGGGGACTGTCTCCAGGGCTTGTAATGCATCTTCTGTGTGTGGAAGACAGAGTGGACCGTGACTGACCCACTCCCTCCTGGAGAATCCAAAGGTCGAGAGAGACGGCCACTTTGATGGCAGATTAGGGGAGAGGTGGCTGTGCTGCATGGCTCCCATGGCCCCAGTTTTTCAGAACAAAGCGTATGTGGATGTCTGCCATGGGCCAGACGTGAGCCAAGGGAGGGAGAAAGCCAGTGAGATTGTCTTGGCTTCTGTTCAGAAGGACCATTTGGAGGGTGGAAAGACCACAACAGGCAAAAGGCAAAGGTACTATGAGATACCTATGAGTTGAGGAAGAAGTAAGCAGAAGGTTGGAAGAGAGGTGTGCTTGCCCTCAAGGCAAATGCAGCTGAGAGGCTCTGTGGCTGGGAATGAAGGACTCAGGGTGGAGCCGTACCCCAGAGCTCAGCTCCCAGTCACCGCTCAGAGGAAAGCTGTGTGGGAGCGTGCCCAGCCCATAGCACACTGTGTACGAGACACTACTGGTAGCCATTGGGGCTCAGTACCCATTACCCTAGCATGTTACAGTCTTGAGCATGTTCCCACATATAGCATAGGGCTGTGGTGAGAAAAATGCTAGCACGTATGTGAAGTGGCTGGCACAGGTCAGGCCCTGTGTCATGTGACCCTTCCACGGGAAACTAGAGCCGTCCTCATACGGCGAACTCTCAGGAGGGGCCAGCATGTGTGCCAAGGTGTGTCTGTGGAAGGGGAACTGGCCCCTGTTGCCAAATTAGGTTCTTGGAACACCATCTCTCGGTCTAATTTATTGGTTTGTCTTATTCTTTTTAATTTGGGTTCCAGTGTTAGGACTACATACAGATCTCAGCATGAAGTAGCATCTTGGCCTCGTCAAGGTGAAGCTCATTCCTTCTTGACTTCACTTCTATGGGCTTTTAAAAACTTTTTTCCTTTCTTTTTCTTTCTTTCTTTTTTTTTTTTTTTTTGTCTTTACTGGCTTGCTTTTTGGCTAGGAATAAAGGCCCTTGCCTGAACATATGAGTATGCTACAATATCTTATGGAGGATGTATGACTTTTATTCATTCGATAAGTTTTTATTATATGTCTTCTAGGAGCCAGGCACACGTTCTGGGGCAGGGGTGTAGCAGGGGACAGGAGACAGGGGGCTTGCAGAGGGTGACAAATCATAGAAATGCAGTGGAAGGGGCATTGAGTCAGGGACAGCTCCCAGGAGGACACACATCTAAGATCTAAGCTAAGGCCTGAAATGGGAGGTACAGGCAACGAAGGGAATGTGGGGGTGGGCAGGGCAGTGGCAGGCGGGGTGGGGCAGGAGGGACAGGAGGGGGTGCGGGATCATGTTAGGTGTGTTTCTACCTTTGTCTAAACGGCTCGCCCCGTTATCGTTGAGCAGGTATGTGATAACGGGGGCATGACAATTCCGTACCCGGACCTTCAAACGCTAAAGTGTTTCTGAACAAGAACCACAACATCAATCGTGACACTCGTTTGTGGATTGTGAGCAAAGAATCGAGACTCAGCTTCAGCACATCTTAGTCTATTCAGGCTGCTGTAACACAATCCCAGCTTATAAACCACAGAGGTGTATTTCTCACAGTTCTGGAGGCTGGAAGTCTGAAATCAGGGTGCCAGCACGGTGGAGGGAGGGCCTGCTTCCTGGTCGCTGACTTCTCGTTTTTCCTTCTGTGGGGGAAGGAGGCAGGGGGGTTCTCTCAGGCCTTTTTCGTAGGGATGTTATCTATCAGGACCTTATCACCTCTCAAAGTTCTCACCTAATACCATCATGTTGGGGGTTGGGTTTCAACACAGGAATTTCGGAAAGACACATTCAGGCGATAGCAAGCATCGTATCTGCTTTGAAATCTTCCTGACCACGTGTGGCCTGGCTACCAAAGGCCATACCAACCTCCACCTTTGCTGCCTTCCACTATAGGGGCCGAAAAGCCAAATGCGTACTTTCCCAGCTTTTTTTGCAACTAAGGGTGGCCATATAACCCAGATCTGGGCTGTGAACCCAAAGTGGAAGTCTACAGGAGAGGCTTCTGGGAAAGCAAAAGTTCTCTTGATTAAAAAAAAAAAAAAAAAAAAAGAAAGAAAGGAAAGAAGCACATGAGGTGGATTAGTCCTTTTGCCTTTCTTCTTTTTCTTGCCTGAACACAGAGGTGATGGCTGGAGCTGCAGCAGTCATCTTGTGAGCATGAAGGACAAGCCAGTATAATCGCAGGAGAAAAGGCCCTGAAAGCATTGGAACTCTGGCCGACCCCTGCAACTTCTCACCACCAAACTGCTGAGTATGTAAAACAAACCAACAAGCAAAACTCCATGATTTTGTTTAAACCTCTATAGTGATTTGCAGCCAAGACCAATCCTGTTACAACATGCTAGACAGAACCTAGGAATCCTTCCCCTGAGTTTCCATCTTATGTCTTGCACTGTCTTCCATTCCGTTATCACTGAGTATTTAGTTTGGTTTGTCCGTCTGACATTCCCATCTGGGAGCTCCTGAGGTCAGGGTCTATCTTACCATTTTGTGATTCCAGAAGCTACTGCAGTGCCTGGCACATGATAGCTGCTTAGCAATACTTCATTGAGTGAGTGAAGGACTGAATGATTGATGTGGTTGTGTGGATGGTGCTGGGAGGAGACATTAGTGGCAGTGAGACCAGCAAAGAGGTTGTAGCCGCGACGATCCAGGCAAGAGGCAATGAAAGCCTGAGCTAAAGCAGGACCGTGCAGACGAGAGAGAGGGATGGATTCGGGGGTGATTTAGGAGGCAGAAGGGATAGGACCTGGTATGGGCTTGGGGAAGAGAGGGAGGGAGAGGAACGCCTCAGGGATAGCTGAGAGCTCCTTCATGTCTGGTAGGTGTGGGCGTCCACGAGTTCTGTGATCTTGGGTCAGTTACCCAGACACGGTGGTGCCTTAGCCTTCTCAGGTGAAAAGTAAAGATAATGGTCGTACACACTTCTGCGGCTTGTGGTGGGGAGTAAATGACAGCACGTGGACGTCGCTTATAACAGTGCTTGGTACAGAGTGAGCAGCCCATACGTGTTATCAGTTCTCACCATGATACCACTATCGGGACAGGAGAGCAAGAAGCTCAGGGGCTTATTGAGAGAAAGGAAGATGAGAATGACTGGGAGAGGCGTTCAGGAGGAACAAGGAGGAAGAGCCAGGTGGCAGAGTGACCTTAGCATGCTAACCACCTGGGAAGGGAAGACTTTATTTATAGTGGGACTGCAAGTCATTTAGCGAGCTCACGAGGAATGGGACTAGAGACAGCCTGTTTTATTCAAGGCTGATTCAACTGGTTATGCTGCTTTGATTATTGTTCTAAACATATCCCAGGGGACTTGGGGGAAGACATGAAGACTTGAGGATGCTCATTTTTAACATGAGAAATGGAAAGCTATTCTGAGGCACAGCAGGAGTCTCAGGGGGGTTCTGCCTCAGAGATTTCTGAAACAATGAATGAAGCCCAACAGCCAGAACCTCAGAGGCAGTGGAGGATCCTACATGATCAGACACGGCGAGATGGCGGGCAGAAACCACGCTCTAGCTGCTGCATCCCGGGGCCTTGTATGAGGGAACAATGGGAACAATGACAAAAGCTCCCCATACTCCACTTACCCTCAGAGGGTCCAGTATTTTATCCTCTTTAATCCTCTTGATTTCCCACCAAGAGCAGGGTTTTATGATGCCCATTTTAAGGATAAGAAAACTGAGGATTGAAGAGATGAACATTTCCATGGTACACGAACAGGGAAGAGGTAGAACCAGGGTTCAAACTAGGTCTGGCTGCCAGGATTTAGCTATTTTCTTTTCACTGTGTGGCAACTCAACACTGCTTTTCAGGAAATTTGATTCAAGGAGATTTTGCTTCTGTATTACATGAGATGCTTTTCAGCTCATACTCAATATGACAGTTTACTCGCCACCAGGAAGAGCAGAGTATAAACCCTTTATCATGGCTAAATCATGGGCAGAGATGGAGGAGCCAGGGAGAGACACAGCTACAGCTCAGAGAGGAGCAAACTCACGCTGCTCGTGATGGTTAATTTTGTGTCAACTTGACTGGGCTATAGGTGCACAGATATTTGACCAAACATTATTCTGAATGTTTCTGTGAGGGTATTTTTGGATGAGATTATCATTTGAATCAGCCAACTAAGTGAAGCAGGTTGCTCTCCTTAATGTGGGAGGGCCTCCTCCAATCAGTGGAAGGCCTGGATAGAACAAAAAGGCTGACCCTCCCCAGAGAGACTGGGAATTCCTTCTGCCTGGCTGTCTCTGGGCTGGGACATGGGTTTTTCCTGTCTTCTGACTTGAATTGAAACATCAGCTCTTCCTGGGTCTCCAGCCTGCTGACTCTTGGGACTTGTCAGACTCCATAACCATGTGAACCCATTCCTTATAATAAATGCCCCGTCTCTCCTCTCTCTCTCTGCACATATACACACATTCTATTCGTCCCGTTTCTCTGGAGGCCTCAGATGAATATGTTGCAGTACCCTGCACATACACGCTAACAAATGCTGGTAAAGCAAGAAAGAATCTTTCCCTTCAAAATGCAGTAGAGACTACACGTAGTTATATGTGGATTTGAAGCACATATTAGTTATTAAGGACTGACTCCAGGAAAGGGACAAGTCACCGAGGCGAGGCATTACTGAGCAGGGCAGTGGGCAGCTCTCTTGCACGGACTCCGGGGGAGCCACCCCAGGCCCCATGGCAGCCCCTGTGAGTGCTCTAATGATCACACTGGTGTCCACTGACCAATCTGGAAGCTCTGCCTTCCCCCAGGCACAGGAGTGAAGAGGAAACGAGGTGGGCATGTGTCACACAGAACAGAATCAGCATAAAATACAAAAGCAGAGGAAAGGAAGACACTTCCTTTAGCCGGACCTGACTAAAGCTGTCCATCAAGTCCTAGCAAGGAGAGGTTGGAAGTTACTGTCAGAGCCCACCCTACTGCACATTAGTCATCTTTTGTTGTGTATAATTCTCATCACCTGGAATGACAGTAATAATAGTAAGTTTATTGAATGATTGCTATGTTCCAGCTGTGGTGCTAAATACTTTAAGGATATCATCTCATTTCACTTTCACACTAAATGAAGTAGATTTTATCATTGCCTTATTGTACCGATGAGAAAAGAAAGACTCAGAGAGATTCAGTGACTTGCCTAAGAGCAGAGAGCCACCAAGTGTCCCAATCAAGGCACTGGCCAGGCAGAGTGAGGTCGAGCCCATGTTGTTCGCTCCCTCACCGAGGGGGAATGTGGTTTCTCTGGTTGTGTTGGCTGGCCTCTGAGGGTTAAAGATCCCCTCCAAGTTCCTGAAGGGAGTGGTCCCTCACCTGACAACTGCAGTCGACTTTTGTGTCCAGACTGGGCTGAGCAGGTGCACAGCTTGTCTATTAAATATTGCCTTAGCCAAGCTGGTCCCTGATTGGATGTGCCATCTTTTTAGGTGACAATTCTCACCAATAGCAACATTTACTGCCTCTTAAGATGTCAGCATTGTACTTAGGTCACTTCCAAGTAACCAGGCTTTGGTTCCATACCCCTGCTCTGTCCCTCAAGCTGTGTGGCCATGGGTGAGTGATCTAAACTTTTAGAGCCCCAATCTTTGTGTCTTTCAAGTAGGAATTCTAGCTCCTTCTTCATAGAGTCATGGTGAGGATGAAAGATGAACATGGGTACCCGGCACTGAGAAGGCACTCACTGAGTGTTCGTCTCCCAAAGCCAAAGCTGTACCTTCTTAGTCCTGCAGCCTAATCCATCATCACTTAACACTTACAGGCATCTTAGGGTTTTTCCAACACACATGAATAGAACACTTCAGTCCAACCTGACAGACATTTGTTGAGGGTAAATATGATATTCTCTGATTCCCCCGTGTCCCTGGCTCCTGAGAGTGGGTCCTTGGTTTGTTACGTCCTGTCGGCCCTTGGTGTAGACTTGGTCGGCCCTGGAGGCTTTGACGGAACTGAGACTGCCATGGAGTCTCCTGCTTGGCCTTTCTGGGACTGCAGCACGAGTTCTCGGACTCACTGGAGAGAAGCACATACAGTCCTGGTTGTGTGGCTGGTGTCTCACACCCGACAGTAGAAATTTGGGAAACTATCTTCCTAGTGTTCAGTAAAAGAATTTCAGTCCTCTGCACCTTGGAGATGGCGAGAGTGGTGGTTTCTTCAGCAGGAGGAATGAGGCATCGGGATAAAGAAGTCTCTGTGGTCCTTGAATTCCTGTTTTACTTTCTCCCCATTAGTTTTCTCCTAAGACCCCAAAGGGACCTGGTGGAGTCTGATTATCGACTTCTCCATGAGGTGGGGACAGAGACCAGCGCCCGTTCTGAGGGTGGCCTGGGTGACTCCTGTTGTGTCACAGGTGTCTGCTCAGGAGCAAGCTGCTTGCTCGTCATCCTGACATCTGCTTTGTCCAGGTGCCAGAGCTATTTTTGGTGGCTGACTATAGGAGTTACTTCCCACCATCCCCAAGCAGATCTCATGAGCCTCTAATTGCTCTGAACCTCTGTGGGTTAGTGTGTGTGTGTGTGTGTGTGTGTGTGTGTGTGTGTGTGCCCACGCACATATGCTCACTTGCTTTATAAGCTTGCTCAGTGATAGTAAGTCTGAGTTAGCACCATAAGAGCTCCCTATGGAGTTTTCTGCCCTTCTTCATGACCACTGATTCCTCTTTATTCACTGGAGATAAAGTCTCTGAGGCAGAGAATCCATTTTGAACAAAGCCTGGTCTGGATGTGCTCTTCTGGTTGTGCTCAGCTGCCTGGGTGCTGGGGCTGGACAGAGACACTCGTAGGAACGGAGAGAGCAGCAGGGAAGGGCGTCCTGTGGGTTTGTACATAGCTCTGGGCTTGAGGCAAAAGCCGAGGGACGGAGGGACGAGACCCTTGTCAGGCCAGGTTCTTGTCCTTTAGAAGTGAACTGTACGACAGGTCATAAGCCAGGCCGGAAAGGGAGAAATAACTGGAAGATAAGGAAAGCCAAACAAAAGAAAGTAGATGTAAGTAGTTACAGCAACACGTTTTTCAGTTAGATCCAAGGAAGAAATGCCTCTTAGCAGTTCAGAAACCATAAGTGGGTTTCTAAGGAAGTGGGAACCCCTCCTCAAAGATGCCGTGAACAATAGAATAGCAGTAGCAGCAAAAACACTCACATTTTTACAGGCCTCACCTCTCACCAGGCATTGTGCTCAAGCCAGGACTCACTGAGTCCTTCTTGCTTCTCTGTGATACATGCAAGCTCAACCCGTTTTACCCAGATGGAAATGGAGGCTCAGAGTTTCAGCCACGGGCTGGAAATCACAAAAGGATGCATGGCAGCTCCTGGCTTCCAAAATGCAGGTCTGACCCTAAATTGTTCTCTTTCTCTGGTTTTGATTAATAGGATTTAAAACAATGTCAGCATGAGGGGTTTGGTGGTAGAATACACCCTGCCTGTTTCACAGGGCAGTTGTCAGGTCACAGAGGTTACGTGTATGAAAGCACTTTGTGAAATGTTCAATAATACTGTAAAAGCATTAATACCGGGAGGCTTTATTACTGTTTTCATTGGGTCATTTCAGTCTCCAACTCTGCCACTGGATTCTAAGTGCACACCACATATGCGCTCACTAGGGGGAGGCAATAGACAATGCATATAAGCAAACGTAGTCTTGGCAGGAAAGTGTATTTTTCTTGTAAATGATGCTAAGGGATTTAAAATAGAAAAGCAAAGGTTTGCATTAGGGACTGGCTGCCATTCTCATCAAGGTTTGATCTTGTGCTTTTGGTGAAGTGTTTCCACGAAGGCATCTTAGTCTATTATGTATAGTTTGCAGAGTGGTTGCTGCCCGACAAATGAATGGAAGGTATGCAAGGCTAAGCGCTGACTCTTTCTCGTTGTTCTTTGGCTTCTTGTCGCTGTCTCCTTGGGATCATTTCTGTGTTCATTGAGGTTCGGTTTCTCTTTCATTCTTTCTACTTCATTTCGCTTCAGACTGTGATTCTTGGTGATCTGAAGCAGAGCTAGTGAGGCATGTTCCTGACCCTTCCCATCTCTTTAATGGTGAGCTCCTGAGCTGGCCTGTTTGGCTATTGTATACAGACCATTCTATGGCTATTTCTAGGTCAGTTTCATCCCCATTTTTCTCCCCATGGCGAGTTGTTCTCTTTCCATTCTTCTAGAATTCTTCATTTCCCTGCTGCTACCTGCAAAGAATGTTGGTTGAGAAGGCCAAGCCCTGTAAATACCGCTAACTAGCTAGTTGACCTTGAGACATAGCCAAGTCCCACTGAGTCTTTGTTTTCAGGGGTAAGTATAATTTCCATGTTTACCTTCCAGATATAGCACTGTGTATTGTGTAACCCACCATTAGCCTGACTTTCGCCTCTGCTGTGCATGAGAAATTACCCAAATAGTCTGTCTTCTCTCCCACTTGAAGTATTTCTAGGGGTCAGTCCTCAGTACTCATGAAGCAGCCTCTACCTGTGGTGTCTGCTCTCTTACGCCAGGTACACACGATACCCCAGCCTCAGTAGACCAAAGCTACAGGGGGCTCTGTTGCCAAAGGAAGAGTGGCTCTCTTGCCTTTGGGTTACCACCTGCTTCAAGGATCCCAAAGCACTGTTGTGTGGCAGAGTTTTACAATCATCACAGTTGCCTCTCTCTCACATTCAGGACTAGCTGGAGGTAGATTCATAGTATAATAGCCCCCACACTCTCACCTTGAGAACCTCTCTTCTCCTTTAACAACCAAGGATGAATCAGTTGTGCTGGCCGCCCCATCCCCTAGGACAAGGCCTAAGTTTCTACGCCCTACTGGAAAGAAGTTATTTGTCAGGGCATCATGAAATTTTTGAACCCATAGGGACAAATCTTGAGTTCTTCCACCAAAGTCTTTTCAAGCACATAGATCGTTGTCAGGCTTGTCCCTATGGCTTCTGAAAACGTCTGACTCTCTGGTGACAAATGGGAAGCTCTGGCTGAAGATGAGATTTCGGTTGTAGTTGGAAAAAAACCACCATTTTCACCAGAACTATCCTCTTGTCCAGTCCCTCATAGTTCTTCCTAATTCCACATTTCCTTTATTCTCTTTCTTTCATTTTAAATACCATCATAACATGTTCAAAACTGAAGGGGACATGTCAAAAGAACACAGGATTTGCTTAAAGGGGCTACCCTAACCAAATTTAGGACAACTTGAGCATCAAAATTAATAATAACACTAATATATAATAACACATTGCATTGAAAACAGAGTCTACCAGTCTACATATATACTAAATAAAAGAGGGAAGGGAAAAGGGAAAGCCTTTTCTGTTTTTTTTGTTTGTTTGTTTATTTGTTTGTAAAGAATGCCAATTAATAAACATGGAGGAATGATACAAAACCATCATTTTTCAAGCACCATAGGAATAATTAATTCAGGTAAAAGTGTTTAATGGATGCTGAAACCACTGGGTGAAGGGTTGTTGGGGAAGATGACATCCACACAGTCTCAAAGTATCATCCCCTAGATTACTTACTAATTAAAAAGGGGAAAGGTACTTTTATGATGAAGATCGCTGGCAGACACCACCTTAACTAAGTGACCAAACAACATCACCAAGAAGGCCACATCAACATCCTGGCATCTGGTCTGACTGACACATGAGAACACACCACCACCTGCAAGAGATGCTTGCCAGGAATGTTGAGCTTGAATCTAATCAAGAATCAACAATCAAACATAACCAAATCTGGGGACATTCTGCAAAACAACTGCCCTGGATTCTTCAAAAATTCAATGTCATAAAACTCAAAATGTCTGGGAACTATCCCAGATAAAAGGAAATTAACGAGGCATTTCAACTAAATGCAATGTGCATTCCTTGACTGGATCCTGGATGTTGGGGGAAAATCCGACTCTAAAGGACAGCATTAGGACAACTGAAGAACTTTGAATATAGACAGTAATAGTTTTACATCAGTGTTAGAAACCACAATTTGTATACTAAAGGAAAAATTTAAATGAAATTAGAAATAAAATAAAGTATCATTTATTATATATGCATGTGTGTCTCAGAAAAATCATCTCTTACGTTTTTCTAAGTCTCCAAATTTTATGGGCTGGTACATAGTCCTGTGATCCTTACTCGCTCCTTTTCTGATCTTCTCTCTCAATTTTCTTTCCTTTAGTTTTCTGTTAGAGGAATCTCACAAAGAAGAGGGAAAATAATCAAGAAATGGCAGTTGAAGGGCACCATTATAGCCGGTGGTGTTTCCCTTCGGGACAATTGTGGGACAGCCACAGCCTTTCATGGCAGGGGCCATTTGTTTTTGTTGGATAAGTGCTTGTATAGCATTGGTTTGGGGTAAGACATTTTTACTTCCTTTGGGTCCTAAAGGTTGCATATTTGAAAAAACACAGCACTTCCTTTCTTTGCTCTTTCTAGCTCAACACCCAGGGCAGCCGCGTGGAACAAGGGAGGCTCCATCAATGGGCCGTGTGGGGTGTGTATCTCCTTGGGCTACACCAGTGGCAGGGAAGCCTGCAGCTCCTTGCCAAGAGGAGATAAGTAGTTGCTATTTAAAAATTATTATCGTTATTATTGCTGTTATTGTTATTGGAGTTCCCAAAGCCCCAAAACTTAAAGGAGCACAAGGTTGACTTCATAAATAATAGAATTGGAAAGAATGAATAATTAAGTAGGAACAGCCTTTTCTGCCAAATGCAAACTTTTTCTTGGCTTTGGAGACGGGTTTTTTTTTTTTTTTTTTGAGTTAGAAAAGGAGATAAATTGAATTTGTTGTCAGGAGTATGTCAGAGAAAGAATCACACTGTCAGAGCCAAGCCCTGGTTTGGGGATGTGTTGACAGAAACCTCAGGTAACTGTGGGTGACCTGTGTTCCCTGTATGTGGTGTCCATAGAGACAGAGAAGTCAGAGGGGACTGGGGAACAGCCAGGGGGCTCGGAGGCAGCCTGGTGGAGACCGGGCACCCATTTTAATACAAAGAGAATACGCAAAGGTCCTGTGCCCCCTGGAAGGGCAGGGAGGGGCTGAGAGAGGCCCCGAGTGGGGATGGGAAATAGTTGGTTTGCATGGACATTTATTTAATTTTGACAAGATTAAGTTCACTACCATCACAGAACAGGGGCTCAGATACAAAAATTAAATTTATTTATATAAAATTAACATTATATCTTGACAGTCTGAGCCAGAGTTTGTGAAATTTGAATGGCTACACCTATTTTGTTGAGGTTAGCTGGGGCCTGAACAAATGAGCACACATTGTTCTGCTGTTACCGAGAGTGGACTGTACCTGAATCTCTTTGCTTGTTTTGATTTGGTTGAACAGGACTCTGAGGCCAGGCCCTTTATTTTAGCGCAGTTCTCCTGGTCCATCTGGGATTCTGGTAACAGAAGACTCCAGTGGTTTTCAGCAAAGTTTCCTCCACTTTTCCAGGGCTTACTTCCCATCTTCAGTCTGCATCCTATGGCCCAGATGGTGGAGATGACTGTAAAGGCCCTGGGGACCCAGACACCCACAGGAGAATCCCATCCAGCAGCTCCTACAAAGCAGGAGGTTCTCTTCCACTCCACAGGGCAGGAACACGTGCTACTGTTTTTCTTTCAGCCGCCCACATAAGTTCCTGGCTGGTGGGGGTGGTCAGATTTGAAGGCAGCTGGGAGGAGGAGTTAGTTGCAAGGGGCACAGAGCACCCAGGGGTAGGAGGCATCCCTGCAGCTGTGAGCTCCCTCCTTCTCTCCCCAGCACCTAGGATGAAAGGTCCTGCTGGGAGACCACCAGCTCAGGGAAGCCACTGAGCTGAGGGGGCCTTTTGGTTGTTGTGAAGGGATCACGCAGGTGAGTGTGACTTTTGGGGACCCAAAGAACTTAACACAGAAATCTGTAGCTTTAGGAGCCTCGAGGAAACTCTATTCTGAGGTTTTGAGTTTTAAATCTCAAGTAATAAACAGTCCATTACCCAAGAGACTTACTGCTCTAGGAAACAGAATGTACTGCTTGGGCAGGAGAAGATGGGGTGGGGTGGCTTCTCTATCCCCAGAAGAATGTTGACTGGTACTAAATGGCTCAGCGATGGTCATGGGCCTTTGGAAGTTGCACAGTCTGATGAGCAATTTTGTCTGTTTTAAAGGACTCTTGCTCCAGCTCCTTCTCCTCAGCACTTTGCTGTCCCTAGCACTCCAGATGGTGACAGCTGGATCCTGCCTGGCTGCACTCACCTTTTAATGGAGGGAGATGCCCTTTCCAGACACAAAACATTGAAGGGTCAGCGCTCAGTCAGGCACCTACCCCGAAAAGGTGTTAAGTGCAAGACACAAGCCAGCTGCCAGTTTCTTAATCCGGAAAAATGGGAAAGGGATGGGGCTGGTTAAAGGAGGGAAGGAGGTAAAAGATGCAGCTTATTATAAAGGATATTCACATGGCAGTGCAAATACAATAAAGCAGGAAATCAGGAAGAATAAACAAGTTTGTAAACAATGAAGGCAGATGCAGTCACAATTTACCTCCCACCTTTTTGGCAGCTAGGGCAAAACGTTTAGTATAATAATGGACAAGAGAATTTCGGTTTCCTACTAATAATAGCTAATATTTTATGGCTTCTTGGTAGCAGGCACTGTTCAGGCACTTGCCAGGGAATGGCTCATTTCATCCTTACATCCTGACTTTATGCCCATTTTTACATGTGAGAGAACAGAGAGAGGGGTTACATAATTGGGAAGTGGTGGCCCCAGTTAGGCTATCTAACTCCACAGCCCAACTTAAACCCCTTAGCCTAATGCTGTGCTGCCTGAGTATATGGAAAAGGGGATGTTTGGTTCTTTATGACTTCTTGATATGCGTCATTAAACCAAGAACTAGTGAGAAGTCCGACAATTGGCCAATGGGCCAAAACTGATTCCATCTGGTCAGTAATATGTCTGTGAATTATGAGCGGAAATTGTGTGAGGAAAGCCTGCCTCAGGGAGCAGGTGCAACAAAGCATTAGGTGTCTTCCATCCCTGAAGGTCACTTGGAGAGGCAGAGAGCCCTTGCTTCACATTAGGCTTCTTAACCTTCAGATGCCGCCGATTCCAGTGATGGATTCAGAATAGTTCACAGCTAGGTTGAAAATCAGGAGCAACGGGTAATGGTTTCCTTTAACTAAATATCATGTCATTTTATCTGACACGTCTTGGGTGCCCCTTATTTTCGTGGTCTCACTTCTCTCTCAGATGCAGCTGCTTACTCCATCTCAGCTGTTGGCAGTAGGGATTGATGGGCAGGTCTCCGGTGGGTTTCTGATGCCCAGAGTCACTGCCTCCTCCCAGCATTTCTGGATGTGAATGAGCATCGTGCCACAGGGTGGGGGCTCTGGCTTCTTCAGGGGCAGGGGGCCATTCGATGCAACTCAGAGATGCATGGAAGTTCATGAACCCCCATGGGCCTCATTTTGGTCAGTGAGGTTGGAGATGGGTAGATAAATTTCCTCTCCATTTTTTCTTTTGATGAAAAGTGCTGAGGTACATTTTTTTCCTCTTTATGGCTTGAGCAGAGATGTCTTGTGTGGTCAAACAGGTACACCTATTGGGCAATGGCTGCATCTTGTGAATACTTGTTGAGAAGCAGTGGATAGCATGGTAAGATTATAACTGCATTTGCTTTCCATTCTTCCCTGACTCACCCTCCTTTCTCCTCACTTTCACTGCCCTGACAGTGCACTTTCAAACTAAAGCGTTTGCCTTTAGACCTTGCCTAAGGAATGTAGGCTAAAAGTAAGCTAACATGAGCTTTGGAGGCAAAGTAAAGTTCTTTCTGAACTTCACCTCTTGCTCACTGTCCTGTGCCATGCAGTCGTAAGGGAAGACGACTGTCCGTGGACCAGACTGCCCAAGAAACACTGGCTATGTGGGAGATGTGGGCTCTGCTCAGAGAGCCTGATCTCCATCCAATGTCTTCATGGCAAGTTTGATTGGGGTGGGGAATTCAGAAGCAGAGGACAGTGACAGTTGCCACCATCTTTCATTGCCTTGCTGTTTACCTGGTCCTGCCTTGTTGGTCCCATCTTCTCTCTTTTGTATTTGTACTAGTAGATATGCCTTCAGCCTTCAAATCTCACCATACTGAGATGATCCAAATTCCTCTGAGCCTTGTCTTCTCTTCCTGGTAAGCTCAATGATGGCTCAGCCCCCAAAGACTGCAAATCTCTGTTGTGAATTAGCGATATTAGAAAGTTACTGCTATGACTTTCCATTCTAGTCACTCTGAACAAATTTCCTTGCTCTGATGTGACTGCCAAATTCCTGTGGGACTCTTCACAGATGAATTCTAGACAGCTGAGCATCTTGTTGGCAAACAGAGAAATAAAAACTGGAACTGTTTCCCCGCGTGGTCATCTGTGGGCCCCTGGCTGTAGAGAAGTTTCACAATGAAACACCATGTGGTCACCAGAGACACATATTTCAGATCCCTTTCTATTGGCTCTCACACAACAATGACATCACCTAAGATTTCATAAGCTAATGAATCTCTAAAACTCCAACTTAAGTCTTTAGGGTTTATAAAGTATTCCCAAATTCTTCTGTTGATGTCATAATAAAAATACTGGAACAAAGCCTCTTCATAGCAAAGCTGCTGAACCTCCTTCTGAGCTACTGATGAGGGGCTGCCTTGGTGGGACTGGTGTGAAAGAGGCGCCTTATTTGGGGAGAGAAAGGATTAGTTCATAATTTCAGAGTCCCTTGGGCTGGGCCAGATTGGAGATAAGATGGAGGAAGTTCTTTGAGTGTCACAGAAAGCAACCTAGCAGTGTACAATCTCCAGAGCTCTGTCCTTTTCCACCTCAAATCTTTAGGTAGACAGCTCTGAGGCAGAGGGGTACATTGTGGAAACTATGCCCCTCTGACTGAGACTGGCAATTCTCCTGGGTTCGCTGCTTGGAGGGAAAGTAATTTAAACTGACTCTTCCTGGGCTTTTCAGAGAAGCTCCATTTGGGCATATGGTGTCTTGAGGCTATGGCCTCAGAAGCAGGTGTTATCTGGGCCTGCTCTGAAAGGAGCTTCTCAGTGAGCAAGTGTTAGGTGTGGTGAAAGGCGGGGGACTTCGGTAAAGGTAAGGCAGGGAGAAGTCCCGGGATGTCCAAAGAGAAAGCATCAGAGCTTCTGCATGAGAGTTGCTCTGGTCTAAGAACCAGAAGCAAGCTGAGAGTGCTGAGACCCCATGCTTAAGCCTTGGGTCTCTTTCTCCATCCATCGTGAACTGCGTCCCATTGTCCTCCCTGGCTAGTGAGACCCCCTACACGTGTCTGGTTCCCCAGAAACCAAATAATTGAGGGGGCATCATGGACAGGAGGGTCCCCACACAGGGGCTTCTAGGATCAACACGGGTTCTTCTGGGAAGAGTTTTCTGCTCTTCTACCTTGAATACTTTTTGCTGCTTAATGGATGAGCATTAGAACAGCACAGACTCATCTCAGGCTGTACACTTCAAGCCGTGTATGTTGCAGGGACAACCAGCATGAAAACAGTCTGATGCATTTGGAGTCAAAGACTTTTTTGCTGTGGTTCTTTTGGGATAACAGACCTGCAAACAGAGATCTTTTCCCAGTGTTCTCTTAGTCGTAACTTTGGTGCCAGGGTGTCTGACTGCTGTTTTGTCTGGAGATGCATCCAGAATTGACGACAGATGATTCAGCCTGGGGTCTAGTTTCTCTCTCTCCATAGACTCAGCAGGACTGTCAGTTGATAGGTCACCACAGGCCTTCTGAAAGCAGACTCGGCCTCTACTCAGCTCCTTTTGTCTCTCAACTTCCTTCAGCCTGCATGAAACTTCACAGCCAGTCTGACCGCTCCCATAAAGCAGGCTGGGTAAATTCCCAGGAAGCAAGGTAACTAGATAACATTTCCATGGCGGCTTAGTTCTTCTGTTTTTCTACTTGGTTTGTTCATGTCTCTTCTCCTTCCCTACACAACGTTTTTTGTTTTGTTTTGTTTTTTTTTAAATGTTAATCAAATGGGGACCCCAGTAGGCTGTTGAGACACTCATGGTTGCTGGTTTTTCTTGGAGTGCTGAGGGGTAACTAATGTTCACTGTCGAGAAAGGAAAATGCTTTACTCTGGAACCCCAGGACCCTGCTACACACACAGCTGCTTCTCTTTGATGAGGCACGCTAACTACTCATTTTATTTTTCTGATAATCTGGGCATCTCCTTGATTTTCAAACTTCTAAAAGGGACAGACCTTTCCTCAAGTGAAAAACCATCGTCCCGATAATGTTAAGTAGATAAATCAGAAGCCTCGGCTGTGGAGGTGGCATAGATAGATACTCCCCTCTCTTGACCTTTTCTTTCCCCCTTCCTCTCCTGGCAGCAGTCCATGAGACCCCTCCACAAGACTCTGGCGCTCTGTGGAACAGTGCAAAACTACTATGCTTGCAGGAAGTGTGAGCTGATATATTTTGGTACTTACTGGCAAGACCATATACCATTAAAGACTATATATATCATCCATTTGACAAAAGCATTTTAGGCTATTAATGGCTACTATACAAGGCCATTTGGTAGCTAGAGTTACTTCCTGCCCGGAGGAAAGTAGCAACTTGAATTCTATAACAGGCACATAGATATGTGTATGTTGAGTGCCCATTTCCAGTGTGGCCACCATGACCTCGCCCAGAACAACACAAAGGTGTAAGGGAGGTCACTTGTTGTCTTGAGAACTGCAAGTCTGCTTAGGACTCAAGCAGAAGAGATTCCTCCATCATTTCTGAATCAAAGCTCCTTGACCGCCAAAAAACCAAAGGGCTTCCTTTTGGTTTACCTTGAACCTCTGTTGGTGCAGTGAAGCTGGTCTGTTCCATATTACTTGAAGGTCATCGATAACAGATGAATAACTTTGGTGACTGTTACATAATTGTTTTAGGGCTCATGAGTTAGAATTGACTTCCACCTCCCTGACAAGTTTTCAGTAGCTACATGTCTGTGATTCCCATTGCTAGAGCATCCCATGGACCATTCGCCAACTTGCTGGGGCCATCTTTCTCAACAAGCACAGCTAAGGAGACATGGAGAGCAGGTGGAAATGTGGACAGCCTGAGGTCATACACTGATGAGGCTTTGTATATGATTCTAACCTACCCCAGCCAACGGCTGTTAACACTGCAGCTTCCACAGAGCGTGATCAGAGAAATTGTTAGTTACAGCCCACTTTGTCATGTGAAAGAAAAAAGGAACAAGGACTTGGAAATAACGTACGAACTTATTCTGATAAATCACATTCTGTTAATTTCCAAATATTTCTGAGAAATCAGGAAGGTGGTTTTTTAGTTCATGACTGAGTGATTGCTAATTGGTTATGCATTTTAAATCACACAGAGAATTACATTTCATGTTGTTGCCTTCCTCTGGAGAGATACTTGTTTTATTTCACAGAGCTTTAGCTGTGATGTCTTGGGATTGGCACACACCACTTGGTCCTCCCTGAAAATTCATAGATAGGGAATTTAAAAAATTTCTTTGGGTGAGTGTAAAATAATAGGTACTAAATTCTCTGACCGATTTATTCATCCCATAACACTGAAATAGTACCTGCCAGGCCTGATGGAGTGCGCCTGCTCCATCCAAGGGGTCTTCCCCCTCTCTCTGGAGATAAGCATGAGTTCCCTCTCCTGCCTTCACCCGGTGACACATCCCTCAAACACGTTGTGCCATAAACTATCTTCCTTGGTTTATGAAAAGGCAGTGGTGCAATGAGTTTCAATAGTGAGGTTCTGGCTTGCGTGTCTTACGCGGTGGGGCTGACAAGTGGAAATAGTGACCTTCATTTACGATAGAGATGCTGACATCTCCTACCACAGGAAGAGCTTCGACTTGCGTTTTCTTCAATCAGTGGTGATAAATTTGCCATTCAGTCACTCAGTAAACATCAGTGGATCAGCTTCTCCATGTTCTGATCTGCTCCTTTTGCTTTTTCTTTGCATGTTCAGGAGCTTGTCTGTTGGTGAATTGTCTGGTGCTAACGCGATGCTGAGTATGCTCGTGGACAAGAGTACAACTCTGAATGAACCTATAGTTCTTAGCACAACCCTTAAACCTATGGAGCAATTAGATCAGCCACAATCCCCCTTTTCTGATAAGCAAGATTTCAAAATAATCACTAAAAGCTAATTAAAGCCATAGTGAAGAAATAAAGAACATGGGCTTCAGAATTGTCCGGGCTTGACTTCGGACTCTGCCACATACTGCTTAGGACACTCTGGGCAAGATACTTCACCTCACGGTACCTCAGTTCTCTCACCTGGAAAATGGGGTAATACCAGCTACTTATCTTCTAGGGTTAGTGTGAGGATGAACTGAGATAATCCTCTAAAAATTTATAGAGTAGAACCTGACACAGGGCTCTTAGTAAATGCTAGCCATTGTTGTGGTTATTATAATTGTAATTATTTTTTGATCTCTTTAATTTTCTTAGTTTTTGTGGGAAATATAGTTGTGAAGAGTAAACGTTGCATATGACAATGACAATAACCTTGTGATTTACCGGATCCTTATCTAAAAGCTTTTTGGGGTGTACTATATCGTTCTCCCTTCTCATCCCCAGGCACAAAGGGAAAGGCATAGCAAAGGTAGGGCAGATCAGGAGACAGAAAGCTGTGTGTTACTAGTGAAACTCCTTGACTATGGAACAACTTTGGCTCAATTCTTCATTCATCTCAGGTCACTGTTCCCCCGTGTACAAAACTGACATGTTGGAAACCACAGTAGGTGGCAGTGACAGCTTTGAGAAATGTATGCATTGTGGTTTGATACATACTTTAAAAACTTGTGTGTGTAACGTGGTGCAAGTGAGCAAAAACCCACCTGGCTCTTCGGAAGTGTTTTCATGTGGTGGAAAAAAAAAAGCCTATCATCTATTGAGCCCCAATTATATGCTAGGTTCTACATATTTATTTTCTCATTTATTCTTCATAGCAACTTCATAAGGAAATTGTATTATTCCTGTTTTTCAGATGCAGAATCTGTGCATCCAAGAGTTTAAGTGACATGTTCAAGTTCATGTGGTTAGTGAGAAGCAGGGAAGGGGTTCAAAGCCAGACCTTTCTTAACTATGGCCTCTGTGTGGTCCAGGCCAGAACATTTCGTTACCAATGCAAGATTCTCCTTTTGAAAGGGCAGTTGGCTATTCTGTCAGCCTGTGTCCTTGGGTAATTGTGATTAGCAGAATGCCCTGGCAGCCTGAGATCACATGTAGTGTGAGCATGAAATACTCCTTTGTGGTTTCCAGTCATTAAGATTTTGGAGTTCTTTGTTACGCAGCATATCCCAGCATATCTTGACTAACAAATGCTCCAATTAAGGTAATTAACACTGATAGCTAAATTATCTCTGTAATTTTCCTATTTGTCAGGTAGAGATAGCAGGCTGGATCATCTTGGGAACTAATGATTAAATGTTTCTTAGTGCTAACAAGGTAGGTCATGTGTTGAAATATTTTTTTCAGTGTTTTCTTTCTGATCAAATTCTTTTCCTTCTTTTGCCTTTTTCCACCCCCTCTCCCCAACACTCTCCACCTTTTCCATTCCTTGTCCTGGGTGGGCATTATTCTGGTCTGTATAGAGATCAAATGCCTACTGCCTAGTAGCACTCAAATATTTCTTAAAATAGGAGGGAAAATTCAGAATCCAGAAAAGCAAAGTGTTGAATTCCAAATCCTCTTCTCTTCACAATTTGGTTTAGAAAATGATGTTTAAGGAGTTTACCTTTACCTTTAATGAAACAAAGCAATTATAAGACCCAATTTTTCAGTTTTCACATATCTTCAAAGTTCCTTTCACCCTCATTTCTCTTGGTACTGCATCTGTGTGGCCTGAGGAGGACTCTTGGCTAGGAGGCTTGTGCAAGCAGATTGAATTTATTTCTGGCTGAGGCCATTCCTGTCTGTCATCCAATTATCATTAATAAATATTTAAATGTCAGACCAGCAGCCCCCGAATGGAACAGCAGCCCCCTGGGTATTAGGCCTCTGTGAGTTCTAGCTGATCATTATTAATTCAATGAATGTACTTGTAAATTGGCTAAGAACACACAATGGAAGCATTTACAAGTGCTCTTATCAAAGATGTGTGCTTGCTCCATGGAAAGATGTTTTAGATTTGCTTTTGCCTCATTCCAAGAAAATATGAGATTTAATTTGCTTCAAACTAAATGCTCCTTTAGTTTCTTGCCCAAATATTAAACAAGAATCAGACAGGTTGGAAGAGCTATCTTCATATTGTTCTGCGTGATTTGGAGGTTTGTAGGGTCACTTTTTGAGCTAATGTGAATTGGCAGGCAAAATGTTTTCCCCTGAGATGAATTATGTGCTCAGGGTTACCTGGGTTTTTTTTTTTATCCACATTAGACAGAATTCAGAAGTAGATAGAAATAAAATGACCCATTATCAAATAATCAATGAAAAAGCTACACTCCTGCAATGTTTCTGGATCAATATACAAGTTACCTTTCAGATAGATGAATTATTCTGGTATAGTTCAGAGCAGAACGAAGCCTACTTCCAGCCAGACTTCCCAAATACATAGTGGGTGAAAGCAGACAGAGAAGGCATTAACCCACCAGAGACAAGAAGGAGGGGTGCTCTCTGCATCCTCCTTTACTAAGCAATGCCCGGTGAAAGAGTTGGGAACATGGTTTGGGAAACATTGATCCAGAGGTATAAGCCACTAAAGGTTAAGGGGATAGCATAGATGAAGCTCTGGGGAAAAGGTATGTTCATACCTTGTGGGCAGGACTATAAATCAGCAAAGACTTCCTGAAAGGCAATTTCAGTTATCCATCAGAATTTAAATTTCTATATTCTTTGACCTAACTTTCCATTTTTACGAATTTATCCTACAAGCGTTGTTGTATAAGCATAAAAAGATATTTGTATAAGGATGTTTGTTTGTTGTGATGGTAAACAGATAACTTGAAAATATCCATCAAAAGGGGAATGTGGTCTAAATAAACTGTAATCTATCAATACTGCTGAATATTATCAGCCATTGAAAAAATGAGGTAACTATATATGTGCTGACATATGATGTTGGGGAAGTTATTCAACCTCTCACTGCTTGAGGTTTCTTATTTGTAAAATGAGCATAGTATTTAATAACTATTTCTTGAGTGACAAACTGAATATATTTGTATGTGTATGTATGTTGTACATACACTTTTTTTATTTTATTTTGGGGAAGACTAAAATTTAGAAAAGTAACTGAAAAACCCAGTAGATAGAGCTAAGTTTGGAATCCCAAGACCCTAATCTAGGAGCGGAGGGGTGGGAGATGGGGAGACAAAGGAAGAAGGAAAGTAATCTTTACTGAAAATACACACTATACTAGGCTATCTGCTATATCCTTTAAATAATCATATAATTTCATTCTCACAATCATCTCAAGTAGGTATTATTATCCACACTTTATAGGTGAGAATAATGAGGCTCAGAGAAACTTACCAAGGTCATACAGTTGTGGGTAGCAGAACTAGGTTTCCAGTCAAGGTCTAATGTCTTTCCACCACCTCCTTGCATGCTAAGACCGTATCTTACTCATCCCTGAATATTCAGCGTCTAGTACAGGGCCTGACTCCATAATGCTTGTTACATTTAATTAAATATTTGCTGAAAAAAATTGAGGATGCTGACATAGACCACTCCTGGCTTTGCATTCTTTAATATATGGGAATGATTATTATGATACTTTCTTTAATGTGTAAGTTTTTCTGTATTTATCTTATCCCACATTTATCAGTTACTATAGGCTAAGGTATGCTGCATTCACAGACAACCCCAAAAATCACAGTGGACTTACACTTTGTCACATGGGCTTCATGGACTTACGGTCACTCTGCTTCCTTGTGAGTTGTGAGTCTCATGGGAGAGCAGATGATGGATGAAAAACCATGCCACGGCTCTTAAAGCTTCTGCATGTGTCACTCCCACTCACATTTTATTGGCCAAAATGAATCAACTGGCTGGACATGAACACAATAGAGTGGGAAGAGTATAATCTTCCTTTAGGAACATTCTCTGTTGGGAGGGCCCATTAAGAAGCTGGCAAGAGGAGCAGCAGATATTTTGAAGAGTAATGCAATATACCACACCACCTACTGCAAAATAAATTTCAATCCCCTTAAAACAGATTCTGTGATTTCTACTTCTGTTTAGCATTGACTCTTCCAATTCTAGTGCTTGCGTCACTTGACAGTAAACTTAACTTAATTTTGCACTTCTGGGAGTCAGTCTTATCCAAAATCAGCAGTTCTCAAAATGTGTTGAGGGAAACCTAGTAATCCCTGAGACACTCTCACGGGGTCCATGAAGTCAAAATCATAATACTAATACTAAATTGTTATCTTCTTTTTCACTCTCATTCTCTCTTGAGTGTACAGTAGAGTTTTCCAGATGCTACATAACAGTGCTATTGGAACAGATTGCATACAGAAGCAGATAAGAAATTCCAGCTCTTTTCTCGTAAGCCAGGCATTAAAGAGATTTGCAGAAATATAAAACAATACCACTCTTCTCACTAATGTTTTTGTTTTGGAAAATATAATTGTGTTTTATAAAAATGTTAACATGTAACAGATCTTTTCTTAACAAGATTAACAAGTACATATTTAATTTTCTTCAGCTTTAATTTCTAATAGAGCAAATAGTGATAGTTGTTATTTATGTAAACAATAGCTCTTTGGGGTACTTAATAATTTTGGTAAGAGTGTAAAGGGATTCTGAAAACTATTCGGAAACTTCAGTCCAAATAATGTGGCAGGCCCTTTTGTCTCAATGAGAGTTTTAGTTGAAAGATCTTTAAACACAGTTCAAGTTTCCTTAGCTGTACTGAAGATAGCATGGAGCCCAGTGGGTTTATATAAATACAGTTATTTTTCATAATCATCACTAGTGTTCCATATCTTGTACTTCCTGAAGGGGAGAGATGATTAGTTTGTTAAAGAAGATTGGTTGCATGAATTATTTTCAGCCTTGCAGAAGTTCACAGCTTGATGTTGCCTCAGTAATGAATAAGAAAAATGGCAGTGCATAACCCTGAAAAGAAAAATGCTGCTTTCCAATAAGAGGCAATAGTAATTTCACGTTGTCTTGGAACTTTATCATCATGTCTCACTAGCTTCAACACAGAAGAATTGAAAATAAGCCACACAGTTACACTGATGAATAATAATAATGAAGAATACTTTGTGGAAAGCCTTTTCTCAGGCTCTGTAGTGTTTTTCACGTTTGAACTAATTAAGCCTACTTTCACATTTGTGACCAAGCTCAGCTAGTATTTTCAATCTTCCCCTTGATTTTTTTTGTGCCTTTGCAGCATGCCAGTGCCCGTCTTCCCCAAGTGGTATCTCCCAATAAAGGACTTAAATTTATGGGCAGTCTTTTATCTCTGTTGCAGAATTCTTAACAAATAACTTTGTTCTGAATGTTAGTTCTGAAAACACAGTTCCGAAGGAACATGTGGATGTGCAACGCTTGTGAGTGTGTGCACGTGCGTGTGAGTGTGTGTGTTTCTTGGAATTTAATGCCAAGAAGAACTTTGTTTCTTTTGAGAAGCCGACAGTGCCGTTTATCAAGCAGTGAGAGGTATGGAACGTGCTGCATTTTGTTTTCTGCCTTGGCTTCCAGGAAGCTCAGTCCTCACCTAATATTTACTTTCAGTGATTTTTATTTTATTTTTTTATTGCAAGTTACTTCCATTTTGGAAGCAGGCGAAAAATGTAATATTAAAGAATGAGCAACAACAACAATAAAAAACCCAGTCAGATGCAGGATGGCCTTTAAACAGAGGTAGAGGCAGTAGCTGTAACATTTTGAAAGGCTCAGCTATGAAAAATTTCTTCTTGAGTACCATGTATCTACCCCTATTACCTGAAATTCCCTTCATCAGGGTCTCTCTTGTCAGGTAAGATATTTGGTCTGTAGAAAGGTGCTATGTTACAAAGAAAACGTGCTACTGGGAAGAGTCATACCTCAACCCACTGGTCCTTATTAAGTTCATAGCAAGGGTATCTGAGAGCTTAGTCCTGAGGAGATGGGGCAGGAGCTTGGGATTCTTACAAAGGACTGGAAGGTTATGTGGGGCTATAGACATCCCAAGAAAGCATGAAGAACTGCTATTGGGCATAAGGACTGGGGAAAGGGAATGAGTATCAATGTTCATCATCTCGTGGTTGTGCTGAGTAAGAGGCTATGGCAGGTGTGGACAGAGGGGGAGAGTCTGGAGGAAGCCTTGCTCATTTGAGTATAGTTGGGTATTCTGCTGGTTCCACAGAATGGTCTACTAGAGCAATGGCTAACACTGGTAGAGAGCTTTGTAGCTGCTAAAACTCATATTTGTGCTTTTGTTTAATTGCATTAACCACCAGACTACTGCAAGACAATAGTAGAGATGGTGTACAACTTTCCTTCTTCCTGATCTTAACAAATATTTCTGTACTTATTCACCCTTAAGTGTTCTTTTGAGATCTACATATTTGTCTATTTGTCCTCCTTTCTCTAAATATACACAAAGTATTTATTATGTTACAAATATGATCACATATTCCTATATCCATATCATCCTATCTTATTAAGAATTTATATGAGAAATGGATATTAAAATCTAAATTCCTTGTCTTAGGCATGCATTTATATCACTGCATGGCTTTTTCTCTTTTGACCTATTAATGTGAGGACTCATATAGATATATTTTTTCGTGATCATGGTATCTCCCCTGCCAGGTAAGTATAGATATATTTCTTAATGTTGAATTATTTTTGGAATAAAACGTGCCTGCTACGTTACTCTTTTAATGTATTGCTGGATTCTCCTTGTTAAGGTTTTGTCAGGGTTTGAGGTCAGTAGTATTCAGACTTTTTGAAAAGAATTAGAAAGCTTTGCTTCTTACTCTATGCTCTGGAGTAGGTTTGGGTAACCTTGAAATTATCAATTCTTTCAAAATTTAAGAGAATTCATCCATGAAGTCAGGAGGCCAGGTATTTTTTTTCATGTGCAATTATTTGCAACTTTTATAATTGCAACCAAAGTTATTAATTTTTTTTTCTTATATCACTTTGGTGAATTTTGATAAAAATTTTTCTAGAAAAAGGTTTTCAAATTAATTAACACAGTACTGTACATCATATTCTTTTATTAATGCTTTGTACAACATTTTAAAAGTTTCCTTAATATCCCATCATGTGGACATGCCATAATTCATGTAACCAGCCCCTAGTACTGGACATTGAGGTTGTTTCTGAATGTGTTCTATTTTAAATAATGACCTGAGAAACAAATTGGTAGGATAATCTTTGGACACATTTTACTAGTAGTTTTAAGTAGTTGACTAATAAGTGCAACTAGTTTTTTTGGCTTGAGTTCTACTGCCAACTCTGTTCCCCGTCCCCCTCCCCTATCTTGTTTCAGGGAGTATAACAAAGAGATCTGGCCTTTGAATTGAAATCTTGTCTCTGCCACTTAATAGACTGGGGTCTTAGGGAATTAATCTCTCTACACCTTGGTTTTCTCTTCTGGTGAGTAGGGATCACGATCGTAATTCCTGTAACCAGTACAAGAAATAGAAATCCTTCTAAGTAGTTTCAGCAGAGAGGGATTTAATACAGGCCTAGAGAGGCAATCACTCCTCCGAACCTCCTGGAATGAATACCTGTCCAGAACTGACCCACCAGGGGAGCTGGTGCCTCTGCAGTCCCTGTGGGAACTGTTGAGTTCAGGGACATACAACTAAAGTGTCACTTTGTCACTGTTTCTGGTTCAGTGGCTCAGGGCTGGAGAAGGACTACAATGCTGCTACATAAAAATCTCCAATCTCTACACCCTTGCTTGCCAGAATGAAACTTCTGGAGGGGGCAAGAAGTGGCCTCTGCCTCATTTCTACCTTCCCAAACTCATACAAATACTTATAACCAAGTGAAACCTAATTTACATGCAAAACCCTCGAGAGCGCCACAGGAACCTGAGAAACCCAGGTCTCTGCTTTGTAGCCTAGAGCTTGAGCAAGTCAATCCGCAGTATTTGCCACAACACCCTTCATGAGACCGTTATGGAGATTAAATACAATCATTCATGTGAGTGCCTGGCAGACAGTGTGATGTAATCAGCATTGTCATTTATTATTGTTTATTAAGAGCAAATTGTGTGCCGAGACTGCACTCATTTATTAGGGAAGGAAAAATGAATAATGTTTCTTTGCTGTCCTCAAAAATCTTCCCAGTATAAATAGGTAGATATTAAAGAAATAATTATATCACAATAAAAAAAAAAGTGCTATGAGAAGGTAGGGGGTGGGTGCTGGGGTCCTGAATTGAGGCTGACAGGTGTTGTTCCTATTCCTGGGGTGGGGGGTGGGAGGAGAGTCAGAAGGGAAGACTTCACAGAGGAGGGAACATTTGGGCTGGACCTTTAAGGATGAAGGAGATTTAGGCAGAGAAGGGTAAGAAGGCAAGTACAGAATCCACATCTATTAAGGATTTTAGGCATCAGCTTAGGGCAATGTTTCCTGAAGTGTTTTCTATAGAACACCAGTCCCATGTTCCTTGAAGGGATAGTTCTGGGATAAGCCACCATGGTGATTATGAGCACATTACAGTGTTGAGAAGGTTGGTAGTAAAATATCATGAACTCTGTTTAACTCAATATTTCTTACATTTTTGACCATGGAAACCTTCTTTGATGTAATATCTATCAGCAAAGAACACACTTTAGGAAACATAATCCCAAGGTGATCAACCATTTCATTCTATGGACAGCAAAGTGAGGTGCAGAGAGGTTAAAGGTCACATAGCTACTTTATAATTTCCAAGTATTCAGAGACCATGTTATTCTCCAGCATCTTTATTTCCCTAGCAATTAATCCAGTATCTGTCTCAGAGTAAATACGCAAAAACTATTTGGGATGAAACATTGATGAACTCATAAAGAAAGTGAACCAGAGAACTCAGATATCTCAACTCTTAGACTTATGTTTTTATTAACATACACCTCTCAGCTAATGGGAAACATTTGCAAAAAGACACATAGAGAAATTCCCTCCACGAGGGTCATGCAGACACTTTCCCCTTTCTAGGGTTGCCAGATAAAATGCAGAATGCATGCAATATTTAGGACATGCTTATATCAAAAACTTATTCATTGTCTATCTGAAATTCAAATTTAAGTGGGTGTCTTATATTTTTCTTTGCTAAATCTGGCAACCCTACTTTCAGGGGAATAATATGGAAATCTTCTTATTTGCTAATGTTGCTTGCTAACCACTTGAAAAGGGATTCATAAACAGACATGGATTTTACTTTTGTGAGGACAGAGCCCCAGAGAGCAGTTTCCAGGCTCTCGGCCTCACATGGAAAGGTGCTGGCTCGGGTAATAGTTGGCTGTCAGCGGTAACCAGTTAGCCAATTAGCCACTGATATAACTGCCCCAGCTGCGTTGGTTGGTCTTTCAGTTGGTTGGGAGGCGGAGAAGTAGACAGCAGGTTGCAGGTTGTGTGGATCCAGCCTCTAGTGAGACTATAGTGCCTCCAGTGAGACTATAGTGGTATGGCTCCCCTGTCTATGGCTCTGTGGGTGTTCCTTTTTGGCCTCACCATATCTTGCGTTTTTATGTGGGGAGCGGGAGCTGAAACCCCGCAGGTCGTCTTGCATGACACATGGTGCAGCGAGCAGGGTCCCCCCGCATGACAACTTTCCAATATATCAAAGAGTCAGTCTTTTTTTAAGTGTGTGTAAGAAGATAAATCGATTACATACAACTTTGTTTCTCTCAAATTCCTGCTGAGAGGGAAAGCTTTTTGTAAACAGGGATCTCATCAGCGTTTATCTCATCAGCCTGGGCCCCAGCACATGTGAGAGAGAACCCAGAGCATTCAGAGCCAAGGCCCTGCTGCCGCCCAGTTATGACTTGCCCACAGCAGAAGCTTATGGACAGAGACATGAGATGCATATGAAAGAACACAGAAGACAAAATTCTAAATAATGAGGCTGTTTAGATTTGACAGAGGGAAGACTCTTGCTATTACAGACCCCAAGCCAGGTTTATGCTTCCAAAAGGTGTACTTCTAGCCACAAAATTTCTGGAGCTTGGACCCAGTGACTCCTTTGTTTTGTGCAGTGCAGACGTGGAGGTAGGTTACAAATTATCATGCTTTTAAAAACCCTCTTGCTCCCCATCCATCTTTGTCCTGCTCCACAAAGATGCACTGAGACTTCTCCCAAACCATTGTCACTTTGCCAGGAGGATTCTGACCTTAAGACAATGAAGCAATTAAAAGGAGCAGTAAAAAAAGAAAAGCAACCCCAAATCCCCAAACCTTCTCTGTTCTTTATGCTGTGTGTGACTTAGGTTTTTCACTGTGCTTTCATCCTCAGCTCAGTGTGAACTACATGTGCTTTTGTAAACCCAAACTTAAAACCCAGGATGTCCTTAGGTAGATTTTGGTGCTGCACTTCTTCTACTTCTTCTTTTTCGTTTTTAAACTTTTATTTATTTAAGTGTGTTTTTCCAGGACCCATAAGCTCCAAGTAGTTGTTTCAATCTAGTTGTAGAGGGCGCAGCTCACAGTGGCCCATGTGGGGATCGAACAGGCAACCTTGTTAAGAGCACCGCGCTCTAACCAACTAAGCTAACAGGCCGCCCCTTCTGCTGCACTTCTTGCTCTGGGTTACTTCTCATGATACACTGGGGTGATTCTGCTTCCACAGAGAAGGGCAATAACTTGCTTAAAGTATTGATCAAATGCACTGTCATGCATCGGTTTGCTTATTTAAAAATACTTGAAAAAAAAACAAAACAAAACGGTGTGTGTGCCAGGAACTGTGCAAGGCACAGGTGAAACAGGGAGAAATAAAGCAGAGTCCATGCCCTCAAGGAGCTGACAGGTTAAACAAATATTCTCAATTCAGTGTAAGTCAATAGAGGTGCTGCAAAGAGGGGCTGAGCTATCAACTTTGCCTGCGGGAGGCAGAAGGGAAGGAAGAGATTTATGAGCTGGAATCCTGAGGAATAAACAGTTGTTCTCTAAAGGTAGAGAAGGAGGAATAGAAACACATGTGCAAAGGCAAGGAAATAGGTGGTATTATAACTTCTTGTTTAGTGAGAGGCCTTCCCAAGCCTAACAGTGACCCATTGGGATCCAGGAAGAAAAGAGCATAAAACTTCTTACCTTTATTTATTTTTATGTAAGAATAAACTTTACTAATATTCAGTATATGATTTACAGTTGGGCATATGTAATTTATCAATACGTCTGCAGGTACCCCCGCTTTTCGAAAGTTTGCTTTATGCCACTTGGCTTTTGCAAAAGGCCTACTTCTGTACCTGTTTTCTCTAACCGAAAGAAAACCAAAGAGGATTTTTGCTTTTACCAAAAAAGGTGAAAAGTGAAAATGGCATTCAGCCTTTGTTTTGCAAGTGAGTCATTATAGAGGCGGCATTATAGAGACACCTGCGCAGTAAGAGTGGCCCCCGCCAGCTCCTTCTCCAAGAACTACACTCAGCATCTTAGCATCAACCACCATAGCTTTGAACTGTCTGTGACCATCTGTGCTTTATCTCAATTTATTTGTGCATTTGATGTCAAGATGTCTTCTAAGGTGATTGCTTCCTCACTTTACAGTTTATGAAACGTTTCCTAAGGAACGCTCTACTTTTGGATAGTGGGGGAAACCTGTACATTTGGCAGGCTGCATGCATGGTCAAGAACACTTTCCCAAAAGGGGGCATTCATGATCCAACTAATTTGGCTACTACTGCTGAAGTGGTAGAACTAGGGATTCAGTTCATGGCCCCTAACTTAGACTGCAGCAGTGCCACCAAGAGCCTAGATAATTATGTTCTTTCAGTCCAGGGCACGTTCGAGTATGGTCCATGGAGATGGAATGCCTTGAGTGCTTGTTTAAAAAGCGCAAATTTCCTGGCCTGTCCCAGATCAATAGAATCAGCATCTTTCAGGAATAGAATGTAACAACCTGTATTTCTAACAAGCTCCCCAAGTAATGCTTATTGCTCAGTCTGCTCAGGCTGCCATAATAAAATGCCACAGACTGGGTGGCCTAAACAACAGAAATGTATTTTCTCTCAGTTCTGGAGACTGGAAAGTCCAAGATCAAGGTTCCATCAGGGTTCAGTTTCTGGTGAGGGCTCTCTTTCTAGCTTGCAGATGGCCACCTTCTGGATGTGTCCTCACATTGTGAAGAGATTCCTGTGTTTCCTTCCCTTCTCATAAGGGCACCAGTTCTATTGGACTGGAGCCCCACACTTATGACCTCGTTTAACTGCAATCATTTCCTGAAAGGCCTTGGCTCTAATATAATCATGTGGGGGGCCGTGGGGGGTGGGCTACAACATACAAATTTGGGGGGGCAGTGTTCATTCCATAGCACTTATGTTTCTGAAGTTTGAGGACCACTCCTCCAGCCTAACCAATAAAGAAGCAGTAAAGCCCATGATTGCTTCTGATGTAGGCCCCTTTGCTCCTGTGGAGTCCAGAGAGAGAGCCAGAGCAATGTGGGATTTCCAGCTCCCTACCTCATTTTTCAGACTAGTGCTGTCCAACAGAAATGTAATGGGAGCCATATTATGAAGCACTTGTGGAATTTAAAATTTCCTAGTAGCCTTATTAAAAAAAGGAAAAAGAGGTGCAATTAAGATGAATAATTGTTTTGTTTAATCCAGTAAGTCCAAAATATTGTCAATTCAACATAGAATCGATACAAATGATTATTAATGAGATATTTTACAACTTTTTATACAAACTCTTTGAAATTCCATGCGTATTATTTTACGCTTACAGCACATCTCAATTTAAACCCATCAGATTTCTAATGCTCAGCGGCCACATGTGGCTAGCAGCTACCATTTTGGAGAGTGGGTACTAGATTACTAGAACCTTCAATTCAGAGTTGGGGCGGCAGGGCAGACAAGGTGTGTGGTGAACATGCTGAATGAGCAGCATCATTCCTCAGAGAGGCTTTATGATTATGATTAGTCCTGAAATGTTTTTGTTAACATGGCTACTCTCCTCTAACCAGCAGCTTAAGATGTAAAGTTTAATCAAAGAACAGAAGCCCACGGCTCATCCTGGCAGTTGCAGAAATTGTCACTATTCAATGTTCTGTTTACCATTTACATAAGAAATCACAAGCTACCAGAGCTGGCTTGTGACTGAGGCAGGCTGATTGGATGACAGTTTGCCCTTAAGTGAAAACTGAGCTGCATTTGATTTATTACCCTCAGCTGTCACTTCTCACCTCCACTGAACCTTTCCCAAGACCACAATAAATGTCACTTCAAAGGTTCAGAACTGGGTTTCAACTGTGAAGAGCTTATTAACCCTAAAACAAGCTGCTTCAAACAAAGCAGCATCTGCAGTCAGTATGGGGGTGGGGAGAGCATATGGAGAAAGTTCTTTGAATTTTATATAATGAAGAAAGCATTAGGCAAATCGTGAGGTTAACTTCATCCACATCCCACAAGACTAAGTGTGGGATCCTCAGGGGCTGCAGCCATGTTATTGGTGCTGTGTCTTGGGACCCACTAGAGCCCAGATGCTTCTAGTTACAAATTCTTGTCTTGTTGGAGGAAATTGGGGGTTTGGAGTTGGAAAACAGAAAGTTCTGTAGGGAGGGCATGAGGGGTCACTCTCACATATTTGAGTGCTTTTTTGAAGAAGATTAGAGTCATTCTGTATAGTTAAAAAGGGTAGAATTAGAACACATTTTTAGCTCAAAATAAAGAGGACGTTTTTAATGAGATCGTGGCATCATTAATAAGACACAGATATCAGACTGTGTTCTAAAGAAACATTTATCAAGTACCTACTTGGGTCAAGCATTGTCACTCATATTATTTGAATTAAATTTCACAGCATTCTTGCAAGGTAAGTGTGGCACCCTGCTGCTCCAAGGCCATGGTGACAGCAGTCAGGGGTGAGGAAAGTGTCTGCCCAGTGCCTGAAACCTGCTGAGTGCTCAGCTTTCTCGAGCAGGCTTTATGCCCCAGACAGGAAATCAAATGTAAATGTCATTTGCTTCTGGCACTGGATTCGGAAAGAGACAACTTGTGTGTCCTGTACAGTAGAACTTCAATATAACAAGAGAGAAATGCATTAAAACAACCTGTACAAAACCGAAAAAGGTTTTTATTTAAACCAGTACTTCCCATTCTCACCAATGATAACGTGTGCCATGGCAGAGTCTAAATTTTCTTCTCTATGTGCACATTTAAAAGTTTTTTTCTAGCCTGTACAATTTGCGTGTCCATAATCAGTCTTTTTGTCTAAGGTACATCTTGCTGTGTCCAAGAAAGAATATGTTCAGAGTACAGTTCTAAAATGAATATTGGTTTTCCTTTTGTCCTACCAGTAGAATGTGTTGTGACTAAAGCTACCTGTCATCTCTAGTACCAGAAAATGAACATAAATATCTGTATGTGATACAAATGTGTAATAAAATATTAAATGGCTAATATTATCGAGTACTTACTATGTGACAAGCATTGTTCTAAGGGCATCATGGGTCTCAGCTCATTGATCCTGATAAAGCTCCCATAATGTAGATACTCTCAGTACCTCCACTTTATAGAAGAGGAAACTGAGGCACATAGAGAGGTTACATAACTTGCCCAGGGTCACACAAGTAGTCCGTGATAAGAGTGAGGATTTGAACCAGGCAGTCTAACGCCAGAGGCCAGAATGTGATGGCTGTATTGTCTCTTGGTACATAACATAGCATGATTTTTCTCCTACGCTACCAGAAAACAAACACACTAGTAAGGCCCAAGTGGAGCCCAGACTTGTATTGTCCAATATGGTCACCATATGTGGGTGCTGAGCTCTTGAAATGAGGCTAGTACAAATTGAGATACGCTGTAAGAGTAAAATAAATACTGAATTTTGAGGACTGAGGATGAGAAGAAGAATGCCAAACATTTTATTTGTAATTATTTAACTTTGATTACATGTTGAAATGATAATATTTTAGACATATTAGATTAAATAAAACATTGTTAAAATTAATTTTACCCTTTTCTTTTTCTTTTTTAAAACGTGACTTCTAGAAAATTTAAAATTACACATGTGGCTAGCATTTACGACTAGCATTCCTATCGGACAGCACTGGCCTAGAGTTTGCTGATTCATTTGTTCACTCATTCATTCAATATGTCCTGACACCCACTAGGCACTCACTATGGCATATAGCACCAAACCAGACAGATTTGGCTCCTGTTCTCATGTAGCTCAATATTCTGAAAAGGCTGGTGGTTTGGGGGTGGGACCCTAAGAAATAATTATGAAAGTAGTTAATTAATCACCATCATTACTGTTAAATAGGAAAATGGGTTTGCTATGAGAGATTACACTAACCCGTGGGCCACTCAATACATATTATTCATTCAATAAACATGTGTTGAGCGAAAGAATGAATCTGGGGGATTAGAGGAAGCTTTCCAGGGGAAATATCTTTCAGATAGAGTTCTAAAGAATGAGGAGAGAGCAGGTGAAATAATGGCAGCTTAGGCTGTGATCACAGGCGCTGCCATCCCAGGTGGCTTTGGCTGCTCTCCCCTTTGTTTTGGGGACAGTTTTCTCTGGTCAGGTTACAGTTGCATATCCACGCCCAGGAGTTTTGTTGGATGAGCAGAAGTGCCAGGAGCTGTGTTCCTTGGCATGGAGAAGAGTGATCCTCAGGCTCTGGGGGCATGTCAGGGAGCTGGGCAGGAGGGCGGTACCTTGGCACCCCTCTTTCAGCATCACGTAGCGCCCAGCACCCCCAGCATTGGGACCTCGGTTTCTTCCGTGTGGCTTCGTGTTGCTGCTTTTCCCTTTCCTCTTGGCCCCCACTAGTTTTGCGTCTGTGGCTTTTTCTTTATTGTGCCGTCCATTCGACAGGTTTTTATGTTGTTGTTTTTCTGCCCAGTATACATAAGACTTCCAGTAGGGAGAATGACTTTTAAATCTTTTGTGACCCTGTAGTACAAAATGTTCCCAATTTCTTCCCCTGAGTAGTTTCCATTTCTGTGTCAAGTTACGATAGAATTATTCTTTCCCATAATAGTGTGGTATCCAGGAGAGGAGGAAGAGGAAAAGGAGGTGGGATGGAGGAGAGGGGTGGAGGGACCTGTGCGGGGTGGCCACAGTCAGCCGCCTGTAATTTTCCTGAAGCGGAAGGGAGCGGAGCAGGACTGGGCTGGGGCAGAGGGCAGCTTTGGGCAGCCGGTGAGGAGAGCTGGGCTCCTGCCAGTGGGCTCCAGGCAGTGTGGAGCCCCACCCCCGACCGCGCGTGTGATTTTTGGATGTGTCTCCTTCAGTTCTTTGCATACCTGATCCCAGGTTGCCAAGTTACCCAATGAGCCAGAAAACAATAAAACCACCATAAACCCAGCTGGGGGTGATTTGCTGGATTCTGAGCCTGTATCTCGCCTGGATCTTCCATTGAGCTTGAACACAAAGAGGGCTGTCCTAGGCTGGGGAACAGTTACAACAGGGAAATTAGGCACCGTGCCCTGAACATACTGGGCACCCAACAAATATTTGTTAAACCAATGAATAAGAGTTTGTGGTAAGGCATGCCATTTTTAGTGAATTTGCTACATGTGTACCACCTGGGTGGAATGTGAAGCCAGCAAAGCATTGTAATGTGGTTTGGTAAACACTGTGTAGCTTTGTTCGAGGATTGCCCTAAGAACCCACCTGGGTCTCTACTGGCTTAGCTGTCTAAGTCTCTTGCTGCTCTAATAGTCTGTGATTCTTTGAAATATGCCTGGTCAGGGACAGGCTTCTGACCTGGAGGAGAGTCGTATTCAAGGCTTTGTGTCTACTTTGTGGTGACAGTTGCTCTTTAAAGTGGGATATTTCAACTTTGGCCTTTTTGCCCTTTGGGGCTGGATCCTTCCTTGTAGCAGGGGCCGTCCTGGGCATCGTACTTAACAGCATCCCTGGCCTCTCCCCGCGAGATGCCAGTAGCGTCTGCCCACCCTGCTTGAGTGGTGAGAAGAAAAGATCATTCCAGATATTGCCCAGTGTTCCCTGGGGAGCTAAACTGCCTCTGCCTGAGAATCACAGCTCCACAGGAATAAAGGGAGACTGCGGGGCAGACTACATGAAAAAGCCCACGAGACAAATGCAGTTTCTACTGGAATCTATCATATGGCACGCAGGGTTTGTGGATGTGTCTATCGAAAGCATTTGATGTAGCACACATTAAACACAAAGTGCCTGATCTCTCAGTGACTGGGGTTTGGGGAGAAGGGCCCCACAGCACAGTGTGGCTCTGGGGATGGGTAACTGACACAGGCAGGGTCAGCCCACTGTGGCTCATTCTGTCGGCGCCTCCCTCCTCTACTCCCTGTGAGGCCGGTGGTTCTAGACCCGGATGTGGACTCTCCTGGGGGCTTTCACAAAAATAACATGCCTGGCTACACTGCGGGGATTCTGATTTCATCAGTGAAGGCTGGGGCATTGTATCAGGTGATTTAGCTATAAAGTCAGCGCTGGGAGACCCAGGTGTGGCAAAGAGCATGGGCTTTGCAGTGGGACAAACTGGCTTTAGTTTCAGCTGCTTCTGAGTTTGCTATTGATGAAACTGGGGATAATAATAGCTCCTTCCTGTGGTGACAAGTGACGGAGGTAACATTTGAAGGAAGAAGGTCTTACTGTGGGGTGCATAATAAGTGCTCAATGAATGCCCTCTCCTTGCTGGCCTGCCTTCCCCGATCTACTTCCACTCTCCCTTTCCCATCCCCTTTTCCCTCTGGGTCCCAACCAGATCTCAGAGCACAATGTGGTATCTCTGTGGGGCTGACGTGAGGTGGCCTGTCTCCACTCACTGTGGAGCCACTTTAGTTCCCTGCACCTGGAAGGAACCAGTTTCTGCACATTTCAAGGCACTAGGCTATGGCAGGAGCTCAGAGGACTCTCTCAGTGAACTTCTGGAGAAGGCGCTCTGAGAGCCAGCACTTAGCCGCCAGAGAGACCAAGGAACATATTCCTGGCCAGGGGTGGGTCAATCACAGCCTGCTGTATTTATTTCTTTATTTGAATGGTCCAGTGGGTGGCTGGGCAGAGCCTATACACTGGGGAAGTCTGAGTCACAGGGGTCAGCAAAAGGTGACCTGAAAAGGAGAGGTTCCATTCATGTATTCGCTCATTTATCCGTTTAAGTTATGTTCTTTTTAAAGGGCTCCCTGAAGATGAAGCCCCGGAATTGGAACAACGCCTTGGTTATATTGAACTAGAGATTGATAAATACCCTTGGAAAGAATGCTCTTGTGTATGTCTGTTGGTCCTCATGACTGGTCACAATGTTTAACTAGGGACAAGGGGCTCCTGTGACGATCTTGAGGTTTAGAAACACCCTCACCCTTTTATCAGGCGGAAATTCATAGTCACAGATACGTTAGCAGGGAGTTGAAGTAGCCTTGTAAATCACTACAAAGGTTTACACACTCACAAAATTGTTTCCCCAGTTCATTTTCTCTTCCCTTGGAAAGCAGTACTTGTAAAACATGTGAGATGAATGTTCTGCAGTGGTTTACTAGAAAAGGGAACCCTGGGCAGGAGATGTGTATCCAGAAACTCCAGGTAGATTCTCTGACCCCAACTCAGATACCCATTACAGACATTTCACTAGACCAATGGTTCTCAACTAGGAGTGAGTTGGACCCTGAGGGAACATTTGGCAATGCCTGGAAGCATTTTTGGTTGTCACAGCTAAGGGAGGTTGCTTCTGGCATCTCGTGAGTTGGGGCTAGGGCTGCTGCTAAACGTCCTAAAAGGCACATCCCAACAAAGAATTAACCGGTCCAAAATGTCAGTAGTGTCGCGATTGTGAAACCCCGCCTTAGGCAAACCAGTGTCCAGAGCTGGCTCTGTGCTGGCATTGGGATGTGAGGCCGGTGGCTCTGTCCAACCAAAGCCCGGCTCTCACCTGATGAAACGTCACCGGCTTAGCTGGGTGATCGTCAGGTTAGAGCTGGGCTCACTGTGGCCGGACGGTGACGATGACAACTGTATTCATGATTATTTCATCGGTACTCACTCTGTACAGACGTTATCTTACTGAATTCTCACAACAGCCCAGATGATGTAGATGAGGAGCGGAGTCTAGCGAGTTGCTTGACCAAGGCCACATGACTAGTAAGGCAAGGACTCAGGCTTTGTATTCAGGTCTGTCCCTCCAGAACCAGGGTTGCCTGTTTCCCAGATAACCAGGGCGAAGGGTGGTGGCTAAGCATCTGGATTCTTTCCTGCAGTTTTGGGACAGATTTTGTCCAAAAGTTGGTTTTCCCCTCCTTCAGGTAACCTGCAGTGGATTAAGTCTTCACCTTTGTAACTTTTTAAGCCTAACATGTTTTATTTTCCATGAGTAGTGATTTTGGCCGGTATCCTTTCATAAGTGACAGCAATATCATGTCACACAATGAGCAGAGTAACTTGCTGGAATCTCTCAATTTCCAGGCCTGCTATGGAAAGTGGGCTGCAGTGCTCCTTGGTGTGCTCTGGATGCCTCTAGGTGTTCCTTATCTGGCCAGGAGGACAGGAGTCCTATCTATATCAGCCGTGAGGACACGGAAGCTCAGCAACCTCCAGCTGCCCATGTCTGGGGTTTAGGAGGACTCTTGTCACCCATGTGGCCAGTGACAAGATGCCTCTGAGACCCCTCTGGGCATCTATGGAGAGGTCCCATGGGTACCAGGGTACATGGATAGCCAGGCCAGATGCTTGATTCTAAGACAGACTCTGGCAACCCACCTTGTTTCTTTGGGTCTTGGTTTCAGCCTCTGAAAGTGAGGAGATAAACTCTTTGCAACTCTTGGCACTTTGCTGTCTCTATAATTCTATGGCTCAAGGCAGAGAGAAATCTCAGTTCCAATCTAAGGAATAAAAGTGGAGGGAACAAGTCCAGGAAGATTTTTATGTGCTAAATGAAAAGGGAGCCAGAAACTTGACTAGAGCTCCTATGGTTAGTCTTTAGTAAGCCTCTGTGACCTCTGCAACTTCTCACCTTAGTTAGTTTGTTTTCTATTTGTTGAGTAGCAGAAAACCCTGAAAGTGGGGTGTGAACAAGGAGGAAGGGGGCAGACTGATTGTGGGATCCCCCAAAACATCATCCCTTAGATCTAACCCTGTGTTTGTTGTGCCTGGAGTATCTCTCTTTTGCAGACGGCCAGAGGAAACTTTCTCTAGTTCTTCTGGCTAAATATCCCCGAGGAACTGCTCTCTCCCCACTTCCCCCTATGGTCTGGCTTCCCCTCCCCATCCCCCACATCCCCTTCATAGTGTGAACCTCAAGAAGGAATATATCTGCCAACAAGGATTCCTCATGGTTAACTGGGCACAAATTTATAACCAAAGTTTAGCAGCCACTGCTGACAGAGGCCTCACACACATCCTGAATTTCAGGGAAAAGCCACAGACTGAGCTTTCAACCTCCTGCCCTGGGCTCTGGCTATCTGAGTCAACCCTGAGTTCCTGGTTTCATCTTTTGACCAATGGACTGAGACCTGTTCCATCCAATTAGAACTGCACAACTATATCCTCATTTGCATGTATACCAGCCAGTCAAAACTACTCTATAATGACCAATCTGAATGCATGATACTATCAAATTAGAACTGTGCATGTTTGAATTCCTCATTTGCATTAAAAATGGGCCCATCAGGAACCAGAATGGGAAATTTATCTATAAAAGGCAGCCTCCCCTTGGCTCGGTAGAGTGTACTTTCGGTTTCTAATGAAGGCTGCTTCTCCTGGTTTGTGAACTGTTCAGCTGAATGAAGTTTCTCATCTTTCTAACCTCAGCTGGGAAATTTTGTTGATGGCAGAGAACAGAATTTGCCTTATTCACAAACTCTGTCACACAAGCAAACATGACATAATTTTGTATTGCCTGAATCCTACTGACAGGTGGGGGCTGTATCTCACTTGAGGGGAGGTTCTTAATCGTAGATTGCCCAGTGAGCAAGGTCAATCAGATTCCCTCTCTGGGAAAAGTTGACTTAAGACTCAGGGGGCATAGAACACTAAGGCTAAAAGATGCTGTCAACTCAGGAGTTGAGGTGAGCATTAAGGTAACTGTCCACTTTCTAGGTGAGAAAATTGAACGATGAATGGTGCTCATTGAAGGTTAAGATTTGCCCTTACGACAAAGCATGGGAAAGTCCGGCTGGGTCATTTCCTGCCCTGATCATTTGCTGTGTTTGTCTGCTTCAAGGTGGGCAAAATAAGTTAAGCCCCTGTCCTAGCAATGTACGCTAAAGAGGCACAGCTATTAGGAGAGGCTCCAAAAGGATTTGTTTTCTATCTTGCTCTTTGCTTGAAAGTCTCTTAGTACAAGTGAGAATTTGGATTTCATGAGGAACTGTGCAAGTGTAAAATCCATTCTTTAAAGCCCAGCTCGGAGCAGGCCCTAGGTGAAATTGTGATGCCTGTGAAGTTAATTTCTAGTTCCACAAGGCTCTTCGTTCTTCTTCCATTGATTCCCCAGCTCCACAGGCACCTTTCCCTTTTTAAAAATTTCCCTATATAGTAAAGAGTGACTTACTAAGTGAAAGAAGCTAAACTGAAAAGGTTACATGTAGGATCCAACTCTATGACATTCGGGAAAAAGCAAAGTTATAGAGACATAAAAATGATCGGTGGTTACCAAGGGTTGGGGATGGAGGGAAGGAATGAATAGATGAGGCACAGAGGATTTTTAGGGCAGTGAAAATACTCTGTAAGAAACCCTGATAATGGATACTTGTCATACATTTATCCAGACCCATAATGTACAAAACCAAGAATAAATCCTCAGGTAAACTATGGACTTCGGATGATATTGTGTCAATGTAGGTTCATCAGTTGTTAACAAATGTACCCTCTGGTGGGGATATTGATAATGGGGAAAATATGCACATGTAGGATCAGGGGGTGTAAGGGAAACTCTCTGTATCTTCCTGTCAGTTTTGTTGTGAAACCTAAAACTGCTCTTAAGAAACAGTCTTAAAAAACCCCCCAAAACCAAATAAACAAAATGACTATTAAGACAGAGTGTTAATTTTTCCTTTTGAGGACAAATATCTTCATATCAAAGAAAGAGTACAATGTACAGCAGGAAGAACTTTACATCACAATAAAAATAACACTTATTCTTTACCTTCTGTGTACCTGGGAACTGTGGTCCACATTGTTGTTTCCTAACCCATCATTTCACACCACCTCCTCCTTTTTGCTGGCACAGTCCTGATGTCCAGTTGGTCCCTCCTCATCGTGTGTTCCAGGAAGGTGACTGTACCCCAATACCAGGACGTACATGTTGCTTTGGTCTAAGCCAGTCATGCTACCTGGATTCCAGTTGGCTGGGACTGGTTTAGAAACAGGAATGCAATGCAGACTTGGCCGATGAGACGTAAGGGGGCTTCTGGGAAAGGTTCTCTTCCTTGATATAAAGAGTCTCTCGGGGGAGAATCTGCCCTCCTACCCTCCTGCTGGTTGTTGTTGCACAAGGTAGTGCTGCTTGAAGTGTCTTCTGCCATCTTGCATCAGTCGTGGAGACACGTTGCAGATGACACAGCAGAAGATGGTGAGCATGAGTCCTGATGACATGCAAACCTGCGGAGCCAGACTTAGAACAGCCCTAATTCTGAACTTCTTATAATTCCTTATTGGTTTTTTTAAATGATAGTTTTATGTAAGTCTTCTGTTATTTAGAGCTGAAGACATCTTAGTGGATGCCGGGCTAAATGCTTTAAATCATCTTACTTGATCCTCACTTTATGTTGATGAGCAAAGGGTGGCTTAGAGAGCTTAAATAACTTTCCCTAAATCCTACAAGCAGCAACTGGGGTCTCAAACCCAGATTCCTGCCTTCAAAGAGCCTCGCTCTCAACTACTATGGCCAAAAAACCGTCTCTTGCTTCTATCTGCCTTGAGGACCTTGAGCGAGTCCATTAACCTTGCTGGGCCTCAGTTTTCTCGTCTGCTACGAGACAGTACTGGATGGCCTCAAACAGCCTTCCCAACTCTAAAATCCTACGAATAAAATTCCAGCTTTAAAATTCTTGGCCCACTACAGGGACCAAGTCCAGGTACCAATTGTGCAAGCATTGAGGTGTGTATTTTGTTGGCTCCTTGGATGCAGACAGGATAATCCAACTCTGCACAGCATATAAAGAGAAAAGAAATGTGTTGTAACATATCAAGATGGATCACAGTCAAAGTCCTGCCCTGGGAATAGCCTGGTAAGGAAGTCATCTCTGCCCTAATGGCTGCCCTCTGGTTCTGCAGTGAGTACCAGTGTTACCACCTTGCTGGTCACAGGGGGCCCTCACTATTGGCCTCAGAATGGATTCTAAACTGCCTCCAATTCTTCAGTTGCTCCAGGGTAAAAATCTCAGGTGGAAACATTTAGGTCAGATAGACTTAAGTTGTATGCCCTGATTGCTAGGGGCTGAGAGTCCAGGTCCAGGTGGGGTTCCCCTTTTAGGAAGCAATCCTGAAAGGATTTGAGTACAAATGGCTAATTTGGGAATTGATCCAAGGAAACCTTGGTAGTGGAGGGGGAAAGATAGACAAAGACAGAATGAAGCAATAAAGACTGTGCTATCACATAAGTTACCCCCGTGGGCAACTACAGCTCACCTTGCTCGAGAGTTCTGGGAGACAGTATAGACATAAAGACAATGAAAACTCGGTTGGGCAAGGAACTAGGGTGTTTATTCAATTCTTGACAGTCATTGGTTGAGGGCTGCTGGGTAAAGCACACATTTTTTGGCACTTTCTGCTTGTCCTGCATCCTGCATGAGCAAAATGGATACCAGAGAAAGCTATCAGGCAATGAGCCACAGGAGCTGGCAAATGGAAGTCTGTGCACAAGCACCTGGCATTTGCTGCCTCTCACCAACGTAGACACAAACATAGGAAGAAAGTTCAGAAGCTGGGCAGCCAACATGATCAACCTCAGTTATGGGGCCCTCGTGAAATCATGTGAGGAAGGAAGTCACACTGTGTAGGGGGCCCCTCCACAGACCTGACTCCTCTGGGTGGCCCCAGCAACTGAGGTCTGGCTCACTTGCTAGAAATGCATCAGTGCAGCCTCTGGTGTGTCATAACTTCCTGTGTCATCTCAGCTCTTACAGGACCATAAGCTTTTGGAGAGCAGATGCCATCTTGGACAGTTTTTTACTCCCCAGTTGTATTCCTTACTATGCTAAGCACATAGTAGTCACTTATTTATTTAAAAATTAAATTCAGTGTGTGTATAAATACTATTTATAAATACTACGTAGGCCGATGAAAACCTTGAATCATAACTATTTGGAAGGAGCCTGTAAGTCACATAGAACACCCCTGTCCTAGCCCAAAACACCGTGGGCAGCATCCCTGTCACTGCTGATGGTCACAACTACTGTCCAATGACTGCCAGACGGCCAGGGCAGTGGCCGGGTGCAGGGGGGCTGCCGCCACCCTTTCCTCCTTTGGATCCTGGCTGAGCCTTTATTCTGTATGTACACTTATGAAGTGATTTGTAACTTTAGTTTTCTTATCTACAAAATGGGGATAATGGTAGTGTCTCCTTACCTAGGGTTGTAAAGATTAAATAGAAAAAAATAGACATAGGCATAATTTCATACATGCATAACATATACACATATGTATTTTATACATCTCTAGCTGTACCTATAGAGATAATGAGTCGGCAAGAGCAAACACTCCATCGGGGTGGCATTATTATTATTCCAGAGACAGGTTATTCAGTCTCCCTGAAGATTGACTTCTCCATTTGCTAACAGCTGCTATGGTTAACAAGTGCGTCCAAACATCAAGCCTGGATCTTTTGTCCTGCGACTTCCATGCAAAGATTCAATAATGAAACTAAATTATAACTTCCACTTCTCAAAGGAGTAATTTTTAAGCATGCACTGATTTTGTTTTGCCTTCTGAAACTAGAGAGGATAATTCTTTTTCATTTGCATGATTTCCCTTCAAATAAGAGAAGTGGGCTCCGAAGCCAGTGTTTCCCAAAGTGTCTTCTGAAAATTACTTTCCAGAGGAAAAAGTCTCTCTTTCAAGTCACAAGGCCCATTTGTACATTAAAGGCTCTGAGAAGGCCTGCAATAAATCCTTCCCCAAACTAATTTGGGCATGGAATCTTTTTGTCATGTGACATTTATTAATATCCCTGTAATTTCTTGGTACAGATTTTGATTTGTTTGCCCTCTATTCAACAAGGTTTTGGGTGTTGACTACAAATACTATAGATACTGGAAATAAGTGCCTTATTTTATTATTTTTTTCTTCAAAGCATTATACTTCTCTTTAATGGCATAAATGCCTTATTTTCACAAAAATAATAATTTTTTTTTTAACTTTAAAACTTCTTTTCCCATTTCTTTTGCTCTTTTCAGAAAGACATTTTTCACTGTTGGCAAAGCTGGGAAGACGCAGAACAGGAGGCCAAAGGGTCTGCTCTTTCTGGACCTGCTTTCCCCTCTTCCTCTCATCTACTCCCTCTCAGTAGAAGGCTACTGGTACTTGCTACCAGCTGTTCTCACCACAGTAGCAGATCAAGGAAGAGTTACACACAGCAGAAACCTTGCTGCTCTTTGTTTTTTCCCCCTCGCTGTTCTTGGAGATGGGGTTTCCCACGATAGTGGGATGAAAGTGTAGCATGAAAAATTAAAACCTGAAAAGAAGGGCATGTTTTCACCAGAACCTTCTCTTCAACATCTCCCCAGTGCTCTGATCAGAAAATGAGTAACTGGGCTCCTCACCCAGTTAAAGCCTGAGGTTGAGAGAAAGGTCAGTTCCATGATTTGAATGACAATGCTTCCTCCTTATTGTTTCTCTCTCTTTTTTTTTTTACACATCCCTTTGCAGGCAAACTGTGTAATTAGGTTTGAGAGACTGCCTTGGAGAAGCACAGAGGCATAGGCTCTCAGTGCTGAGTCGCTCAGCGCAGACTTTCCGTTTTAGAGATGAATCAGTTATGGCCCCGAGAGGTTGCGTGTTTTGACCGATGTCACAAAGCAGAAATGGCTTCTTCCTACGGATCTAATGATATCTTTGCTTTCCTTTCTGCTCTTTTCTGTGTGTGGGTTATGAGGAGGAGAGGGAACAATTGGATTCACAAATCTGATTTTCACTTTTCCTCACTTGCAGCCAAGGAATATATTGCTGGGCTTAAGATCTTTCTTATTCATTCGATATATATTTATTAAGTGCTTATTGGATGTCAGGCCTTGTGCCAGGACATTCTTCCACTGCATTTGTCAAACACACACGATTTATTGACTCTAGTAGAATGAGGCCCTAGGCCAGTTGCCCTATGCTCAAAAAACCGCCATTTTGCATTTTCTTGTTCCTGGCACCAAACATTTAGGCCCCAGTCACCAAAGGTGGAACACCCCACTGGTGTTCCAGCCCTTTGGTGTCTCTTGAACTGAGACAGTCCATGTCTGAGACGCTGGGCTTAAAGCTTTACAGAGGTGGCTGCAGAGTCTAGGCTCGTCCACTTACTTACAGGGGACAAGGAGCTGTCCTCTTCCTTGAAGACTGTGGTCGTATGGGATGTGCCAAACCCCCATCCGCAGTGGGAGGGACCTGGTGGCTAAGTTGATTGGGAGTGTTCCCCAAATCCCTCCAGTTTCCTAGGGTGAGCAGACTGATGCTACGAGAAGGGGGAGGGAATGGAAGGCGCCTGCTTTGGCATGTAGGAGGTCTGTACCCTCGGTCAGGCTCCACGCTGATGTATTAAAATGTCAACTCAACAAGCATTTACTGAATGCCATCTCCATGACAGTCACAAGTCTAGATGCAGGTACATCGCAGGGAACAAAACAGGCAAACATTGCTGTCCTTGGGGAAGTACGTATGAACGTGAAATGAATGTGGAATGTATGTATGAAAGTGGGATGTACAGATGGCGGCTTCCTGGGGATTCCTACTGATAACTCAGTCCAGAGAAGGAACGAGGCTCAGGAGAGGCCACTTAGGCGGCTCTCCAGGATGGAGTAAGGGAGAGGCGATGTGGGTTTCCAAAGAAGTACTTTATTCACCTCCCCAGTTTTTCTGGGCCCTGACTCTGCTGTGCTTTCAACATAAGCAGAAATTGCCCACGTCTTGTCTTGTAATTGAGAAGTCTGATCTGACAATCTCCCATAGCTATGGGTAGCAGGAGGGAGGACCCCCCCCACACACACCCCTACGGCACCGGGCCTTCATCATTCCACCTGAAAAGAAGGTGGGGCTCTTTGGTGCCTGGGACCAGTGTGTCAAACTTGTTTCTGCTGTCAAGATGATGGAAGAATCCTGAAAGGGTGTTCCTGTAACATTCTGGAACTCAGAAATATTGAAGACCAGCATTTTTCTGCCTAATCGAGTCAGAAGGCTGAAGAAAAAGCTGTTCCATGAGAGCCAAGGTTTTCTAAGTATGGTCTTTGGACTAGCAGACTCAGTCAGCATCAACTGGTATGTTATACATTGTTGCTTAATAAATTCCCCAAAACTTAATAGCTTAAAACAACAAGCAGGTATTCCCTCACAGTTTCTGTGGGTCGGGAATCTAGGCCTGGCTTAGCTGGGAGCCTCACGCAAGGTATCTCATGAGACTGCAGGTAAGCTGTCAGCCGGGACCGGGGGCTCATCTGAAGACTTGACTCAGTTTGGGCGGAAATCTACCTCCAAGCTCACTCATGGGGTTGTTGTTGGGACTGACTCTCTTACCACATGAGCCTCTACAACAGCCGGCTAAGCAATCGAAGAGAAAGTGAGTGATCACCCAAGATAGAAGCCGCAGTCTTTATATAAACTTGGAATTGACATCCCATCACTTCTGCCGTATTCTGTGTTAGAAGTGAATCATTAAGTCCAGCCTCACGGGAGGGGATTACCTAGGGTGTGGGTACCAGGGAGTGGGGGGGATGATTGCATCCCAGGAAGAAAACGGGTGAATGCCTGGGACGATGCTGTGAGGTGACCTGAGTGGCTCAAAGGTCCTGTCCCCTCTTAGCTGCTGAGATACGGATTCTCAGCCACAGACAGGACACAGTTTGTGAGTACACAGAAGGTCAATGAGGACTTCAAAGAGAAGTAACGCCCCTTTCTACTAATCCTCCTCATTGCAGACCCCTGGGAGGTCCCTTTGTTGGGAGCCAGTGGGGAGGAGAGTAAGGCAGTGCTGATTATTCAGTTCCCACTAGGACACATCCTTTTGGGAATGAGCAGCCCCTGGATTTTACAGACGAAGAAAAAGAAGGTTGTATTTAGAAAGCTGATTTTAACTAGGTGTATAGGCTTAGCCCAAGTTAGAATACAGTAAAAGTTGTGAAAAAGGGGGCCAGGCACGTAACCTGAGTTAAGTGGCGGGGTATGGGTGAGGACTAGGAAAAACTGGAGAATAAAGGCTCCATTAAAGGGGGCAGCCACTATGTGTCTTTGCTGGTGACCACCCTGGGAATTGTTGCTCCATCTTTACATTTTAAAAGAAATAGTGAAATCCAGTCTTTTAATTTAAATTTCACATTTACAAAATGTTGGCAACTAATTTAAAAAATTTAAAATCACTATGTTGGTACATTGAACACACACACACACACACACACACACACACACACGTAAAGTGCCTCTGGCAGATGACCTGTAAGAAATATAGGCAGGAGATTGCACACTTTTTCTTAGCAACATTTTCTCTTATTGTTTTAGCTTAGAGGCCATATCACAGAAGCAATAGAACAAGGGCAGGGAGACACTGGGTATTTATGGAATGTTATGGGGCAAAATAGTTCTGAAAAAATGATACCAACTTTTACCTTAGTAATTTAATCACGAAATAATGATGTCACCTTGTATGAGTGCTGACCTCTCAGGAAATGATTAAACTTAGTTTTGATGAGCTTCACATAAAAGGGCAAAGAAATGTCCATGTCTTCTCAACTGGCTGTTCGAGGGTAAGGGGTGTTCTCCCTGTTTGAAAGAGGAGGAAATATTCTTTGAAGTTCCTTTAGGAACTGACCAGAAATTCTAAAGAAATCCAGTTGTCCAACTGAGACAATACTAAGAATAGCTGTGCTTGCATCCAGTTAAATCTCTACATGAATTAGAGAGAAATAGTTACATCAACCGGTAAAGATGGGAAAGCAAGAGGGATTTAGGTTAGACATAAGGAAGTGCTTTGAGAATAAGACTTGAAGACAACTGGAACAATGTAGAGAAGCTCAAAATTGTGTGTGTGTGTGTGTATGTGTGTGCACGTGTGCGCAAATGTAGAGATTCTAAAAGAAGAATTAATAGGTTGCTGCCCGATGTGCTCTGTAAGCAATCTTTCTCAGAAGGGGTTTGGCAAAGGAGGCACCCTCTGGATCTTTTTCCATTGTGTGATTTCCTTTTGGGGCCAGCAAACAAAGGCTCCCCCGCAATTTACCAACTCACCCAAATGATTTACCAGCTGTCTCTTCCCCCAGGAGGTAAGCAGGCAATAAAATAAAAGAAATTCCTATTCTTTATTACTTGACCCCCATAAATCATGACTCACTCTGGGTGAGCACTTATCTCTAAGGCATCACAAAATATTTCAAATGCCATCTCCTTTATTATGAATGAAGTAGAAGAAATGAGCAAAGAACCCAATGATGAAATGTCTTAGTGCGAGGACAATTCTATAAGCAATAAGACTTGGTGTGTGTGTGTGTGTGTGTGTGTGGGCGTGCATGTTGGGAGTGAGGATTCTTAGGGGCTTCTTGGTTTCTTCCATTCTGTTTCAAACCTTTCCTAGGATTAGATTCACTTTCGGGAACTGTAGGTCCTCACAGAGCACTGATAGGTAAGATCATATGGGGTATTACTTTCCATATTTGGTTTCTTATAAAGTCAATCTTGAACTAAAAACTTATTGTGCCAAAATAGGGGTGGTGCTGATGGGGGGAGGGGAGGGTGCTGTTCTGTCACCATGACAACAAACATTTGCATTAAAGCAGCCTCCTCAGACCACATCACAGTCACGTGGCCTGGAGGGACCCTCCTTTGAAACCTTTGTAATCTGTTCCCTGATTGTTAACATCTCCTGAACATAATCATTAACCACGTTCAGGTAACAGATAATTACCTACTGTAGTTAGCATTTTCTATCCCTCTGTGGTGCTCTGTGAAATTCATAGGTACAAGGCCTACTCTCGCGTGACTTTACCCAACCAAGAAAAACAACACAATTTGGCTTCTTGAAAACTGGGAAAGCTGGCATTTTACACAAAAATATTGTGTTGATGCTGGTATCGTGTGCATCTTTCACGTGCTCCCTGTTGTTCTTCACCCGTGTCTTTTAGTCTTTGAATACCTCTCGCAGGCAGCTTCCCAAATGCCAGGGGGTCCCTCCTCCAGTCCGAGTCTCCTCTTTTTGCCACAAAATCTGCTCACATGTTGAACTTCGAGTGCCAATTTGTGCTTCAGATTTGTTGAACCCACTTGCCAGCATATATGGGGACTTTTTTCTTTTCTTTTTTATGGTTTTTCCTGTAGATCTTTCTTTGTCACCTAACACCATTCCTTAAGACTCCCAAGGCTTGTGTGATTACCCAGAGAATTCATGTTTCTCTCTCGTTTGCCCAGGGAAGTCTCTCTTGCACAGGAGAAAGCCCCTGTTTTATCTTTGATGGGTACACTCAGAATTTCAGGGAAGCCCAACAAAATGGATGTTAAAAAGTGAGCATGTGAGAGATAAAAGGGAAGAAAAAAGAAAACTTCAAAAAAACTTCCTAGCCATGATAGAGATTGATCTTTACTAACATCTCTTCAAGGTTTTGATTAAAGCGTTGTGTTATAGTACCTTGTTGTGACACAAATGGGGTGCAGAATCGTTCTGATGACAGAGTGCTTAGGTGTTTTAAATGTTACCTTGCTGGGGCACCTGGATTCTAAAGGTGCAACACCTTTAATAACCTGTGCTGCCTCTTACAGGTAGGGGTGTGGCCATAGAGAAGAATGTGAATCCCACAGCATGTCTAGTCTGTGTCCTGCTAATCTTTTTTTGTCTGTTAAATTGACTAAAATGAGCTTCCAGAGCTATATGGGTGCCATATTTTCTGAATGCCAAATCAGGACACATGGCAAAGACATCGTATCGCGTGGATGGTAGAATCAATACCTACAAAGTCATGTGACTGAAGGAAGTAGTCTAAGCTTACTCTGAAAGGGAAAAGGGCCCAGGATAGGACACAAGAGGCCAGTCTGCTTAAAGGAGAGGATGTGAGGATAACTTGGGGAGGGACTGTCCCATGCTGAATATATAAATATAAATATAAATATATATATATATGTAATCACACACACACTACTGAATACCTATATGCTACCTGTAGTTTATATATAATTTTTTTAAATGAGCCTCTCAGGTCTTTAAAACAGCAGCTGGCTAGGCCACCTCTATTTCCTCTATTCGGTTTTGGTTCCAGCTGCTTGGTTCCTACAGCATTACAGCTCCCCGTTCTCTATCCTCCCTCCAAAAAGCCCAGGAAATGCGGCCAATCCCCTATTTGTGCTGCACTACAGGCAAAGCTTCTATCATAATGAGGTCTCTTGTGAGGCAGAAACCTCTGCCATAATGCCCCATAGTGAACCAAATTATACATTTCTTTTTTCCAGTTGAGGATTGTTTTATTTAATATGCTCATACCTTTCTAATGGTAGTCATAAAATTGTCATGTGTGTGGGGAAGGCATACTGGGTTCTGATTGTGTATGTGTGTGTGTGTGTGCACACATGTGTGTGTTTGTGTGTCAAAACTTCTCTAATTAACACTACGATAAGTAAAGGTTCTTTTGGGGTGAGGTATTGAGATTTGGGGCACTGAGACTCCATCCAGTCATGTTTCCAAAGGCCTAAGGCAAAGGAAATTCTCGACATACAGAATATAATTATCCAAAATGGAAGATGGCCAAGGTGCTGGAGTTAGGTTTTCTGTTCTTATACATACTGGGATATTTCAAGAACCTTCTTGTCATAACCAATTTGACACAATTTTCAGGGATGAATGACAATGTGCTGGGACGGAAGATAACAGCTGGCTATTTGACCAGTCCATTATTCTGCATTAATTTGACTTTTTTTGTTGTTGTTGTTGGTCAGGGCCCTGGTGATGAACTCATTTAGAATCTCTCTGCTTGCCACATGTCAGTTCAGAAATATTCCAATGCAATGTGGCCTTACTTATGTGGTGTGGGATCTGAGCCAACCGATTGGAGCCAATGAATGTGGATAAGCTTTATTCACTGGCAGAATTAATGCACAGTCGTGATTTGAGCCAGTCAGAAGCCAGCTCATCATAACAGTTCAGTGCCTTTGGGATACACTGGCACAGTCCTTGATTGGCTTCAGCCACAAAAGAGTTCTCTTGTGTACACCAGTCAGTATGTTGGGGTCCGCAGGGTCACTGTCACAGCTCTGCACTGATACCCATCACATAAACCGATTAAATCTGCATTCATCACAGAGTGCAATGCACGTGCTGTGGGTGCCCTTGAATGTTGCCGGGAGGATCAATTGCTTTGGCTTGGAAAAATAAATGCGTTTCTATCATTGCTGGAAGCTATTACCTGGTGACAACATTCTAGTGCATTGGTGTTATCTTTTAATTAATGAGCACTGAAGAATAAATTCTGATCATGACCACAAGTCTATGCTATTCGGAGAAGGGAACCGATAGAAAGAGAGACTGAGTAACAAAGGCAATGGCCTCCAGGACTTGACCCTACGGACTTTCTCTCTCTGATAATCCCCTTGCCTTCTTCCTTTGCGTCCTGCACTCTCTGGATGTGCCTTCTTTTCTGCCTGAGGATTTTGCACTTGATATCCTCTGCCTGGAATGCTTTGCCCCCAGATATTTGTGTGACTGGCTCTTTCTTGTCATTCATAACTCAGTTTAAATGCTAGCTCAACAGGGAGACCTTCTCTAATCACCACATAGTCAGGCCCTATTCCTTTACTTCATATTATTACCTCATCCTATTTTATTTTCTTTCATTGCCCTTACTGCCATCTGAAACTCTTGTTGAGTAGGTGATTTGTCTATAATGTGGTTCCACTGGGTTTCCTACTGTATTCCCAGCATCTAGCACAGAGAGCCTGGCACATGGTAAATGCTTAACAAACATTGTTTTGTGAATACATTTCTCTGGTTCCTGTGACTGTTTTTGGATAAGTCAGTGGGCATATGGTTCAGAGGGAAGAACACTTCACCAGAGGGCTTAAATACTTCTAGTCCAGACTCTGCCCGTAACCTTGGGGTGGCTTTGGGCAAGTCACTCAAACTTTTTGGGCTAATTGACCATTTCGGAGCTCCTCAGTTCTAAGAGAGTGTTTCCAAATGCTGGTTTTTGGTGGAGAGTGGAGCAAGTTCGGTAATGGGTAGTTTCTGTTTTAGTCATTAGAGTTGTAATCCTGAAGGAGATGGAGTAGGCCATGCCCTAGAAATTTATCCTAGAATGTGATGGTAAGGGGATACCAATTAGGGTACCTGCCTGCAAATCATTTAATAGCTCCCCCACTATTTAACAGTGAACATTTCCATCAGGGAGTAGATTTTGTCTCTTTGGTGACCTGTGGCCCAATGAGTAAAATTAGGCCAGTAAAATTAGATTATTAGTAAATGAAAATGCAAACAGTCACCGTAGAGTAGTTTCTGCGTGGATCCCCATGTCCAGCTCCTCTCATGGAGCGTGTGACGAGAGCTTAGGCAGAGCTATAGGGAGACACTACGCTGTGAGAAGGCGATTAAAAATGTCATCGTGCTCCCCGTGCTCCTCTCCCTGTGGGGACAGGAGCCTGCTCTTTTATCCTGGACTGGTGACAACCTTCGCCCCTTATTCTTACCAGACATTTTCAGGTTTAGGAAGCTTAGAAAGAGGGTTCATGAGATTGGATGGTCACACTGTTCCCAGTTTTAAGAAGCACTGCACCTTCATGTGTTTTAAAAGGACCCAAGCAATTTGAAAAATAGCAAAATACAAGTGGCAGAGTACTAGTATGAAAGTGGAGATATTACTTCCAAGGATGGAGACTGATGGAAAAGATGGAAAATCCAGTGTCAGGGTCAAGTGAGGCTGGAAGCAGAATGGCCTCAGAGCTCACAGGTCAGTGAGATCCTAAAGTCCTTTGTTTAAGCAGGGGTGGTGGACAGGGATGGGGGGCTTTCTGGACCCCTCTTCACCCTCGGCCTCAGTGGTCTGATCACCTCACCAGCATATTCCATCTAGAGGGCCCAGGATTCTATCCCAGAATTTGTATTGTATCCCTTGCTTTTCATTTTCAACCTTAGAGTCAAAAGGAGAATCTACTTCATTCTGAATCAAGACCGTTCTTAACTACCTTTCCCAAATGGAAGGGGAAGTGCTTGCAGCCCACAATTTGAATCTAAATCAATTCCTTTCCTAGCATGAAAAACAAACAAAACCAACTTCCCAGGAAGGTAAATGCCAGAGGGGACTCTGAAGGGTTCTGGGGCACCTCCAATGTTTAGTAGTTGATCTTATGCAAAGGTAAACAGGACTTATCTTGCTGGTTTCTGAGCAGTTTGTGGGGAACGTGTACCAGGTTTCAACAAAACACTGTTGTGAGGCCGAGTGCCAAATTTGGGTGAAGGGCAAATTTGTATTGTTGTAGGGTGTGTGGCCACATGTGGAGTAGATGCCTGCTGTTTGGAAAAAATTGCACAGCAATTAAAAGACTTTTTGAGACTTGGCAATATTGTTAATTCCTTTGCCATTTTATATGAGCAAGAGGATTAATTAGCGCTGGCTTTATAGAGTTATATCTAAATGCATATGTTTTGGGTTTGATATTTCTTTTTACTAGATTAGTCAGACTTGTTCCCAACTGTGAAAGCCACCTCATGGGATTCATTTGTGCCTGCCTGAATGCTTCTTGTTTGCCAGAGTGTGTCATCCAGGGCTCACACCAGAACCACTGACAGTAAGGCCAACTCTATCTTTACCTTGCAATATTAATTTTGAGGAAAAAAGCAGAAGGAAAATGGGTGGGGATTTAAATGCGGGGGCAGACTTGGTCACAAAATTTCTTTTTATTTTTGTCTGTTCTTCCAATGACTTTTTAAAAGTCTTATTTTCCCAATTGAATATTTCTTTGTTTTCATACTTTTATAGGGGAGAAAAAGAGACGAATCTCTTTGCAGTAGAGCATCTTTTAATGAAGCTCAGAATAGCCCTCCAGAACTACTTATTTCAACCTCTTCAGTGTTCAAATCTGAGCCCAGGAGGTTCCCAGTTCTTCCTTCTGTCAGTTAAGACACAATTAGGAGAAGAGTTTTTCTTGGATACTTTGGTGACCTTGGACATACAGGAAATTCTAGAAATAGATGTATTCATGACTATCTTTCTTATTGCCCATGTAACGAGGATAGTCTGCCTTACTCATCTTCCAGTAGCATACCACATGGAGGTGTGCAGTAACGTCTGTTGAATGAATAGCTGTTTGGCTTGGTGCTTGGGCCATTGTCTTAGGCAGTGGTTCTCAGTTTAGCTTGCATGAGGTTCACCAAGATGGCTTATTAACAGAGTCATGCCAGGCTCCAGCCTCCCAAGTTATGATTTGTTAGGTCAGAGAAAGGGTGAAGGAATCCATATTTGTAACAACTGTCCTGATGGATTTGGATGCAGATGCCCTCTGGGTCTTGCACACTGGGGAAAGAAACTGCTCTGGCGGATGTGGCATTTCAGAAGTTTGCAAGAAAAGTTTCTCCAAACCAGCTTAGGCTCCTTCCCACTTCCTTCCATGCCCATGTTCCCCTCTGAGGATCTCTGGTGATTGTTCCCTCCCCCACTGTTTCTCTGGCAATCTCACCACGTGCCACTCCCCAGCCTTCCACATCCTGACCACTGCCAAGTTCACTTTGCTGAAGATCAGAATCTTGCTCCTCTGGAGCCACCTGAGAACGGCGTGACTGATCACACCCCTTGGTCTAACTCTGGAATTATGCAAACTTACCGAGTGGACAGGGTGCCCTACGCCCACTAGACTGGCTTAGGTGACCTTTCTAGAAACTGAATGAGATTAGTTGTATGCACTTAGATGTATAAAAGAGATGATGGATTTCAATTTCTTCACATGGTTCAGGGTAGATAACATATGTTCCATACATAGCAATTGTTTTTTCCTCCCTGGAGTAAAAACTCCTTGATAGGTAGGACTGTGTCCCATTCTAGAGAGTCCCTGAACAAAAACAGATTTCCCAAGGGCTGGAACCAGAGCTGACATTCACCTGAAAGTTAGACATCAAACTGACATAGTCATAAAGTAACTAAATAGCAAAACCCCAGTGAGGCATCACGTGGGCAGCTTTGAGCAGCAGCTGACACCTGCCACTGAGAGGGGTGTTGGTAATGCCATGTAGGAAGTAGCTATGCACAGAGACCTCCTAAGCAGACTTAGCAGGACAATGTCATCATCACACTCAAAAAGTGGGGATGCTTCAAACCTGCCACCCTCACCTCCTTCCCATCACTGCAGGAACAGGGGGACCTTCGTGGCAGGCATATTTAGTTGGGGTTCATGAATGAGAGTTATACTTTCTATAATAGCATAAATATGTGCAGTAAGGAACAGGAGACGAGGAGCAAAACAGTAAAAATATAGTTACCGAAGACTATAGTTTAAAATCTAAACTACCCACAAGAACAGACAGAGATTGAGAACTCTTTCTTGTTTTGCCAGCTCTGATTCTCTTGCTCCTTAGGGCACTCAGTAGCACAGCCTGAAGAGAGGAGAAGCCAAGGGATAGTGTTTCAAAGCCTGTGGGAAATATGACGTCAAGGTATAGCATGGGGTAGACCACCTTCCTCAGCAAATCACCAGTCACCCTAAGAGTGCCTTAGAGCAAAGGAAAACTTACTCTTCACAAGGAGTTGATGGTCAGCAGTCTCAGAGTTTGTTCAATAGGTCAACCCTCTGGGTTGGGGATTCTTTAATCCTTTTGGTCTTTTTGTTGAGGTCACAAGATGGTCATCAGAGTTCTGAGGTACCAAGAGGGCTCCAAGAAGGAAGGAAATGGTTCTCTCTTTCTCTTTCTACCTCCCATCTGTCACTCTTTCCCCTTTCCCCACCTCTCTCCTTCTCTTCCTCCCTCTTTCCCCCTGCTCCCCTCCTCCTTCTCTTTCCTCTTTCCCTTTCTTCCTCGCTTCCTCTTTCATCTGAGGGAAAAACCTTCAGAAGCTTCCAAAAGATTTACCTTGTCTTTCTTCGACTAGAACCAAGTTACGTTCTCACTTGCAACCCAATCACTAGCCAATGCCTGTGGGGTTACCATTTTAGTTTAGATCTATCATGGCTTCCTTCCTAAGTCCATAGAGGGACTCCTTCTTCTGAGCCTGTACCTGCGCAAATGTATCAAGTCTCTATAAGCTAAGAAAGAAGGGAGAAATGACTGTTGGGTAGGCAGTTGCATTAGGTTTCTAGGGCTATTCTAACCAAGTACCACACACGGGGTGGCATAAATTATAGAAATTTACTGTCTTGCAATTCTGGAGACTATAAGTCCAAGGACAGGGTGTTGAGAAGCTTGGCTCTTTCTGAAGGCTGTGAGGAAGCATGTGTTCCATGCCTCTCCCCTAGCTTCTGGTAGTTTGCCAGCAATCTTTGGTGTTGCTTGGCAAGTAGTAGTATCACCCCAAAACCTGCCATCCGCTTCACATGGTGTTCTCCCTGTGTGTGTGTCTGTGTCCAAATTTCCCCCTTTTATAAGCACCTCAGTCATAGTGGATTTGAGGCCTGCCAATATGGCCTCATTTAACTAATTACATCTGCAATGACCTTATTCTCAAATAAAGTCAGATTTTGATGTATGGAGGGATAGGACTTCAACACATGAAGGTCAACCCATAGCAGCCATCGGCAGTGTCTGCCACACAAAGGAAAGTGGCTGGGTTGACCATGACAGCCTTAGCTATTCTACTGTCTTGTTTGCATTTAGCATTTAATTCAGTCTAAAGAGAACTTGTGTTCTTTATATGTTACAGAATTTTTTAAAAAAAATAAAATTGGAAAGGGCAAGAACTAGGAACTTCAAAGAACATAAAAAATTTAAAATATCATCACTGTCATTATCATTATCATTGTCAATCTATCCATTTATACATCTACCTACTTCCTTGCTTTAATAGCAGTAGAAAACCACAGCCACTCAACTAGCAAAACATATGAAAGCCCTCAGATAGAAAGATAAGATGCAATAACACTGTGTAGTTACTAAACTCCACACTCATGAGAATAGTTAAATAACTCTAATCATTTATGAAATTTAGTCTAATAGAGTCATAAAATCGATGTTTTTAAACATTTATATTCATTATTTAAACATTTTTTCCCCCAGACGTGGCTATGGAGAATACATAGAAAAGTCAGTTTTTTTCCATTTCAGACATTTTGGGAGTAGGTATATGTCTAAATTTATAAATATTTAAAAATACCTTTTAGAGCTATAAATGTAGTTATATAATATTTGTCTCTTAAAATAAATGAATCCATTTACTCCAACTTTTTATTTCAATGTGAAGCTCACTTCCAAGAAGACAAGAGCATGATATTTTCTACCCAAAATATTTTTGAAAAAGTTTTTAAGAGGTATCAAATAAAGCACCTTGAGATACGATTATTTTGAACTTGTTGTAATAACTGTTCAGCACTGTTTTCTGGTACTTTCCGATGAGTAATCATGGCTTGTGGGGCAGACAGGGCGAAGGAAGTGCTTGGCTGTGGCCTGTATCTAGCTCAATAAGAGAAGACGTGTGGTGGGCTTGGAGGAGGCTGGTCTGCTGAGTGGTGTGCTATGTTCTATGGGGAAAGGCCCAATCCAGGCAGGGCTGTGGCCCCCACATCATGAATCAGAGAAAGGGGCTGGGGCTTTATCTAAAGCCGCTGGGGGGCCGGCCCTGTGGCTCAGGTGGTTAGAACTCCATGCTCCTCACTCCCAAGGCTGCCCGTTCGATTCCCACATGGGCCAGTGGGCTCTCAACCACAAGGTTTCCAGTTCAATTCCTCGAGTCCCACAAGGGATGGTGGGCTGCGCCCCCTGCAACTAGCAATGGCAACTGGACCTGGAGCTGAGCTGCGCCCTCCACAACTAAGATTGAAAGGACAACGACTTGACTTGGAAACAAGTTCTGGAAGTAATACACACTGTTCCCCAATAAAGTCCTGTTCCCCTTCCCCAATAAAATCTTTAAAAAAAAAAAAAAAAGACAAAGAAAGCCGCTGGGCTCGGCTCCACTCTGTGCATGGTCTTTCTCTTTCTCAAATGATCATATACAAACGAGATCTCTGTCTAGCAAAGAAAAGATATTCTAGGTGAATGACAGCCAGGGTCACCCCTTCTTTGGCTGAGCTGCCAAGAAAGGGTCTGGACTTTGGCAAACATTTGTCTTCTCAAGCCCTTCCTCAGCAAGGGCAGACCTGCTAAAAATCTTTTCATGGGATTTGCCCAGAGCCCTTTTCTGGACTGCAGAGCCTGGGAAATTTGTACTGAGTTCTCCTCTTCCCAGCCGCCTGCCCTCTGGGGCATGTAAGCTCATCAGTTGCTTTAATTGCTCCTGTGGCCATCACACCTCCCTCCTGCTCTAGCAGCCACATGAGCATGGAAAGCATCGTTGGAGTCATGCTCTGAATTTTTTTTCACTTAAGGTGAAATTCAAACAATTAACCATTTGAAAGTGTATAGTTCACTGACATTTATACATTCACAGTGTTGTGCAAACATTACCTCTACTTAGTTCCAAAATGTTTTCATCACCCTAAACAGAAACGCAGCCACTCCCTGTTTTCCCTTCACCTTTCACCTCCTAGCACCTGGCAATCACTAATCCGGTTTCTGTCTCTATGGAGTTATCTATTCTGGATATTTCATATGAATAGATTCACACAATATGTCACATTTGTGTTTGGTTTCTAATACTTAACATAATTTTGTCAAGGTTTATTCAATTGTAATACGTGTCAGTACTTCCTTCCTTTATATGGCTGAGTAATATTCCATTGTGTGGATATACTACAATTTGTTTATGTGCTCATCTGTGGATGACCATTTGGATTGTTTCCATCTTTTGCTTATTGCTATGGCTTTTTTTAAAAGGCTGTTTTCTTTGTTTACTTACTTTTTTTGGCAGAGAGCCATAGACTAACATCATTAACCATGGACTCACAAAAGTCTTGAAAAGGTCGCACACAGAGTTTCTGGACTCTGGGATGCTGAGCTTCAAGAGCTTCAGAAAGTGTGTGCCTGTATCTTTTTAAAAGGACTTTATGGCTCTGTTAGCTGCCTGCTTGGAACTAACAGCCCTTGCTACGAGGGTCTTCTTCCTCGTGTTGTTAGTACTTGTATATCTACCGGGTAAGTTAGTCTCTTCTTCCTTACAATGTGATTCAACATCTCTCTTGCAGGTTGTCTTTCCTGTCCCGTGAGCTTGCCCAGTGCTTATTCATTGTTCTTTGATTTTCCCAAGGACTCCGAGCTTTCCATACTCCAGGCACAGAACTAGGATTTGGATGTTATAATGGAAGGCCAGCAAAGTGGCTAGCTCTTTTTGGCATTTAAATTTCCCTCACTTGGAAGTGGGGCTCCTGGGAATGTTAAACTGCCTCATGGTTTTTCAAATGCCTAGAGCTAAAAAATTATGCGCAAACTGGAAGGCCTAGGTGAGTGTGATTTTTAAAAACCTCAGCTGTTGGGCTCCCTGTGGTTAAGGGCAATAAGATTTGCCCCCCTGCTGGGCTTTGACTGACAGGCCATACTTTTCCTTGGCCCTTCTGCTGATTCCACAAGCCACCTGAGCCCCAGAGCCCCCGTCTTAAGTTTTATAATGTCACCTGGACCCCCACTAATGTTATAGCCCACATCTGCCTAAGAATTCTCCTCCGTCAGTTGCACTGAGTGTGCTCTTCTAAGGATGTTGTTCCCTGGATGGCCAATCCTTAGGGCTAACATGTGTTTTAGCTTACTTTCCATGTCCAGACAGTTTAGCATCGCCCAGAAGTGACCCTATACATTTATAATGCCCCAATTTGCTGACATGATTAAGTGATAATTCTTTAAATGTGCAGAATGTTTTTCTACCGTGAAGCCCAGACAGGCCTTGATGACAAGTGGGAAAACCGCTGCCAGCTGCCTAGTGTCTTTGGGGGTCTTGCTGGCCACTTGCTCCCCATGTTACTGATGCCCTGTCTCGTTTGTACTTGTAGCATTACAAGAGTCAGAAGATCGCCGCACAAAGGAAATGATTTTAGCTCCCTTGTAGATGAAAGAAAAATCTATCTTATCCCTCCCCACCTAATGACTTAGAAACAAAAACCTATAAAGCTTTCCTGTCACTATGAAGCTTGACTCACCTGTTTACTCAGGCTTTTCCTGCAGCTGGGGTGACTGACGTGATAGGTGTGATGGAAGGGCTTCGTGGGTGATGTCTGGGCGACTGTGTTTCAGGACAATGCCTGTTAAGTCAGAGCTGTGCGGAGGGACAACTGATTTTATTCAAAGGCTTTGTGTAGACTTACAAGGAAAGAACTCAGGGAAATCTTCTGTCTCCCACGCTACACTGGGAGCACAGATCTGAGGACAGCACTGTTTCCTCCACTCCCTCCTGCCCACCCTTGGTCCATCAGCATTGCCCCAATTTACTTTAAGCAAAACCAAGCAGCAGTTCCTGCCTACCACCTCTCTCCACGTCATTAACAAGGCACCTTCGGGAAAGAACACAAGGACTCCAGAATTCCAGGGCAACATGCTTTACAGGGCCCTGCACCTTGTGACCTGCAGTGGAAGGAATGTTGGACCTTGTGCCCACAGGCTGATGGCAAAAAGGTTAACTAGTGTTGAAAACAGGATGGGGAATCCTGTCAATAAACAGGAGTTATAACTGCTTTTTTTTTTTAATTAAAATGTATTGGGGTGACATTGGTGAGTAACATTACATATGTTTCAAGTGTACAATTCTGTAATACATCATCTATGTATCACATTGTGTGCTCACCACCCAGAGTCAGTTCTCCTTCCATCACCATATATTTGACCCCCTTTACCCTCTTATACTATCCCTCTTCTCTCCTTACCCTCTGGTAACCTCTAAACTATTGTCTGTGTCTATGAGTTTTTGTTTGTTTGTCTTATTCCTTTGTTGCTTTTAGTTTTATATCACACATATCAGTGAAGTCATATGGCTCTCAATTTGTAACTGCTTTTGCGGCATGGTTACATGGGGAGATCTGTACTGGAAGCCCACATGGCTTCTCCTGGCGTCCATAGAGCAAGCATGATCCTCCCCTCTCATGTCCCTCTCCCACGATGTGTGCTTGTTGGTGTCTATCTTTCATGGATGATAGGTTCATTATTGTCCAACAAGCTCATATCCTGACCTTCTATTCTGGACAAAAGCAATCAATGAGAAACGTTTCTCTGTGAAATGCGATCTGAGTCCCCAAAGCCTAAGGGCCTTGGGTGGAAGGAGGCAAAGTTGGTGGTGGGCCCACCTAGCACCTGTGAGCCCCTCTCTGCACAGCTCCAGGCCCTCCAATGGGCCACTATGCAGGCTGACTTCATCTGTCCTTCTCACTATCCTGTGAAGTTCGGATCATTGGCATCTTTTCTAGATGAGGAAACACAGTCTCAGAGAAGTTAAGTTTATTTATTTTGCTCCCTGCTGTTCTTTGAAGGATTTGAGGCAGTTAACAAAAGTGCTTACAATTCAAAAAGAAACCAATAAAAATTTGATGTGGAGACGTGGAGTGAAGGCAAAGCATGGAAGGAATAATAAGGGGCCTAGAAATGCACACCACATGGGTAGAGTTGCTAGAGGTGGCCATAAATTTGGTTCAGGGTTTCTTAGAAGCCAAGACAGGAGGAATAACAATATATAGTTAGAAAAGTTAAATGATGTACGTAGTAGTGGAGGAATCAGGATTTGGACCCAGTTTTGTCTGTTGCTAAAGCTCATTCATTCATTCATTCATTCATTCATTCAGCGGGTGGGACTTCTGCTATTGATGTAAATGATGTTGGATCTATCGACAGTTTCTGCATGAGGGCCGGGATCGTGTCTCATGAAGCCAAAGAAAGGACACATGGACCAGGGAGAGGCAAAAAGTAGTACAGGACGATAGTTTATTAGAGGCAGGAGAAGAGGGTGCAACTCCCGAGCGGGAGGGGGCACCCAAAACTGGGAAGCCTAGTGACTGAGGCAAAAGCTCTTACTTTTATACCTTCCCCTGCCTGCTTCGGGAAGGGGGCTGGAGCCTTCTAATGGAATTCATCTATCAGGTTTGACTTGTTTGCGCATCCTGAAGGGATTAGACGTATCAGATCTGCTCCTTTTTCTGGCCAGAAGGGATTTGAGATTATCTATTAACTATTAACCTCAAGGCTATTCTCATGTCTCTGTCCTGGAGTGAAGGAGACATTCTAGGACCTGGAGTTACAGGGTATGGCTGCTTTTTTGTTTATTCCACCAGGAACAACCCCCCCCCCCATCTTTCTAGCAACATATTAACCAACCTGTCTCACTATGGTATGGTCCTGAATGATGAATAAGGCCCAAGATCTGGGAGACTGAAGATCTGGGAGACTCTCCGTGCAGCAGGATGGGGCCTGCTACCACTGCAGCCTTCCCACTTGTACCACCCAGCTCATTTTGGAAAAGGATTGGGAGGCGAGGGCAGGGCGGTCTTCTTTGCATTCAGGCTGTGTGTGTGGTGAGAGGCTGGTATCTGCCATGGAGTAGGGGCTGCTTTCCCTTCCTCTACGCCATGTGCAAAGTCTGGGGACTCATGAGCCAGGAAACTAGCTGCCGGAGGTCTGCTGAGCTGTAAAACGTACACGCTTGTCCTGTGTTGTCAGCAAAATTCTGCACGATGAAAGAATCCTTTGAAAGGCCAACCTGTGTCTCCTGAAGGTGAGGAAACAAGGGCATAAAATCTGGTGCCCACATTGGCCCGGAGAGTTCTGAAGACAGAGACTCACTGGAGTTGCTGGTGTCAGTAAGACTTATTCCTGTAAATGGGGTAGTGTCCCTGGGAAGAGGAGGGGGCAACTCCCACCCTATCTTGTTCTTCAAAACCCTTGGAGGGTAGGAGAAGGACACCTAAAGCTTGTCTTTTTATTTGTTTATTCTTACCTGAGCGGGTAAAAACAAAACCAAAAAACACAAAAACCCTTTAACTTGGAGACTTTGAGCAAGTTGTTGAAATCCACTAAGTCGTCAGTTTTCTCGGCTATAAAATGGGCACAGGCTTCACTGAGATACATAGGATGTGTCTCATAGGCCTGGTTCATGCAGGACACTCAAAACATGAGGTGGAATCTGTTTCCTGTGATCGTTCTTTCATCATTTTCCTTGCTTCTTTTCTCTGAGTCTGTTCCGTCTTGAGGAATCCCCAAGATGTCTTGTTCCTGCAGATTGCAGCCCTCTCTCTTAAGGCCTATTGACTAGAATCTTCAGGAGAATTTTAAGAACAGATTCCCGAGCCCACTCAAAGTGCTTCTGACTCAGTAGCCTAGAGTGAAGCATAAGAAACTGAAGTTACAAAAGCTCCACAGGTGATTCTGATTCATAGCCAGACGCAGCACTTCTGCCTCAGGCTATACTTGAAAACTGATTTTTGTGGCCTTTTGTATGGCTTGAACAGGGTGCCACCTACCCCTTGTTCAAATATCACTCCTCTGGTTCTACAAAATGTGTGAAGTTTTCATGAGGTTCTCACCTTTGCCTGAAAGGCGAAGTTATTTCAAAAGGCAGTTGCAGAGTGCCCTGATTAACTGCTAACACTCATGCTCAGACTGCTTTATCAGAGTAGCTGCCCTCAACCTCACATGTCCCTGAAGGAATGGGACTGGCATAGATTCCTTTTGATGAGCAAGAGCGTGAGGATGGTTCCAAGCCCAGAAATCCTTACCAGAACATGGCCCTGAGAAGCCAGGGAACAGCCAGAGAGAAGGAAGAAAGGGGCATGGGGAAGGAAGGCAGTCACCCCTCCCTTAATACAATATTAATACATCATTAATATTTTTAAATGTCTTATTTTGCTATAATTTCAGACTTGCAAAAGAAGTTGCAAAGATAGTATCAAGATTTCTTATACCTTTTACTGGGCTTCTTCAAATATTAACCTCTTAGAAACCAGTCCAATGATCAAAACCAGGAAATTGACATTGATATGATACTATTAATTAATCTATAGATTAATTCCGTAGAACTAAATTCACATTTGATTACAAACTAAATCATTTAAATTTCTCCAGTTGTCTCACTAATGTTCTTTTTCTGGTTCCAGATCCAATCCAGGATCGCATAGTGCATTTTGTTGTCATATTTCCTTAGCTTCCTTGAACACTTAGCTTCCTTGAATCCATTACAGTTCCTCCGTCTGTCTTTGTCTTTTATGACTGATGCTTTTAAAAAGTGCTAGCTAGTTATTGGGTAGAATGTCCACCAGTTTGGATTTCTCTGATGTCTCCTCAGGACTAAATTCAGGTGATTCATTTTGGCAAGAATATCAGTAGATATGATGTTCTCAGGACGTCATAGGAGGTGGTACAAGATTAGAAGTTTGTTTTTAAAATTTTTTTCGCCCAGTAAAGCACCTTAGAAAAACATAGACCTATTTTAACATTTAACAAGCGATTTTAGCAAGAGAAGAAGGGAAGCTCCCTCCTGCACCTGTGCTCCGTGGGACCTTGCTCTGCTGTCCCGCACCATCTCTTAACCTTATTTCCACATGCTTCCTCTGTCACGCTTGTCTGCTTGCCCTGTGAGACCTCTTAGGGAGGCAAAATACTTGGGGAAATATCTGCAAGATCTCGCTCTGAAAGCAGGTCCAAAAAGTAATAAAGTAGCTACTGATCTACTTAAGCACAGTTTTCTTTGGGAAGAAAATTGGATGCCATAAAAAGAATTGGACTGTGGTTGAAGAAACAAAGATATTAACACTTCTGTGTGTGTGGTATTTGCCAGAAAAAAAAAAAAATTAAAGTGCAGAAAATGTAGTTGGTACAATATTAGCTCATGTTCCAAGGGGGTAGGAAAGAAATACTTCAAAATAGTATAGGGAGGGGAAGAAGCCCATTGGAACTATAAATGAGAGAAGGAAAGCCACAACATTTTTTTTTTTGTCTGCCCTGCACAGTTAGGGGTCATGTAATTTTAGGATGACCTTTGCTAGAGTGACACCATCCAGAATGTGCTTTGTTACGTGGATGTGTCTTTTGCCTTGCTTCAGTTCTTTTGGAGTAAATTAAGAGTTTTAACAGAGGAAAAGTACTGAGGGCATCAAAAATGAACTTCAGTTTATAGTTGTTTGTCCATTTGGTGCTGTGGACCTAGGTGAAGAAAAAATAACCAGAGAATAGGAGGCCTTTATTTTTAGGCTTTAATGCCAATGACCTTATTTTTGAAGAAAATCACATTTGCTCAATTTAAAAGAGGAAAACAAATGAGAAAAAGACAACATATACAGAAAAAAGAAACTGAAAGTTCTGAGATCAAACACTTGTAGCAGTTTGGCACCTTTTAAGATCTCTTTTATCCACATACCCACATAGAGCTGTATCATTTTTTGGAGATGAAATACTGCACATTCTGATTTGTATTCTGTTCCTTTTTTAGTCTTTATCTTTTCTGTTTAAAATTAATAAATATTTATGGAAAAACAAATCTAAGCATTTCAGAATATGGGATGCAGAATGTGGAACTCCCCCCCACCCCCCCGCCGTGATCGTCATTTTAATAGTCTGATGTATTTTCCATCTGAATTTCTCCATACTGTCTTGGAACTTAATTTTTTCACTTCACGTAGTTTTGACCCAATAACTTTCTAGCTGATGTTGGTGGGGGTCACTTGACTTTTTTGGTATTCAAAGTTTCTTTTCTTTGGAATGTGGTAGTGAAAAATGTTCACTGGTCACCTGCCTTGTAAGAATTTCTCTCATTTCCTATTTTGTTCAATATTTTGGGGACACCTGTCTCCACTGACTACCACATCCCTCTTCAGAATTCTCCTGCTTTGACTTCATGACACTGCCCTCCATTGTGCCACCTACCCCTGCCATCTCCCCTCTGTCCCTGCAAACATTTGCTTCTCCTCAGGCCAAAAGGTCCTTCCTGTTTCCTGATTCCTTGTCCAGGGTCCCACTCTGGCTTGTGGCTTGCTTCTCACATTCTCTTTGCCCTCATTCTGGTTTGGATCTTTCCTCCCTTCTCTGAGCTAGAAGGATGACTGTACACCTACCACTTGAGCTCTCATACTGGTCCCTGATTAGGAATCTGCCTGTATTCGTTTCCTAGGACTGCTAGAGCAGAGTACCATAAACTTGGTAGGTTAACACAACAGAAACTTATTCTCTACGAGTCCTGGAGGCTAGAGGTCTGACATCAAGGCCCATGCTCGCTCCGAAGGCTCTAGGGGAGAATCCTTCCTTCCTTTTTCTGACTTCTGCTGGTTGCCGGAAGTCCTTGACATTTCTTGGTTTGTAGACGCATCAGTCCGATCTCTACTTTTGTCTTCACAAGGCCTTCTCCTCTCTAGGTGTCTGTGTCCAAATTTCTATTTACTTGTAAGGACACCAGTCATTGGATTAGGGTCCGCCTTAATCCAGTATGACCTCATCTTAACTTCACAAATTACATCTGCAAAAGACTCTATTTTCAAATAAGGTCACATTTTGAGGTTTCAGGTGAACATGAACTTTTGGAGGACCTATTCAGCCCAGTGTGCTGCTGCTCTAGATCCATGTATCACTTTCCTTTTAGACCTTTCCTTGCGGAACTACCACTGCTGTCTCCAAGTCAACATGCAAAAAATGAGAATGGTATCTTACTACTGTAGTCCTCTAAGTGGGAGGAGGGGACATGCTAGCATTAGTTATGTGCACTGACACCAGCATCCTAAATGGGTCTCATGTGGGTCTGGGCGGCCTGAGGAGGAGGTTAGCAGGCCGCAGATGTGGCAGTGGAATTCGTTTTCAGGCCACAATTTATGTGAACCCGGGGATGAAGCTTTGGTACCTAGTTTTAATTACATAAACCCTGTAAAATGGACAAGAAGCTTAGACAGTGCTGCAAGCTCTGAAGGGGGTGCTAATGATGAAACACAAAAGAAGCAGCAGCTGGTCACCTCTGCTAGGTTTGGTTTGAGCCCTTTGTCAACCAGATTACGAGGGAACAGCAATGACCATCTAAGGAGCCCTGGCAAGAAGCTGGCTGAACAAACTGAAAGTGATCAAGAAGACTCTTTGAAATGTAAATTTTACATATAATTTTTGTACATTGTGCTTTGAGGATGTGCTCCTGCCAGTAGGAAGCCATCACAATCAGGAAGACATGTAAATATTATAATCTCATCCTTTTCAGTTTATATTTTCCTGTGTCTTGTATTTTATATATATAGCATGATATGTTAATATAGTAAATATATATGTAAATAAATAAATATTTAGAATAATACATGTAAATATGTAGTATATATGTAAATAAATGCATATACCTGTATTGGGTTGTATGCTCAGAGATTTCTTTTTTTTTTTTTAATGAGTGGAGTGTGACCAAAAGTTTGGAGAACGATGGTTTTTGGAGTCAGGGTCACGTTTCTTAGCACTGCCTGTAAGGCCTCCAGTTATAATCCTCAACTTTTTTTAGATTTTTATCTTTTTAGAGTAGGTTTAAGTTTACAGCAAAATTGAGTGGAAGTTACGTACGAACCACCTCCCCCACTATCCACATTTCCCACCAGAGTGGTACGTTTTTACAACTGATGCACTCCATTGCTACATCATGATCGCCCAAAGTTCACAGTGTACCTGAGGGTTCACTCTTGGTGTTGTAGACTCTATGGGTTCCGACAAATGTATAATGATATGTATCCACCATTATAGTACTGTGCAGAGTAATTTCACTGCCCTAAAGAGCCTCTGTGTTTCATTTGTTTATCCCTCTCTCCCTGAAACCCTTGGCAATCACTTATCCTTTTGTTAGGTTGGTGCAAAAGCAATTGCGGTTTTTGCAATTATTTTTAACCTTTTAAACCACAATTACTTTTGCACCAACCTAATACTATCTCCACAGTTGCGCTTATTTCAGAATGTCATATGGTTGGAATCATATAGTATGTAGTCTTCAACCTTCTTTTTCCCTCTATACCATGCGGGCCTATGCCCCATATGTCCTTTTACATACTTGTTTCTTTGGTTCCAGCTGTTTTCTCTGTCAGAGCTCCTTCTCATGATCCACTTTCCTCCTTTTGCAATCGTTCTCTTCTCCCCCCAGGTGGAGTCAATCCCATCTCCTCCGTGATCTTTCTTTATTCTCAGGCACACAACCATGTTTCCCTGAAAGTAAGACCTAACTGGAAAATAAGCCCTAGCATGATTTTTCAGGAGGACATCCCCTGAACATAAGCCCTAATGCATCTTTCGGCGCAAAAATTAATATATGACCAGGTCTTATTTTCAGGGAAACACGGTATCATTTCCCCCTCTGTTCTCATGCTACTGACAGCCCAGTGGGTTTGTTTACACCACCATCACCACAAACACTGAGTAATTCATTGAACTATGACTTCAGGACTACTGGGATGTCACGATGGCCATGACATCACAATGGTTTTGTCCTCATGATGGCCTAGACGTCACTATGGCTGCTGCAGTCTTAGACCAGAGGAATTTTTCAGCTCCACTGTAATCTTACGAGAACACCGTCATATATGCCGTCTGTCATTGACTGAGACTTCCTCGTGCCTCACTTATGACCCTTCCTAATGACTGGACTCATCTCAGAAATGGCTGCTGAGGTGAGCAGTATGTGACAAAAAACCGCTGGTTATTGTCTTTCTTGTTTGCCTGCTTCAGTAGTTCTGAGGGCTGCTTAGAATGACATTTACTGTTTATACTAAGGCTGCGCGTAAGAACCAGACCAAAAGGTATTTTTTGACCATATTTTATAGTGTGTTCAAGCAAGTATGAGGACATGCATGTGTATCATGTTGTAAAAATAATAAAAAGATAATATCCATTTTTGGCTAAGCAGTAGAACAAAATATACTCTCAGATCCTGTTGGCAGGAGTTTGAGTTGGCATACTTTTCTTCTGGAATGCAATTTGGAAAAATACATTCAAAATTCATAAAATGTGCATATCTTTGATCTAACAATGCCATTCCTACCAATGTTTTCTAAAGTTATCATCATAGCTTTGGACGGTAATTTAATATAAGGATGTTCGTTGCAGCATTATTTATAATAGTGATGGAAATTTAGAAATGACCTACATGTCCAACAGCAGGAAATAAGTTATGGTTTTCCCCTATAATGGAATATTTCATTGCCAGTACAAATTGCATTGTAGAAGAATTTTTAAGATATATTGCTAAGCGAATTAAGCAGGCTATAAATACTATTTTCAGTTTGATTACAATTTGTTATTTAAAAATGTATAACTTTGACTTGCCAGCTTACTCTAACCTCAAGAGACTACTCTTGCCTTTAATACTTACATCCAGTGCGCTAGCCCCTAGCCAGCTTGATTGCAAGAGGCTTTTTTGTTCTAGCAGCTTCGTTTCCTCTGTCTCTCATCACATTAACCTGGCACTTCATTCCTTTGCAGATTATCTCTTGCCCTCTCGAAGCCAACTTCTTCAGGCTGTCTCTTTGCTTATGAAGCTTTGCAGAAACGTAGACAACAATTGGTGCCCTTAGCTCCCCAAACACAGGTAAGACTGAGCTGTGATGCTTAATAAAATATTCCTGAGTGCTTGGGTATAATACATGGGGATGGCAAAGCCAAAAAAGGAAAATTTAAAATTGGATATTAAATATGTTTGTTCCCAGAAAACTTACGCTTGGGTCAGTCTCATCCATGTGTCCTCTATTGGTAATTTGTCTCATTTTCCTATAGCTGGTAGCCATTTTGCAAGGACTAGCTTATTACTGCCTTGTCAAGAGTGTCCTTAAGCTTATCACCCCACCCAGGAGCCCTTGCCACCAATCCCTCTGGAGAGAAGACAACTGATGTCCTAAAAGGAAACATAATTTGTAGAAGTTAATTCCACCCACATTATTATGCTGAGTGATTTAACTCAGTGTCTGACATCTTCCCATTTCAAAATGGGACCTTATGATTGCATGTCCAAAGGGCCATTAAAAAGACCTTTCCCTTTACTTCCCCTACTTTCCAGAACAAAGGACAATTTAACTCAAAAAGAAATACCAGCCATCATTGTGGAATGCAAGAATTTCTTAGAGTAATAAAAGGAAATAGTGTACTTCTGTCTGTGCCTTTGCTTTTTACAAAGAGTGTTTTTTAAAAAAATAGTTTTAACTAGAACACTTATTCTACATATATATGGATGTAGAAAGACTCTTGAAGAGATATACCCTAAAATAAAAACAGTAATTGATCTCTAGGTGAAGGATATATTGGTTAACTATTGTTACATAACAAAATACCCTAGAATATGGCAGTTTAAAGCAACACACATTTATTATCTCCCTATTTCTGTGGGCTAGGAATCTAGCTCAGGATTCTCTGGGTCAGGCTGAGGTCAGGGTCTCCTCCCAAAGCTGCAGTCAAGGTGGTGGCTGGGCCTTAGACATCTCAAAGTTTAATTGGGTAAGTGAGGGAGGGGCGGGGAAGAGAAGGAGAGAGAGAGAGAGAGAGAGAGAGAGAGAGAGAGAGAGAGAGAGACAGAGAGAGAGAGAGACAGAGAGAGAGAGAGACAGAGAGAGACAGAGACAGAGAGAGACAGAGACAGAGACAGAGACAGAGATCGAGACAGAGATCATAGTGTTTCGGTAGCCTAACGTGTCAGGGATCCCCAAGACTTCGCCCAGGTTTGATGATTCTCTAGGACAGCTCGCAGGACTCAGCACATAGTTGTATTGTATACAGTCATGACATACAATCTATGATATAGGATGGTAAAAGGATACAAGGGATACAAAGCAAAATCAGCAAAGGGAAAAGGTGCATGAGGTGAAGTCTGGAGGAAACCAGACACAAGCTGCCAAGAGTCGTCTACCACTGGAGATTCGCCAGACACGCTGAATTCTCCCAGGAGGGAGTCGTGACAGTAGATGCAAAATATTTTCTACCAGGGATCCTCATGAAAGGCTCAGTGTCCAGGGTTTTTACTGGGGGTTGGTCATGTAGGCATCCTCTGCCTAGAATGTATCAAAATTCCAGACTCTCAAACGGAAGGCTGGTGTTCACCAACCGCATATTGTTTGCACAAAATGTTTAGGCACAGTGAACCAGACTTATTAGGGAATTGTGGGAGCCTTTCCTCCTGAAATCCAAGTTTCTAGGTGCCAGCCAAGGAGCAGACTTACAGGCAGACCTTTCTAAGGATAACCGTCTCAGGCCTCCTATATTAACTCTTTTCTATACGCCTCATCTTGGAAGTGATATCCATGACTTTTTCTGTATTCTGTTCATTAGAAGTGAGTCACTGGCTCCAATCCACAGGCAAGGGGAGGGATTTCATAAGGATGTGAATACCAGGAGGAAAGATTATTGGGGGCATCTTTGGGACTACCCACTACAGGGGGTGATTTTGCCTCTTTCATCTGTATTTTCCATTTTCTCGCCAATGACAAATAGTAGTTTTATAACAAGAGAAAGCTATTGAAAAACTGCTGCAGTATGCTCTGCTGGTGGAGGAAGAAGTATATTTCTTGGTGAAAGAAAACTGGGATTTCTCTAGGCCCCATCCAGACTCATACGTGTGGATTCTTATGGCCTAACAACTTGTTGGTGTTTGAGGTGGTGAAGGTACCTGGGAGGACAAATTGGAATGTTTCTAGTTATAGTTATAAGAATAAATGCAGGATTAAAACAAAAAAGTTTGGTGTTTTACAAGTAGCAACTGGAAAGCTGAAGTAAACGATGATTTGTTCGTGAAATTGCAGAATGTGGAGGCTAGGGGAAACCATACCAGGCTCCAGGAAGCTTCAGACCAAGGCAAACATTATGCCTCGACATTTGTTAAGAAACCATGCAGATCTTTGAATGTGAGGGGATGTGGAGAGAATGAAGCAGGGCACTTCTGCTCTTGGCTGAGTTAATGGCGTTTTCAATGCTGCTCTGGCAAGTAAAGATGAGGGGAGGAAGAAGTTCTTCCCTCTTTTCTTTTAAGCTCAAGATTTCAGAGAGGAAGGGAGCCTGGCCTTGGGGAAGATGGACCTATCATCCCAGAACAAGGGAGAGTTGTTGCCTGCTGGTCTATTACCATGATGGGAAAGATGCCCACTAACCTTCAGAAATGTACAATGGCATGGGGGTCCAGGGTTACTGCTGCTGTCAGGCATCTGGAAACACAGAGGGCATTAGGACAGCACATCCTGGGTCACAACTAGAGAGAGAGAGTGAAAGAGAGAGAGATGAGAAATGAGAAATATATTGCGGAGACTACTCAGTCTTCCTCCAGCATCCAGGAGCCCCCAGACTGCTCTATCTTTTTCACACACAGTAATTAAGATATTCTAATAGGTTATTATTACTATCGCTATCTGTTTCTTCCCACCATAATGTAAGCTCTATAAGGGCAAGGATTTTATCTGTTTTGTGTCTGGTATATAATAGGTACTCAATAAATATAGTAGAATTGAATTAAAAATCATGTTGATGCAAGTACTTCAGGTTCTTTGCTTTGCTTCTGTTGCTTACTGATTATTTAAGTAACAACCGCATATGTTTGCCTTTCAACTTAGTGGGTTTCATCTGTAGAAGTCCATGAACTTTAAAGCAGTTCTGTCAATATTATGCTAAGTGAAAGAAGCCAGACACAAAAGGCCACATATTGTATGATTCCATTTATATAAACTGTCCAGAAGAGGTAAATCCAGAGACAGAAAGTGTTTAGTGGTTGCCAGGGGCTGCAGGAAGGAGGGAACAGAGGGTGACTGATAATGGGTGGGGATTTTCTGTTTTGGGGTGATGAAAATGTCCTGGAAATAGATAGTGGTGATGGTTGCACAACTCTGTGAATATACAAAAGAAACACTGACTTGTATGCTTTAAAAGGTGAATTTTATGGTATGATAATTATATCTCAACAAAGATATTATTGGAAAAACACAGACTTTTCATTAATTTCCTCATGAGGCCGGGTGGCTGCTGCTTTTATTGCAGATAAATAAAACAAGGCTTGTTATAGGCCGTGTGACGTGACGCAATACTGTGGATGGTAGAGTTAGACACACCCAGATTTGTATCACAACCTTACGGGAGTGACCTTCAGCAAGTTACTGTCGAGACCTCCCAAAGCCTCATTTCCCTCCTTTGAAAACTGGGTGTGCTGATACTTAAGGCAAAGGCTATGGGGAGGCCAAGTGCATTAACCCTTGTGACATGCCCAGCCTCAAGCTTGACAGCCTGACAATGAGCTTAGTCCTCCTTTGCCTCCTCCTACCTCAGAAGACCTGCTGCATGCCCAGTTGAGTGGCAGAACCAGTAATTCAAATCTGATTACTGAGGTAGGATCCATTTAGTGGCATCCAGATGAATTTGTCTTTTGAAACTCATGTGTCTGCAGTGGTTCAGCCTTGTTGTGTGCATTATTTGCCATGAAAGCTCACTGTCCCTTGGTCTCTTTTTTCATCAAATTCAGAAAAAAGCCCTACAAATTTGTCACTGAGCATACTCGACAGGGTCTTGTCACTGCTTTGGAGGTTGGTGCTATGTCTCTGTCCTTTCTGAGAAGGAAAGAGGCAGCAAGACAGAACTCATTCCATTGATTCTTGTTTGCTGGGTGGTTCTGCAGCCTTCCTCTTCACACAGGGATGTGCTGGTCAATGTTAACAGTTAGTTCTCTAGGACATAAAAAAGCTCTATTTGCAGCGTGTGCCAATTTCCATGGTGTAAATATTTTCACCAGGGCTGACTGCAAGCTATCAGTGTGCTATCACTGAACATGGAGTTAAAGAAGAGACGCACCCAATGAGTTCCTTCAAGATGTAGGAATGGGCGCTGGCATATTACTGCCTTTACAGGGTAATTACACCATCACCGCTCAGCAGAGTCTCTATTCATCTTCTAGACATGACTGCTTAAGAAGGGAGGGGTTTCCTTGCATGAATTTTAGCAGCATGACAACTTTGTTGGGCCTTCTGCCTCCTGAGAACTCAGTATGTAAGGTACAGAATTGTGAGCTAGAAGCTAGGGTTGGGCTTCTACACACGGATTTATTGGGGAATAGGGGGAAGGCCATGTTCAGAGTCCAAACTAGGTCTGTCTGGGAGATATATTTTTTGATCATGTATAAAGTTGTATTGGAGTCAGCATATTCAGGCCACTCAGAAAACCTCAGATACTATCATTTGTAGCCCAATGGAACTGAATGCATGCACATTTGACAAGACCAGAGTCACATGCTGATGTCTAAAAAATTCAGGATGCATGTCAAGGAGAAAAGCAATGGTGTCTGGCCAGTTGGCAGTCTTACAAACAGAAATTATTAATATGCAAACCCATGAAGCCCTCTTTCTTCCGGTGGGCTGACTTATCATCTCATTTTGGGGGGCATGTTACAGACAGAATATATTCTTGGAAGCAAAATCAAACATTGATCAAGATGATTGTGGTAATAATCTTGAATTCTCGGGCTGTTTAGAGTATGTAGGATGAAATGTGGGGTGGAAGTGTGCTGTGGCTTGCCATGAGAGTAATGATCGGGCTTATACTCTTCTAGTCAAGTACAGTGGGTTAGTTAGAGTAACATAGCTGTTAAAACAAACACATTCCAGAGATTGAATGCAAACATTTTGTTTCCTAGGACTTTCTTCTGGTTGGCTGAAAGGGATCCAGGCTAATGGAGGCTCTCCTATCTCCAATTCCTCGCTCCCAACATTGCCCTGCCATCAATACCCAGTGAGCAAATGGGGGAAGAACACGTAAGTAGAGGAAGCATATCTGCTTTCTAACCACACCATTTCACTCACATTCCTTGGTGGCCTCCTTTTGCAAGAGAAACAATTTCTTGAATTGGGTTGGCATCAATTGAAGGTCCTATGCATTTATGACAAGTCGTTTGATTGTTGCCCCTGGCGGGGCAGCCACTTCCCAAGAACAACTCTACACTGTGGAAGGCAGCCAAAGTTTTGGTGGGCAATAAGCTCTATCTGCCACAGACAGGAATAATTCTGTGGTCAAAATGACATTGACAAAGAGTTTTCTTTTGTTAAGAGTATCTTAAACAGATTGGGAAAAAAAGCATTTTGTCTCATGTTTCCTTTCCAGAGGTCTGGAATTGCATTTGGTCTCTGTTCCCCTGGTGGAACTGTTCTTGAGGGTGCGGGTAGCACTGGGGAAGCATTGGACTGTCAGAGCCATTGTTTGAGCACTGGCAAAGCCATTAACTGATGACCCCTTGCTCTCCTTCCATAGCAACTTCTCTGATTCTTAGATCCCTAGGCTCTTGTTAAATCTGCTAATTTCCTAATTAATTGCCCAGGAGATTTTAATTGGAGCCAGCATGAGTAACAGTTAAAGTCTCCTGGCAATTTTGGGGGCAAATAAAGTAATATCCCCTCCACACAGCAGCCTCTCAACACACTAAAGTCACTTGCTTTAACTATTCAAAATTCATCATTTCTTTTCATGCCCAGAGATTTCTAGAAGATGTATTTCTCCAGGCTGATGCCTTAGGAGACAATGAACAATAGATGAACACATTGAAAACTGGCTTTCTGGCCAAAGGGGACATCTGTGCCTCAATGCTTTGCATATGTAGTGGGAAAGTGACCCACTTAATTTGTTCCCGTTTTACAGAAAGCAGAGTTAATTTAGCATGTGACAATCAGTGTTGATTTTAGATGTATCACCAGGCAAAGGCACAGTGTCAGTGGCAACAAATGGTGGCAGAGAAGGGTCATAGTCATGGCTTACTTGCATGGGTACCATGCAGAAAAATGCACATCCTTAGCTATCTTTAAGAAGGTCATCTGTGTTCAAACATAAAGATCAGCAACTTCACGTAGTCAGGGTTCTTTTGATGATGCTCCAAAAACTATTGGTGAATTCTAAAATTAGTGCCTTGAGTCAGTCTTTCTGGTTTCCCAAAGGGAATCACAGATTAGTGCTGCCAAGTGTTTCCAGGCAGCTCAGGCAGTGGGGGGGCGGGGGGGTTGAAAACATTGAAAGGTCTGTACTGAAAAGCCACTCTTCCCATCTCACTCTCGGTTGTGTTTCTGTGACTTCTTTTTGCTTTCATTGCTGTTCTTGATATTTGTAATAGTTAATTTCATGTGTCAACTTGACTAGATCACAAGATGCCGAGATATCTGGTTTATACGTTATTTCTGGATATGTCTGTGAGAGTGTTTCTGAAAAAGGTTAGCATTTGAATTGGTAAACTGAATAAGGGGAACTGCCCTCCCCAATGTGGGTGGACATGATCTAATCCATTGAGGGCCTGAAGAAAACAAAATGGTGGAGGAAAGAATAATTCATGCTCTCTCCTTTCTCTCTCTCTCTCCCTCTTCCTTTCCCCGACCCTCCCTCCCACCCCCAAACTGCTTGAACTGGAACATCAATCTTCTTCTGCCCTCAGTGCTCCTGGTACTCAGGTGATTGGGACCTACACCATCGGCTCTCCAGCTTTCAGGCTTCCAAACCACACAAAAAGCTTTCTTAGCCCTCCAGCTTTCAGAGGACAGATCACTGGAATTCTCAGCCTCCATAGTCACATGAACCAATTCCATATAATAAATCTTTCTCTGTATATCATCTCGTAGTGGTTCTACTTCTCTGGAGAATCCTGTCTAATGCAGTATTTCACCTGTGTGAAGTTGGGGGTAGAGCACGACGCCCAGATGACGAACCAGATCCCATACACTGGATAATTTTGGAGTTAGCACTAATCAGAGGATCTAATTGCTGGGGTGGGGATTTGCCTCAGAGCTGGTTTGCTTCTATATGGTTGGAATCAGAAATTCAATAGCTTCCGCAAAGATCTAGAAGTGTGTATTTACCTGCAAAGACTCCTAGTGGCCTGATCTTATGGGGTCTTCACCGATTAAATATATTTCTTGCCCTAGTCAGAAGGATAACAATCCAGATTCTTATGTAGACTAGATTGAAATAACCAGTCACATTTATATTTATCTTCTCTGAGTAACAAATAGTCTAGTATTTCTCTTACTACAAAAGTTACATGTGAAAAAATCCCAGAGTTTGTCCCCGTATGGCAAATATATATCATTTCACACACAAGACCCAGTAGATTGGTTGTGCCTGTCTGGAGAGTTATGATGCTGCGAAGAATTTTCACACTGCATCAATTTCAGTATGAAACGCTATCACAATTGATTGGTAATGTCTATCACAATTGATTGGTAATGTCTGCCAAGCATACAAAAGTCAGGAGCAATGACATGTTTGTCACATCCATTCAGCCACCAAGTATTGAGTGCTTACTATATGAATAACACTGTTCTAGGGGCAAGGGCACTGTTTTAGTTGCTGAGTCTCTATTACAGGTGCAGGGACACTGTTCTAGGAGCTGACTCTATTTGCCGTCCCTGACCTATCATTTCCCAGGTGTATGTAGGTCAAATGATTCATCTGAGGCCACAAGATTAGTTAGAAAAGAGTCAATGAGAACACAGGACTCTTGAATTCCTAGTCATTTATCCTGCGACCCTCTCACCATCACCTGGATGAGCCGATTGTAAACATTTTTATTTTAGGCTATAAGTTGCAGAAAATTCCCTGATCTTTTGATAACAATTTGACTCTCCTCTTGGGCTGCAGCCCAGGAGTAAGGATACTTTTCCATCTTTCTTGGAACCTTCCATGCCCAATCACCTGCCACTTTTGAGAATGTAACAGAGCCTGTGGAAAATTCTTTGTTGACAAAGATCAATGTGGTATTCAGTTGAAGCAGGATATTATCCAAAGATTCTATAGGGGTTACACAGTGCCTGAGGGGGGTGGGAGCTCCATGGATCCAGGTATCAAATGGTAGTTGGGTGAATTTTTCCATGGCTGAATTCCAGGAAAATTTTCCCCGATATGGTTCTGTTGTTCAAAGTAAGCCTGTCCCTGCCCAGGGCTTGTGAGATGGATGGGTGGAGAGGTACTTGGGAGGAGAGATTATTTTTTCTCATTAGGATCCAGTTTATTCCACCAGTTCCTGAGCTCACTTTTCCCCATAGTTGGGGAAAGGGTGTGTGTGCCTCCCTGCTGTGCTTTTAATCTGAACTTCAAAGCTTTGCAAAACAGGCTACTCTATCTCTTTTCCTGCTTGGTCTTAATGGAAAACTGGTGAGATTTGACCTCCTCCCAAAGTGTCCAAAGCAAAGCGTCAACTCAGAGGTCTGTGGCCCTGATTATGATTCTAAGGAGCACAGAACTTGGGTCAGTAGTGGTGACGGCTTTGCTTCATGTCCATGTCTTTCGTTCAAAGAAATCATAGAGAGGCTGATTTATATAACTATGTCTATTTAATGGTTGTTGAAAGGATTTCTAGGAAGTTATGACAAATTTGAATACTGGTTCTAAAACGCCTCTACCCATGGAGCATTGTTCTAAGAAGCTCATTACCGGTTGGAAAGCCTGATGTGGTAGGAGTTATCCAGCCAGGCTCAAATTCCTTTGGCCCACCTTGAGCATCAGCCATGGGCAAATCCTGTATAGGCCCAATGGCAACCTGGGCTCTCTGCCTGAGAACATTCTCGGGAAGTGATTGGTGGGGACAGTGCTCGGGAGTGAACACCCAGGAACAACCCTCAGTCAGTAAGTGACAAGAGTTGGTGGGTAAATCCCTTCCCCCACCATGACCAATTAATTCTGAGGTGGGTTCTACACAGTTTGTTAAAAGGATCCCAGTGGGATGGAGCCCCCAGCTCTCTGCAGTGGTACGTTTCTTATTTATGACTCCTAATTGGCTTCTCTCCCTTTCCTGTCTCAATTTCCAGCTCTGTCACTGTGCATTCTGGTCACCTCCAAATAAACACTTGCACCCAAATCCTGGGCTTCAGCTTATGAGGAAATCTAAACAAGACCTGATAAACCTCCATGTCTTTTCCTGCCAGAGCTAGAGTATCTGGAAGGTGGAGGGGTGTTTTTCATAACAACTTTGGAGACCTGGCAATGCCATGGTGGGCTGAGCTGTGAGAACTTGCTGAGGTCCACAGCCTTCTCTCGTCTCCACTGTTGGTTGGTAGAGAGCTGTTTGCCCAGGGGGGAGTTGATCTCCAGGGTTGGGGAGCACAGCCCGCAATGTAAACAAAGTAAGAATCCCACATGATGGGGAAGTCAGATTGATCTGGAGAACTGGTATTATTACTAAACACAGCATTTGCCCTGGCAGTGATGAAGGACGAGTGCTGGACCTCACAGGCCACTGGAATGACGCCCACACCACTCACTGAAATACGAGGTGGTGTCTGTGGATCAGAACCTAAGAGCATCATCTAGATCTTAATGGGAGGTCCAAAGTGGGCTAGTTTGGGAAGGAGGGGACCTTGCAGTGTCCTCTCTGCTGGGGTGGGATGTGGGGAGAGGGTAGGACAGAATCTTTGGTCTGGAGGAGCACACACTCCCTCTTTGTAAAAACCAGTGACCCTATTCCCTTTGTGTAGTCAGGTAAACCATCTCTTAGGAAATGCCAAGTCCCAGGGCACAGTGGCTTTGTTTCCCTGGTTCATAGAGTATCAACAGCGTCACAGGCTTGTGCCCAGACTGAACTGTGGTCACAGCTAAAGGAGACTGACCTTTCTTCTGTTCTTGTCACATCCGAGGTTAAATAGTATGACTTCTCACACAATTTGCCTGCCCTATTTTTAGGTAGCACCACTGGAAGCGAACTGTCACTTGTCCCCTAATGTTGGGCAAGGTGGTAAAACAACCCAGGCTGGGGCACTGAGCTGCTCTGTCTGTGGAGCCGCACACTGACCTTTGGCCTCCGCTATTCGGTGGCAGGGCCAGGCTCAGTCCTCTGGGCTTGGCAGGGACAGGAGGAGACAGGTACAAGCAAAGGAAAGAACTTCTGAAAGGAATAGCTCTTATTTGAGAAAGAGAAGGTATTATTTTCCGGCCTGATTCCACGAGCTTTTCTGTGACACTTCTTTTTTCTGGTGCACGTACCCGTGATGCCTACCCTATGTCTGTATTGTTCTGTGGTCTGGACCCTTCCCCATTCTTTCAGGACCCAGCTAAGCTGGGAAACTAATACGTACTGGGAGATGACTAAGTTCTACTGGGTTAAGAAGTTGATAATGATTATAGCTAAAGTGTTTTGAGTGCCCATTCTGCACCATGCACTGAGCTAAGACTATACAAGGATTATCATGTCTAATCCCTTTAACAATCCCAGAAATTAGGCACTATGATTATTCCTAGTTTTTAAGGTTTTTATTAAAATATAGCTAACATGAAATATTATGTTAGTTTCAGGTGCACACAATTCAACATTTGTAAACCTAAAGAAGTGATCGCCATAAGTCCAGCAACCAGCTGACACCGTACCACGCTATCACAGTATTACTGACTATATTCCCCATTCTGTACATTACAGACCCATGACTTATTTGTTTTATACCTGGAAATTTGGACCTCTTATTCCCCTTCACTTTTCCCCCCTTTTTAAAATTTTCAATTACAGTTGATATTCAATATGATTTTATATTAATTTCAGGTGTACAGCATAGTGGTTAGACATTTATATAAATTAAGAAGTGATCCCCTGACTGTCTAGTACCCACCTGGCTCTATACATAGTTATTACCATGTTATTGACTATATTCCCTGTGCTTTACTTTACATCCCCATGACTATTTTGTAACTACCAATTTGTACTTCTCAGTGCCTTCACCTTTTTCACTCTGTCCCCCAACCCCCTTCCCATCTATTACCCCATCTAGTACCCATCTGACACCATACATAGTTATTACAATATTATTGACTATTTATTTCTTATGCTATACCCTACATCCTCATGATTACTGTGTAACAACCAATTTGTACTTCCTTTTTTTTGTTTTGTTTTTAATTTATTGGGGTGACAATTGTTAGTAAAATTACATAGATTTCAGGTGTATAATTCCCCTCCCTTTTTGCACTCACCCCCAACCACCCGCCCATTTTCAAATGTTCTCTATATCTATGAGTTTATTTCTGTTTTGTTTGTTTATTTTGTTCTTTAGATTCCACATAAAAGTGAAATCACATTGCATCTGTCTTTCTCTGTTTATCATACTCCACTCAGTAAAATACCTTCCAAGTCCATCCATGCTGCAGCAATGGCAAGAACCCATTCCCTTCCATAGCCAAGCAATATTCCATTGTATACATGTACCACCTCCTCTTTATCCATTTGTCCATCAATACACCCAGGCTGCCTCCACATCTTGGCCATTGTAAACAGTGCTTCAATGAACATATGGATGCACACGTCCCCTCAAAGTAGCATTTTGGGTTTCTTTAGATAAACACCCAGAAGTGAGATTACTGGGTTCTTCCTTGTCTCTTGTTACAGCCTTTGTTTTAAAGTCTATTTTGTCTGGTATAAATAGTGATACCACAGCTTTTTTTTTTGTTTGTTTCCATGTTCATGAAATATCTTTTTCTTGTCCCTTTACTTTCAATCTGTGTATATCTTTTGATCTGAAGTAAGTCTCTTGTAGGCAGCATACGTAAGGGTCTTGTTTTCTTATGTCTATCAGCTACCCTATCTTTTGATTGGAGCATGTAATCCACTTGTATTGAAAGTATTTGTTGATAGATATGTAGTTATTGCCATTTTGTTATTCATATTATTGATTTTGTTTTTTTCTGTCTTAAAGAACTCCCTCTAACATTCCTTGTAATAGTGGTTTGGTGGTGAGGAACTCCTTTAGCTTTTTCTTGTATGGAAAGCTCTTTATCTGTCCATTGATCCTAAATATAGCTTTGCTGGGTAGAGTAATCTTGGTTGTATGTTCTTGCTTTTCATCACTTTGAATATTTCCTGCCAATCCCTTCTGGCCTGCAAAGTTTCTTTTGAGAAATCAATTGATTGTCTTATGGCAGCTCCCTTGTAGGTAACTAATTGCTTTTCTCTTGCTGCTTTTAAGACTCCCTCTTTATCTTTAACTTTCGGCATTTTAATTATGTTGTGTCTTGGTGTGGACCTCTTTGGGTTCATCTTGTTTGTGTCTCTGTGCTCCCTGGACTTGTATATCTATTTCCTTTGCCAGCTTAGGGAAGTTTTCAGGTATTATTTCTTCAAATAGGTTTTCAATTCCTTGCTCTCTCTCTTTTCCTTCTGGTACCTCTATGATGCAAATGTTGGTACTCTTGATGTTGTCCCAGAGGCCCCTTAAACTGTCCTCATCTTTTTTGATTCTTTTTTCTTTTTTACTGTTCTTGTTGAGTGTTTTCTGCTACCTTATTTTCTACATCACTGATTCAGTCCTCCACTTCATCTAATTTACTGTTGATTCCTTCTAATGTATTCATTTCAATTATTGTAGTTTTTATTTCTGATTTTTTTTTTATGTTTCCTATCTCCATTTTTATATTTCCTATCTTTTTGTTGAAGTTCTTCCTGAGATCATTGAGCATCCTTATAATCATGTTTGGAAGTCTGATTCTGGTAGATTGCTCATCTCCATTTTGTTTAGTTCTTTTTCTGGAGCTTTATTCTGTTCTTTTATTTGAGACATGCTTCTTTGTCTCCCAATTTTGGCTGCTGCCTGCTGATTGTTTCTGTGTATTATTATAGGTAGGGCCGCTATGTCTCCTGATCTTAGTAGAGTGGCCTTATGTAGTAGGTATCCTGTGGGGACTAATGGCACTGTCTCCCTGGTCACCAGAGCCGGGTGCTCCAGGTGTGTCTTTTGTGTGGGCTGTGTGTGCCCTCCTATTGTAGTTGAGACTTGATTGCCATTTGCACATCAATGGGAGGATTGACCTTCAGGTCGATAGCTTCTAAGGATTGGCTATGATTGGCAGTGGAGGATCTGTTGTACAGGGGCTGACCCTACAGAGCATAGTTCACTTTAGCAGGGCTATGGTGCCTGCCTAGTCTGCCCTTTGGGTGTGTCATCCTTGGAGGTGGCTTGGCAATGCTCCAGCCCTGTCCAAAGCTGGCCACTGGGCCTGCCAACCTCAGGGCCTCCTGGGACGGATCCGCTGAAGGCCAAGTTCAGCCACAGTCTGTGCCCTGCCTGGAGCCACTTGACATGAGCCACAGAGCAATCCAGAGATGGTCATTGCCCATGCTATGCTTGGAGATGCCTTGAGAAGGCCAAGCTGTGAACCAAGGCCAGCTATAGCTAGTGCCAGGATTAGGGCTGCTCAGCCAGAGGGAAAGGCTCAACAAAGAAACAATGGCTTCTGCCAGCTTTCTCTTGGAGAAAGCTGCCCCTCCAGGCTTCATGCTGAAGCCAGACATTCAGTTCCTCCTTGTATGACCTTGGGGCCTTTCAAGCTGCTGCCCCAGTGCTAAAGCTCAGAGTGATTGAGTCCATCAGAGAGTAAGTCCGTGTGTGGTTTCTTTAAGGGTCCAGGACTGCAGCCACCCTCGTCTCACTCAGCCACAATCTCTACTGGTTTTCATATTCAGAAGTTATGGGGAGTTCTCTCCCCAGCACTGAAACCCTGGGCTGGGACCCCTAGCTCTTCAGGGGATACCTCTACAGCTAAGATATCCCTCCCAATTTGTAATGGTCACATGCAGGGTGGGACCAGCTCCTTCCACATCACTGTCCCTCCTACCAGTCTTGAGGTGGCTTCTTGTGTATATCCATAGTTGCAGGGCTTTGATTCCGCTAGACTTCAGGTGATTCTCAATAATGTTTTTTCTGTGGTTTAGTTGTGATTGATATGGTTCTGAGAGGAGGTGAGCACAGCTCTTTTCTACGTTGCCATATTCCAATTATTCCTATTTTTAAGGTAAGAAACCAAGGCACAGTGAGGTTCAGTAACTTGACAAAGGTCACATGACTAGTAAGTAGTGGAATCAGTACATGAACTCCATGTTTTCAACAAATATTTATTTGCACCTGCTATGTGCCAGGCACTTGTTCCAGATGAATAAGACAGGCAATGTCCCCATTCTCCTTCCACCAGGTAAAGTCAGGTAAAAGTACTAGAAGCAAATCTATAATCATACTTTTAGATAATGATTAGTGCCATGCAGAAAATTAAAATAGGCTGATGTGGTGAAGCCACTGGGTGTCCATTTTAACCTGGGAGGTTAGGAAAGGCTTATTAGAAGAGGTAACATTTAAACTGCAATCTGAAGGGCAAGGAGGCCTACTCCAAATATGATGGGGAAGAGAAGTTCTGCAGACAAATAGCTAGAGCAACAAACAGTCAAGGCAGAAACAAGAAGGAGAGAGAGAGAGAGAGAGAGAGAGAGAGAGAGAGAGAGAGAGAGAGAGAGAGAGAGAGAGAGAGAGAGACTGAGAGGAGGGAGAGGCAAGAGAAACCCCTTCCAGAGTCTCCAGTTAACATCCTTCATTTGAGCAGGATCTTTCCAATCTCAAAGGGACCCTTTGTCTCCCCTGTAGGAATTAGGGGGCCTTTTCACCTTATACTATGAGCCATATGGGTAACACTGTGATTAGGACCAGGGTGGGAGTGGGTGTACCTCCAGCCTACTGCCCTGCTTGGAGTCCTCAGATCTCATCTGGGAAGCCAGACTGTGTTGCAGGGTGTGAGCCTCCCAGAGATATGGTGGGAGGGTTTTGTGTCGGGCCTGCACTATCTCCACTCCCTGGCAGGACAAAGCCTGTGCAGTCACCTCTGGGCTTAGTGCCAGCACCTCTCATTGAAAAACAGCGGGACTGATTGCAATGATGTTTTGCAAAGGAAATAGGGGCGAGAACGTGACATGGGCTGAGATTACAGCTCACAACATTTCAGGCCCAGGCCAGTTCTAGCAGTGAAGGTTCAAACTCCTCCCTGAGAATGTTTCCAGGAAACCCTAGGGTATGAAACTATACTGCCAAATGTTCTAGTAAAAGGTAAGCATTCCAGAACAAATAATAACAATAACAAAAGGGCAAATTAACCCTGCAGGTAGACGAGGAAGAGGGAGAGGGAGAGAGGAACGAGCTCCAAGGCTGTAACTAGTGGGCGTCTGGGTGGTTCTGGATGAGTTCCATATGCCACATGCCTTATTTCTTCTCATTCTCTAACTCTTTTTCCTGTGATTTATGGGACCGATGCTTCTGAATGGCTGAGGTACACTAGTCACAGAGAGGCAAGCAGTCCGGAAAAGAGGATTTGCAGCCCCCCATGAACGGCACATTTCATATATTAAGAAAGATACTACTGATGGCATGTGTGGGTCACATGGCCAGGGCAAATCTCACTCTGATCCTGAACTAGATAGAATTCTGTGCTATGAGGGGGGGATGTGTGGCACGTTAAATCAACAGTATCCCAGGGTGCTTGGATGGAACAGCTGTCCCAGGAGAGACAGAGAAGGGTGTGAGTTGTTTTGAAGAATGCCCAAAGAAAAGCTAAGGACACACATGGGAATGGAAGGGATGTGGAAAGCATTAACCAAACCTCATCTACCTTGGGTGCTTTAGAAATAGGTCCAGAAAATTGTTATGTTCACACTAGTCCCAGTACAAGGTGTGATCGAAAAATACAGTGCATGTTAAAATTTTAAAAATAAATGATTACAGTAAAAGACACATTGCCATTAATCTCCCTCAAAATACATCCCCTCGCTTCAAACACACTTATCCCATCGTTCTTGCCACTTTCTGAAGCAGTTCTGGAAGTCCTCTTTCCTGAGTGTCTTTAGTTGTGCTGTCGTGGCTGCCTCATTGTCCTGAATCGATTCAAAACGTTTGCCTTTCATGGTCATTTTGCCTTTGGGGAAGAGCCAGAAGTCCTGTGGTGCCAGATCATGGTCATTGCTGCATCACCATGAACTAATTTTAACATTTTGTGTATTTCTTTAGCACTTTTTTGCAGTTTGAAACAGAATTCCATGCATTGCTCGTGATCCATGATTTACCGCACACTTTAAAACACACCTTCTCTCAACCGTAGCTCACATTTGACTGACTGCACAAAACAACTAAGGTTTGAATTGCCACTTCCCGTATTGAGGATCCCTGCCTTTCCGTTAGATGGCACTCAGCAGCAGCTTTCAATGTATTTTTTGATCACACCTCGTATAAGCCTGCATTTTCCTTTATGCCGAAGTCTTAAATATTCTGAAAGAAACCATTGCAGTTTGAGCAGAGGTTAGGGTTTCAATGGTTTGCATTCTCCTAGTCTCCATGTTTTTGGTGATGGGGAAGACAGGGATTGGCATAGTGTCAAGTAGGGCCTCCATGCACAGTGATGCAGATTGGATCTTGTACAGCGATACTTGGTCAGGGGGGTGTATGTGAAAGGCCAAAGTTCAGCGAGCTCTACCTGCAAAACTATTTGTCCTGGTGTGCAGCTGTTTTAGCCCAAAGAAGGGAAACATTTTTAAAAAATTGGTTCTTCTAGCCGGATACCTGTTTCTAATTCCCAGAAAAGTATTGTGTAAGTCCTTGTCTTAAAAGAAAGTGATTCTTATATCTCCTTTCTCTGCTCCTTCACTTCCCTTTTTTCCTCTGAAAACCTTTCTCAAAATGTCTTCTGGGAAATTGGTAGGTGATGTGTAAAACAAGAGTTCAGTAGTAAAATAAATTTGAAAATACTGGGTTAACCACAGACAGGTTTCTTTCTCAGAGCATTTCATATCTGACTTGCATCATGGATCTGAACAGAATTTCCTGAATGCATATGGCCACAAAAGCATCTCGGAGGACTAATGTTCTGTGAACCCACATAACACTGTTTTAAATGATCAGAGCTTCATTCCTTCTATTTCCATCCAGGAGAAGGTTGCTTTGGGAACAGATTATTGTTTGTTTTATCAAATGGGGGTCTAGCATAAATGTCAACCTATTGCCTTGACTTCCTATTGGAATCATGGCCTCCTTGGTGAATGAGCCAGCAAGCTTTTCTGCAAGAACTGATGGGATATTTGGGGGTGTACACAGCCTTGAGCACATGGGGGGAGCACCTCCTTGCAGATTTATCTTTCTTATCTTCCACAGACACGATCCTTCAAGTAACAACCACCATAATGGTCCCTTGGGAGCTAAGGAATTTGGGTGCTATCATTCAAGAAAGACTAAGGAATGCATTTTGAAAAACCCCCAAGTTTTAAGCTTGCTGGAAATAAGGAACCATCCAGACAATATCTTTGATACAAGACTTCCCAGTGTAAAGAAATGTCTGTGCCCAAAGAAACAAAGAAACAAACAAACATCAGGATGTTTTGTGTTCTTCTACCTCTTTCACATGTACTTTATAAGAGTCACCATAGCGTTGAGAGAGGTGTAGAACAGACTCAAAAGTTTCCAACCAGACCCATGGACCACAGTGCTTCTGTGGCCTCTAATTGCAAGTCAAAGGGCCTGGCTACCATGTGTGTCCTGTCCTCATTGACACAGCTGTCTGCCCCACTCTAGTTAGTTGAGGGGCCAGCCCAGACTCCAACACAGAGTGGAATTTGAGGATATGCTCTGTAGGTTCAGTTACTGCACCTGGAAAGCTGAAGAAGAGCAGGTTTGCAAGGCCTCTGAGGGTCTGGAAGCTGAGATGAGCCTTCAGCTCATGCCAAGGTCACGGGGATATCGTTTCTAAATTCAGATAGACTTGCTTGTTATTTATTTTGCTCATTCAACTCTGTGATTCATACAAACTGGAAGCAACCTGTCCTGGAAAAATCATCATAAAATAGAGCAGCTACCACTGTAAATTTTTGCTAAAAATATTTCATTCTAGTTTGTTCTATGAGTCTGGAAATAGTCAAAAAAATTTGAAGGACATCACAGAATCATAATAATCACAGCACACCAAGGAGAGGTATGTCTGCTTTTGTGCTTGGAGAAGGGAAGATTCCTTACCCTGGCTGAAAAGCAGATGAGTTCAAATGCAGGCCCCCTGGCTTGCACATGGGATTGGAGAGGCTGTACATTACCATGGCTTGAATACCCGTTTAAATATGTCTGCATTTGTCTTCCCAGATTTTTACTCACATCTATCCTCTGTGTATTTGCCAACCAGATAATGAAGAACTTGGCAAGTTTTAAAAGTAATTTCCCTTTTTGTACCCTGAGCTAGCCTCATGGAAGAAGTTCTACAGATTTATGAATAGGATGACCACATCTTTGGTTTGCCCGGTCTGGCAAATTCTTGTTGATTGATTCACGATTATTATTTATTTTTAGTTCCCAATTTCATTGTCCTAAGTGTCCCATTTGGATAATACATTATATGGTCTCCCTACTCCTGAGTGGGAGAAGTGGGCATGTGGGAAAAAAATGCTATAGTTGCTAATTCTCCCCTTTTAATAATTTTGGCAACCACTATAATTTTAAAAATACATATTTATATACACACGTATACATTTATTTCTTGAGTGACCAACTTTAGACAGTATTTATAAATTTCCTATTGTATAAAATGCGGCTTATAGAAGATTACAAATTTCCTCCACTTCTATTACCTCTTCTCCAAATTTTGGTCAGTCATGACATTACTTTCACATTGTCAGGATTTACATTTGTTGCATGTATATTCTGTTGCATAATTGCAACCAAGCTTTCTGCTTTGTCTGTAGGTAAATTCTGAAAGCTGAAATGCAATGAATAAGATTTGTTATATTATAATTATGTAACTATTATTCCCAGTAGAGCCAATCAGCATGAATGAAGCTTTAGAGAAGGAAATGTCATCCTGTGCCACAAACAGAAGGTTTCAAGTCAAATGGGTTTTTTCTTACATTGTGATAACTGCTCATCCCCACCCCACCCCCATTTTAGTTTGCATTATATCTGAAGTGATTTTAATTTTTGTATAAGATATGTTTGTTTGTTTTCCCCTAGAGTTTCTAGTTCTCTTTCTCTTTTCCCGTTGACTGAAGAAACATGTCTTTAAGAGCTTCTAGGTTCTTAATCATACATAGAAACATCTGATTCTTAAAGATCTTTATAGACCCCCTTACCTCTTGTTTTAACTTAGATCAGTTGCTTTCTAAGTTGATTACAAACTTGTCATCCCAAATTTTCTTTCCATTGGGTTCTTGTAATAGTTCCTTTTTTCCCCAGAGACCATTTATTATTCTTTCTAATATTCTTTTGTTGTTTTACTAAAGAATATTGTAAAATAATTACTGGAAATAATATATCAAATAATTATCTGAATTACCAGATTTCTGAAAATGTCTTTTTTTCTTATTATTAGTTTCAGATGTAGAAAACAACATAGTAATTAGACATTTACACACCTCACAAAGTGATAACCCCACCAAGTCTGCTACTCCTCTGGCACTGTACATAGTTATTACAATACCATTGACTATATTCCCTATGCTGTACTTTACATACTGTGACTATTTTTCAAATTATAGTTGACATTCAACATTATTTTATATTAGCTTAAAGTGTACAGCACAGTGGTTAGGCATTTATATAATTTATGAAGTGATCCCTGCCATAAGTCTAATACCCGTCTGACACTATACATAGTTTTTATAACATTATTGACTATATTCCCCATCCCTGTGACTATTTTGTAACTACCAATTTGTACTTCCTAATCCCTCTCCTTTCTCACTCATCCCCCAACACCCCTCCCATCTAGCAAATATCAAGTTGTTCTTTGTATCTATTTCTGTTTTGTTTGTTCGTTTATTCTGTCCTTTAGATTGCACATGTAAGTGAGATCATATGGTATTTGTTTTTCTCAGGCTGATTTATTTCACTTAACATGATGCCATCTAGGTCCATCCATGTTGTTGTAAATGGTAAGATGTCATTCTTTTTATGACTGAGTAATACTCCATTACATATATGTACCACAATTACTTTATCCAATTGTTTATCGATGGGCATTTCAATTGTTTCCATATCTTGACTATTGTGAATAGCGCTGCAATAAACATAGGGTGCATATTTTTTTTTCAAATTAATGTTCTGAATTTCTTTGGATAAATACCCAGGAGTGGAATTGCTGGGTCATAAGGTAGTTCTATTTTTAGGTTTGAGGGACCTCCAGACTGTTTTCCATAGTGGCCGCACCAATCTGCAATCCCACCAACAGTGCACAAAGGTTCCCTTTTCTCCACATCCTCACCCACACTTGTCATTTGTGGATTTATTGATGATGGTCGTTCTGACAGGTGGGAGGTGGTATCTCATTGTGGTGTTTCTCCAGTGCCATCTACTGGCAAACCTTCTGTGTTAGCAAGGAAAAATATTTAAAGGGCCCAGATCCATTCTGATAGAACAAGCAAAAAAGTGTAACTTGGAGCCAAGAGGCAAGAAATAAAACTGGCACATCTAGGTTTAGAAGCATGTCATTATGATGTTGAAGACTTTGCTTTATTGCCTCTGATAACTTGTGGTGCAGATGAGAAGTCTGACGCCAATCTGATTATTATTCCTTAGTGGGTGACTTGTTTTTTAACTCTGTGAGGTTTTAAAATATTTTCTTTTCTTTTTTTCTTTTTTCTTTTTTTTTAGAGGTAAGAAATATCATACTGTTTCTAGATGTCAGTTTGTTTTTTTCCAATTCACCTGTTTGAAACTCTGTGGATCCTTCTCATGTAAAGTTCTGAGTCTTCAGCTCAGAAAATTCTGTATTTGTTTATCCTATTATTATTTCTTTATGTCAATGTCTGTTCTCTCTCATTTGAGCTCCTACTCAACAGATGTTAAATCGCTCTGATTGCTCCTCTCTGTCTTTTCAACTTTCTTCTCAAATTTTCTCTTTGTCTTTAAAAAAAAAATTTTATGAGTTTATTGTGGCCAAAATTGACAATAGCCAAGTAACAAGAACTCAGATGTTCTCTTCTCTTTATCCTTTGATTTGAAGTTCTGGAAAATTTCCTTGGCTTTATATTGTACGTTAGCAATTCACCCTTGGCTATGTCCATGTTAGTATTTCACCTCTCTATTAAATAATTTTATTTTGACAATCATATTTTAAATTTCCTTGTACTCTTCCTTTTTTTCCTAATGTTTCCTTTCCATAACAATGTTCTTATTTTATGAATGTAATATCCTCTTGCATCTCTTTGAGGAAAAAAAAATTAGAATTTTTCTAAGTTTTCTTCTAGTCTTTGAATTTGCTCTTTCCTCAAGGGTATAATTATTTTGTATGTTTATTTTGGTCCTTCCATTTCATATTGCTGATTTTCCTCAGAAATCTAGCTTCTCTGAGATTCTTTTCATTTATGCATGAAGGAGTAGCCAGATTAATAAAGGGGCTGATGTGAGCTCCTCTGTAGTTGGGTAGGAAAGTTTTCCCATCAGATCCTTTCCCTGAATGGGATTTGTGTGGGTAGGTGGGACGTGCCAGAAGCCAGGCTGCCAGGTCTCCCACTGCACGGGATACAAATTGAGTCCTCTGAGATACGGGGCAAATGGTGCCCGTCCCACCCTTAGTAGGAGATAAGACTCAGCTCTTTTCTGAAATCATTCAGTGGAATCTCAATTTAAAACCCTTTTTACACACTCAATGTGCATGATGGATTTTTATGAGTTGATTCTCTGGCTATCAGCCACCTACTTTGAAAATTGCTGTGTCTTGTTTAGTATCCTATTTTGAAAAGCAATGTCTAATTAAATCTTGTCTCTGACAAAATCTTCACTTTAATATTATGTTAGAAATATCTTTGAGTATTTATAGAAATACACATGTAGGGTAATTTTCTTAGAAGTGTGTCAAAGGATATTCAATCTTAACTTGGAGAAATCCTGGCATCACGGATGGGATAGTTGTGGCTGATTCAATTATTAGCCATCTCAGAGCTTGTTAAACAATTGTAGTCATTGCCTTCCTTACCTCCACCTCCTTGAGTCACTGCCAAGTGGCAACTATATGGCAGGCGGAAGGGAATCTCATGCCACTTTCAGCTTCACCCCAAATGTACTGTGTGACCTTCTTAAATAACCATAGCTGCTCCTGCTGGCTTCTTATTGGTCAGGCTCTGTGCCAAGTCCTCCACAAGCATATTCCTAATCACTTCTCATAATGACTCCATGATGACAGTACCATAATCACACCCAGGCTTACTGAGCCTCAGAAAGGTATACTATGATGGCTCTACAACTCTGTGAACATACCGAAAACCACTGAATTATCCACTTTAAATGGGGGAATTTTACGGTATGTGAATTATATTTTAATAAAGCCATTATTATTTTTTTATAAATCTAAGGTAGAAGTGATTAAAATCATGAATGAGGCCAAGCATCTTTTCTTATACATAGTGGTAATTTTTCTTTTCCTTTTCATATCTTTCATTCACTTAAAAAGTGGGGTTGTTGGTCTTTTACTTACTGATTCATAAGAGCTCAGCATGGGTGTATCATATATGTTGTAAGTATTTTTCAATATTTTTATTTGACTTTTGACTGTACTAATGCACTTTTCCCCAGCAGAACAGGCTAACTTTTATTGAGATAAATTTATCAATTTTTCCCTTATGGGTTTCAGGTTTTATGTCATGGTTATAAAGGCCTTTTTAACCCCATCACCAGCATCAGGATGATTGGGGAAAAAAAGAAAAAAGGATCTTCTTTCTTATAGTACATTTATCATTTATTTTACAAATGTTTAATGTTTTATCCATTTGGAATGGGAGTAATGTGTAGAAATCTAGCCTACTTTTCTTCCAGATGGTTGGCCAACTGTCACAACATCATTTAATGATGAATACATCTTGGCGTCATCCTTTAGAAATGTCACCTCTCTCATGTACGAAACTCCCCTATGTGTTTGGTTCTTTATTTCTACCCTTTATTCTGTTTCATTGATGTTTCTGTCAACTCATTCATCAGAACCAAACTCTTGTGTTGCTGTACCTTTATCATCAATTTAAAACATGGTAAAGTTAGTTCTTGTTCCTTTTGTTTTTGTGTGTGTTTGGGAATGTCCATGCCTTGTCTCTCATGTTTAGTTTTTTAATTGGTGACTTTAGTTTAAATAATCAAATTCCAATAAAAAATGCGTTGGGTGTTTTATGTGATAGCATGAAATTTATACTTTTAATCAGGAGCCTATTCCCTACATGGTTAAAGATCTCCTTTCTAGTTTACTCCCACCTTTTTATATCTCTTCCCATCTCCTTTGTTCTTTGTTTGATGGTCCCCAGGTTGGGGTTATTGGTAGGGGGACAATACAATTTATCGTCCAAACTGGGACCATTTTGAAATGAAACAGGTTGAATAATTATATTGGGAAAACAGACGTAAACCAGGACAGCCATGGGCACACCGGGATGAACGGCCCCCTCGTCATGGGCCCCTTTCTAATTTAGAGTTTTTCTTTTGTGATCTTATCCATTGCCGTGGTATCAATGGCAGCACCCAGGTTAGTGATTGCCAACGTTGTGTTCAACTTCTCTCCTGAGCTCCTGATCCACGTTCCCAGCCCTTTGCCAAACAGCTCATCCATGTACCCACAGTCATCTCAAAGTCAAGTTGGACTTAGCTTCGCTTCATGATTGTGTCCTCCCTGCTTGTCTCTCAGTGAAGTCAGCCATCCAGTCTTTTGAGCTGGACGCTTGCCTATGATCTGGAATCATCCCTCTCCCTCTTTGCCCCACTAATCTCCAAATCCTTTCAATTCTACCACTGAAAGAGCTTCGGAATCCAGTCCTACTTTTTATTGCCACTGTCCTATCTTTATTAGGGGCTTTGTTATTTCTTCTACGGATTATTCCAGCAGCTTCTTTTCTGGTGATCCTGCCTAAGGCTTCCCTCACTTCAGTACAGTCTCCAGTCTCCTATCAGATTGAAAGCATAAACCTGATCTTGCTATTCATCGGCTAAAAGATTCATAGTGGCCCCACGTTGCCAAATTCCTTATTATGGTATCCAGGCTATCACTACCGGTTCTGTCCTCCTGTTTCATTCCTCACCTCTCCTGATACAGATGCCGCCCAGTCACACTGAAAGTCATTCCATTGCTCAAATGCACCATGCCTTGTCGACAACTCTGACTCTGCACAAACTGAGCCCGCTAAAATGCCCTTCCTGCTCTTCTTTATCCAAACACCCCTCCTCAAAGACTGAGGAAAAGCCTTGCCTGCTTTGTAAAGCCTTCCCTCACTCTCCCAGGTAAGGAACACCATTTCCAGCCCTCCTGCAGCTCCCCTTTCCTACCTTCCATCCACTCATCACACTGTGACTTTTCTGCTTACATGTCTTCCTCACTGTCCCCAGTGGTCACTTTTTAAGAGCCTGGCACTTAGCAGATGCTTGACACATTTTTGTTAAACAAACTTGTGAATGATACTGTGAGTTAGTGCTTTGTGACTGCTTGTGATTACGTGCAAATTTCATCGGAATGCAACCAAGGACAAGCTTTTTTCTTTCTTCTCCTTCTTCTTCTTCTCCTGCTCCTCCTCCTTCTCCTACTCCTCATTATTATTATTATTATTATTATTATTATTATTATAAATAACAATAATAAATTCAAATTATTAATAATAGGAGTTATGTAGGAGGACCTGTCTTATCTGGTACTATTGTAATCTTCAAAAGAGCCCAGCAAGATACGTTTTTCTCTACCCATTTTACTGTTAAGGAAGCTAAGTTTGCAAGTCAAGTAACTTTCTTAAGGAGCAGTCTCTAAGAGGTAAGATTAGAACCAGCTCTGTTTGACTCCAGAATTCATAGTTTCCTTGTCCTAAGCTCATTGGGAGGCAGGTTTTCCCTCCTAATGATTTCTTGGGGATCATGTCTTTTTCTCACCATCTCTGACCTTCCCTTTGCTCTCCTTTGTTTAGTGTAGGAAAAAGAAAATTCAGCAAAACGGAAAGGGAAAAATAATTACTCATAGTCTTGCCGCCATGGTGTATATACTTTAAACCATTTTTCTCTGCATGCACCTCTCCCCCCCACCCCCCCAAACACTTTTTTATGTTTATAAAAATAAGATCACACGCTGTGTAAACTTCAACATACATATTTCATGTATATCGAAATATGGTCTCCTTCCATACATTTTGTGTTGTTCACAGTAGTCGTGTGAATGCCATGAATAGACATTGTTTTTTGTGGCTTATCATGGTTTGGAAATGAGTGAGCAGGCAAGGTGGGGATGAGGAGGCAAATGATGGCACCAGGGTTTAAATGATTGACCTGAGACTACCTCACCAACCTATAACATCTGGCTCAGACACTATTATAAGTTAGGACAAAAGGGAACTTCAGAAATGACCAGCTTCATGGGGGTGCAATGAGCCGTGCCTCACCTTAGGCCCACCTCCTATGTCTTTCAACACCCCCTCAGATCTTTATTGACGTCTCAGCTGGGGATTCCTCAGATATATGGTAGGCTCTCAGGCTGTGCCCTCCAGTTTGGCAAACTCCATAAAGCAGCCTTCCTTATTTCACCCCTCTTCCATCCATCTCCCTGGGATTACACTTACTGAGTAATTGCTTGCTTTTAAGCCTTTGTCTTGGGCTCTGTTTTCTGGAAAACCTGGGTTGGGCAGTCCGTAACAGTGCAAAATTTAAAATTTCTGACTACTTTCCCCCATGATTGTTCAGTAGGAGAGATGTAAAAAGCAAGAGTTCTTAAATTGGGGTAGGTGGACCAGGCTTGTGGCGGTCTAAAAGCGTAGGCAAAATTGTGTACGTGCATGCATTTTTTTTTAAGAGAGTCCATTACATTCAACAGGTCATCAAAGTAAACAATGAATAACACAGAGAAGAGAGAAAAGGAAGGGATGGACAAGTTTCAGTTCTAAGGCAGTATTTGAAAAAGCAGATAGAGATGAGACACTGGGGTGTAGACTTCTGGGTAGCTTAGGGTGGGGGGTGGGGGTGATAGCACCAGGGAGAGGAAAAGGGTGGAAAAAAAGGAAGTCGGGGTAGATGGAAAACATGTTTCTCAGATTTCACAGCTGGACCTCTGTTGGAAGCTGCCTCTGACGTTTATTCCAGGCCTTCCCCCAGATAGCCCAGGATGAGCATTCACATCAGAACCATTCCATCTCTGCAATGGGGGTTCTGTGTCCTGATTTATCAGAGAAGGGGGTTGGCATTAGTGATATGTAAAGAACTTGTAGCAATGACATACTCTCATCCTCTAGTTCATCTCCCTCTGGTTCATTTCTAGTAGCTGTTCCCTCAGAAAGGCCTAGCATTTCCTGCTTCTGCCAGGAGGAGAGGAGCTCCAGCCCAGTTCTCACTAGAAGACCCTCACCACCCTAATTGCCACACTGGAATGAAAATTATTTTAATTGGATTGGGGGGGTGCTTTTGGAGTAGGCAGCCAGAGTCTAATCTAATTTGCATATTGATAAGAGTTGAAAAATGATGCCTTCTAATGAACAAAATGCCTGCACTGGTCTGGCTTGATATTAGCATAAAAGTGTTTATCACAACTGGCATATACAGTTAGAAGGCTGGGTAAATTTGGGTCTAAAATCCATTGAAACAGAGGTCTCTCTCCATGTTTGGTTTGCTATGCAACTTATACGGTAGGTATGCTGACAGGCCTGAAAGCAGAAATCAGAGTCTGATTAGAGAAAAATGTTTGATCCTGTCCTACTGGTTGGTCTATGTTTTTTTGGCTGGTGAGAGCTCTGAAGAGTAAAAAGGGAAATCCCTGATGTCTGTCTTCGAAGTGGCAGCTCATGATGGCCTTGGCAGGAAGATCTTAGCTTAGAGAGGACTCAGTTCTCCCCACCTTGAAATGTAAGGCTCAACAGCTCTGGGCTGGTCAGATTCCCACAAGCTTCACCAGACTGGCTGGCAAGTAAAACTTTATTTTCATAATGCCACCCAGCTGCTTTGGTTGGGTTCTACCACCACCAGAATTGACAGGTTGTTTTAGCCTCAGGTTTTCCTTTCCAGTTCCCCCATCTTCTGTTGAGGGAGTGAGGTTGTGATCGGTGTGTGTGTGTGTGTGAATTTGTATATGAATGTTCATAACAGCTCTATTCACACAAGCCAAAAGAGGAAACCCCCCAAATTCCAGCAACGGATGAATGGATAAACAAATTGTGGTATGTCCAAAAAATGGAAATTAGTCAGCTATAAACAAGAATGATACATGTTACACATGGATGGATCTTGAAAACATTATGCTAAGTGAAAGAAACCAGATACAAAAGCACAAATATTTTAGGATTCTCTATATGAAATATACAGAATAGGTAAATCCAGATTGACAGGAACCGGATTCATGCTTGCTAGTAGTTGAGGAGAACTGGGGAACAGAAGTGATTGTTTAATGGGTATGGAGTTTCCTTTTGAGATGATGAAAAGGTTTTGGAACTTGATGTAGGTGGTGCATGCACAGCATTGTGAATAAACTAAATGTCAAAGTACTGTCAACTTTAACATGGTTAATTTTATGTGATGTGAACTTCACCTCAATAAAAAATAAAACCAGATTGCTCTGAATGCAGTGTGGAGGCTGCTAGAAGGGCAGGGGTCAGGGCTATTGTAATAGTCCAGGTGAGGTATTATGACAGCTTGGTCTAAAGTGGTACCCAAGAAGGTGGAAAGGCGTGGATGGATCCAAGAGATTTTTAGAGGTAATTGTAAAAGACTAGTGATCAACCCTCATTCATAGGAACACCAATGCGATATCAAAATAAAAGGGAAAAGGGAAATGGGAGGAATTGTCTCCAGAGTGTTCCAGTTGGATTCCTTGCTTTATGTATCTAGAACTCCTTGACTATATAGGTACATGTGCAGTAAATTAGGTTTTATATGCAGGCGGTGTGCAGCTATGCCACTGTGGAGAATTTTAGGTTTTGTGTGAGACGACATATTTAGGAGCTGTGTATTGGTCACTTCTCTGTTATCTTATTGTGTCTGAACAGCTTCTCTGGAATTGAGGAGCAGATACACCAGAGACACCCATCCAGCCCTGGATGTGTGTATCACACACACACACACACACACACACACACACACACACACAGACTTCACCCTCCCCCGCCCCCCACCAGGAGGCGAACAGCATGCGCTCTGATGTTCAATTGGCACTGATGAGTCGATAAGCTTGTTGACACCAAAAGAGAAAATCTATGACATGCTTTCCCTGGTCACTCGCAGGAAAGTACAAATAAAAGGGAAATCATTTAAAGCGACCATGTGTAATTAGACCAGGTGAATTTTTGGCCTCTCTAATCTCCATACTGAGCCTCTCCAAGATTAGCTTTTGGGGTATATATTTAGATATTTTCCACAGTAGGAGAAACTTGTCTTGAGTATCTTCTGTTTTTATTATAAAAGTAGTCAGATTAATGGAGCATTGACTGGCAGTGGAACAGTCTAGCAGAGTCCATTAATCTGAATGTATCACATCTGAAATTGTTGTTCAAAAGTCCTCTCCCAGCTCCCTACCTTATCATCTTTCTCCATAATAAAGATTGTTATGTTTGAAAAGTTTCCAAAACAAGGAAGTTCCCAGTGAGTGTTTTTGTCATGAATTAATCTCTTTCTGGGAGACGTGAGGTCCCCTGGGTGAGCCTTGCTGCTAATACCATCCTGAGTCTTCAATTATCATCTAATAAGCACAGTCTCCCTCACTGTTGCTCAGTAGCTGAATTATATTACTTAGGATGAAGGCTGTCTCAGGTCTAGTCAAAGAGAGGTCAGACAGTAAACCCTAGTCTGGGGGTTCCCCTCAGAAGGGCTGGACACCCAGAGCAGGGCGGCAGTCCTGGGCATGGGATGTTGAGGACCTACTCTGCCTGTAACGCACTTAGTTCTCGGGCCAGGGGCTGGCACCGCTAAGGGCATGGCACCTGCCTCGCGTGGACTGCCACGTAAGTGGTAAGGTGTTCCTTACTGAAGTTCTCTTATGTATGTTCAAAACTGTTGGAAGGTACAGTAAGGGTCACATAATGAAACAAATCAGACCAGCTCTGAAATCCAAATAAATATATTTAAGAAAAAAACCCGATAGGACAGGGATTTTCAAAGAACATCTTTGGAAAATTTTAGAGAAAGTATATATATTTTTTTCTTTAAATACATTTTCTTTTTTTTTAATTACTGAAGTTATGCATGAATAAATCATAGTTATAAAAATTGTAGTCACCACAGATGTAGCTAAGAATTTGCGTCCACTACTGATATAGAGACCATGCAATACTGCTCTCCCCAATCCCCAGGCTGTCCCAATAACTTCATTAAGAATAGAATTGCTAAGCAAATTATACATGCATTGAAGCAACGTGGGCTTGGTTTGAACTTACCACCAACTGAACATTTTTTTCTGAAAACATCATGTTATTCTATTGGCTTAATGTTGGCAGAGAATTTTATAAGACTCTGAAGCTTTTTTTTTTTTTTTAAACTTTTATTTATTTAAGTGTGTTTTTTCAGGACCCATCAGTTCCAAGTCAAGTAGTTGTTTTAACCTAGTTATGGAGGGAGCAGCTCACAGAGGCCCATGTGGGGATTGAACCAGCAACCTTGTTGTTAAGAGCACCACACTCTAACCAACTGAGACAACTGGCCACCCCCAAGACTCTGAAGCTTTTAAAAGAATAGTAATGTTATAGGAAATCCAATGATATGGTTAGATCATTGAAGTGATTAAAGTTAAAATGGAGAAAGCAATTCAATTCTTAGATCAAAGCAATATAAATAATAACATCCTGGCTGTGAGAACTGGAATAAACCTTTGATGCCATCTGCCTCCATTTTATGGATGAAGAAACTGAGGTCTTTCCAAGATAAAGATTTTAAACATTGACACTCCTGTTGCACATTTATTGTCCCTGATATTTAAGTGGTGCTTTTTGCCAATCAAATCTAATTTTGCTTTACCTACTGATTGACTCAGCCTCTTCATCATCCTATTGACCTCAACATACCCTGCTAATTTATTCAATCAACATTACTTGGGAACCCATTGTTGCCAGACTCTGGGGGACCAAGCTAGGGAGCCCAGGTCTCTCCCCTCAAGGAGCCCACCGAGTATGTAGTGATGAGATTAAGTCCTATAATAAAGAAAACGATGAATGCATACTTCTTTTTATGCTTTTTTTGTGTGTGTTGTTTTGCTTTTTTATGCCTTTAATTCTCTGTCTACTGCTTTCCAGAATACTCTAGTCCATATGGATTTCTGCCCTCTTATGTTCCGATTAGGCTTACAGTTAAGGTACCAAAATTTTAGAAGTGAATTATTGTGTAAGTAGTGTAGGCAGTTATTCTTGAGTAGCAAACAACCTCCAAATCTCTGTGGTTTTACATAACAAAATATATTTCTCATTCACACTAATCCTTCCATGTAAGTCTGTAGGGAGCCTTTGTTTGTCATAGTCACTGAGGGATCCAGGCTAGTGGGGATGAATGCCATAAGGGAAGGGAGTTTAGAGCTGAGCGTCAGTGATTAAATGCCTGAAAGAGTGAGACCTATCACTTGTATTCACATTCCATTGCCCAAAACAAGTTACGTGGCTATACCTTTCTTCCAGTAATGTGGAGAAGGATAGTCCTTTCTTGTGTATAGAAGGAAGAGAATCTGGACATTTGTGAATATACAATGATTATAATTATGTAGTCTTATGAGCATGCTAGTGTTTCCAGTATATTCTCCTTACTTTATCAAATTATGAACATTTAGAAGGTAGAGGCTTATGTCTTTTTTATGTTGTAAAACCATGGTGTCCAGAAGAGGGCACAAATCCAGGCACTTAGTGCATTTATGTTTGACTTGAGATTTTGAGAAACCCTGTTTAATTAAGCCCAGTTTGTTTTCTTCAGATTCTGGCCTTAATGTGTGGATTAAAAGCTTTAGAGACATCTAAGGCTCTGGCCTGGTTTGTGTTCCTTGCTATCAGAGCCAAGTGAGGGGTTCCAGGCAGGAAACCTGAAATCACTGAGGCCTTTTCTAATTCTCAGACCTGTCTAAATGTTCCCAGTGATTGTCAGTCATTTAACACCATTCCCAAACAGTCATTTGTTCAGCTTATAACAAACCGGGCAAGGTGACAACTCACATTTATCAAGTATCAGGAGTACACATACCAGATGACTTTTGAGATTCCTTCTGAGATTCTTTAGTTTCTTTCAAGAAAGAAGATGATGAGATAGAGCCTGCCTCTTTAAGCTTGCTGAAACACCCCTGAGCCCCAGTGCCAGCAAGCAGTTTGGCACTCAGCTTTATGAGGAGTCTGTGTCTTGAGCTCTTGAGTCCCATCTGTCCTTGCAACCATCCACCTAGATCTGTTCACAATCACCCAGTTCCTGAGCTCTTGCTTTACCCATGTCTGTCATCCCACTCCAAACTGTGGGTGCTTCAAACGGACTGGTCATTCAGTGCTCTTTTAATCTGATCCTTCAAGTTTTTGTTCAATAGGTATTTTAAGGAGACACTGCATGGAGAAGAATAGGACAGGAGGACGACTGATGATAGTACTCACATTCTCTTCTGTTACTCTAAAAATTTTAGATCTGGTCCTGCATCAGTTACCTGTGGCCAACATAATATTGTGTAACAAAACACCCCAATTAGTGGCTTAATACAACAGCCATTTATTATTTCCCATGAGTCTATGGATTAGCTGGGCTCATTCACGCATCTTTTTATCTGGTGAGTCAGACAAAGACTGCCTGGCCTAGAGGGGCCACAGCCAGGATTGCTGAGATCTCTTCCATGGGTCTATCACAGGCACATGTCCCACACACTCCTCTGGAAGCATAGCTCAGGCATGTTCTCAGGCTAGCCTGTACATGTTCTTATGAGAATCACAGAAAAAAGAGAGGAGGCAGAAAGGCTCCAGCCCTTTGTAAAGCCTCTGTGTCAGGTTTGTTACTGTCCCATTGGTCAAAGGAAGTCACATGGTTCAGCCTAGAGTCACAGTGCATGCAGCCTGCAAAACAATAGGGCATAAAACATAGATATAGGGAGGTCATTAATTGGGACTGTTAATGCAACTGGTCTACCACAGGACCCAAACATGCATATCCCACATTGCCAACCAAAGACCTACAATGATCAGGACCCACTAGCTCAGAAGTCAATTTATTATAAAAGGAAATTTAGGAAAGGATGCGGATTTCAGGAAACTACTATGATTTCACTGTGAATGACTGGGAGACAGCTGGGAGAGGTAGGTCTCAGGGAAGGGAATGGGACCACTGGATACCTATTTCATTTGTGTTTGAGACTCTTGCTCCTTTGAATTAATAGAGCGCTCTTGTTGAGTGATCAGGAATTGGTCATTATTATCATAATAGTCATGCATTTGCAGATAGATGATGAAACTGACGTCTTTCCTCTTGCTAGCACTTGAATTTACAAGGGAGTCCAAAGTTTTCCATATTATGGCTTTATCCTCTAAGGGGGTGCTGTCAGTTTTGGAGAACCAAATAATGTCCTCAGTCAGAATTCAAGAGCCACTAAAATGGTGTAATGCAAATAGTTTTTTTTTATCAAAGGCTGCAGAAACCAATCTTTGCGCTGAGCCTTTCTGACGTTCTCTACCTTTCTAACCACAGGAGATAAACGATAAATATTATTAAAATATTACACAGTTCCTGAGAAAGCTCACAACCTCTTCAACACTGCCTTTACATCATGTTATAAAACTTCTCTTTAATTTGGCAGAAAGCGTGTTTGGGTTTTTAAATTTTTTTTGATAGTTTTTGGAGTTTGCAAAGAAATGCTTTGTTTAAAGTACGTTTCTTATTCCATCTGAACTGGGATCTGCCTGACAGCTAGGTGAGCCACATTCACTTCATCTCACATGCAGCAGCAGGGACAGGCAGGCTGTTGCTTAACAAGGGTGCATAATAGCTAATTGCATTTTAGGGCATTGGTTTGTCACTGTGACAGTGCCAAGGAACAGTTTCAAAAGCAAAGCAATGAAGCCAATTCTGATTCACTTAGGAACCTGAAAATCATAAAACAGCCTGCTCCCAGGAATATGATATGCCCAAAGATTTTAGCTTGTACTGTAGTATATCCTGTCCATTGCTAAGCTTGAGTGAAATCTGTGTCTGGCATATACGTATTATGGATCCTCAATGTCAATCATCAATTGTCATAATCCTCAAATGCACTTGCTTAGTTTTCCTACCGTCTGCAGCAATTGCCTGTAGAAACCGAGCCTGCATATGAAGAAAGCAGTGTTTAATCTCCCTAATTAACGGCTTTGGATGAAAGAACATCTCCAAGGTGCTCAGAAACAAGAGGTTCTAAGGAGATTTATGCATTGCTGTTTGGAAACGCTTTGCATGCTGCTGCATAATGGCACGTATGTAAGGATATGTATGCTCAGAATATAATACCCAGAGTTCATTTATTTATGTTTGTATTTATTAAGTTCTTTGTAAATCTCAACTTAGCAGATGTCTTCTGACTCAAAATAAAGCTCTTCACGAGGGAGTCAGCGTGGCTGTACGACAAAAGTCACATTATCATTTGAGTACAAATGTTTGCAAAATAGAACAAACTGGAAAATTGAGGGGAAAAGCCCACTGGAATTTGTGACTCATTAAATTCACATATTGTGAAAAACTTTGTTCGGTCCTCAGTTCAAAGGATCCTTTCCCTCCTCCTTTCTTGGCTTTTGGCATTAATAAAAACTTTATGGGAGTCTGTGTGTGCGTGCATGTGCCTGGTGTGTGTGTACCCTCTCACAGCCCTCTTCACACTTTCATACTAGAATATGCTTCTAGAGGATGTTATAATGTGTGTGTGTTGCATTTCATGTTTCAAGGTCCAAAAAGTACATGAAAAAGTTACTGGTCCATTGGCAGGTGTTATCTCTGAAGGTATACCATGCCTTGTGTCCATAATAGCCTGCTCCTCACACATGGCGAGGTCCTTGACCACAGATAAGGTCCTATGTTTGAATCTCAAGGCATCTCCCCAGTCTCCACCTCCTTCGTCTCTTCTGAACTTGCTCATTCTTTTTGCCACTAAATGCAATTCCGTTACTGCACATGTGGCATTTGGATTATCTCAGTTCTGGTTTTAGTCCAAGATGTTGACATTCAGATGTCCCTCAGCTCCATGCTCTGAAATCTGTGGGCAGTCTTGGCTTACCTCTGCATTTATCTGAGGCTTAGGGGTCCCTCGCTTTTCCAGGGGGTGTATTTAGGCAGAAAGTGACATCAAGATAGTATCTACAAATCTCTTTAGGGCTTCAGACTTACAAAACTAGTCATGGTCCCCCAAAATAAAAGTCCTTTGCTAACATGGCTATGGTGTCTCTATGAAGGAAAGGATCCAAATTATTCTCAATGTAATTTATGTTTTTGGCCTCCGTTACCTCTAGAGCTAAGAATTTCATAAGCTTACCATCTACTGTATAAAGTAATATTTACTTTTACTTCCTCTAAGATAACATCCTTCAAGCCTTAATTCTGGAATTCTGAGGCTGTGGACACTGATAACTATATCATCACTGTTCTGGATTTATAAGTATGTGTGGGTCTTTCCTTTAGTCTTTGAGTTTCTGTATTTGATAATCTTATTTACTACCATTATTTGACAATGTTCCTATTCATGGATGCAGATATGACTGATAAGACGGATGGATGCCCAGTCAACAATTCTTTCTGCAGGGTATTCAGAAAAGAATTGCTTTACTTTGTAGTTAACATCAGCAGGAAATGCCTTCGTTTGAGGTTCAGTCACTTCATTATCTTCTCTGAATAAGCCCCCCATGTCTCATGTACAAGTTTCTTATCCAGTTAGTATTTTTCCCCTCGACATTATTTCCCTTAATGTTGGCACTTGGTTTACACTGTCTGATACTCTATCCTGTTGAAGCATTTTTTTTCTGTACTGCCAATTGTTCTCTCCCCATGGGCAGGTTGATTGGGGAATTCACATCTTATGAATCCTCCAAGTAGAGATGGGAAGTGGGCAGTTGGATAATTAAGTTCTGGAGCTCAAGGAGAGATTACAGGTAGAAATAAAAAGTTGGAGTTATCAGCTAGATAGTATTGAAGCCAGAGACATGGATAAGATCCTCCACGGAGACAACGTAGAGGGTTGAGAAGACCATGTTGGCATAACTCAATTCACAACAACATTTCAGTTCTACATAGCTAATGTTCTGCTCATCTCCTGATCATACTTATTTGTTCATGTCTTCCCTTGCACAACTCTGCATATTGTGGTACAAAATTACTTAGTTGATTTAAATGTTTGGGTTTTAAGTGTGATTGGTTGTTTCTTTCTTGGTCATTACTATTAATTGAAAATGTCCAGAAAGCCTTTTTCTCCCCTCTGGGAATCAGTTCATGACTATGTCTCACCAAGAACTTCTGTCTGTCTGTCTCTCTTGCCTCTCTCTGTTCTGCCCACCACAACTTCTTTCCTCAGCTGATTCAGCAGTCCTGAAGAGAGTTGCATGCGAGTCACCCGTATCTCAGGATTAGAAGCAAAGAGGCCTTATTAGGCAAATATTTCTTAGTAGGCAAATATTTCTCAGGACCATGGTCAGCAGTGCACTTGTCCTGATCTCCACTCCTCTCCTTAATTTTGTCATTGCTGTACCTGTAAGTCTCCATCTTCAGGCCCTGGTTTCAGCCATTGTTTCTGTCTTCATAAGGGAAGAGAACAGTCTGCATGGGCAAACTATGTTTCTCATAGCTTTCTCTCTTGTTCTTATACCACCATCACGTCTTTCTTCATGTGAATCAAAAGTCCATGGAAAGTTGAACACGAGTGACCCCCGATACAGTGAAATGCCAGGTGAAATTGAGAAAACTATATTTAAGAGTACAGAGGTGACCAAGATTTATCTAAGAAAATGGTTCTTCTGTATCTCCCAGTAAGTCTTCAGTTTGTGTGAGAGAGACATGGACAAAGACTCTTGGAGATAAACTGCCATTGAGAGATTTCCAGGGAGGGAAAAAATGCTTTGGGGACATTATTTTCAAATAAGTGATTTGCCAAGAAAGAACCATACATCAACCACTAATGAAATATGAAAATAACCCTTAGGAGAGTTGAGAAAACACTCAAGAAGGAAAATGTGAGACTTGTAGTAGGTTCTGCCAACAGAGTTTTCTTAGTCCCACCCGGGTAGGGGTGGAACTTGATGTCACACTGAGATCCCCAAGAACACTTAGAATTTCTTAAGCTGGAGCAGTGTGGTGTCTCAGAGGACATATTCAATAATACCTTCAGCTTTCAAGCCAATGGAAGTTGTCTAGCTGCTCCTAGGATCGCCCTAATGTGGAACAGTACTTAGTCTTAGCTTTTGCGTTGGTGTTATAGAGGGCCTGACTCTGCGAAGGGATTCACAATTGTGTGCATACTGTCATGGGTGTTCCTCTGGAGGTATTCTCACGAGATCACAGAAATTTCTCAATGACTCTAGCGATTTGGTGAGGAGAATGGGTCAAAAGATTTGATTGCGTGATAACTTCCTGTTCTATTCCTACACACTAAATTAGAATATGTACTGGTCTATTTTTAGGACATTGCCATGTGTGTGCGCATGTGTGTGTACATTTTTATGGTAAAATAAGAATGCCTATTTTTAATTTGGTAGAAAAGGCCACCAAGGTCTCCAAAAACAAAAGGAACTTTAAATTCACTTAGTAAAAAAATATTCTTATTACAGTTTAACTCTGGTTGAAGGATGAGGGATAAAAAGAAATCTCTTGAGTTAGTAGGATTGCCCAGCAAGCTTAAATTCATTGCCGGTATTCACTACCCAGATCTCATAGGATTTTGTGGCAGTGAATAGTTCCTATAGCCCTGGATCCTGGCACGCTGTGTTCTCAGTTGATGTCAGGTCCTGTTTGCTGCACCCCCGTTCAGCTGAGGATCCCATGGAGTTCATCCAGTGGGAGTAGACCCACCCTGTAATTGGCATAGCCAATCAGAGCCGACGTCGCAATTCTATCAGAGTGAATGTCCACCTGCAGGTCATGCCTGGATTTAATCTGCTACCTGAAGGGGTAATCCTTTAGTTACCTAAAGGGTACTTGGTGCCCAGAAAGCTATAGCCTTTTCCCCTGGTTACCCTGTCTGTGTAGGGAAACTTCTGTCTCAGTTTTAAGTGTGCCCACTATAGTGGACCCAAGCCGGACCACAATATACCACCGATATATTTGAAATAGGACGTTCTTATTCTTATAAGTCTTCTTGTATTGCTGATGAATTTCATTGGTAGGGTATGTTACAGGCTAAACTACGGTCCCCTCTAAATATCCATGAACAATTTTAGGTGGGCAGAAAATATCTCTGACAGCGTTATATTATTAATAGGATAAAATCAGTTTACTGATCATTTTACTGATCGATTGCATGAAACAAAATACACAGTGGGACAACAACAATGACAGATTTTCTTAAGTGTGGTTCCCGTCCTCATCCAATTTCTTTTGGGGGGAGGCATACTGGGGTTGTTGGGCCAGCTGCCCTTATGATATCACGGTGGCAGGGGAGGCGTAAAATGGAAAGAGCTTAGCCTCTCTGGGCTGGGTTATATACACAGTCTTTAAATCTGGGAGCCAGGTTACAGGCACTACACCTAATTATTACCTTACAAGGATTAACTAGGCGTGTTTACCCATCTCTGTCTTCCCTCCTATCAAAGATCACCTGCCTCTTTCTCCACAACTCTGCTCCTTCCTTTGCACCCACTCTCTCCTACATCACCAGTTTCTCCCTCTTGCCTGACAATTTTCATTAGCATATAAATATTCTCTAAGATCTCCTATGTCGAAAAATTTTCCCTTAACCCCACTTATCTGCTCTCCTGAATAGCTGAATGTTTGGAATGCAATACTCACTGCCTCTGCTTCTTCATCTCGCATTTGTCCTTTTATCCTAATCAAGTTTCTGCCTCAGCACTCCACAAAAACTAGTTTCCTTTCACTAAAATCGTGCTCCTTAAGGATATCAGTGTCACCCGTGTTGCCAGTCCAAAGGGCTGTTCTCTGCCCTCATGGGATTTGATCTCTGAGCAACATCAACCACTCCAGTTGTTGGCTGGTGACCATCCTCTCCATTTCCCAACACTTTCATCAGCTTCTAAACACTGAACACTCTTGGTTTCCCTCCAACATCAACGGCCATTCTTTCTTAGTCTCCTTTGCTCGTTACTCCTCCTCTACCTAATTTCCAAATGTTGGCACCTTGGAGTTCAGTCCTGAGCTGTGTTCCTTTTCCACCCATCCTCTTCCCCAAGATTTTAATATATTCCCTGGTTAAGTCTAACTTAGACCTATGCTCTGAGCTCCTTACTCACATATCCAGTTACCTAGCATTTTTTCCCATTTGAATATCTGACTTCTCAAACCTAATGTCTATTATAAGCTGTGAATAGTTTGTGTTCAAAATAGTTTGTGTTCTCTCACAAACCTAATCTATCAATACTAACTTTCTTAATAAATGGTGCTACCAAATTCTCAGTTGCTTAAGTTAAAAATATAAGAGTTATATTTGATTTCCCCCTTTCCCTCAGCCCTCCCCACGTGCAGTCAGCAAATCTTGTTGACTCTACATCCAAAATAGATTTAAAATCTAGGTACTTCTCCCCATCTGCATTATTACCACCCAGGTGCAAAGTCATCATCATCTTTTACCTGAATTTCAGTTAACTTGCCTCTGAACTGGTGTCCTTGAGTCCCTTTTCATTCCATTCTCTTTGTACCACCAGAGGGATTTTTATGTTATTTTAAAAAATAACACAAATTGGATATGTCGTTTCCGTGCTCAAAATTCTTTACTAGCTTCCTATTTCTCTTAGAATAAAATTTGAACTCTCAACTTTGACCTATAAGGTTATGCCTGATTTGGCCACTGCACTTCTCTGACATTGTAGTAACCCACGCTTCCCTCTCAATCACTGCGCCCTGACCACACTGGCCCATCTATAACTCAAATAGACTGAACGCTCTCCTACCTTCAGTCATTTTCATTCCCCATTTAGGAATCCTGTTCATTCATTTCCTCACAGCCAGCTTATTCTCATCCTTCAGGTCTTATCTTGCTAGTGGGCCTTTTCTGATCATCCCCTCTATGGGAGCCTTCCCCCTCCCGCCTATTACTTTCTAATCACCTCACCTGGCTTTTCCTTCCTAATGCCTATTATAAGCTGTGAATAATTATATTTATTTTGCTATTAACTTGATCATTTTTGCTCCCCCTGTTCCCCTCACTGTATTGCAAGCTCTGTGAGCAGGAACCTTATCTGTCTTATCCATCAGCATAATTGCTATCACACAGTTGGTACTCTAAATATTTATTCAGTAAACGAATGAATTAATACACGAATAAGTGAATGTCTCTGGAAATGACACTATTTTAGAATCTCTTCAACATCAGTTTGCTTTTATCCTGCTCAAAGGTTCTTTTCCCACACCTGTCACTGCCTTCCACGTAAGAAAAGCACAGTATTCAGTGTCTAAGTATCACATTCTGTATGAAGCTTGAAAGCACTATATTTAGAAAAAGTTGGCAAACATACGCTCTCAAGTTCAATTAAATTCTGGCATAGTGAAATGACTAATGGAGACAGTGGGCTGTAGTTGATATCTGGACAGGGAGTTTCTGGCCATTTGTAGTATAGATGTCTATTAATAAACAGGCAGTTCTTGAAGAATAAGACATAGCAAATGAAATTTAGTAGATTAAAGGAGACTAACTCTTTTAGCTCTCCTGGCTTCAGTCTCTGTATTATGAAGAATATTGATTATAAAATCTAATGTGATTTGGCCCATCACATCATCAAGGAGTAGCCTCATAAATGTCTCTAGACAGCCAATCTTACTTGTGATAAGTTAGACTTCTGCTATAAAATTCTCTAAGGTAAGCAAACAAATACCAAGTAAATATTGTCATTTGCTTCCTTACCTTAGGCCAGTAAATAAAACTCGGTCAAGTTCATGCCTACATTACCATGTTGTATCCAAATTTGCATTTTGATTCTGGACACTCAAAGCATTGCGCTGTGATACAGTTATCAAATCCCAAGGAATTTGGTCAAAATGATGACATGTTCTTACTTTTCTTTTCTTTTTAAAAAACTTTTATTTATTTAAGAGTGTTTTTCCAGGACTCATCAGCTACAAGTCAAGTAGTTGTTTCAATCTAGTTGTGGAGGGCGCAGTTCACAGGGGCCCATGTGAGGATCGAACAGACAACCTTGTTAAGAGCTAACCAACTGAGCTAACCGGCTGCCTCCATTCTTACTTCTTACTATTCTTATTCCTGTTTTTAAAATTTTTTTTCTGAAATTAATATACAATAAAATTTACTTTTTTGTGTGTATAGTTCTGTGGATTTTTGACACAGAAAAATTCATGTAACTACCCTCAAAATCAGCGTTGAGATGGCTGCACTGCCCCCCACAAATTAGATCTCGTACATATTTTACTAGATTTATACCTAAATATTTCATTTTTGGAGTTATTGTACATGGCTGTATTTTTAAATTTTGGTTTTCAGTGTTCATTGTAGTATATAGAAATGTGATTGATTTTTGTGTGGTGACTTTGTACCCTGAGGCCTTGATAACTTACTTATGCTTTTTTTTTTCTCTTCAGATTGCTTAGATTTTTCTATGTAGACAATCATGTTATCCACGAAGAGGGGCAGTTTATTTCTTCCTTTCTATTTGGTGTGTCTTTTATTTCTATTTCTTGCCAAATGCACTGGCTAAGACTTCCTGGTATTGAATAGGAATGGAGAGAGTAGACATTCTTGCCTTGTTCCCAGTATTGGGGATAAAGCATTCAGCTTACATCATTAACTATGAAGTTAGCTGTAGGTTTTTTGTAGATACCTTTTATCAGATTAAGGAGGTTCCTTTGTATTCCTAGTTTGCTGAGAATTTTTGTAAAATGGATGTTGATTTTTAAAAAAAGGCCTTTTCTTCATCAGTTGAAAGGATCATGTGGTAATTTTTTCTTAGAACATTAACATGGTGGATTATATGATTGCGTTGTGAACCAGACGTAACATTCCCTGAATAAACCCCACTTGGTTGTAGACTACTATTCATTTTATTTGTTGCTGTATTCACTTTACTGATATTTTGTTGAGGGTTTTTGTATCTATGTTCATGAGGGATATTGGTCTTTAATTTTCTTTTTCTGTTACTCTCATTGTCTGGTTTTGGTAAGAGGGTAATGACCCCTGGCCTCATAAAATGAGAAGGAAAGTATTCTTTGCTCTTCTATTTTTCTCAAAGAGATTTATAAAATTTGTGTAATTTCTTTTTTAAGTTATACATTTATTTTTATTGAAGTATAATTGACAGCAGTTTTAGTTGTATATCGTTCTTATTTGGTATTTGTATACACGATGAAATGATCACAACATTCAGTCTAATTACCATCCATCGTCAAGCATAGTTACAAAACTTTTTTCTTGTGATAAGACTTTTAAGATTTACTGTCTTAACAGCTTTCACATATTTAATACAGTATTACTGACTACAGTCACCATGCTGTACATTATATTCCCCTTGACTTACTTATTTTATAACTGGAAATTTGTGCCTTTTGACCCATGCACCCATTTTCCCCACTCCCCCACCCCCTGGCAACCACCAATCTGTTCTCTTTATGTGTGAGCTTGGTTTTTGTTGTTTTTTTTGTTTGTTTTGTATTTTAGATTCCACATGTAGATGAGATCATATGGTATTTTATCTTTCTCTGTCTGACTTATTTCACTTATGGGTCTATCCATGTTATCACAAATGGCAAGATTTCATTCTTTTTTATGACTGAGTGTCTGTTTTTATGTACACACACACACACACACACACACACACACACACACACACACACACACGAGGCCCGACAATTAAGTTCGCGAACTCATCCTAGAAAAAGTGCTACATACTTCATTGCTGAATATCACTACAGTCACCTTTGAAGTACTCCCCTTGGGAAGCTATGCACCAACACCAGCGCCTAGTCCGCCCTTCAAAGCAATTTTGGAACTCTTTGTCTGGAATGGCCATCAGAGTTGTCTTCATATTACCTTTGATGTCCTGAATGTCATCAAAATGCCTTCCTTTCAATATTTCCTTTATCTTTGGGTAAAGAAAGAAGTCATTGGGGACCAGATCAGGTGAGTAGGGAGGGTTTTCCAATACAGTTATTTATTTACTGGCTAAAAACTCCCTCACAGGCAGTGCCCTGTGACCTTGTGCATTGTCGTGATGCAAGAGCCATGAATTGTTGGTGAAAAGTTCAGGTCATCTAACTTTTTCATGCAGTCTTTTCAGTACTTCTAAATCATAAACTTGGTTAACTTTGGTAATTTGCACCAACTTGGTTTGTCTAGTTGGTGCAAATTCATAATGAATAATCCCTCTGATATCAAAAAAGGTTAGCAACATCATTGCAACAAGTTCGCAAACTTAAGTGTCAGACCATATATATATATACATATATATATATATATATATATATATGTGTGTGTGTGTGTGTGTGTGTGTGTGTGTGTGTATATGTATGTATGTGTGTGTATATATATATATATATATATATATATATATATATATAGTGCCAAAATGTACACGTTTTAAGAGATGTTATCTATGTATTACTTTTTGAAGTTGAATTGAATTACGGTAACAATGTGTAGTATGACATTCACTCAAAAGATGGCATTCATCAAATGAATGCTAGTGTCACTCATTGTATTGCAGTTTTAATGCAGGTTTTCCCTTTCTTAAAATGTGTATATATATATTTTTGGCACCCCCAGTATATATATACATGCCACATCTTCTTTATCCATTCATCCATTGATGGGCACTTAGATTGTTTCCATATCTTGGCTATTGTAAATAATGCTGCAATGAATGTGTGATTTTTAAAAAAATATTTTTTAAATGTTTGGTAGAATTCACTAGAGATGACATTAGGGCCTGAAGATGTTTTTGAAAGGTGTTTAACTATTAATCAATTCCTTAATAGTTTTTATAACCTGTTCAGTTTGTCCGTTTCATCTTGGATAATTTTAGTTTGTGGGGTGTTTTTGAGGAATTTGTCCATTTTCCCTCAGTTGTCAAATTTATGTGTGTAGAGTTGTTTGTAGTGTTCCCTTATTATCCTTTTGATGTCTGTGTGGCCTGCAGCCCTTTCATTTTTGGTATTGGTAATTTATATCTTCTCCTTTTTTTCTTTGTGTCTTGATAGAGTTTTACTAATTTTATTTATCTTTTCAAATAATCACCTATTTCTTTTACTAATTTTCTCTATTCTTTTTCTGTTTCAATTTCATGGATTACTGCTCTTTATTGTTTCCTTCCTTAAAGTTTGTTTTGGTTTTATTTTCCTGTTCTTTTCAAGTTACTTAAGGTGGAATCTCAGACTGTCTATTTGAAACCTTCCCCCCCTTCTAATATAAGCATTTGGTGCTATAAATGTCCCTTTAGCACTGCTTTAGAGGTATCCTACAAATTTTGATGTGTTTTATTTTCATTTTCATTCAATTTAAATAATAAAAAAATTCCCTTGAGACTTTCCCTTGGAATCATGGATTATTTAGAAGCAATTTCTAAGTGTTTGGAGGATTTTTCGATTATCTTCTATTACTGACTTCTAGTTTAATTCTGTAATAGTCAGAGAACTTATTTGCATGATTTTAAGTCTTTAAAATTTGTTAAGGTTATTTCTAAATAATTGCTGAATGTTCCATGTGCACTGGGAAAAAAATGCTTATTTTGCTGATACTAAGTAGAGTGTTTTCTAAATATAATTAGATCCAGTTGGTTGATGGTATTGCTCAATGCTTCTACATCTTTGCTGATTTTCCATATACTAATTTTATCTATTACTTAGAGAAGATTATTGAAATCTCCAAACATAATTATGGTTTCTTTCTGTTACCTTTTTCAGTTTTGTCAATTTCTGCTTTAAGTGTTTGGAGACTGTGTTGTTAATTGCGTACACATTAAGGAAATATGTCTTCTTGGGGTAATAACCTTTCTATCATTACACAATTCCCTCCTTATCGCTGGTAATATTCTTTGCTCTGAAGTTACCTTGTATGATATTAATATAGCCATTTCATCTCTCTTTTGTTTTTCATTAGTGTTCACATGGTGTATCTTTTTTTTAAATCTTTTTTTTTTAACCTACCTATAGCATTATGTTTGAACTGAGTTTCTTATACACAGTATGCATTTGAGTAGTTTTGTTCTTCCCTTCTAACAATTTCCATCTTTTAACTGGCATGTGTAGACCATTTATAATTAATGTCATTATTGATATGTTTGGAACAGGTCCATCATTTTATTTGTTTTTTAAATTTGTGCTCCATGTCGTTTGTTCCTTTGTTTCTCTTTTCCTGCTTGTTTTGGGTTATGTGACTATCTTTAGTACTCCATTTTCATCCTGACATTTTTGAAGATGGTAATCTTGGTGACATTTTTTTGAAATTTTGCCACAAAACAATATTGTTTGTTGATGTTTAAAGAGTTTCCACTCCTTTTAATTGAAATACTAATATTAGCAATTATGATGTAGTGAGCACTTGATATTTGCTTTTTCCACACCTAATCAATAATCTTATAACAATGTTGCAAGGTTAAGTAATTTAAACATTTTTTATAGCTTAATAAAACTGAGAATTAAGAAAGTTTAAATGTCTTGCCCAAAGTCACTTTAATGGTATGGAGTCAGGAGGCCAACCGCTATCTAGTTCTAAAGTCTATGTTCTTTCCATGGCAACTTTCATAAATTTGGCATATATAACTTCAAGATATAGGATTTTACTAATTATCATGGCTATTGATATAAGATATGAAATTACCTGGCTGTTAAAATGATCAGTGTGAGACACATTTTGTATCATGGCAGATAATCCATTTTCCCTCAGCTTCATACCGTGTATGGGAAAGGCTCCCCACCCCCCACCACCGTGATCAGGAAACTCACAGATCACACTTTAGTTAAGGTTCTCTGATGATCTGGTGATATCACACTACTAGTTTGGATCTACTAGAGATAATTTAGTTAAACTCGACCATTCTGCCTTCCTTTTGCTCCAGATGGTGTGTCCCAGTGTCTCTTGAGCCTCATTGTTATGTTGGGATTGTATTGTCAATGAAAAAACATCCAGCCGAAGAGAACGCTTATAAGAGTTTATTTGAGCCAAGCTGATGACAATTGCCAGGAAGCAAAATCTCAATGGATTGAGAAAATTATCCACAAAATGGCAGTTTGCAGCTTATTTTATACATAGAATCAAAGGAGGAGAGGGTTACATGAAACCCATTGGTGGTAGGTTAAGGGGGTGGGAGAAAGAAAAGCAGGGAAATCTCTGGGATTGGATAAAAGTAACTTGGAGAGACTTGGGGCTTCAAAGGGGGTGGGAGAAAGAAAAACAGGGAAATCTCTGGGATTGGATAAAAGTAACTTAGTACTACTTTCATATAGGTGAGTACAAGGATAGTTAATAGTTCACTTTTTACTTCACATAGAGAAGGTAATCAGGGGACAAGAATAATAGTGAGGGATTCTATAGCTTCCCACTCTGGTGGGGGTGGGGAGCAATTACTGACATTCCAAGGGCATGTTATCCTAGATGCACAAAGACAATAGACAGGCTCACTTAAGGTAAAGACTGGCCTTTGTCAAGGAAGCTACAGGCCATGGCTCACCTTAGTTAGGATTTTTTATGTTCACGCCATTCATGCCATCCTATGGGGTTATTTTCAGTTTCCTGAGTTTGTCAGGTTTAACATGTGGCCCCTTTTCCATCCACAGTATATTAATGCAATGATCTATTTTTTTTTTCATTTTTATTAGATCACGAAGCCCCATAAAGAGGCAATGGTGTATATTTGCTCTTGTATAGTATCTGTTACATTTATCAAGTAAACAGTGTTGCTAAGAATCACCACTTGCTGTTTATGCTGTGTAGTCAGGCTCTGCGAGTTGCTGTAACTACACACTGTAAGTTTTGCATTTTTCAGGAACTTTGGGTTATGTAGTAGCGATAGCCTGCACTCAGCTCTCCACTTGCTTATCTCTAAACCCCTGGTGGTTTCTCCAGGGGGGAGGAAAGCTGTTTCCTGCCACCAGTATCTACCACTTGGTTTTATTGCACCATTCCCTGCAGGTTTTTTCTCTCCGACAAATCCAGACTCACTGCCCTTTGGCTCCTCTTTCAACTCGGAGACTTGGGTTTTCTCTACACACAGCAGGGCGTGTTCTGCATGTGTATACATGGGGTGGCAGTGCTTCACCTGGATCCTCTCATTGCTTCCAGCTTGCAACTGCTTAAGACTGAACCGCATTCATCTTGGTGTCCTGCTGAGACCCAGTATGGTGCCTCTATATAGTAATACATCAAACTTTTTTAAATGAATGCTTAAAGAAATGAGGAATTTCTTGAAAGCATCAGGGAAATGTCCTGATAACACGATCCCTGCTACCTCCCAGAGACCCAGCCTTCTGCTGGAAAGTCGGCCCATCCTCCTTGCAAGCACTTCTTGGCTGCTGGTTTTCTAACTGTGGCTTTGCACCTGTTTCGTCTTACAATATTTACTGGGAAAGCATTTTAGCCGCTTATTATAGTCAGATATCATCCGTGACAAGCCATTTTCCTTGAATTAGCCCAGTAAGAAATACTTCTAAAGGCGTTAAATGAAATCTTCCACATGCTTCCTGGGGCCAGCTGGACTCAGCAGCCGCGTTCACTCCCCAAGTTTGAACACAGAGTGGATTGTGGTTTCAGTCTACTGCAAGCAGCAGAGCAGCTTCTAATTCTCATACTTATATATGGGGCTTGAACAAATTCTACTAAGCGAAAGGAACAGCAGATTTACAGCTTGTGTTTTCAGTGAATTCAATGAGATAATGTAATGCCACGCACGGAGCAGCCAGTAAGTGCTAGCTGTTGTGACTCTAGACACCACTCCAAGAATTGTTGCAGAAAAATAGCACCAAGGAAAGATGGGGGCTGAGAGGAAAATATATTGTCAAGGGTTGGTAGAAAATAAGGTCATATAAATAATTGCTTGGTTTGAAGTTAGGAATAGGAAAATAAGCTGAAAAAAGAAAATCACTTTAATAAAAATCAAAGGTATAAAAATAGAGGAGTAAGGAGAGTTGACAGAAAGCTAAATAGGCAATGTGCATTTCATAACATGGGTTTAAAAAAAAATTACATGCTTGTGCACTCACCCTGGAAAATTTCACACGCTTAATCCAATTACATTGTCTTCAACTGCTGTTCTCCAAACTCTGAGATACACCAAAACAGCATCTCCAATAATGTGGGAAGTGGAAAATTGTGATTACATCCCTACATAATTATTTCAAAGGTTTTGGGTAAATGCAGAAATCCCCATTGAAACTTGAAGTTAGGAAACGCATGCTACATAGCTCTGTGATTCCGTCTTGGCTTTTTAATACCACCTGGGATGTGAGCAAGATGCTTAAACTTGTGGGATGTGTGTAGAGGAACTTTCGTGAACTCCAAGAGCTGGACTCTTTTTGCAAAATACCTTTTCGTGGCTTCCTGATGTCACTATTTCTTTGCTTTTGTTACTAATAGGAAATATTGATCTTGACCAACTTTAAATTACATTATCAGCTTTAGTTTCAATAATGCCTTTGAAAGTACTGCTTCATTCATATTAATTTTGGATGTATCTGTCTTTCATAACTTGAGTTTATAAGCCAGGAAATAGAATTTTATAGCACATGATGCCTGTTGGTGATTATCTTTTATTCCTGGGTAAATCCAATGCAGATTGTTATTCAGCCTGTAAGCAGGAGCAGTGATCTTGGTGGAAGAAAAATGGAGCATAAGCTTAGCAGCCAGCCATGCTGGGTCATCAGCTGAGAGAGCAACATGGCTAGGATTCGTTTTTCAAAAAATTTAAAAACCTTTTGTTTTTTTAAAAACACTCTTTTGAGGTGTGATTGACATGCAAAAGGCTGTACATATTTACTGTATACAACTCAATGAGTTTGGGATATATCTGTGAAAACATCACCACCTCCAAGACCGTAGATACATTTATTACTTCCCGAAGTTTCCTCTTGTCCCTATTATCATTCTTTTGTGTTTATGTGTTTTTGGTAAGAGCACTTAACATAAAATCTACCGACCCTCTTAGAAAACTTTACGTATACAATACAGTATCATTAGGCACGGCGCTAAAGAGTAGCTCTCCTGGACAAGCTATTATTAGACCAAGACGGAAGGAGAGTCCAAATGGAAGAAAAGGTTAAAACCGCAGCACAGAATTCCCCATGGGGGCTGCTTGAAAGGTGGTGGCCATGAGGTAGTTCTGGCTGACCCTGTGCGGCCACATCAGGTTCAGTCCACTTGAATGAGGACCACAAGTTTGAGGGACAACGAGTTTGGAGCTGATTTTGCCCTGGGCTGGAGACAAGTGTGGCAGGATAACACCTCCCCACCTCCATCCAGCAAAAAGCTAGAAAGAAATAGTATTTTTGCTTTAGAAGTAGACCTCTGAGGTAGTTTAAGGGATTTTTCAAGGAACACATCCTAAGCAGAGGCAGTTGTCATACAGCAAGATAATTAGTAAACTTTCCTGGATAACTGATTCATAGTACAAGGAAAAGCCTAAACACCACCCTCCCGCTCGAATTTATTGGCTTGCTAGATACAATTATATTTACATTTATAACTCACAGACAACTGTCAGTAACTTTTTTTCTTTAATCAGGGAAACAAACAATAACAATAAAAATTCAGAATCATTTCTTTTAGAAGCTGGCAAAAGAGCAGTATTTTGTAAATGAAAAGGAAAGAGTTTTATAGTTTACCTCCATGGATTAAAATTACTGTGAACTTGCCTTTTTGACACTTACCCTATCGTAGCAACATATTATTTAGCACAAACAATTTTCTTCCTTTGGATTTAGAAGCAGTGCTTTAGCGGAACTGTTAATTGACACTTAGTGAAAAACAATTTATGGTCCATTTTATTTTCTCATTGCTATAAAACTGGTTTAACTAATGAAGTTCATAAAGGGATATGACCTGGACCATAAAATATACTTATTAGAGTTGTTTGATAAATCATGAAGGGGAAATTCTCACCTCTTGAAAAGCGTAAGACACTACAATTAAAGAGCAGGAGATAGATGGAATGTGACAAGTCTCCTGGCAGTTTCTCTCTCTCTCTCTCTCTCTCTTCTCTCCCTTTCTCTTCCCCCCCTTTTCCTCTCCCTCCTCCCCACTCAGCCCCGCCAGGTGTCAGAAAACAGCGTATTTCTGAGTGTTCAGCCTTCCTCATATCTCCTGCTCTTCAGTATCCAATCTGGTGTCCTGACACAGTGAAGCTATGTCAGAGTAGGACCAAGATCCTGTCCCGGGATCCTACGTGGATTCTGACAGACCCAGGATCATAGCAGTCAAGTTCGAAGCTGGAAATGCCCCTCCCAGGGCCACACTGGTGAGGGATCCTCATTTGTGTATCTATTCAGTCACGCATTCTTTTATTTGTCCGTTCCTCAAATGTGCCTTGAGCATCTACAATGTTTCAGGCCCTGGGTAGGGCAGTGTGAACTCAGCAGTGGAGCTTGCAGGTGACAAGGGGAAATGTGCTCAAACCCTTGATAGAGAAATATAGGGTACAGTGGGAACCTGATACCATGGGAATGCAGAGCAGCAATAAGACTCCAATGATGGGGTTCCACAAACCCTGGATTCCACAAAGGGTGAGGAGGCAGGTGATGGGACACCTGAGTCTCCCAAGGGAGTTGCAAACACAGCTGGAGAGTATTTTACTGATCTGCTATTAAAGGGGTTCTGGGCCAAGAAAGCACCACCAACCTCAAGAAGCTATGGAGGTGCTGAGAGCCCCGGTGACTGAGCAGGGATTTGGGGAAGGTGGAAGAGGCTGTCAGAGTTGGAACCTTTGAGACCAGGTCAATTGACTGAGACCACGGCAGACTTCTCCCTAGTATGGGATAACTGGGCAGCCGCTCTAGGCTAGCAAAATTTCTGTCTTTCACAGTATCCCAAGGGTGCAATGGAAGATGCCAGCGGTAGCCTGCTTTCAAGTATGTTACCTTGAGCAGCCCTAACACTGGTGGAGTTGCCTGGGACCCCACAGCTATCTGGGATGACCTTGACCATAGAGTGGCATAGTGGGTGCTATTGTAGCTGTGGTTTGCTCGTTGCCTGGACAAAAACAAGATGGCCAGTTGCACCACAGCAACCTCAGTTCAGGAAGCAGGAAAAACCTACCACATCACTGGAAGTTCCAACTATGGTCCATAGGACCGGGCAAGGGAAACGTGTCTGAGAATCCATCTCTCTTGTCACGATGATATCACTTCTGTATCCTTTCCTGCCATACAACCAGACACCTTCTTAGTGAGAAGCTGTGGGAGAGAAATGAATATGAGAGACTAAGCATTTTGCCTAGAAAAAACATTCTCCTTCAGGGACAGTTCACATTATGAATTGTACTGAGACTACAGAATTGGACTAAATTATTTTTCCCCACTAGCTGGTGGATGGGTCCACACATGACTCATAAAACTAGCCATATTTTTTCATATGGATGAGTATACTTAAACAATTTTGTGATCCTCCCCACGATTTGTATAATGGAATATTATGCATCTACGTAAAGTGATGATTTAGGTCTGTATTCAGTAACTTAGAAAACTGTCTATGATATGTGAGAAAAAAAGCAGGTCTGAAATCTTTAAGTCTGCTCTGATTCCGTTTATATAAAATTGTGTGTGTGTACTGACGCATACAAAGAAGTCTGTAAAGGGCTCATCAAAATATTAATATAAGTTACTTCTGGGTGATGATAGCAGGTGACGTTTTTTTTCCACTTTCTCGTCTTCATGCTTTTCTGGATTGCCTTCATGTATTTCTACAATGAAAATGTTGTGGTTTTTATGACAGCTATTTTCAATTTAAAAAACAAAACAAAAACTTGTTAGTAACTTTTGTGAGTTGGGTCATTATTTAGTAAATTTTTTACTGATTATCTTTTTGTTTGGATAGGAAGCCAAAATCCTTTTCAGATATGGATTGCCTAGTTGAGCAGTTTCTTTCTTTCTTTCTTTCTTTCTTTCTTTCTTTCTTTCTTTCTTTCTTTCTTTCTTTCTTTCTTTCTTTCTTTCTTTCTTTCTTTCTTTCTTTCTTTCTTTCTTTCTTTCTTTCTTTCTTTCTTTCTTTCTTTCCTTCCTCCCTCCCTCCCTCCCTCCCTCCCTCCCTCCCTCCCTCCCTCCCTCCCTCCCTCCCTCCCTTCTTTCTTTCTTTCTTTCTTTCTTTCTTTCTTTCTTTCTTTCTTTCTTTCTTTCTTTCTTTCTTTCTTTCTTTCTTTCTTCTTTTTTCTTTCTTTTTTTTACAAGCTTTCAAAACAAACTATTTTTTCTAATTAAAACAAGAAACATACATACAGAGAACTTCTGAACATTTCAAGAAAACCGTACTTTTGTTTATTTGTGGAGGAAATATGAAGAATTTTTTTAAAATTAAAGTTTATTGGGGTGACAATTGTTAGTAAAGTTACATAGATTTCAGGTATACAATTCTGTATTACATCATCTATAAATCCCATTGTGTGTTCACCACCCAGAGTCAGTTCTCCTTGTGAAGAATTTTAAATCCCATATTCTACTGAGAGACATTTGAAAGCAGGACATAGAAGGCAAATATGAACAAAAAAGGGCTTCTAAGCAATGAGGAGAAACTCATCCTAGTTATAATTAACACAGGAATTATTATTTTCCCTCCTCTGGTTCCACTATGGTTCCAATAGTGAAACCGATAGTGCCAGTACTATGAGAGGCATTTTTAGGAGTTTTAATATATATTTTTAATTTTAGCTAATAACCTTGAATGGTATTGCTTTATAAGCAGTTTTTCTCTCTTGCCGAGATGTTACTTGATAACGTCCTATAACCAATCATGCTGCATGACTACCCCATATGAAGACATGCTCTTTCTTTGACATTACTCTGGCAGACGCTCCATGGAGTCCTGGGATACTGGGATACTGGTTCTTCTCCTATACTAGTAACTGAACTCCTCGGCGATATGAGGGGGCAAAATAACTCCTGAAAGTTGTTGGTGTTATTTTAATTCTTTGACGTGGAGGATAAAGGCTAAGTCATTAAAGGAAGAGGTGAGAATTTGAAGAACACAGCTCTTTGGGTAAGGAATGACACTAGGTTGGGTCTAATTTGTTTATTATGGGGAATTTGGAGGCCAGTGTCAGAGCATAACCCTTCCAATGAATATTGCATACCAACCTGTCAGCAGCTGGTGTATCAGAGAGCCTTCTGGGAGCTGGTGGTACAACCAAATACCTAATCAAAAGCAGAGTGGAATTCAGTGTGTGCGAGCACTAGCCTACCTCTGTAGACAGCACATTTCTTCAGTGAGAAGGAATCATTGTGTACCATGTCCAGCTTGCCATGGGTATCCTGGTGTAAAGTTACAGGATAATGGAAGGAAATTGTTTTTTAATCTAAATGTGTTCGTGTTCCTAAACTTGGTTTAGCATTTTATGATTGAATCTTCCATAGTGTCAGGGAGATTCTGAGTCCTGACAATATGATGTGCATATTGAGAACTATTCCAGAACAAATGCCTGTTTCAGGCAGTTCAGACATATGCCCTGGCATGCTCTCCAACCTCGTATCTTTGCACCTTCACTGCTTCACTGTGCTGGCCCATCTCCAGCGACAGGACCGAGTCCCCTGTGCTGTTCTTCAGACTTAAGCATTTGCATTTGCCCTTTTCTTTCCTCTTCCTAGATCTTCTCAGCTCACATCACCTAGCAGAGTGGCATTCCCTATAAAGACAGCACCTCACACCCTACCTAGTTATTCCAACACCCCATTTACTCTGCTTTATTTTATATGTGGCATTTATCCCAACCTAACATATTGCATATTTACTTGCAATTTGTCTTCTCGGACCAGAAGGTTAGCACCGTGAAAATAACTATTGTCTGTTTTGTTCACTACTGTGTCGCTAGCACCTAGAGCAGTACCTGATATAAATACTCAATACATTTTTGTTGAATGAATGAATGAATGAATGAATGAATATTTGAATTCATTTTACCCAGTGGACATGTTTCTGAGCAATGGTACATGAATTATTATAAATGGAAACATATTTTAAATGCAGTAGGAGAAAGATGTTGTTCAAATGAATCCTATCTTTCATCAATCCTCTAAAAAGAATTAGAATTCCCAGTTGGCCTTTTGTTTAGGCCCAAGTTTTAGAGTGAATTTTTCTTTAAACAAGATCTACTTGTATATGGCTGTATGCATGCTGGAGAACATTTTCAGAGCCATCCAGCCTCATCTGGGCTTTCCGTATAGATGATCAGATGGTCACTGTTCCTGGGACCGTTTATTGGTTGTGGATGAAGACCAATAGAATTGAAGGACTTGGTAGAAAAGACTATTTGAAGGAGGGATGATATAAAATATTAACAACCATCATGGCTCCCATCTCTTGCTGTTAACCCTTTAGTTGATGGATCTTAGGGAACTGACACAGTAGGGTGGCACGTGCTGGTGTCTCTAGGCTGACCTTTGGCTGCAGGGCAGGAATTTGCAGATTGCTTAGGCAATTATTTATAAGTGTGAAAGCCACAGTTTATAAAGAAAATTTAACTAAGTATATTTGACAGTTTAAGTGGCTTTATTAAATGGTTCATGAATTGGGCAGCATCTCATTGGGCAAGCAGAAAGATACGCCACAGATTTTACAAGACGGAAGGCTTCCATAGAAAGGAGGTCAGGGTAAGGAAGTTATCAGCAAGGAACAATAGAAGTTTATTGGAAGAAAATAGTTCTTCCAATGAGGTCGGCTTCTCATTGGCTAAGCTGTAGCATTTTGATCGGCTCGGCTTGTTGCTGGGCAAGAAGAAAACCTTTTTTCCTCCTGCTGGAGTAGTACAGTAGTTGCACTGTCTTGTTTTGGGGTGCAAGGTACATCTCTTTAGGGGAGGGGTTTGTAACTGAATTAACTAATGCTATAATTGAGTCGGCTTCCTGTTTGATGCAATTGACATCTTCCTGTCTGGGGTAATTGACCACGAGTGGTAGAGCCTGAGAACTCCCTCTCTAGGCTTTCCCCCACTCCAATTTTAGTTGAGTTTCCTTAATTAATTTTCGTACATATCCCCATCTTGGCTGTAAGTTCCTCCTGGCACGGGCCTGCATTTGGTGGGTGCTTAATTAACATTTGATCAATGAATTCATTATCTGAGAACTTGGTGCGAAAATCTAACTTGAAAGTGCTGTTTAAAAAAATCAGTGGAGGTGCTTTTATCACTGCTTTAAGCACCTCAGTGGAGGTGCTTATAAACCCTAACCAAGTTAGGGTTTTCTCACAGTAGCGGCATGAGAGGCCCAGATCTTTCTTTCAATCACCAGGAAAAAGTAAGAATACTGTCTGTAGGTAGTAGATCCAGGTGTTGTGGAGTCCAAACTGTTTACAATTTGGGTGGCCCTCTTTGAGAGAAAGAAAATAAATTTAGGCACAAGGTCCGGGAAGCAGCCTGGAAACGTTTCAGTAGTTTGACAGCCAGTATGCTTCCGGGCTGGGTGCTCTACACCCTCTGGGATCCAGCTTTATGAGGGGACTTCTGGGTAGGCTTGCTTACAGGGAGGAAGGAGTACTTCCTGGGAACAATCCTGTCCTAAGGAAGGGTCAGGTCTACTAATAACAATGTCCCAGTAATCAGAGGACTGATTCTAAGAAGAGTGTGAAGACTTTTTCATTAGGACTGTTTTCTCTCTGTCTCTGTAAGATATTGCAGCCCAGAGCAGCACCCTAGATGCCCAGGGATAAAATACAGAATGTGACAGGAGGCAGATCCTCCCTCCTCTATGAGAAGGGGGCTTCCGTGCCCAGAGAGTGCCAGTGTCACACAAAGGTAAGGACAGTTTGACGCAGGCCCAAGAAATCGTAGTCTGGGCATCTTTTCATCACCTCACAGGCAGCAGTGGAGGCTGGCAGACTTTATAATAACAGTAATAGTTGCCCTTCATGGGGCACATACGTGCTGGGTGACTTTATGTATATACTCTCTGATTCGTATGGGAACCCTGCAAGGTAAATATCATTAACCCCATTTTACAGTTGTAATAAGATGGCATATCTGCTCACATGACACTCAATGCACAAAGACAACGTAGACTATTTTCTCCAGCTGACTTGAACAGCCTTATGAGTTCCCGCCCCATTGGGTAGCACAAAACTGAATATTGCCAATTAACAACACCTCAATCTCTTCTGGTTTACAGCCTCTTTCCTTTAGTAGTTTAAATAGTCAGGCTTTTCTAAGTTAAATCCACCTTCAGGGCTGTTTAGTATCTTGTGGATGACTCGTTCTCCCTAATGCTCAGGTATTCTCACAGTGTTCCTCACTTTCACCTTCTAGCCCAAGATGGTCCTAGGTGTCGTCAGGACTCACTGGGGTCCCATAGTCAGGGGATGGGGCTTCTGAACACTTAGTGCTCTACTGCATGGGCGAGGTGACCGGGGAGGGTAAATGGACCTGTCCGGTCTTCTGTGGTCACAAGTGCCTTACCCTGCTGGGGTTTGATCATTTGTGCTGTCCTGAAGTCTAGAGGGTTTATCACTCAGCACCTTCATGGCTATGCTGGCTCTTATGGAAACTTCTGGATCCCTGAATGCCACACATGGGCCACGCGGAGCCTAGAAATCAGCCTCAGTGCACCTGTCTGAGAGGACATCACCCTGATTTGCCACTCTCTCTGTCTCTTACCCTTTATCCCTGGGGGCTGGAAAAGGCCATGGCTTCTCCTAACCCTGTGTCACCTTGTGTATTCTCTCCCCCTTGACATGTAGTATAGCCCTATGTTATAGCCCAGTGGTCTTCAAACTTTTTCTGTGTGCCCCATTCAAATCTTCTAAAAACCTATGACCTCCTTTTCAAATTGGTATCAGATGTTTTCCATCTGAATTAAATAGTTGCAACAAATGTAATTTCTGGCATATTGTAAATATTGACATTTTAGAATGAGACTTATAGCACTCTTTTAAATTTATGCAGTGCAATCTAAATATCATAGTTATTTAATACCTATGGTACAAAACCCACATGAACAAACTCTTTTTCAGCCGTTGGAAGTTTTACAATGTTTCTTTTCTCTTTGAAATTGTATTTCCATTTCACTTCTCCTACAGAACTTTATCCTAATATTATATATTTTTATCCTCGAAAGTTTTTTTATTAATACCCTATCATTCTTCTTTCCAACAAAAATATGTATATACATTGAAATTTTTTAAATGGTTAATTTTTTTTGGCCACACAGTACTCTGTTAGAAAATGTATTATGGATTAAATTGTCATTAGAATTGTTAGTACACAATTGATCAAAGCAATATATATATATATATGTATATATATATATATATATATACACACACACACACACACACAGTTACATGTTTTTATTGATTATTAGACATAAAAATAATTTTGCTGGAAATGTATCTCTTCATGAAATGGATGGTTGGGTTGTTATAGCAATTCAAGTGTTGCTTTACAGATGCTGATATGTCAAAATGCCCTTTTGTTTGTTGCCAAGAGGTTTTGCATCTCAAGAAAATGCATCTTAGTAAGATTTGAGGTGGCTTCCTTTCATTGAGTTGTCTACCTCCATAGAGGGAGGGAAAAGGAAGATAGGAAAGTATAGCAGACGTAACACTGATGATTCCCTTATAACTCTCCATACCCTGGGTGTCTTGGAAAGTGAGAAGTTTCTGGAAGTTTAAAGACCACTATCCCTAGCTCTGGCTCACCATGTAGTAAAATGGGAGTGGCCCACAGGCTCTGATCCTCTCTTTCTCTGGGATACTAAATCTCATGCAAAATGCTGAGACTTAGAAGGTAGCAAGAAAATACAAATGAAAATCAATGCTTTAAAAATGTTAGTAGATTACCTGTACCACAGAGATGAGGAAATGAAGGCCTGGAGATGGCAAAAGAGCTTGTCTAAATATGTAGTCAGTTGGTGGCAGGGAAGAAATTTTTCTTCAGGTCTGGAATCCTTCCTACTTACAGAACTGTGGCCTCACATCTAGCCTGTGGATGGATGGCTGTGTCAGAATCATCCCAGTCTCTTTTTAAAATGATTTATCACTATACTGTACACTCAAAACTAATATAATATTGTATATCAACCATACTTAAATTTAATCATTTGAATTAATTTTAAAAATGATTTAAAATTCCTGGGCAACACGTCCAGTGAGTCTGGAGGTGGGGCCTGCATATTGATTTCTTTAAGAGCTCCCCACATGATTCTGAAGGGTGTCAGGATGGAAATATGGAGCACCCCTGAGGAGGGCCTGCATTTGTTCAGGAGCAGAGAACATCCTTCTCCCTAAACCCGCATTTGAAACCTAAGAGGGAGGGACGTGGCAAGAGACAAAAATGGAAGGTTTCCTAATGGTGAGTGGATGTCAGCCAGGCAGGCACTGTCTCGGTTTGTGGGTGGGTTTGTTCTTACCACCAAAGTGACCCTGCTTTGAAGCCCAGGCTCCCAATATCTGGGAATCTTGGGTCACAGGGTATCAGGAAGGAGCAGGAAGCACCTTTTTCTTTTGGCAGCTTCTGCATGGGGCTGTTTGTGAGGCACCTGCTCGGGACTCTGGGGCTGTCTTTCTGATCTGTTGTGAGAATCTCCGTGACCCTTGAAAGTCAGCCTGGAGCTAATTCAAGGTCTTGGGGAGACTGGTTGCCGTTTTTCTCCAGTACGGAAAACATGAAGGCCCTCTGTGAACCCGTTTCTTTGTTAAATTCAGCTTGAGGATGTGCTGGGCACCTGTTGGCAAGGTGTCATGTTCCCCTGTGCTACTCTCTGGGCCCCATCCTGCATCGTGTTTTCTTTGCAGATGTTCTGACTTGGACCGTCCTCAAGACTAATTACCCATCTCACAGGGAAGCTGGGAAAGGTTCAAACCCTGAATACACTGTATACTGACAATGCACGAGTTTTCTTTTGGGGTGGAAAGACTTCGAGGAAAATCTGGTTTTGTCAACTGTCACCAGTCTCCGAATCCAGCTCTGTGCCTACATTCTGCATACTGCCTGGTTTGGGAGAACAGGGGTAATACACACCTCTCTCCAGCAAGGTGCTTCTGGAAACAGTTTTCACTGTTTCCCGGCAGAGCCAGAGGAGTGCGTATTTCTGCAGGGGGAGAGACAGGAGAACTGTTTATCCCTGTGTTGTCTCTTTAAGGGAAAACAAGCTTTATTCCTGCTGCAAACAGGGCCCAGATGGATGCCAACTGAGTTACTAAATTTCTACCTGAAAAACTGTGCCCAATGCAAGAGTCTTCAGGGGACATTCATGATGGGGAACAGCAGCAGAGCAACAAATATTGGGCTGCAGATATGCCTGGGCATGCTGACTGACGCGGGCACTGATACACACACTATTGTTTACTCATCTACGGAGATATTCCGCAGGCCTGGGAGGCTGGGGATCCTCCCCACAGTCCTTCAGGACTTCCTTTAGGCCTGTGCTGCTGAGCGCTCACGAGGCTGAGCCCCACAGCAAAGGGCCGCCGCTCCCTCCTCCTCAGCTCAGTTCTACTCACTCTCTGCCAACTCTGGCAATTGACTCATGAGAAATCCTGTGAAGGGATTTTTTTTTTTTCTCTCTCTTAAAACACACTCACTCCACACCTCATAAAGGTGGCAGAAAGGTACAGTAATGGTCTGGCAGACATTTTACTCAGTGAGACAAATTTTCCACTGTGAAAGCTACCACTCCTCAATTTAGCCCGAGTGTAGCAGGCACAAAAGTCCTCACCTGATGTCCTGAAAGGTGCTAAAACGTGACATAGATATTGACTCTGTGGACCCCAGGAGATTTGCCTCATGATAGGCATGGAAGTATCAACATTTGACTGGGTGTTGAAGAAGAATCAAAAGGAAGATTCAGGGTTTGTACTCTTAAAGCTATGATTTCCTTAAAAGCACAAGGCAGTAAGTATAATGGGTGCTTTTGACCACCCAGCCAAAATTTCCCATTCTCCACGGGAAGGGGAGAATAAATTCTTAGGTATTTAATTTCAGCTCTCCTGCCTAAAGACAAGAGAGTGAACTTTGGCTCAGAATAATCACTGTGCCTAACATCGCAGGGAAATAAAGATGTAACGGCTAATGCCCTTCACTCCTCCAGAACAGCTGCTGCCAGTGTCTTCCAGAATGCCTAATGCAAAGAGCAGCACACAGATTTGTAGTGTATTTTGGAGGTACAATGAATAGAACTCAATGAAGAACTGGAAGTGACAGGATGGTCCCCTACTTTCCAAGGAAAACAACTTAGAGGATGCAGGTTTATGAGTGAGGCAGAACACACATGTACACAGATTTTCTTCTTCTTGCAGGTTTAACCATTCTTTCCCGGTTCTCTTTGTGAGTTTCTTTGTGAGTTCTTTAAATAGTGAGGTTCTCAGGCAATTTATCCTTGGGCTCTTTCTCTCCTTCCTGTGTAATATCTTCCACAACTATGGCTTCACTGTAAAGCAGATAACTCCTACAACCACGCTGATGGCTCAGGCCGGTCTATTGAGCTTCATGACCGTATTTCCCACCAAACGTTGGGGTGTTTCTTAAGCATTTGGAATCCCAGGTGTTAAAAATTGAATTCATGGGTAAGGGGGATCAACTATATGGTGATGGAAGGAGAACTGACTCTGGGTGGTGAACACACCGTGGGATTTATAGATGAGGTCATACAGAATTGTACACCTGAAATTATGTAATTTCATTAACAATTGTCACCCCAATAAATTAAAAAAAAAATTGAATTCATCTTCTCTCCCAGCCCTTTCCCACTACACCACTACCTACCTGTCTCTGAACTTGTTCTGCTTTTGTATTTTTCTACATTGGTCATTGGACCACTGGTCCACCTGTGACCCCGATCAGCAGCCTGGCAATCACGTTAGATTCTTCTTCCGCTCTCACTGCACTCCTGTTCTCGCTATATTTTAATTGTCTCTCTAGCTTATATATTTCTTGTCTCTGCCCTACTGTTCATTTTCCTCTCCAGCTGCAAAGTTTAGGCCCTTATTATCTCACACCTAGGTACCACAGTGTCCCCAGCTGGTCCCTCTGTTGCAGTCTTGATTCCTTCCAATCCACCCTCATGGTGCTCCCAGAGCGATTTATTCTCTCCCCTGAAGCTGGTGGGTGGTTTACTTCCTTCAGAATAGAGCTTTTGTGCAGTATTTAAATCCTTCCATAACCCATCTCCTGATAACAGACATGTGTCCTTTCATTTGGCCCTTCGCGGGAGTCATTCCCACACCTTCCTTCATTCCCTTCTCATCACCCTCTTTTATGAACAGCCTCCTCCTTCTCCCTTCTTCACTTGATTTGTACAGACCCTTCCAATTCATCTAAAGCCTCACTTCTCCTGAAACTTCCCCAAACCCTCAGGCTGACATGGGTACCCGTTCCCTGTGTTCTTACCTCGTCTTTAGGGACTTTGCACCTTGGGCTGTCACTATTAATTCTTCTGTCTGCCTCCCCTATTAGGCTGTCAGATCTTTGAGAAAAGAAACTCTTTCATGTTTTCTTCTGTATCCTTAGTACCCAGCACCAATGTATTGTTAACTGTCAATAAATTTAGTTGAATCAGTGAACAAACTGGTTTTTATGTACTTCGCAGGGAAGATCTATGAGAAAAATCTGTAATCTATGGTTCTGATTTTCTTGTTTTGACAAAGTCTATTATTTATTCATACCTCTCAAATTGATTATAATAAAAATACAGAAAGCCTTGACTGAATTGGAGTCTCAGCTGTGAAGGGTAAGACTATGAAATTTAAACATATTTCTGGAAATCACACACACTCATTAGCTAGTATCCTCTCTTAGTCTTGGAATAGCATCCTGTTAGACAAATGATTTACATTCACTGTACAAGTGTAAACAGCATTCTAAAGCATGAATATTAAGCAGCATCAGTATGGCATGAAATAAAGGAATTACTAGCTTGGGAAACTTAGGAGTAGGAAAGCAGGAACAAAAACAAAAAAAGGAAAGAATGAGGGAGAGCTCAAAATGTTTGTTTGCCTTACCTTTCCCCAGGTAAGGGATAGGGATTCTGGTTCACTCTGAATTTCCAATGCCAAGTGCCTTGCTTAGCACACAGTATGTGAAGAAGGAAGGAAGGAAAGCAGATAGGAATGAAAAGTGATGGAGATTGGTAGATACGGGAACAACAATAGATACATTTTTAAATCACATGTGCAGCTTGCTCTTACACACCAAGGCACGCGAAGGATTTTCGGTTGGTGAGTATACCTGATCCTGTGGTTGCCCAGGCCCATGCTTACCCTTCTTTACCCATCTCTTTACTTCTGGGGCAGGACGACTGTAAATTATTTCCTAGATGTGTTAGCCAGCTGGATTATTCAATTCTGCCAGTGGGAGGTACTAATGGAGAATAAAACGTGGGAGAGAGAGAGAAGCTATTGTATTTCCCAGCTTTGGGCAGCAGTAGCAGCAATGCCAGCAACATCTATGGGCAGCAAGGGCCTCCCTGGTTCCTGCTCAGCAGCCAGATTCTGGCCGTGGCAGTGAACATGAGCCTTGGGACGCAATTTCCCCTTTCTTCTCTACAGGTTTTTGTAGTTACTTATCTTTGAATATTTTTGCATTTTTGGTCCCTTAATCCCTCTACCACTTTTGTATCCAATTACCTGTAACCAAATGCCCTCTGAAATGTTTGGATTTCATAGTCCTGGATTCCATTAGATACTGGCTGCTACATAGATGCAGACTGTTAGACATCAACAAACAAATCAGTATATATACACATCCATATTTGGTTAAAGGCATATATACAAAGCCCCCTTGAACTCTAGAATGCTTTTGAGATCAAATAATAAATGAAATAAAGAGACAACTGACTAGCAACAGGTATGTTAAATATAATCTCCATTCAGTAATAGGAGATGTGCTAAATATCAGAAGAATATAATGATAAGAAAATGCAGAGAGATACAGTGGAGTCAGAAGTCTTCCAAAGCAGGACATCTGCTAGCCAGCTCTCTGCCTTTGGCAACCCACATCAACCCCTCTGACTCAGTTTCACTTCCTGTAAAATGAAAGGATCAGATGAGATGAACTGTCAGGATGCGTCTAAGGCTGAAATTTTACGGAGGTAGGCCTTTGAGTGAAATCTTCCTTGGACAGCTGGGCAGGAAAATCCCTCATTTATGTGGGAGCCTGGACTTGGCTGGAGCTTCCAATTAGTCTGACCCCGAAATGTGGGTCTGTGTGCAGACCTCCGTTAGCCATCCGAAGTCCCACCCATTGCCAGATGTTTACCTTCACTGTATGCACAGGAACCATTTCAAAAGCTGTGGATACCAAGTCATGCCGTGACAGTGAGTGACCTCTCATGACCCTTCACGTTATGCTCACAAATGCAATAAAGCAAGTTCACGTAAGGTGCCTATGATGAAATTAATAGCCCTGTACTGAATAGGAGGATTGTGCCAGGAATCTGTCACATTAAGAAATACACAAGAATAGTTCTAGACGTGGCCAGCCTGTTTTCCACTGGTGAGTTTGCTCTGCTGTATTACCTTTGATTTATGGTCCTTAATGTGTCCCCCCGTCACGATAATGTTTTGTTAATATTAATGTATTTATGCACCTTGAAATTGCCTAATTAATCCCTTGCTTTCCCAATGAATTATGTACGTTAGTGGATTTATATGACAAATATTAAAATGAAGAAAACACAACATGGAGCATAAAACACTAACCTAACTTACCATACCCGTAGTAGAGAAGTTTAGGCAATGATTTCCCCTCTGAAATTAACTAATATTTCTTACTGCTTTTCCTAATGAAAACTTATCCCTTCTGTACATGCTACGGGGATCATTTTTATTCCTACAAATATTTAGGAGCTACCGCGTATCAAGTCACTATGCTAGGTGTTTTGGAGGGTACTAAACCAGACAATAAACAGCACTTCTTCCACCCCAAAGTGCTTTTTTTTAAAAAAAAACCTGATATGGGATCTATCAACCTTATCACTATTGACATTTGGGGCCAGATAATTTTTTGTTGTGGGGGCTGTTGTATGTTTTGTAAAGACTAGTTAGCAGCGCCTCTGGCCTCCATCCACTAGATGCCAAAACACCCCTCTGCCCCCAGTTTCAACAAACTAAAGCATTTCTAGACATTGCCAAATGTCTTCTGGGGGGAGGGGGATTGCCCCTCTCCCTATTTTAAGCACCACTGTATACTCAGCACTTAGCACAGTGTTTGGCATATAGTAAATTCTGAATAATAACTTGTTAAGTGTTGGATGAGTAAAGATACACATAATTACATTGCTAAGTAGGCCCAAAGAGAGGTACAGATAAAATACTACAAGAGTCTAGAAGAGGACGGAGCTGCTCCTGGAGGGGTATGGGTCCAGGAAGAAGGATTCTTGGATGAGATACCGTGGGGAAGTGGGATTGGTGGGGCATCTAAGCAGACACGCTCTGGGAGTGGACAAGGATGAGCTGGGAGATCAGTTTCACTGGCATGGAGCGTGGGCAGAGGGGCTGAGGATATGGTAGAAAGGAAGGGACTTGGATTCAGATTATGGAGGATCTGAAATGCCAGATTTGAGTGGGAAACCATAGCAGTAGTTAAGCAGGAACGTGGCATGCATTCTACCAGCAGGAAGACGAGCCTGGTGGTGGTATGTAGGGTGGAAAGACAATGCAGATGGAAAAACCAGGTGGAATATTTTTACAATAATTACAAAAGGGAACAAACTAGGCTTGTAACAGGCACAAGAGCTCCGAGGGCAACTGAGTTGACTGGGGAGGACTTGAGATGTCTGGCTGCTTCCCTCGTTGGTGTGCCGTCTGGGTCCTTAGCAGAATGTTTATGGTACTTCTCAACTCTCCAGACTCTTCTCTCACCTTATCCTCTTCTAGTTGTCCCACCCTCCAACTCCCATCCTCTTTTTAGGATGATGCTTATTCCCCACAGGATCAAACCAGAGTCTTTCCAACAATATCTGTTCTTCGCAGTCTTTCTGGAACACTCTTTTTACGTTTATCTGCCTGGAAAATTCTTGTTCACTCTTCAAAATGCTGTTCAGGTGCCATCCCATGTTTGGGCCACTCAGGGTGGGGTAAATGCTCTTCTATGTCTTGTGCATATTTATATTTTCAGACAGATTCCATTGTATCGCAATTATCTTTTTGCAGTCCTCCACTAAACTGTTAGCTCCTTGAGTGTAAGAATTGTGTCATTTTCTATTTGTGTGTGTTTTTCATTTTTTTCTATTTTTCTTTTGGCACAATGACTAGAAGATAATGTTTGTAAACAACGTTCTTTAGGTTTAGGTACTTAGGAAGACACTGGTAGTTTTCCAGAATAGTTTCAGTGGAATGGCAAGGGTGGAAGTTTGTTACAGGAGAATGGAGGGTTAAGGAGTGAGTCAGAGGTGAGAAGCAGAGACACTGGTGGAGAGGCCTCTCTTGAGAAGTGGGGGACAAGGGTGAGTGTAGTCATCAAGCTTGTGTTCAAATTCTGGCTCCATTATGTGCTAGCTGTGTGATCTTGGGCAAGTCACTTAACTTCTCTGTGCCTGTTTCCTCATTTGTAAATCATGGGCAAGATAATATCAAACCTTCTTTATAGTGTACTCAGGAATTAAATTACTTAATCCTTGTAAAGAGTTCAGAACAGTGCTGGACACACAATGAGTGCTCAACAATTATTCATTTACAGAAAGCCAACTAGACAACCATGAGCTAACAGCATCAGGGAAGTCTGGTTGGTTGTTTGGTTGGTTTTTGGCTTGGCATACTTTGTATATTTGTAGATTGAGGGGAAGGAATGAGTTCAGAGGGAGGAATTGAAGCAGCAAGCAAAAAGGGGGGCAGGATAACTAACGGAAACAGACGTCATTGATGCAGCCGGCTTACCTCTGAAATTGAAGAGAAGCAGGAGATGAGTGAAGAAGCCATGAGAGATGACAGAAGGGAAGATGAATGTTATGTCCCTTTTGTGAGGTGTGAGACCTGCTACATCTATTAAGCTTTGCAAATAGGTTCTGTTCCCCCTTCTAGCACTTAGGATTTTATTTCAAAAGCCGTTTTCCCTTGCCCATATGTGAGATGATGTGTGTATAAAATACTAATTTATTATAGCTTATAATAGCATAACATTGGAATCAACCTAAATGGCCCCCTTTTGGAGAATGGTAATGTACATTATAAAACTTAAGAGAATGCTATGCAGCTGTAACAAAGAATGGAGCGCTCTTTATGTGCTGATGTGGAATGACCACCCAGAGCTATTGTTGAGTGAGAGAAGAAAAGTGCCTAATGGTGGTATAGCATGCTACCATTTAAAAGCATTGTAATAAAAAAGAGGAAGGGTGAAATCTATGAGGATATGTTTGTAGATGCCTAAAATATCCTTTACACACCATATTAATAAAATTGTTTACCCTTGGAGGAAGGAACTCAGTGGTTGAAGGGAGGGGAACAGGATCAAGGAAGATACATATATATCTTCCTTTATATATAATATATAAAATATGTATGTATATATGTATATTAACTCTGAATTTAGAACACGAAAATGCACTATCCATGCAAAATAATTAAGTTAAAAATATTAACACTGTCCACAAGTGGTTCCAGTTCTATTTATTTTTTAATTAAAGTTTATCGGGGTGACAATTATTAGTAAAGTTACATAGATTTCAGGTGTACAATTCTGTAATACATCATCTATATAGCCCATTGAATGTTCACCACCGAGAGTCAGTGAATTCTATTCTTGATGTTTGGTTTGGTTTCTTGGGGATTATAGGTGTAAGAACAATAATAAGAACCATCACAGCCGTATCAACCAAACCTTCTATGTATAAGCCAACAGCCTTCTAAGGAAAAGGACTGCTGTGGGGAGCAAGTTGCTATGTTCTGCTGAACACCCCATTCATTTTGCAGGTGTGAATTTGAAAGGAGGTGCTCTAAAGAAGCAAAATTTGCCTGCGTAAGAAGAGGTTCCTATACTGGTACCAGACAGAAAAAGCGAGAAGGAAGTTTGGGATGGGAGAGAATAGAAATAAATAAGATGGGGGTACAGATGGGGTTGCTGCAGGGGGTAGAGATAGCCTGTGAGAAACTGAAGACCAGGGCAGCCAGACTGACTGACACAATTTTATCTTTTCTTTTATGCACAATGTGATGTCACTTTCCTGTGATCTCCAAATCTTACTTCTGTTACAGGTAACAGTTCTGAATATATTTTCAAAGGCTTGTTGAGAGGATCAAATGAGGTAATGCATATTGTGCTTTGAACAGCATCTGATATAGAGCAAGCACTCAATAAACCTTAGTTGTTAATAATAAGTATAATTATTTAAACTTGGTTTGAAGGTGGGGATTTCGGTGAGTGGGTACCAAGTTTGGGTCAGTTCCAGAGTGAAGATCAACAGATGCAGAGTGAAAAACAAAATTTTGGCAGAAGCAGGGAATTGGAGGCCACGGACAATAGTATAGTATAAGCTGTGGGGAGCTGAAGGATTTTGAGGAGGGGGCTTTGAGCTTGGTACAAGGGTGTGCACCCATCTCATTTGGATCTGAAGTGGCTATGAAACCACAGCTAACATCTGACTTACAGAGCCAACTGGCATCCCAAGTTCATATGGCTCCAGTGGTTACAGAGGGACAGCAAAAATGTTCCCATGTGCATTACTTGATCTCAGCACCTGCAGTGACCCGGGAGTGGGAAAAGTCTGTCCATGCTGCTCGTTTAACTTTTTATAGCTCGTTTCGTAATGCGATCCATGCTAATAAAAACAAATAGCATACAAACTGGATTTATCCAAATTTTATATGGAAATTGTTGCTGTGGTTTTATAGCTTAAAAATGAATGTCATTCCAGGAGGAGCCCACCCAAATATACTTGGCACGTCTGGGTATCTGTAACATATAGAAAATGGAGGTCTGATGAGCCTCAAGGTCATTGCTGATGGCCAAAAGTCACCAGGATTTGAGGCAGTTATTTAAATTTCTGTCTTCAGGAGGATGTGTCACTAGGGAATTGCGCAATACTACCAGCAGCTGTTGTGTAGATTTAAACTGAATTTGGGTTATAGGAAAATGGTTTTGTGAGTCAAAAAATATAGTGTTACCCCTTCTCAATTGTCTGAATGTTGCTGTCATTACCCCCAAATTATGTAACACATCTTTGGTTCTACAGCAGGTTTTGTGTCTTAGAATAAAATTTTTAAAGCAGTAGTAGTAACTGATTATCTATATTTCCCTAAGGCTATATAACGCCATGTATAAGTGCAAGATGACGATTTGGAGTCAGAAAACGTGTTTCAGGGCTGGCTCTGCCACGTAGCTGGCAAATTTGAGCCGTCTCAAGCATTTCCATATAGAGGTATTTCCTTTATAGAGGATTTTGTTTTGCTCTACTCTATTCTGTTTTGCTCTGTTCTGTTCTGTTCTTTTCTACTCTATTCTGTTCTAACTCTTAAGGCTCTTATTAAAATGTTCTCTGCCAATATTACACATTAGCTTAAAATTCAAATCAGTGTTTACATTGAGGAGGGGGCTTTGAGCTTGGTGAAAGGGTGTGCACCCATCTCATGTAGGGCCCCACCTCAGCATATCACATAAACACACCTTCTCCAGTCATCAGTGTTGCCAGCCTCCATTTGGTGAGCCTCATGTTCAGCCGCTTCGTTCCCTCAATGAACCAACTAGGTGTTAATACTGCTTTGCTTCAAGGTAAAAGCTCTCAACTCAAGCTTATTGGAAAAGGAGTGAAACTTCTGCAAAGTGCACTTTGAGAAGAGGTACTTTTTGCTCATGAAAAGAAAGGAGTGAGTCCTGTAAGAATAATAAAAGGGAGTATTTTACAGTTAAGCACATGATTTGGAGGGAAGAATTCAATGTTCCTGCCGTGGGACCCTTTTATCCGGTGTCACAAAGCCGCCATCTGTGGCATCGAGAATTTCCACAATCCTCTGCAATACAGGGTTGTTTCTGCCGTCATTCTCCTGGCGAGTCAATTCAGTGTAAGGAGATCTGTCTCTCTCCAAGTTTTCGACGGTGTTTCAATATGTTGACCTGCTGCAGCACTTCGGCTGCTTCGTCATCCCCATTGCCCACGCCAGGATCCTGTCACACCACACCAGAGCCAGCCTTAGAGGCTCTGCGCATCACAATGGGCCTCTGTGGAGATGCAGTACTAGGGCTGAGGGGTTTCATCAATTTGTTCAGAGCTGGAGCAACAAGGGAGGGAGCCACTGCAGTTTCTTGACCTTGTCTGGCAGCTCCAGGGTCATATAGTCTTTTCTGTCATAGTTTGCGTTAAAAAACTTCTTGGACTACTGAACAAATTCAAAATTGTCCCCAAACTTTCCTTTCACTAATTTGTCCACAGGAATTATTTTGTCAACACCCATCCTCTTAAAACCTGCTTGTAGTATTTTGAAGTTCTGGATGTATTCATGTTCTAGCTTAGCTTGGAATTTCACTTTCTTCAAGGCAATGCCTCCAGGGAACAGCGTGTCCACACACTGACAATAGGCAGCCCCTGAGCACAACGGTTTGATCTTTGCCAAATTCAATGCAGAGACTCATTGATCCAGGCTCGTGTGTCAAGTCGACTTAGGTTATTGCTGGAGAATGACGTTGAATATACCTTCACTGCCATCTTTGGTTCTCAGGGGAACCACGTGCACTGCCTGAGCCCAGGTCCGGTTCTGTCTTCATCTCTTTCAAACCGCCCGACCGCTTATATTTTATTTTATTTTAATTTAGTTATTTATTATTTTTAAAAATTTATTGGGGTGACAATTGTTGGTAAAGTTACATAGATTTCAGGTGTACAATTCTGTATTACATCATTTATGAATCCTATTGTGTGTTCACTACCCAGAGTCAGTTCCTTCCATCACCATATATTTGATCCCCCTTAGCCTCATCTCCCACCCCTCACCTCCTTTACCCTCTGGGAACCACTAAACTATTGTCTGTGTCTATGAGTTTTTGTTTCTCATTTGTTTGTCTTGTTCTATATTTTATTTTTAAGTGTTCATACCCCTGGGAAAGTGTCATGCCTTAAACCTCCATCTCATCTCTCTCTCTATCTCTATCTCTATCTCTCTCTCTCTCATCATCTCTCTCTATTTCTACCTCTATCTCTGTTTCTATATCCATCCATCCATCCATCCATCCATCCATCCATCCATCCATCCATCCATCCATCATCCATTCAATCTATCTTTTACTGTTGATTATATCCCTTATTAAAAGCAATTTCTGGGTAAGGAGGGCAAGTAGATAAAGTGGCTGAGACCTCTTGGAGGTCTTAGAGTATTTCTTCAGAGTATTTCTGCCTTTATTGTGGTTTGGTACTGACCTTCTTGGTTTTTAGGTGCAGGCTCTGATCCTCCTTTTAAAACTGGGCATATCCTGGCAGCAGGAGACCGTGGTAAGGACACCTCAGTAGCATTGGTTGCTGACTCCAGGCAAAGACTCACACATTTCAGCCTGGGCAAGCTCCTCCTGGATGGATCCCTGATCCCTCCTGGAACGTGTCCACTGTGGCAGCCTCATCTCATTCCAGTTCAGGTTCCAGGCATTTGTCAGAATGAACTTATAGGCTCCAAGATGGCTCAGTGCCCCTGCTGCAGCTGTGAAATCTGATAGTTGGCAGCCTCCTGGCAGAGTGGGCCTGCAAAAGTCTCCTTAAGCTGGGTGATTAAGCTCTGGTCATTCCCAGCTTTGGGCTAGGCTTGTATGCAATGGGTGGCCTGCATGTCAGATTCATGCATTTGTACCTTCCACATGTGTTAAGCACCCTCTCTGAGCCAGGCACTCCAAGCCACTGCATATGAGAAGATGCCCAAGACCCCCTCCAATCACCCCCACTCAGTCCTGCAGCTCTGCACTCATCTGGAGGTGGGCCTGAGAGCTCCACAAACTTTCCAGGGTTAACTGGGCACTTAGTTGGTGGAACGAGCTGGTAGGGGACCCTCAGAGGCTGACTTGGAATCGGCCAAATTCTTGTATTTCTTGCTTCCAGCTAGAGCACCAGGGCCTTCCGAGCTGTGTTCTTCTATTTCCTGGTGGAAAGTACCATGGTAAGGTGGGGAGGGAGTGAATTTCCATGCTCTTCGTCAGGGTTAGGACAGTTTTATCTGAGGCCCTACAAGGGCTTTACTCTGTAGGCCTGAGCAGAGGTTCTGCTGGGCAGCAGAGGTCAGGACGTGGGAATTTGCAGAGAAGAGAGATGAATGTGGCCTGAAAGATGCATTCAGCTCTAGTGAACTGATCACAGACCAGGGCATAATAGAAGCAAAGTCATAGGTGGGATGAGAACCAGTAGGATGGGCAGAAAGTGTGGGTACAGGGTCAAAGACAAGGCAGGGGGGATTAGACTTTCCCCCTTATAGTCCCTGCATCCAGCACAGCAGTTAATACAAACAGTAGTTTATGTGAATTAAATTCCGTAAAAATCCTCTGTCTTTATATCAGAATGTATATTAAATTCAGCTGAGGCTGACACACCATCACCACTCACGGTGTGAAGAATGAGGGAAGAGGGAGTCTTCATTCACTGCTTTCTGCTGTGCATTGGGCTAAGCACTTGACATTTACTATCTCACTCAAATCTTTAGGGAACCCCACAAAGTAGAGGAGATTCTCCCCAGGTAGATGAGGAAACTGAGCTTCAAAGAAGTTGTCTGCCCAAGTTCCCGTGACTATGATGTAGTGAGGACGGGGCGACAATGTATGGGAGTTCAGCATGGTCTGATGTTTAAAGCCCAAATCTACTCTTTAAAATCACTCCTGAGACCTACTTGGGGCCAGAGGTCATGCCCAGGTCATCTTAGTGCTTCTGGCATTGGGTCTAACCATGGAAAGCAATCAATATGTTTTTGAATAATGAATGAATGAATAAATGATGAATGATGGAGTTGCATCTTTGTTTATGAATATGTTTGATGAGTCCTTGACCATGATGTTCACATGTGTGGTATGGATATGGACACTTGGTTTTTGAGACAGGGATTACATTTTCTATTTCTTTGAGGTTCTATATTCAGCAGGCGTTACATTAATACCCTATTAATAGTAATGCTGCTGCTACCTGAACGCTCTCAGAAACAGCTGAAGTCTCTGAACTATAACACTGCCGTGGTTCAAACCCAGTGAGGTTTTGAGCATTTGGTCAACTGTTAGAGGAACACTTGAGACTTTCTCTTCCTTTATCTGAGCCATCTTTACCGCCCCACTGAACTGAAGATTACAAGGTCATTTCTAACTGTTTCTGGGACTTACTGCTGCTCCTTTCTTAAAAGCAATTGAAAATCTGTCTGTTCAAACACACATTTTCTACAAACAAAATCTATTTGCTATATATAGAAAAATGCTACCAGAGGACTAATTGGGCAGCTTTGTTGATTACCCATTATATGAACCTTATTACATAATTAAAAGAATTTTTTTCTTAACTGCCAATTAACATTTTACATATTCTGCAGTGGACACTTTGGCTTGAAGCAGAGATATAATTATGTCATTTCTATGCAAAGAGCAGGTTATGAATTATTAATTAATATTAAATCTGTTGATTAAAGGCTAATTTATAAGTAAACATATTATAGCTCACCATGTATTGCTCTCTAGAAGCTTTCCGTTGCTATTTCTGCTAAAGATCAGGAACTAAAGAAAGACAGAAACTGGCCACACAGATTCTAAGGAATAAAGTAATCGCATTTTGAACTCTGTCTGAATTTTTAACTATGATTAAGCTTTTTGCTTTTTAAAGTTGAGAGGCACAAAGAGGGTGCAAGCAGGCTATGGAAAGCAAATCACTCGTTTCATTTATATTTTCTTAAACTCCAAAAGGGAGAATTGTGTCTTACAAGGCACAAGCAGCTCTGCTTCCAGAGGCCACACCAGCCTGGAGTATTCTGAGGAAAGAGGATCTCTCTAGTTCTGGGCAGCCCCTCCCCAGGAAATCACTGGGACCCCAACCTGCCCTCTGCTGGGGAGGAGAAAGCTCATAGGTGCTCCTGAAGGGAGGTTCCCTTTGTACCTGAGTCCTGGCTATCAGTGCTCCTATCTGGCACTGGTGGCACCGATGCAGGCTGGTCTCACACCATGGACGGAATAGCTGTGGGCGTCCGTCTCCCCAGTAATCAGCTGGTGAAACTGAGGATGTGTCCTTTCCTTAATTACACTTTATTTTAGGGCACCAAACTTTTACTTCCTACTCTTGGTTTCCATCACACTTGTACCAGGCTGCCTGTCCTGGAATTAACATCCTTGTTTTAGGGTACTTGCTAATATGTATCAGTTATTTCTAATTTACTTTAAGTAGTGAGCTTATATCAGTTATTTCTATGGGAGAATTTTTTTTTTTTTTTTTAGCCTCACCAAGATAAATTTTATAAATGCCTACCTGACAATTTTACTCATTTACCATGGATTGGGTTTGATGTGTAGCTTGGCCTGGCAGCTCTATCTCTAACCTGAGTTCCCTGTCCTACATGCACATTCTGCATTACTGTGCGTGTGCGTGTGTGTGTGTGTGTGTGTGCACTTTCCTTGGTGGAAAGATTTACTTTCTACTGCTTGGAGTGTCCAAGCTAAGAATGATTGGGTAATACTGTATTACTTTCTCCATCACAGTTTAACAAATACACACACACACACATATTCCCATTGTTGGCAACATTTAGCACAATAATATGTTTGTATTTGTATGTGTTTAATTGAATTGTCCACATCTATCATCTTATTTGGTCCTCATAATTCCCATGTAAGAATAAAAAGTATTGTTATTTTAATTTTATCCATAAATATGTCACAAAAAGGCGGAATGGCTTGGTCATTGTCCTGCACCTAGTTATTCTGAAGGCAAGAACAGACCCTTGTCCTTAGCTTGTACTTCATTGCTCTTCTCAATAAATAGAATCCCACAAAGCTTCACCTGAACCCCTCTATCTGGTGAAAGGGGAACATGTGGGAAAGCCCAGTTATTAGACTTACATTCTTGATCTCCTAATACTTTTCCAAGCTGGCCGATTCATTCTTTGGGATAAAGACTTCTCATGGCTGGTTAAAGTATAAACATCCCTAGAATGTACACCATATCATATCATCAAGTCACTTCCCCTAGAACGATTGAGTGTAATGATTCCTTTCCCAAGAGCACATATTTTTTAGAAGTGAAGAGAACATCATTAACCTGAGCCGTGCAAATTTGGGGGTCCTAGATGTCTCGTCACAGTGGATATAGAGCTTCTATCTTCCACAGGGCATGAAGTTCTAACCTGATATTAGCTCGTTACAGAGCTGAATGACTTGATCTTGCAGAAACTTTTCTGGCAAGAAAGCCTCCACTTCAGACCCAGTGATAGATGGAAGGAGTCAGATATCCCTTTCTGCTGGCTCTGGTCGTGTTTGATGGCCCTCCTTCATCTCCTCCCTTAAGTTCCAGACAAAACATTTCACTAGCTTCTGACTTGGAGGGCCAAGGCCTTGTCATTAAAACTAGAATTTTAGCTTTGGTCTGAGGACACCAGAGCCCCTGGCCTTATGCCCAGGAAATGATGCTGTTCATTAGCTCTGTCTGGATTTCATGTTGCCGATCAATTTGCTACAGTAACACGACTCTTTATTTAAGAGCAATTCTTAGCTCTGTGATCTGCTGCCTTACTAGCTGTCATATTAGAAACACGTATGATAATAATTACACGTGGATATCCTGGTTGGGCTTGCCCCTTCCCCATAGATTATGGCTTTTACTTGTGCTTTTTATTTCCTGCACTCCATACCCTTCCCAGCTATGCACTGGTCAAAATGGGAATCTCAAAGTGTCTTAGTCCAAATATTTGTATAAAATTTCAACAAGGGAAAAACCCTTGTGGTGGGGCTATCAGGTATGACCATACACTCTGCTCTTAGTTTCCATTTGTCTTACTGAAAAAATGGGTTTACTGCTTCTCTATACTCTTCCATAGCATCAAAATTCTACATGCATAGTTCCTGGAACTTAATAGGTATTCTATAATTGTTTATCTAATGAATGAATGAAACTGAAGTCTACAAATTTCAGCTTCGCAGTGCCCTAGAGACCCATCCTACCTCTACTGCTTTCTCCTTTGCCTTAGTACACTCAGTGGCAAAATGTTTCTCCAGTTCACCTCTCCACCAGCCTCTGAGATATTTCCATGCCCACTCAGTCCCTAGAAGGGGTCTAATCTGGAGGTCCAGGATAGAGTTTCTCCAGCCTTCTGCCACTTAGCCTTCCCTGAGCTGGCCTTGATGATGGGATGAAGTTTAGGTCCTGGCCCAAAGCCCTGCTGTCAGGACTCTAGCCCGTTCTAGGGCCCAGGGGAAAGAACTCAGGAAAGTTGTTATAGAGACTCAAAAGACTACTTGACTCAACATTGTGTTGTCTCTGGGAGATGGCACGGATAAGGAAGTAACCAGGAAACTGCAGGAATAAACTCCCAAAGGTTTACTAGGTAAGACTGGAAGACAAGCCTAAACTCTTTTAGAACAGCACTTACTGTTCCTCACAGACTTAAGAACCAAATCCAGTAAGAATGATCCCTAGTGCTATTTTAATCCACTATCTTAGCTTCTGCCTCCTTGGTCTCCAGCACTGACCACACACGAATTCTTCTAATGTCTTCCTCTTTGTCTGTGATTCCACCTGCATCTGTACTCACGAGGAATCCCAAAGCTCAACCTAGCCCCCTTCTGCTGGATTACCTGGACCTGCGCTGAGGCATTTCTGCAGCTCTGATTCTCATCCAGTTGTCATCCTGACAGCTCATAGAGTTAATTGGGGCATTGGTGATCCAGTTGAGTAGTGAATTATTTAGGGAAGGCTGAGCTGCTGTGACAAGACCCAGCAAAAATTCAGTGGCCCCAGATACAGAAGTTTATTTCTCTTTCATATCCTCATCCAGGGAAATGTTCCATGTCAGTGGCAGACTCTCCGTATTATTTAGGGGCCCAGGCTGGTAGCGGCTATGCCATCTTCGATACCTGACTTCCAAGGCCACTTGCTCTTTGCCTTTCCCCACCCCTGGGGAGACAGAAAAGAAAGCATGGAAGAAGTATAGCCTGGTCTTACACCTCCATAGCCTGGACGTGGCCCACATCACTTCCACTCACTTTCCATTGTCCATGAATTACATTGCTGCACCTACCATGTTTCCCCCAAAATAAGACCGAGTCTTATATTAAGGTTTGCTCCAAAAGATGTATTAAGGCTTATGTTCAGGGATGTCATCCTGAAAAATCATGCTAGGGCTTATTTTCTGGTTAGGTCTTATTTTCGGGGCAACACAGTAACTAACTGCAAAGGAGGCTGGGAAACATAGTCCACTTATTTATAATGTTACATGCCCACTTATATATAAGATAAGGAACTGGATTTGGTGAACAGTAGCAATCTCTGCCACAAAGAAGGAGAACACATGCACACACACACACACACACACACACACACACACACACACGTGAAACTGCAGATCACAGATTTGAGACATAAACCCTCAGAAGAGTGACACCAATTCTGAGTAGCAGCTAGCTGTGAAAGAAGTCTATTTCCAGAGACTTTATGACTATAATTTGCCTTGACTATGGTGGTGACGGACAGAGTTCACAGAGGAGGGTTGAGTTGTGGGCATATGTACATGTTCAGTGTATTCATTCATTCACTCATTCATTCATTTCTTTTGGAATGCCAATAATAGGAACAAGCAACCAGTGTACTGGAGTCAGAACACAAATGAGCTTGGCTGGAAGACAGGACCCTTGTTGGGGCTGGGACATGCACAAGAAGCTTATGGGGCTGATGGAATAGGCAGAACAGATCTGAGGTTAAAGCCTCACTATGGAAATTAGAGTTTATATGACGGACAAGAGGAAAGTTCTGTCTGATGGAGTTGCAGCTGTCTGTAGAATAATAACTCTCTTGTCCTGATTACAGAAATCAGGACAAGATGGAAGGGAATTACCAAAAACTTAAAGGTAATGAGTCCTGGATTAAGAGTGGAACTGAAGAAATAAAAAGGAAAATGTTGATAGCAGAGAAGATGAGCAGGACCTGTTGGCTGATCTGATGTGGGCAGCAAAGAATGAATTTCTGAACCAGGAGGACATAGTACCATTGATGGAAGGTCAAGTAGAAATGTCCTATGGATAACTGGAGATATAAAACTCAAGAGAGAATGAAAAATTAGGGCTGGAAATGAGAGGCCTGGGAGAGATCTGTATGTGGGCAATATTGAGATGTGTGTAGTACCTCATGAATGGGTGTAGAGACAGAGAAGAAAGACTGTTGCAGAATGGAGCCAGGTGATATGCACATCAGTGATATTTTTTGTGTCTGTTGAGATAGTGCTAAGATGGTGTTGCTGAAGAAATCCTGACCCCAGGAATCTAGCAAGAAGCAGAAGAAACAGTTACACGTTCCATTTTTATTGCCTTTTTTACACGTGGACACAAATGTTTTCTTAATTGAATGTCTTCATTTTTCTAAATTCTGCAAGGAAGGTTCCAGGGAGATAAGGCACAGGGAGGTGAAGTCATTTGCTTTTAGTCACACGAGTTAATGGGTGGAGTAGTAATAAAACTAGAGATCACATCCATTAAGACAGTTGTTCCCTGAGTCTGAGAATCAATAATCTATGGTTTCATTAAAGCAAAAGCATGATGCTTCAAGACAAAAGCATGTCACTGTGTTTCCTGGCCCCATAAAAATGATTTTAATATTGAAATTTTATCCCTATTGTTCAGAGAGTCACGCTTTATATGTATTACTGAGTGTTTGAATTCTGAAAGCTAGCCTCAAGGAACCTTCAATTCAGCTGGATTTGGCTGTTTTTTCTCTGGTCAGGCTTCTATTCATTTCATCTCTGAAATCTAATGATCTAATCTAATAAAATTATAAAAGATTCTAAAATGCTCAGCACTTAATCAGCTTAGTCCAAAAGAATTAAATCAAAGCCCTAGGTATTCACACTTCATTGCTCAGATGAAATCTCACCCTGGGAGACAATCTTATTATTTGGTTACTTATTATTTGGGAGACTGGAAGGTTGAGAGGGGATTGCACGAATTTCAAAAGATATGCCAAGAACCTAACAGAATGGAGGCAGCTTTGTAGCTTTGTTGACTAGGGGCTTTAAATATTATATTTAAAAATAACTATCTGTGGGCCTAAAGATTGGGGCAAATGCTACTGAACACAGGATGGAGAGACATCTGTTCTGCTTGCGTCCTGACAGACTTCAGGAAACCAGAAGATGATAAATGTAGGGCTATTTTGTTCCCTTCCTAGAAGAGACAATTGAAAGAACATAGCTCTGGAAAGAACATAGCTCTGGTGATGATTCAGAAAGGTGAACATCACTGAAAGGTTTGATTCTATCTACATGCATTCCTGACAATGTATAGCTTCTGCAATTTAGCTCCTCACTCCTAGTGCCCTCTTCGTTCCCACTGTGTAGCAATGGTTCTACATTTCATGAGTCAGTTACCCTTAAGACTGCTGTCTATGAGAGAAGCACCTTCTAGAGCTGTGTAGTGCACGCCTTGCACAACTGGATATGACATATGGAAACTCCCTTAATTCAGGCAGTTTCACATTACTACATGCAAATTGTTGAAAGAGAGGCTTCTCTTTCCTCCCCTAACACGGATCAGGATTGCTTATCAATACTGCAGAATGCATTCGAGTCTCCTTCCAAGAGCACCACATTTCTTGCTATCTTTTCTCTCCTTATCTATGATTCGTATAAGAGGAACCAGGCCATTTGGATTTGCATCCATGTTCTATCTCTAGGATTTTGGGCAAATTACCACACCTTTTAGAGCTTCTTCTGTAAAACAAGATAATAATGGCTAACACTTAATGAATTCTTACCATGTATCAGACAATGATCCAAGTGCTTTCTATGCATTATCTAACTTAATGCATAACATGTCAGTAAGGTGGAGTTGTTGTAACTTTTTCTACAGAAGAGGTAACCAAGTCTTAAACCTTGGGATCTAGGTTTCTCCAAAGTCAACCAGCAAATAAGTGCAGGGGCCAGAACTTGAGTCCAGATCTGTCTGGTTCAGATGCCCATGGGTTAATATATTACAGTCCCCATACAAAATGAATTTGTCACTTAAATTAGCAAACTGTCACTCTGGTTCATCCTTGTCTTAAGGTGGATATTATTGATGCTCAGATTTGAGGGCTTTGGCTACGTGAACAAGTAGCAACACTTCTTAGTACTTTCGACTTACTCGCTGCAGGATTCAACAGTTCTAATAGAAATTTTATTTTATTTTTACATGACACTTTATATTAACACTAATCAATATTTATTTCTCCTCCATCCTTTAAATGAGATTTGAATCTACTTGATATTTTTTCTCAACTGCTTGGCATGGTCAACAATGAATTCTATGAACTTAAGATGCCATACCTTTGTCTGAGCTGTTAATATAGTCTAGCAACAGCAAGTACTGAATCTTCTGGCCACGTGCTTTGATTGTGTTCACCGAGCTGGACCGAACATCAGTTGTGGCAACTTGCGGTTTTCTAAATGAGAGATTAAAACTAATTTAATCAATTGTCTGGGCTGCTCTCCCATGAAGAACAGGTGTTGTAAAGTAATTGAGTCCTAATGTTAGCCCCAGAATAAAAGAGAAGACAAGTGAGGTTGAGTCCCCACACAGATGCCCAAAGAACCTTGTCTAGGAAGCTGAACACCCCGAGGCTGAATTTGGTGTTCAAGGCTTCAAGTTCAAGATCTTTCCCCAGGTCAGGGCCAGCACACTGCTGACTAGTTATGTTAGGTTTCATTTGTCATCTTCGTCTATTTTCACTTATTTTTTTGAGTAGCTTTTTCTGATTATAAAAATAATACATATTCATTATACAGACTTTTGAAAGATAAAAGCACAAAGAGAAACATAAGGAGACTCACGATGCCAATCCCTAAAGATAACTATTAACATTTTGGGTGTATTTTCCATTGTGTGTGTGTGTGTGTGTGTGAGATACACAGGTATGAAATAATATATACAGTATTGAAATGTAATAGTATTACAGTTATGTAATATGGCATTTATATACAGTATTTACAGTATAGTATAATAGTATAAACAGTTATATAAGAAGTATAATAGCATATACAGTTATGAAATAGTTATATATATACATACACACACATATATATGTACATAAACATATGTACATATATATGTACATATATATATATGCTGTTTTATAACTTCTCTTTCCTCCCCTAACATGGGTCAGGATTGATTTTAGATATTATAAATATTACTTTCCTATTGCTGCCATAACAAATGACCACAAATTTAGTGTCTCCCAACCACGCACACTTATCCTTCTGTTCCGTAAGTCAGAAGATGGTAAGTCTCACAGGCTAACATCAAGGTGTTGGCAGGATGCTCTTTTTGGAGACTTCAAAGGAGACTCCATTTTCTTGCTCATTCAGGTTCTCAGCAGAATTCAGCTCTTTGTGGTTTAAGACAAAGATTCTCATTTCTTGCTGGCTATAATCTGAGGGCCATTCCCAGCTTCTAGGACTGCCCATATTTCTTGGCTTGTGCTTCCTTCCCCCATCTTTAGAGCCAGCAACAGTCGATCAAGTTCTTTTCATGGTGTGGCTCTCTGATTGGAGCTGGAAATTCTTCTCCATTTTTAAGGACTCACGTGATTAGATTGGGCCCACCTGAGTAATACATATACACTCCCCATTTCAAGGTCCATAGCCTGCAAAGTCCCTCCTGCCCCACATAGTCATAGATTCCGGAATTAGGACATCTACATCCTTGGAGGCCCTTTTTCTGGCTGCCAAAATAATCTTGGGAACATCCATTTATTGAAGTGGTTCTCAAATTTTAATGTGCATAAGATTCAGCTGTGGAGCTGTAGGTTTGAGGTAGGGCCTAGGAAACTTCATTTTAGCACACTCTTCCTAGAATTCTGGAACAGGTGGTCTATGAGTCACACTTACCAAAGCTTGGTCATGGCATCAATCATCCTTCTAGCATATGTATTTTAACAAATAGATAGCATACTGTATTATTTTCTTTTTTATAAGTGAGTCTTTCATAATCCTCTTGGTAATTATATATTTAGACCATCCATGATGGTTTCCTGATCAAACTTTCCTTTAAATGCAAAAATCTTTCACATTTATGAGCAATTCCATGCTTGGGTGTATAGCGGTTTGTTTTGTGGTGGAGGTATTTGTTTTATTCATTTACTGGAGTGTTGGCGATCCCCTTCCAAAATTTAAGAAGAGGCTGACAGCATTACTGATCACCTGCATGTTGCAGTGACCGGCCACGTTCTGTTCCTGCAGCATTTGACCATTGCATTTCTATCACCGGAAGTGGCACTGATTGCTGGGGATGGCAGGGCATGCATTTTGCCAAGTTCATATCCCACCAAACCTCCTGGGTTCAGCGTTTTCACATGAACTGGAAAATTTTGATGTCTAAGTTAATTTACCCTTAAGATAAAAATGTTCTGTTTCTAAGAAAAAGGGCTTAGAAAAGTCCTTACAATGGCTCCCAAAGGTATCAAAGATTTGGTGGCACACAACATTTAATGACTTAAGCAGAAATGAATAGTGGCACAAACATCTTCCTTAAATTATTTAATTTTAAAACTGGAAAAGCATTTGGCAAAAAAAAAAAAAAAAAAGAGGTTTGTATTTTCTTCTATTTACGGTTTGGAAAATAATTATAAGCTACTCAAGGAATGTAATCTGGCCATCAAACATGTTTAGGAACCTCCAAGTCTGATAGACTCAGTTACTTCCCTTTCTTAAGAAATCATTTACACATCTTTTTAAAAGATCTTGGGATTTATATCACAAAGATTTGGTATTTCTTTAATTTTTTTATCCTAGAAAAAGCTTAGTTATGTTGAAATCTTGGAAATTTAAAGTACATGAGGTTACCCCCCCCCCAAGTCAAAATCTTTGTAATGAAATACCTTGTGTGCTTTCTTCATTCTGCTACAGATTGAGATTTCATTTTCTAAGATAGGAATTAATACCACTAAATGAAACACAGACCAGACAATTTACATTTCATGAAGCAATGAATCTGTTTATAGAGACAGTGATCGGTTATCGTGAAATTAGTGAACGAATATGAGGTGGAGCCCAAACTGGGCTCAAGAGTGACTGGAAACAAGCCCAGAAGGAAGGACACTACAGAAGATGACAGACAATTCCATTTTCTGAGGGGTTGCTTCTTTCCTTTGTCTGCTGTAAATGAATTATTCCAGGGCCATATTTGCCCAAAGACGTGATTCTAAGGGTGTATATTTACGTGTGTGGGTTGTAGTGAAATAAACAAGAGGAATCTGTTATGGAAAAACTTTCTCTGGAAGATGTACTTCTGATATCTTTTGAGCACTTTTATTTTATTTTAATTGAGAGATAAAGGACATATAACATTGTGTGAGTTTAAGGTACACCACATGTTGATTTGATACATTTATACATTGCAATGTGATTACCACAGTAGTGTTAGCTAATACCTCTATCACATTATATAATTCTTGTTTCTTTTTTTCTAGTGAAAACATTTACAATCTAGTCTCTTAGCAACTTTGAAATTTATAATACAGTATTGTTGACTGTGTTTACTACGTTGTGCATTAGATCTCTAGAACTGTTCATCTTCTAGTTGCAAGTCTGTACCATCTGACCAACTTCTCCCCAATTCCCCCACCCCCTGACCCCTAGTAACCAACATTCTGCTCTCTGTTGCTGTAAATTTGGCTCTTTTATAGTTCACATATAAGTGAGATCATGCAGTGTTTGTCTTGTCTTTCTCTGTCTGACATCTCCTTTAGCTTAATGCCCCCAGGGTTCATCCATATTGTCACAAATGGCAGGATTTCCTTCTTTCTCATTGCTGGATTCTATATAATAATATTGTATAATATAATTATAAATACATATTATATATATAACATCTATCTATATACATATATATATATATATATGTATATATATATATGTATATATATATGTATATATATAGATAGATAGATAGATGTTATATATATAATATGTATTTATATATATAAATATATATATAAATATATATATATATATTTATATATATAAATATATATATATATCTCACATCTTTATCCATTCATCCTTTGATGGACACAGGTTGTTTCCATATGAGTACTTTAAAAATGTATTGGAAAGAAGTTCTGGTAATTAATAATAAACATTTTAACCTTCTGCCCTTCAGAGACACTTTAGTGGAAGGGTAGAGGTTCTAGAAATTAGAGAAAGAGAGGGAGAGAAGAAGAAATTCTAGAAAGGTTAAATGAAAATATGAAATGTAGTCACATTTAAAATAACTCCAAGTTGTTAGGGAATATATGGAGCTACAGGAACTCTTATTGCTGGTAAAACAGTTTAACAGTATTTGAGATAGTTGAACTTATACTTATCATATGATCCAGCAATGCCACTCCTAGATATTTACTTAAGAGAAATGAAAATATGTCAAAAGACTTGTACGTGAATAATTATAGCAGCTTTAGTCATAATAGTAAAAAAGTGGAAACAACCCAAATTGTTCATCAGTAGGTACATGGATTTTTTAAGTGTCCTATATTCATACTGCTTAGCAGTAGAAAGAAAGGTACTACTGATACATGCAACCAAGTGGATAAATATCAAAAACATGTCGATGAAAAGAGGCCAGAACTGAGACTACATATGGAATGTTTCCATTTAAATGAAACTCTAGAAAAGACATCTAATCTACAATAGATGTGAGAGTGGTTGTCTGGGGCTGGTGATGGAAGTAGGATTGGCTGCAAAGGGGCCCAAGGGAAGCTGTTTAAAAAATTTCGACATCTTGATTCAGGTGGTAGTTACATGAGTGTAGACATTTATCGAAATTCACTAAACTGATAGAGTGTGTCTATTTTATTACACGAAATGTGTGCCTCAGTAAAATTGATTTTTAAAATGTAGTTAGAGGAATTAATAAAATGATGATGGTGCAGTTCAGAAACGCTTTACTGCGTTGCAAATAATTATGGCACGAAGTGAAAATGCGTCAGAGTGGTTTAAAAAGTGTTAATACAAGGCTAATTGCTCTGTCATCGTTAAGTGAATTGTTAGACACTTAAAAATCCCTGTAAGGGAATTCCCTCCATTTTTCAGGTGAATCATGCACACATATACACACACACACACAAACATACACACAGAGACAAAAATGAATTGTTCAAAGGAGAAAATGAAAGTGAGACACACCTTGTTCTTATTTCTCGATTTTAATTCAACAGTTTCATTGAGCCAATATCTACTGCTTCTGCCAGGTACAAGGCATTCTAGGACGAAAACAGGGTTCTCATCGTCAAGGGCACACAGTCCAGCAAAAGATCTAGTGATCATACCGTGTTTCCCCCAAAATAAGACCTAGCTGGACCATCAGCTCTAATGCGTCTTTTGGAGCAAAAATTAATATAAGACCCAGTGTTATGTTATGTTATGTCATGTTATGTTACGTTACGTTACGTTACGTTACGTTATGTTATGTTATGTTATGTTATATTAATTATGTAAGACCCGGTCTTATATTATATTAAAATAAGACCGGGTGTTATATTAATTTTTGCTCCAAAAGACGAATTAGAGCTCATGGTCTGGCTAGGTCTTATTTTTGGGGAAACACGATAACAACCACTCAGCCCAGTTGGATTAGTTAACAATAATGATAACAATAATAACGACCGTTTTTTGAGTTTTTACCCTGTGATGCCGTGATTGATGTTTATCTCATATAATCTTCACACCAGTTGGACAGCATGGCTGCTGTTAGCTCCCTATTTTATAGAAGACACAACAGAGGCTCAGAGATGTTAGGAAACCTACCTAAGACTGTATAGTTAATGAGGAGTAAATGGCAGAGTTGAAGTCTGCTCATAACCACGATGTTGTAGCCCAATAGTAGACTATGTATAATACTGATGAAGAGTGTTAATTTGACTTGAAGATTCAAAACATATTACAATTTGTCCTACCTGATCAGAGTCCTATCACATTCCAAGCCACACAGGGAAGCACCGGTTTCTTCCCAAATAGATGCTATTGTTACCTTCAGCCAGTCTCCCCTTCTTTGTGGAGTACAGGCTGGCTCTGTAATTCCTACACACTGACATTCTTCCACCAGGGAGCCCGCAGAGCTGAATAATGTTCTTGGATTTGTGTCTCTCATCTTGTCACTGATTAGTCCTAACTCTTCCTGGCAAGGCTCCTGCCAGGCTATTTCAGGAAACAAAAATTCATTACACACATCCTTATTGATTTTCCTTCTTCTTTGCTTATTACTGAAATGCTTTCCCCTCTCCCTCTTGAAGAAACAGCATTGCAATTACTGGAAGCTTGCTCTCCCTCCCAGTGTGCCCCCAGGTCCGAGAGCCTGGCTGATGCCTCAGGGAGGTGGGGGTCCAGGGACTGGAGAGCATGTCCCTACTCTGTCCTCCAGCAGTGAGCTGGTTATTGCGTCATTCTAAAGTGGATCCTGGGTGTGCAACTTGGTAGTATCTTGTTAGATAAGCACCAGGACTGTTTCTAGTGATTCTCTGAGTTTACTTGTTTCCTTGCGCTCCTTGAGCTTTCACAGTCGTTTTGGGTGATAAGTGCCACAATGACTATCCCAGGAAAGCCACTCTGCTTTGGTTGCTAGCTCAGAAATATTTGACTTACCCACAGGGTCAAAATAAAAAGAGAAACTGAACAAACTAAATCATTTTAGTTTATTTGTTTTTATTGAACAAACTAAAATGATATTGAAAACCTTCTTATTGAATACCTACTATGTGCTAGGTTCTGGGGACACACATGAGCAAGACGACTATGTTCCGTGCTCTCATGGATTTTATAGTCTGGTAAAGGGATATAAACAACAATAACAATAGTAATAACTAAGTCAAAACATAAAATAATAAAATAATTACAAGTTGCAATAAGTTCAGTGTCAGACAGTAGGTGGCTGAGATAGAAAAAAATAACTATTGTTTTAGACACTTTCACATGCAATATCATTAATCTACCAAAACACCCATGACGTAGGTATTTTTCCTGATCTCAGACACAGTAAACAGTTCGTTCCAGGTGATGCCGTGGGAGCTGGATGCCAGGCCAGGTGCCTGACTCCAAGGCCAGTGCTCTTTCCACTTGGCTGTGTTCTTAAAGCACAGGAAGCCCCCAGCCCCAGTCACTGGGGCTGTGGTTGAGTTTCTAGGCTGCTGTCAGCTCTTACTGGAGTTCCAGAGTCCTGTCTGCAGGCTCTCTGTCTGCCAGAAGAATAGAGAAGCTCAAGTCTTCCAAATGAGTAAATGGTGGGCTGGATATCATTTGATCCCTGGGGAAGGCCTGTACTGTTTGCTAGTGATCCAGCCCAGGCTGGGTCTTGGTCTCCAGTGGGTGAGTTCTACATGGGGCGCCTTGCACCTGGAGATGACCTCTCCTACTTGGGGTTGCTGTTCTAGACCCAGAGCTGTGTGCCCAGCCTGTTCCTCACTCCGCCCAGCCACCCCAGTTATTGGCATCTCTGCTTGGGTCTCTCCATCCTGTCAGTGTCTCCAGCCCCTTCCTTCAGGTGGCAGTGCCATTAGCGTTAGAATTACAGATGTGCGCATGGGCGAGGGAGCTGTAGTCTCTTTAGTCTCTCAGACCTCTGAGCCAGCATCCTGGAAGAGAGGAAGAAGAACCAGGAAGCACCAGGAAATGTGCCCAGGGCCAGGGCAGACCCTACTTGTTCACGTGCACAGGCTCCTGGAGGGCACTGGAGAATGTCGGGCCAGGGGCAGGTGGAGGGAGTGTGTGTGGAGGGGTCTGAAAGTGCGTGCCAGGACGTGGGCTTGGGGAGTGTGCATGAGTCTGCCAAGAGAGGGTGATGTCAGTGCCCTGCCTGCCTCCCTACCCACATTCCATAACACCCGACAGCCGACTCACTCCATTTGCTCTCCTTGTGTAGAATGCACACACATTCCCCCACAAAAGCACTCCATAGGTTACAATCAGATGTGCAAAACCAAACCAAAACCTTCATCACCCATGGCAAAAACAATTCCATCTCGATCTGTGTTGGAAAGCTGCACTTGCTTCTTTCCAAATAGGGTTGGTCACTGCCATGGTTTTCAGTATTTTCAGGTTTAATCCCAGTAAATTCAGGATAGCTACCTCCGTCCCTCTTTTGTCCCATCGGGGGACCTAAGAGCCCTGGTTTTTCAGGATGTCAGGGATTAGGGGTGTGGTGGAGAGGCATGTCTGGCCCTTGGTGGGGGTTTACCCGGTGCAGATCCTCTTGTCTGGTTTTTGATGACTGGCTCATGTTCCATCAGCATCTCCTGAGATGCTCACATATCTCACTTGTCTTGGCCAATAGGTTCTCACAGGTCCCTTGACTGTTACAATGATTATATATGTTACATACATTACATACCTGTACTCACACATCACCTGACTGTAATAATAATTATTGTTATAATTTTGGAGCTGTGGAAGAGGCATATGGACTTGTAGCTCCATTCGTGACCTAGTCCTAGTTTTGGAAATGTTATGTGTCCTTCAACCTGAATTAGATGCTTCCCCTCTGAGCACAGCATACTTTCCTTTCACAACACTTATCGAAGTCTGTAAACATATATGGACATGTGTCATTCTATGTTCAAGGCTTATCTCCCTTCACACCTCCACCCCACTCCATTATAGACCCCATAAAGGCAGGGATATTTTTATGTGGTTTTTTTTTTTTTTTTTTTGCTCCTGTATTCTCAGCACCTCAACAAGTGTTAGGTACACAGATGTCTCCCCCCCTCCCCCCCCCACACACATGAAAAAATCAAAGGTAAAAGGAAAAGAAAAAGGATAACACTTGAGGCCCTGGCTCACACAACATCCTGTGGCTAATTTGTAGAACAGCAGCCCTTGAACCCAGGCCTCCAGTGGCCCGTAACAGGTCTCTTTGCAGTACCCACGCTGAGGGGGGTGACTTTTGACAAGGTTTTAAAAGTCGGCTCATTCTTTTTAGATTCTAAAGCTCTGTTTCTAATCAAGAAATGACAGACTATATGATTGTGGCGTGGGAGGGGGTGCCCAGTGAAAAGTGGCTCTACCCTGGACTGCTTGGAATTACATTCCTGCCTAACAGCGCTACCAAGAAACCCTGAAGGAGTCCTGGAAGTGGGACATGAGGTGCTCATGTCAGGAGCCAAAAGAAACAGGAGTGAAAGGCAAAACCTCCGCTCACTGCCCTTGTCTGGTCTGCTCCCCTAGACAAGGGCTCTCAGAGTCTCTCTGGAGGAGGCCAAAGTCAGAGGTGGCTGGGCAGCGCGGATTCTAGGCAGGGCCGTCTGCCTAGGCCTCTGATTGTGGAAGTTACCGCCTTGGGCTCTGCTTGATTCCATGGACTATCAAGAGGCTGTGGTGAAGGAGAAAGTGCCTCTGGTAAAAATACAATCTCTGGTTTATCATCCTGGTGATCTGGAAGATTCTTGCCCTGGGGTTTGGTGCAGTTGTGCATGGATATGTAGATGGGTTAGGAAGGGGGAAAAGTAACTTGTTTTCCTTGCTAAATGAGGCTTCTTCCTTCTTCCAAGTTCGGTTCTGGCTGTGCGTGGATTTTTCACCAGCTTCCTCAAAAGGCATATTACTTATGGGTGTTAGCTTGATGCTAATTTGGGTCTTGGAGCTTCTATCTGATCCACTCCAATGCAGTCTGTGGGGCCTGAGTGTCCAGATGCTGAATTTAGGCCTGGAGGGAGCAATTAAACTTCAGACCAAGAAGAATGTTAGCTGCTAGGACGCTTGAACTTCAGCAGACCATGCAGTTGACCTTCAACCCAATGTTCATTTCCTTTGTCCTGTCGATGTCACTGCCTTGTATCCAACATGGCCACAATAATGTTGAGAATGGGAAGTGCTGATGTTTAATTTATCACACTCACCAAACAGCTGTTGATGTCTCTCAGGCTTCAACTGTTGATATTACAGTTAGCTCCGGATTATTAGATATTATGGCTAACTCGTAATTATCTAATAGTATTGGTAAGGGTTAAATACATTCTGTTGTAGGAGTGAACTGCATGTAGTAGATTAAGTGCACAGTAGCTTAAGTTCTTTCACTTAAAAAAGTCTGGAAGAAAGCAATCCAGGGTTCATATGGCAGCCCCACAAAATCATTTCAGAGCCAGGTGCCTTTCTCTTCAGCACATAATTTTCAACCCCAAGGTCTTCTTAGAAGAAGAAGACTACTGAAGCTCTAGCCATCCCTTGCTGGGATGATGTCTACATCCCAGCAAGCAGGAAGGCGGGAGGAGTAGAAGGACAAAGGGCTCTTTTCCCAGCAGTGTCAGATACCTTTACATCTCTTCACACAATAATTTTGGAAGTCTCATGTGACATTGCCATTTATATCCCACTGACCAGAACTTTGTCACATGGCTACAGCTAACTGCAAAGCAGGCTGGGAAATGCCTTTCAGCTGTGTGCCTTGCTGGGTTAAATAAAATCAAGGTTCTGTTACAAGGAAAAAGAGGAGAGTAGCTTCTGGGAGGCAAGTAACAGTTTCTGCCACATTCCGTTTGGATTTCTTGTCTTTTTCTGTCTTCTTAATACTGGGGCTTTTCAAGGAGAGAAGGAAATAGAAAGAACTGAAAGTCAACTAATCCATTTTATTACTGAAATCAGATCTGATTTCAGAAAAAATTGCTGGAAAAAAGATCATAATCCCTGTCTATCTCTGCATTACTATGTAGATGTTTCCACACATTCTTGTTACATGTTCTTTCTCACCCACAGCTGTAGAGGGAGTAGATGCTAAGTTTGGCTGTGGACACGTAGGAGAGAGGTTTAGTGGCAGGTGGACCTGTAGGTCTAGAACTAGAGGGAGAAGTAACAGCTGAATACACAGATCTGGGGGGCCCCAGGGTCAGATGGGGGTGGGAGCCCTAGAAGGTGATGGGTGAATATGAAAAGCAAGGATAAGTGGCAGCCAAAGACCCCAGGGCAACTCCAACATATATTACTCCTATTGCTTTCCTCCTACTTTTATTACTATTCCTCCCCATTGAAGAGTTTTATGAGGAATGACCTAGAATGTGTTTGAACTCCCCAGAAGTCAGGCATTTGGCCAGCACACAGGGGTGGTATGGACTTCTAGTGAAACTTCAAGAGCTTCTCAGAGAGCACATGGTATTTTCCTTGAGATACCTATTTACTCCATGAGAACTTTCATCTCTAATGACCCAGCTTCACATATCCACAGGTTTACTTGACAGTGTCCGGAAGAAGGAGGATAGTCTTGACTTCCAAGGGAGAAGAGCTAAGGAGAACAACAGGTTTTATTTTGGTTAAAACCGAGGTCCCAGCACGCATGTAGTGATAAATTATGAAAGCTTTCCTCAGCAGTCCTGCCCTGCCACCCTTCCTTCCATTCCATTAAATCTGCTGCGATGTGGCAGGAAGGGAGGTCACTGATGGCAGAGCTCTTTGAATAAAGTGCAGTGTCTCTCCTCCAGCACGCTCCTCCCTGCCCCGACTCCTCTGCTCCTATCTCTCTTCCTGCACTACAGAACCAATCTGTGATTTGTCTGCTTCAACCTCTGTTTTTCCTACTGGAGTGTAAACTCTTAGAAAAGAAGAGCTGATCTTATTTAAATTTGACATCTTCAGCATCCAGGACGGTGTCTGGCACTTACCGGGTCCTCATTAAATATTTGTTGAGTGAATGGATGAATAAATAAAAGAAAAATTCCAAATCAAACCATTGTTGTAGAAACTGAAAACACTGTGATTAACAGACCGAGACTAGCTGGCAAGTTTTCATACACAGATTGGGTTGACATGACATAATATTTTACTATGATATCTTGACTTCTGGTGCATTCATGTTGTGCAGAATGCCTGGTATGGGTCATGAAACTTGGCCACAAAAAAGAAAGTGAGTGCAAATAGGAGAGTGAGAAGAAGGAGGAAGAGGAGAAGGGGTGGAGGAGGAGAAGCGGCTTATGGTTTCCAAAATTCTGTGCTTGTGGAAACATAGGGATATACTTCATTTGTTGTTATATCTTACAGGTTCATAGTGTTACTGAAAAGGAAATGCCTAAAGGAATGAAACTAAAAACAAAGTGGTTTGGGGAGGAAAAAGGAAATAAAATGAATGTTTCTCTTGGAGGAAAATAAGAATCCATTTGTCAATGGCTCAGCAATGTGATCTTTACGGTGGTAAGAGGCAGCAAGTTGCTGAACTTGACTCTGGCTCCACCAGCCTTGGCCAACCTACATCCCATCTCTTGTGTTCACCGCTTGTGAAACTCTCCTCCTTTTGTTTTGTTAAAGGATCCTTTCCCAGCCAACGAGCGTTTTCAGCACTGAGTCTCATTTTCTTCAGGTATAGTCTTGGCCATCTGCACTCTGTCTTAGCTATACTCTGGCCATCTGTCCAGAATACTTTCGTGACTTTCCCTTTGGTGGTGTCTTTGTTTAAGCCATTATTACAGACTTGTGCTTTAGATACCAACGGTACCCTCTTTATCTCATGTCTTACTCTCTAATGAGATGAAAAGTTGTGTATTGTAAGGACTGGGGATGGAAGGTGTGAGAACGGCTGACGTGACCTTTACTATTGTCACCTCGAGTGGTAGACCTCAGCCATGGTTTCACATTAGAATCACCTGGGCAGCTTTTAAAACTCCTGATGCCTAACTTCTACCCTCCCAAATAGTTAAATCAGAATCTCTGGGGGTGGGACCCAGGTATCAGTATTTTTTAAAGCTTCCCAAGGATTCTGATGTGCAGCTAAGGCTGAAAATGATGCTCCACATTCTGGGCCCTTAGCCTTGAAGCTATAAGGAAAGATGGTGAGCAGAGCATGCCAGGCTCACCCAGAACCCAGTGAGGGATTTGCTTCTTTTCAGGTCCTCATGCTAATTATGACCGCCTCCCCTCATCCTGTGATTTAGTATTGGTTTGCAGGTATAGACTTTGGGGAGACTTTGTCCTATTAGAGAATACAATGGTATATTCAAAACATCTTTCCTTTTCTCTGTCCTCAAAAATGTACCTAGTACCTGCCATGCACCAGGTACTTGTGATATGAAAGTGAACAAGCCCTGGCCGTACTTGCAGGGAGCTCACCCTCTGGTGGGGAAGACAGATTGGTGAGTGAACAATTGATAAACTGATATGTGCCCTGATCGGGGGAAGAAAGCTCAGGGTGACAAAGGACACAGTGAGGAGTGAGCAAGGTCTCCCCGGAGGAGACGACAGCTGAGTGAACTGATGGAGAAAGATTAACCAGGTAGAGGGAGAGGAACATTCAGGCCGGGGCCCTGCAGAAGAAGCATGAGGTGGACTTCTGGGGGCTAGAACCACACACGAGGCAAATAATTGCGGGAGATGAGCCAGAAGAGCAAGAGGGATGACCTTGAAAGCATGTCAAGGAACTTGGACTTGGTCCTGTGGGACACAGAAAGTCACTGAAGTATCTCAAACAGGACAGTGATATGATTAAGAGCCAACATTTAAAGTGGTGATGGAGGAAGAGGACTCAAGGAGAAAATGGAGGAGAGAAAAGGCAGCAATATGCTTTAAGGCTTTCTGTTTTATCTTCCATTGGAACTTAAATATTCCCGTGAGTGGGGCTGAAGGAATTGGACTGTCGCCCTGTCCAGGTTATTGAAAAGACCAATAAAGATTGGCTTGATAATAGCTGGTAATGACCTTCCTTTTGGTCCAAGCAATCTTCTTATACATGAAAAAGAGAATGCTTGTCAGTCTAGAGAAAAGCTTTTGTACATGGCTCCAAGGATCCACGAACCCGGTGAAATTGTGTGCCAAGTCCTGTGCATTTTTTTCTAGGAGAGGGTTGTAGCTTTTATTGTATTTTCAAAGGCATTCTCAGGACTACAAACCCTGCAGCTGAAGATTGTAATTCAAAATTCTAGATAAAGATTGTCTGTTCTTTTGGCTGATCTGGAGAAAGGCCCATAGATTCTCACAAGAATTTTAAAGATGGAAGTTTAGGTACCAGACTCCTTGCTCTGCCTACATTAAATACACACATAAGCTCATATCTGTGTGTCTCTAATGTAAAAGCATACGTGGGACATTTATCTAGGTAAGGTATGTAAGCCTGACTCCTGACTCGACACCTTTAGAACTGGAAAAGACAAGTTGACAGGAACAAAGGGATGAACATTGTCCAGAGGGAATTCCTGGCAGGAGCAGCAGCTGTTGAGATGACTGGTTTTGCACCGTGTGTGAGCCAAGGCCTGAGATCTCTGCTGGCTCTGAGGTCCGAATGGCCCACTGATCAGACTAAGGTACCCACCTTGCCGAGGCTTTTGTTGTTGCAACTGCATGTAACACAAGCGTATTTCTACTTTCTCCCTTGCCTCCATTCAAGTTAACAGAGTTACTTAGGAAAGCAGGTTGGTAAGAATGATTTTCCCGCACGAAAAGTTTGCCTCTGCAGATTCATGACCAGTTATCCTGTGATAATGAGCTTCATCCTGTGCCAGTGCTAGAGCTGCTGTCCCCTTCAGAAGCAGCCACATTAGAGAGGTCAATGCATTCACAATAAGCTGTGTAGGGGTAGGAGGTGGTATCCATGTGTGTGCGTGTGTGTGTGTGTGTGTGTGTGTGTGTGTCTACATTCAAGGTCTGGCAGATAGTTTTTAAAAGGTGATGGCACACACTAATTAATCTAATTAATTTTGTTCTCTCCAAAGACTACAAATTTATTGCCAATGATTTGAGCTTCATCTGGACTCTAGTTTTCCCTTTTGCAAAATTAGGATGTTGTACAAACCCGATAATGTCACTCCTGCTTAATATCTCCATTACTCCCCCATTCCTTAGAGTCACAGAATCCTGAGGTTTACCTCCAGGCACTACTAATGTTAATAAGAAAGATCTTAGGTACTTCTCTCTCCCAGTCAAGGCAAACCTGCCTTTATCTGTTTTATGTGTTGGCTTTCCACAAGATTTCTTTTGATGGGAGGATCCACTAAAAATTAGAAAGATTTCAAAAAGTAAAGTATGAAATCTATTGGTCCAGACACAAAGTCTGATAAAGGGTGAGCTAACCTAGGAGCTCCCCAGGAAGTCCATCACTGAGTTACAAAAACGGTGCCAGATCACTCAGATTTCTACACTCAAGTCCTTACATGGCTGGGAAAGAGTAACTGGATTCTATTTCCATTGCAATGGATGGTAGCCCACATTGGAAAACTTAGAAACAATCCTCCCTGGCTGCTCTTTCTCTGATAAGTACTTTGCTTCATACGTGCAAGGTTTCAATCAGTGAGAAGTTGGCAGGAAGCTGAAATTTAGAAACCAAATATGCACATCAAGGTATTGTTTACCACACAAGAGTGATTTATTTTATCACTGAAATTTTAAAACTTTAATACGGTTCCCAAGAAGATGCTCGACTTAGAAAAGGTCGGAAGATAACTGAAGAGAGAAAAAGAACTATGGAAAAGTGAGAACCGTTTAACTGAGTTCTTTCTAGAATTTAAACTCTGCTTTGGCTGGTAAAAATTGATTAACATAGGTACCTGTTTTGTTTATTTGCTTTACGCAGTTTTTATTAACACATTTTCAGTTCCACTCCCAACCCCACTGAATAAATGGCATGTTGAAAACATTTTTATGGACAACTGGTTTGAAGAGATGTCCAGTTGTTAGTCTGCCCTAGGAACTCATGTGTCTAGGTCTGGCTCTGCCTAGGAAATAGAAACTTATTCCTTAGTCTAGTTCATCAGATCCTTCACAATTGGGGTTCAAATTCCCTTTCAACCCATTTCCACCACCATCATTTACCCCATGAACAGCTATGGATTACCACCTGATCCCTGGACCCACCACATGCATTCACTAATTCCCAATCTTCTCCTATTCCATTCACTTTGTCAGGAATACCCTTTCTCCTCTCTTATATGTCTGAGAAACTCCAAAACACTCTTCAAAACCTGGCTCTAATATCACCTCTTCTTGGAAGCCTTCCATAGCACTCTCCATCATTCACCCCTTCGTAGACCCCTTATCCTACTGCAACATAATTTTTAAGTGATTTCAATTTTTTTTTACTGAACCATGAACTCCCTGAGATTAGTGGATATGTTTTATTTATCCTTATATCCTCTATGTATATCACAATGGAGCCCCAAATTTCAGAATTCTGCAAAACCATCAAGCAGTCTATTCTAAAGGCAGTTATCTGGGAATCAAAACAAAAGGATCCAGATTAGTCACCATTTCCTGGAGCTAGTTAACTGACATACGCCATAAACAGAGACGTTCTATCAATTTTCTTCTTTAGAATCTATGTATATTCTGTGAGGTCAGAAGTCTTCTGCCCTGTCACCAATAAGCATAGAAATAAGGGGGAAAGGTCTGTGGTCATCAGCTATCTTTAATTTCGGAAAGCACTTGGAGGCTGCCTGAGATTCAACTGATAAAACCCAATGTGGTGATTTCAGTTTGCAAGAAATTTGTTAACAAGGATAAAGGAATAAATGAATATTTTTGTGCTGCTGTTATCATGCGGTCCAAGTGATACTTTTATGTTCATTTCTTCATACCTTCTTTCCTCAGCCTTTCTCTTCTTGATGTTTCTAAGTTTGGCCTTTGTAATAATGTGTTGATTCATGAATATTGTTATGTATGAGAAAAGCACAGTTGGCTTTGAAAAGAGCTCTTCTAAACTGGAGAGTTAATTGGAGGTGCTACTGCAATGGGGACTCGTAGATATTTAAATTCTGTTCCCAAGGTGTTAGATTCTAGGAAATCGTGTAGGAATACAAAATGTCAGGCTTTCATTCTTGTAAGTTTTTTCAGTGAAGAAAAAGTGGATAATGGAGGTTCTGTAGCCTCTAATCCTCTCAGTGTACTTCTAATGGATCGGTCTAGCTACTTTATAGGTCTGGCAGCTGTAACAGAGACCCCAAAGCACTGTGGCTTAAAGGAGACAGGCGTCTGTCTCTTATCTAACAGCTCAGTCTGAGCAGTCCAAGGCCAGCTTGGCAGCTTTTTTGTATCAGGGACCCAGGCTTCTTCAGTGTTGCTCCTCTGCCATTCCTAGGGTATCCCTCTTGCACAGCATTCGATTTGGCTCACAACTCCGTTTGCACTCCAGCCAGTGGGGGTAGATAAAGGGCAAATGGAGCAGCTGCCCCCTCCCCTTTGCAACAATGCCCAGCAGTTGCACATGTCACTCAGGGTCATTTCGGGTTGACCAGATCTTATCCATAGAGCTAAGAGCTAGTCAAAAATCTAGGGTTATATTACCTTAGAAGAAGGGAACACGTGTCTTAGGGGGCAATTGTCAGTTTCTGCCATGTTGTCAATTCATGAATTTTCCTCAAATTTGGCCTTATTTACAATTACATCTATTTTATAGAAACCTCTTTTTCTTAGTAAGGGAAATTTCTTTGTTGGCCTCTTTGGACATATATGGGTTCCTTCCTAGTTGCTGAAAATTTCCTTGATTGATTTCCATAAATCCCTTAAGAATGACATCACTAGAATATTCACATCTAAGGGCGTAAGAATCCACTGGAGCTTTATGCCCTAATATATGAAGAGGGAAACTGACCTAAGCACCACTGACATCACATTTAAAAGTTTACTTTGAGAGAAGGGTGGGAAATTCTTTTCTCAAGTGATATGGGTCCATAGAAAAATACTTATCGATCACGGGCCTCTGTGTTTTCATTTTTAAGTGGAGTTGCAAGCTGCAAATCTAATAGCAGGGTCCCTATTATTTCCTTCCGAACCGTGCCTTTTTAAATTGCCTTACATTTTCTGAGGTTCTTTCACATCATTTCTTGTTTGTTCCTTTTTTCCCCTTAGTTGTTCTCTCTGGTTGCAGGCTCAAGCCTTCTTTGACTCATTCCTGGAAAATAAGGTGTTGTCCAGTAAATAACTAAGTGGCAGGCTAACTCCACTCTGTCTGCCTGTAAACTCTCTTCACTGACTCACAACTGTGCCTATAATTTCTACCATTGAAATGGCTTGTTTGGATACGGTTGTGTCCTCTGCTGTTTCCCCTCCGAGAAGAATAGCATCTGAGCAGCCATTAAAATATCAGGGTGGATTACATTTTCAGATTAGCTACACAGAGCAGAATTTAAGGATGAGGAACTAGGAGTGGCATTTCTTAGAAAACTTCAGAACTGCGTGTAAGGCAGTGAGCAGGAAGTGGGTGCCTGGGGCAGGGTTACTTTGCAGGGGGGCCCACATAATCTCTATCATTGCCCCTCTCCCACATTCCATATTCTTCAATATGGTCAGCTGTCATTTTCCCAGATGGATTATGTATAAATATGGCTTTATAAACTTTGATTCTGAGAACATGGTGCTGCTGTGGTTTACAAATGTTCTTTTCTCATGTCTTAATCAGGGTACTACTGCTAATAATATCTAACCTGTATTGAAGCTTTGCTATATCCCAGGAACTGTGCTTATGTATATAAGGTGTGATCAAACACTACGGTGAATGTTTAAATAAAAAAAAATGTTTATTACAGTAAAAGACACATTGTCATTAATCCTCCTCAAAATACTCCCCCTGGCTTTGAACACACTTATCCCATCGTTCTTGCTACTTTCTAAAGCAGTTCTGGAAGCCCTCTTTTATGAGTGTCTTTAATTGTGGTGTTGTGGCTGCCTTGATGTCCTGACAGAAATTGCTGTACCAGAAGTGATGTGTGACATGGAAACTTTCTGTTGTGATCGACAAATACAGTGACTGCCACTGCCGAATGCCATCCAGCAGAAAGGCAGGGATCTTCAATACTGGAAATGGCGTGTCTAACCTTAGTAACTGTGTGACAAGTTTCAACTTGTTCTGTGCAGTCGGGTGTGAGCTATGGTTGAGAGCAGGTGTGTTTTTAAGTGTGCCATAAATCATGAATCATGAACAACGCATTACCATGAAATGGGTGAAGGGTTTCATCCTCCATCATGACACGCTCCATGTCACACATCGCTTCTGGTATATGGCAATTTCTGTCAAATAAAAACATTATGGTGTGTCCTCATCCACCTTGTTCACCAGATCTGGCATCATGCAACTTCTGGCTCTTCCCCAAAGTCAAAATGACCATGAAAGGGAAACGTTTTGAATCGATTCAGGACATCAAGGCAGCCACGACAGTGCAACTAAAGACACTATGAAAGAGGACTTCCGGAACTGCTTCAGAAAGTGGCAAGAACGATGGGATAAGTGTGTGTGAAGCAAGGGGGGAGTATTTTGAGGGGATTTAATGGTGGTGTGTCTTTTACTGTAATACATTATTTATTTATTTAAACATTCACCATAGTTTTTGATCACAGCTCGTATGTTGTCTCCGTTAATGCCTACAACAAACCTTTGAGGTATGTATCCTCTTTTACAGATGGGAAAACTGAGGCCCTTAGGGGTGAAGTAATATTTGCAAGGTCAGGAAGCTACTGAATAACAGAGCAGTTTTCAAAATCATGTAAGCCCGACTCTGAAGCGCATATGCTTAGCAAGGGGAGGAAGGTCTTAAACCTTAAGCAGTGAACACTTTGAGCATGTGACAGCTATGGACCTTCTCCTCCGGCACTCAGCTGTAGAGCCTTTAAAGTTTCCATCCACGGACAATCTTGTCACCCCTCTGCCCCTCACCACTCCCGCAAAGTTAAGAAGCACATACTCTGCAAAAGAATTCCACACCCTGTAAGATTGCTCTTTTCTGCCTCTGGGTAGCGTGAGGCCTGGTTGCCCAGTGCCTCTCTTCTCTGTGAAATGAGAAAGACCCTACATATGGATTCCAAAGTACTTGTCCATTTGAAGAAAAAGGCGGTGATGGAGGAGGAAGCCTATAAGACCTGACTGCCCTGGGATGGCACAGAATTAGTCACAGGCTGTAGGAGGTCTGCCAGATGCCGCAGGTGGCCCCAAGAGGATGCAAATAAGAGTAAGACTGCTTATAGCCCAGGGTGTGAGGAGGGACTGTGCTTTGTCTTGGGGGACCCAAGGTAGCCATTAGGAAGTCTGGCTTCTGACATGGAAATGCAAATGAGACCAGAGGGCAAAGGGCACTCTAGTGCCAGCAGGTGTCTTCCTGGAAAGGCTGAAAATCTCTTGCCCTGGGTCCCAATTAACCCTGCTGGGACTGGACCTGAGATCTCAGGAGAATCAATGGTCCAACATCGTCTTTCATGAATAAATGGGAACCTTTGGGAGTATATATTCCTTTTCACTGTGCCTACCATTTATTTATGTAATAATTTATTTATACTGTAAACACATTGTGGTTTACTCAGCCTTGTAGAAATAACCCCTACCTTTCCTGGCTTTTTTTTTTTTTTGCAAAAGATTTTGAAATTTTTGGTGTTTCAAAAGACCTTCAAAGTCCCAGATATCTTACCTTATTGTTAGGGTTACTCCATGCATGGCTGTAATAACCAGTCCTCTAGGTATAAACCATCTCGGACACCAGTCACAGACTTTAAGTGATGGCTTTGGAGTGACAAAGACTGCACCAAAGTCACCCAAGCCAGTCAAGAGAGGCTGTTGCCTTGCTGTCTCTGGAATATGGGTCACATCTGAGGGAAAGTCAGGGTGGTAGGTGGTAGGGAGGTGGAGGGGGGGAGAGCAGCCAGGTTTCAGGGAGGCCCCAGTGTGGCTAACCAGAGAGGTTTGAATTGCCACCAAGAGGAAGCTAGTGTCTCAGAAGACAGTAGAGATGATTTTGAACAGTGTTTTTCTCTGTCTGATAGGAACTGGTAATTTCCACAGGAAATTTTGTAGATTCTGTGTTTCCCCAAAAATAAGACCTAGCCGGACAATCAGCTCTCATGTGTCTTTTGGAGCAAAAATTAATATAAGACCCGGTCTTATTGTATTATAAGACCGGGTCTTTAATATAATAATATAATATAATATAATATAATATAATATAATATAATATAATAATATAATATAATGCCGGGCCTTGTACTAATTTTTGCTCCAAAAGACGCATTAGAGCTGATGGTCCAGCTAGGTCTTATTTTGGAGGAAACAAGGTTGTTACTTCTGGATCCTTAGAGTGAAGGAATTTCTGGTTCTGTCATACTATACAGTTGGGAACAGAATAATAGAAGTTTAGAGCTTTTAGAAAAGTTAATTTAGATTTTTAAAAGAAAGACTAGGCCAAAGAGAGCCTTGTGAGGTGTGATTCCCTAAATGAAAAAAGTTAAATCTTTTAGAGCAGGGGTGTCCAAACTTTTGTCAACGTTTTTCACCAAGGGCCATGTGCGGTAAAATACACAAACAGCTGGGCCACTCACTCAAGGTAAAGTACGCATTACCTCACCTGGTTTATTTAAGTAAACTAAATATATTTTTGGAATTTGCTTTGGGCCAATTAACAATGGATCATGGGCCACAGTTGGCCTGCGGGCCCCAGTTTGGACACCCTGCCTTAGAGGAACTGGATTCAGAAGGTAAAAGAAAGCTTAACCTGGGAGCAGCTCAGGGGAGCTAATGTAGGAAGCCTAATTAACATCCTCAGAAGCAGGTGAGAAGGTTGCACAAAAATCATTAGCTTTTACGACTTGTTACTCTTCCTCGCCAAAAATTAATGGAAAAAGGTGATCCTTGCTACAAGTATGGAATGACTAGTGGCAAATGTTGCACTCCAGGAATTACTGAGTGTTTACCCGGCAATTAGAGTATGCTGCCACTAATTCTTACTTGTTCTTCTCATGCTCCAAATGTCAAGGCTCATTGAAGAACCACTTCATAACAATATTCTCTCCATTCTTATTTTATGTCATAAGTGCTTACTAAATCATGTAAACATTAAACAATAGATAAGTCATAAATGTTGCAGGCTTATAAAGATACAAATATCTAGGTAGGATCTGGTAGTTTTCCTACTGTCATATCTTCTAAGGTCACTTTATAATATAAAATATATTATACATAAAATAGAGAACACATATTGTAATATATACAATTTAAATATTTATAGTAAAATTAACCTGTGACCACCCAGAATAAAACATTGCTAGTACATCTGAAGCCCTCTGTACACCCCTCCTTTCTCGCCTCTCTCCCATGCATCTCTCCTCTCTCCTATGAAGAAGTATCCATTCTGCCGAATTTTGTATTTACCATTCTCTTACTTTCCTTTAGTTTTTACCTTATTTGTATGCATCCCTTAAACTATATTATTTAGTAGTTTACCTTTATATAACTGGAATCATACTATATATTCCTATGTGTCTTGTTTGTTTCATTACATGCTATATTGACAAGTGTAGCTGTGGTTCATTCATTTTTAAACCAGAATCGTTTTCCACTGTATGGTTTTTCCAGATTTACTTATTCCCTTAGCTGTTGATAAATATTTGAGGTGTTGCCTGTTTTAGGCTATTATGAATTGTGCTTCTAAGGACATTCTTGTTTTTAACTCTTGCTCACACTACCATCCCAACTGTATTCCAGACCGGAGGAAGGAGGAATGAGAAGGGAAAGACATGAGCCCACCCTTCAGTGTGATTATCACTTCTGCTTATATCTTATTGGCCAAAATTAAGTCAGGTGGCCACATCCACCTGCAGAGAATACTGGGAAATGTAGTTCTTACTTGGAATGGCCATATACTCAGGTAAAAACTCAAAGAAGAAAATGATTCTTGGGAATTTACTGCCTGTCTCTGCTACAGTGTTCCATTTCTGTTTGGAAAAAATGTATGGAAAGAATGTAATGGTTTGGTACAATGCTCTGATTATGTCCATTGGATCAGGCTTTTAATAGTGCTGATTAAATGTTCAAATTTTTTAATTCAATACAATACTGAGAAAGATATAACATTTTTCAGTATGATGGTAAATGTGCATATTTCTCTTTGTAGTTCTATCAGTTTTTTTTTTTTTAATTTTATGGAGGAATATTGGGGAACAGTGTGTTTCTCCAGGGCCCATAAGCTCCAAGTAGTTGTCCTTCAATCCAGTTGTGGAGGGCGCAGCTCAGCTTCAAGTCCAGTCACTGTTTTCAATCTTTAGTTGCAGGGGGCACAGCCCACCATCCCATGGAGGAATTGAACCTTGTTGTTGAGAGCTTGCGCTCTAACAAACTGAGCCATCTGGCTGCCCCTCCGGAAGCTCAGTGGCAGCTTGTTGTCTTCAATCCAGTTGTGGAGGGCACAACTCACTGGCCCATGTGGGAATTGAACCAGCAACCCTATTGTTCAGAGCTTGCACTCTAACCAACTGAGCCATCCGGCTGCTCCAGTTCTATCAATTTTTGATTTATATATTTTGAGGGTGTCCAATTAGGAACACACAAGTTTAGAATTGTATTTTCCTGCCAAATTGAAGATTTGTTCATATACAGTGACCCTCTTTGTCTTTGGTAATTATTTTTGCCTTAAAATCTATTTTGTCTGCTATAAATATAGCCATGCCAGATTTTGTTACTACTTACCTAGTATACTGTTTTCCATTAAAAAATTTTAAATCTTACTGTGTTTTACTTTACTGTGTCTTCACACAGCTTCACACAGCTAGATTTTACCCCCAGTCTGACCATCTTTTTCATTTAAACTTAGAAATGTTAGTCCATTTGCATTGATTGAATTTATTGATGCATTTGTATGAATTTTGACCATATTATTTTATTATTTGTAGTTTTTCTGACTTTTTCTGTGCATTTCTTTTTTTCTCTCTTTATTGCCTTACTTTAGATTTGTATGAATTTTGACCATATTATTTTATGCTTTGTAGTTTTTCCAACTTTTTCTGTGCATTTCTTTTTTCCTCTCTTTATTGTCTTGCTTTAGATTGTTTGAATTTATGATCCATATTAAATTTTTTTCCTTTTAAGTATATACTTTATTTATATTTTTCCGTGTTTATCCTACAAATTTTAATATTCTTATCAACTCAATAAAGTCTCAAGTTAATCAATATTTTCTTTATTCTTTATTCTCCAGAAAAAAGTGAAAACTTTTTTCTGAAAAATGTGAGAACTTTAACCCCTATGACCCTCTTGTAAATTGTATGTAGTTTCTCAGTGTATTTGTTTTCTTTTGTAAATTCCACAAATTATATATTATTATTGCAATGCAAACAATAGAAGTCTGAGTTGACAGTTTATCCTCAGCCCTTTGAATATAGTATTCCATCTTTTATGTCTTCTTTGTTGCTGTTGAGAACTTAGGTGTCAAATTAGTGTATTGTTCTTTTATAAGTAATTTCATTGTTTCTTTAGAAGATTAAAATATTTCACAATATAAGATCTTTGATTGATGTTCTGAAGTTTAACAACAATAGATCCAGGTATTTTTGTTCTGTTCTCTTCTAATTTACCTTGTTTGGGATTCGTTGATCTTCTTGAAAATGAAGATTTATATCTTTTATTAGTCCTGCAATATTGTTATTTATTACCTCTTTGAATATTGCCTCTTCCTCATTATCTCCATCTCCTTCTGGAACTCTGTTTAGACTTTTCACTGTATGCGCTTCTTCTCCTAACCTCTCTTCCAAATTTTCCATTTCTTTGTCTCACTAGACTGATTACTGTCCTATTTTTTTCAGATCTATATTTCACTCAATGAATTCTTTTTTTATTTTATTTTATTTTATTTTATTTATTTATTTTTAATTAAATTTATTGGGGTGACAATTGTTAGTAAATTTACATAGATTTCAGGTGTACAATTATGTATTACATCGTCTATAAATCCCATTGTGTGTTCACCACCCAGAGTCAGTTCTCCTTCCATCACCATATATTTGATTCCCTTTACCCTCATCACCCACCCCCCACCCCCTTACCCTCTGGTAACCACTAAATTATTGTCTGTGTCTATGAGTTTTTGTTTCTCATTTGTTTGTCTTGTTCTTTTTGGTTTATATACCACATATCAGTGAAATCATAGGGTTCTCTGCTTTTTCTGTCTGACTTATTTCACTTAGCATTATACTCTCAAGATCCATCCATGTTGTCACAAATGCTCCTGTATCATCTTTCCTTAACGCCGAATAGTATTCCATTGTGTATATGTACCACAACTTCTTTATCCATTCATCTATCGAAGGACATTTTGGTTGTTTCCATGTCTTGGCCACCGTAAACAAAGCTGCAATAAACATTGGAGTACACGTGTCTCTATAGAGAAATGCTTTTATATTTTTGGGGTAGATACCCAGGAGAGCGATTGCTGGGTCATATGGTAATTCTATTCGTAATTTCTGAGGAACCTCCACACTGCCTTCCATAGCGGCTGCACCAGTCTGCATTCCCACCAACAGTGTATGAGAGTTCCTTTTTCTCCACAGCCTCTCCAACACTTGTTACTATTTGTTTTGTTGATGAAAGCCATTCTGACTGGGGTGAGGTGATATCTCATTGTGGTTTTCATTTGCATTTCTCTAATGATTAGCGATGTTGAGCAGTTTTTCATATGTCTATTTGCCACTCAATGAATTCTTTAGCTGTGTCTAATCTGCTGTGCAAATTACCCACTAAGTTTCCAATGTCAGTTGTGTTTCTAGCAGCTGTATTTTTTTGATTTTGCCTAATCTAATAATCCCTTATTCCTTAGAATTCTTTTTAATTCTTTTCTGTCTTTAAACATTTACAATGCATTTATTTCATAGTCCATATTTTATAATTTCTGTATCTGTGGTCTTTGCTTGTGTACTTTTATAGTTTCTGGGTTTGTTTGTTTCTATAGACTCTAACTCACACTGGTTTATGTGTTTTATGATTTTGTGGTTGTAGGTATGATTGTTGTGAGCTCATTGGAACTTTATCTGTGGGAATTATTTGAAGCCTAGATTTAAATGCATTCCTCCTGAAAGGATTAACTCTGTTTCTAATGAAGTCCTGGAGAAGCTGAATTCGAAGATAAGTTGTAACTTAAATTTTCAGTTTGAAATATTTTGGAAGTACTAGTGTAAATTTTTGCTTCAAATCTTCATGAGCGATACTTATGATGACTAGGAATTTTTAGGGAAGACATTTCTTTTTTCATATTTTCTTGTCTACTAATAGTCAAGGCCAAGGCAAGTCATAATTTCAATCATCTCCCTATGGTCCACCCACTCCACCCTAGTTTACCTCTGAGGGTCTGTTCTTTTTGATGTCCTGCGTTTGTTGAGTGGTGGGGTTAGGACCCAATTCAACCTCCTATTGTGCTGAGGCCCCAGGCTTTTCTCCTCCCCCAGCATCTGTAGGCCACTAAAACCCGAGCTTCAGGCTACTGGGGATTAACAGATGCCACAGACAAGTGCTTCAGTGCTCTCTTGCCTCTTAGATTTGTGTATTCTCATTGATTTGAATTTCTAAGGATTATTGCTACTTTTTCACAGGCTCAGCCATGTTTGTAAAAGGTGTTTTCATGTATTTTTAGATGTTCTATACTGAACCATTTGCCTGCCATATTGCTGAATATGGGAGTCGTCCCTAATATTTTTTTATTTTGAATCCTTAGAATTTAATCACAGTATTTCTTTGTAACAAAACACAAATCCTTAGAGTCATATCCTCCTAGGAATGGCTTACCATGACCTTCAAATGCTTTTAACCTGTCTGGTTCAGCTAGTCAATGTTTCCCGTCATAGGCAATCTAACTGCCTAAACCAAAAAAGGCAAAAATGTGTCTGTCATCTCTCCTGCCAACTCTGAAATATTGGTGTGGTGGACAGAGTAACCCTCATGTTCCCCACTTCATGGTGTTCACACTCTTGTGTAATCCCCTTCCCTTGAGTGTGGGCAGGACATGTGACTTGCCTCCTACGGACTTATCTTAATCCTGGCTAACACAACAGCGCAGCTAGTGGGGAAATGACTATTACTGCCCAGCTCTGATGTTGAATACCACAGGGCAGAAATACTTGTACTCTGCTATCTCACACCTGCCCCTTTGGTTCTGGTTCCTTCTGGGCCCTGCTGGGTGTTCCAATTTGGAGCATCAGTTCTAGAAGCCCGATGCTTGGCAGCCAGGCCTGCTCTGGGCTTTCTGCTCCCTGCTTTTGCACAAGAGCCCAGATCATCTAAAATATCCTCTGTGATGGTTTACTCTCAGAAATGAGGACGGGTCAGCTGGGTGATGATCTTGCTAGGTTGGTGCTTAAACAGTAAGCGTGGGAAGAAAACTTGTCCCACATCTATAGAGCTAAGGGGTAAAACAAACTCTTATTCATTACTTTAATCAGTTGCTGTCTGTTGAGTACCTATGAAATGCAAGCATCTGTTAGGTGCGCAGGAGAATAGAGATGGTTACTGTGTTGCTGACATCAGTTGTCTTCCAGGAAAGAACTAGTTGAGTTGTGTGAAAAAGAACAGTATGCAAGAAGGGTTTTAAAGACATTCTGTTCCTAAGCCATACTCGGGTAGGGCAGGTGTGATGGCCCTGAGGCTTGGGGAGGGTAAGAGATGACCCTTCACAGCCACCGGGCAGGGCAGTGAAGGAATCGGGGCTATGTCCCAGTTTGCTACCATCTTGCCATGTGATGTTGGACAAGTTCCCTTACCCATTTGGTTTTCAGTTCATCTATATTCTCAGTGATAATTTGCAGTCCTCCTCCCTTTCGTCTGGCAGAAAGCTCGAATATGGAGCCCATTTCTGTCCCCTCTGGCCACTAGCCCAGTTTTTGTGCCTGCTTCTCCAGGCAGGGCTGGGCCAAACACATGGGCATGGCTGAATGTTTGCTCTAATAAAAAGCAGTTGATAGTGAGTAGAAGACCAGGGCTTGCTCATTCCCTTCCAAACCACGTCAAGTGAAAAAGCACGTGCTCAGAAAAATTCAGAGTAGGTTCATGGCGTACCCAGGAGTACTTGAAACTGGCTGAAAAGAGCTGGGGACAGCTTACCCTGTCTGGCTGCCAGGTGCCAGCTGTCAAGCCTAGGATTTCCCATCTGAGCTGGGTTGCTTAATCTTGGCTGTGGGCCCCTGGGTAGAAGACTGTCTTCGTGCCTCGAAGACAGTGGATCAGTATCATGGCATTTGGTAGGAGAGAGCATGGCCGCCTCTAAGGAGAGGACCAACAAGCTGGCACAAATAGGCAAGAAAAGCTTTGAAAAAAATCAGAGGATTCAGAGATTAGGGAAGGAAACTTAAAGGAAACATTGAACTCTGTTTCAGTTTCAACTTCCATTTAATTCGACAAATAATTTTTGAGTGCCTACTATATGTCAGACCTCTTGCAGGCACCTGGGATATATCAGTAAATAAAACAAGTTTCCTGCCACTTTGACAGTTATAGTTCATCAAAAAAGATAAATGATAAACAATAAACAATAAATAAAGACATTTTATGGTATATCTGAAGACAAGTGTTTTGGAAACCAAGGAAGGGGGGGGGGCATCAGGGGGTAGGGAGGAGACAGTAGGTTGCAGTATTGTACTTTACTTACTTTTCTTTCCTCTTTTTTTTTTAACCAGTGGATATCTCCAGAGACATTCAGGAAGCTTAAGCACTTAATAGATGCAATTTGGGATGGATCGAGGGACGATGAAAAAACTTCTGCAGGACACGACCAGAACATTAGAGAAATGTCAGAAGACCAGACCAAGGTAAGGGTTGTCTCCAGAAATCTCCCAAAACTCATTTGCCCTTATTTCTTAGTCCGCCACTAGCTGCAAAGCTGGCATTGTCCACCGTGCCAAGCAGACCTCTGGGGAAGTGGAGGTGGGGTAGGGTAAGTACAATTATTATGTCCATCAGGGCTGTTTTAGAAACACACTCCTATCTTTTCCCCACTCTCCTAGCTATTCTGAGTTACGGAGACATCTGCAAAGAATTATCTATCTTGTGAACTCTAGGGATGGAGTTATCCATTTGATTTTCTTCCTGTTGGAAGAAGAAACAAAGTTTTTTAAACTGACAGTTGCTAAGGCTGCTACTGCTAACACTTGTTTGAAGAGGTAAACATAAAACCCAAATTTGAAAAAAAAAAGCCCCAAATTCTAAGACCCAATATATACTTCAAATCTCAGTTGCATTGCCCTGGGGGACTCCTCACAGAACCTACTGAAAGGTTTAGGAGACAGAGATTTAAAATAAACAGTTGTTAGTTTTACAATGGCCGGATGGTGGGGGAGGCGTGTAGGAACCTACTAAGCAGAGCTTGAGGTGCAAAAAGTCACCTTCTGAAGGCCACTCGCAGCCTGTCCCTTGTGTCAAGGCCACTGCGCTAGCTCTGCCTCCTCCATGGCCGAGTGCAGGTGACCGCTTACTGCATTGTGGTGCCCACCTTGTGGATTGGGGGGGGGGGTCTGGCTCTTCCAGAAGAAGAATGATGGAGACCCTTAGGGGTGAAGTAGGAAGAGATGGAGGTCCCACAATAGTGGGTGGAGGCAGGAACCAGATAAATATTAATACATCTGTTCCTGTCAGTCTGGATAGTTAAATGAGAGGGGTTAAGAGCATATATTTCCTAAACAGAATGAGTTAAAACAGAATTGTAAGATCAGGTAGAAAAGTTCCCCCTCTTGGTCAGCCATATGGGTGAGAGAATGTCGGGGTCTGGAGTGGTAGAGCCCTGGCGTGAACTTGGGACCAGGGTCTGACTGCTGAGGACAAAAGCCTGACTTGAGAAAGAGATGAAAAAAGCAGGTGATCAGGAAATCCAGAGGCCCTTTCTAGGATGGCTCTCTCCTTCCCTTAGCTAGAGAAGTTTAGCAAGAAAGTCTTAGCAAGCCACACCCTGAGTGCTCTGGAGACCAGCAAGCTCAGAAGACTTCTCACTGGAATTACACCCAGTATCACCCTAGAAGAGAATTCACACAACTTAAGTAGGTGGAAAAGAACCCAGCCCCTCCTCAACCCAACTACAGCAACAAGACAGAAAATTGAAGCCATAGGAAGGGATGGAGTAGTTAACAAAGCCTTAGAGCTTGTCTGCTTGAGAGGTTTGCTATAAGCACATGCCTGTTCTGAGGTTTTCTTAACTGGTGCTTATCTTTAGCTTTCTAATAGGAAGCTTTATTTCTGATTAATACAATAAAGGGAGAAATTCCTGGTTGTAAATGTCTGGGGTCTCAAATAGCAAGTCCCATTCTCCCTCTCAGAGATTCTAAATGACACGTCATCATTCTGCGGGGATGAAACAACGACTAACCTCCTGCAGCAGGAGTGGTGGCCGCTGGGAGGAATCCTACAATGTCCATAGATGGAGTGGTAGCTCAGCAGGTAATTGTAGAGACAGTGGTGTGCCGTGGCTTGTGGCATAGAGCAGAACATTTGGACAGTGGAATCAGTCCAGCCTGGCCTTAAATCCTGACTCTGTCATTCTCTTGTGTTTTTCACACCCACTTTACTGTTTTCTCATTGAAAATATTCCAAAGAACACTGAAGAGTAGAAAGTTAAAGTTCTTCCTGCATACCTGTTCCCAAGGGGAAACACTGAAAATTTGGTGTTTATCTTTTTGCTTATGGCAGTGCCAACTATGGCTCCCGCTGTCAATATGGATGATGCAGATGCTCAGCTTTGAGCTTTTCCCACACAAATGGAATTATATTATATTCAGACTCTCTGAAATTCTCTTTTGCTTACCATATATATATGTGAAGGATGCCAAAAAAATGTATACACATTTTAAGAAAGAAAAAAAAACTATTAAAATTGTAATAATACGTACTGATAAAAGATGAATGCAAGTCACATCTGACTTCTGCAATGACAAGAAGTGCTCAAAGTGGTTGCCACCAGTGTCCAGACACTTCTGATGATGGTGCACTACTGCTTGAGCAACATTGACCAAAGTCCTATTGTATACATTTTTCTGGCACCCACAGTATATACCCTTCTGTAACAGAATGACATGCTCTGTCTCTCTGATTCATTTCTTGTTCAAGCCTGCTTTCTTCCCATGGCCTTCAGGCTTTGTCTTGCATATAGACATGCTAATCATTAGAGGAATTCTGCTTTGGGCTTGACGAGATAAGGGAAGTATGCATTGTTTCTCAAAGATTTGCAGGAACCTCCTGACTAGAGTCACACCAACCAGCACCATCTTCCTCAGACTCCAGCTGGGGCCCGGATGTCTGTGGTCCTCAGTCACCTCTTGCCCTTCCCATTTCTCCTTCCTTTGACATAAAAGAAGCCTGAACTCTGTGCTTTCTTAAGATGGATTTGAAATACCACTGGGCTCCCATCTTCTCCATCGGCACTTTCTAGATCAATAAACCTTTCCTTACTCCAAACTCTGACGTTTTGAGTTTTGGCCTTTTGAAGTGTCAGGCATAGAGACTTTGAACTGGTAACACGTCCATGTCCACACATATAGAAATATCTCCTTTTAAAAGCGGTGTTGTGGTTCATGCTGAGTACAGGTCCTAATATATTTGATAAGCCCTCTACTCATGGTTATTTTATTATTTCACTGTTTTGCTATTCAAAACCATGCTGCAAAAAACAATCCATATCTACCTACATATGTGTACGTCTGCTGAGTAGTACTACAGGATACATTCCTAGAAGTGGGATTGCTATGTTGAGGAATATGCATCCTTAAAACGATTATTCCATTGCCATAGTTTCGAAAAGTTGGACCAATTTGTATCCCCACCAATAAAGAATGAGTGGCCTTTGCCATGCACCGTCACCTTCATTTCTATTGCAATTACTCACTTTATATGATGGACGCATAGCTGAGCACCTAGTACTTGTTAGACATGAGGACCCAGTATGTACTCTTTGCTGTTGTCACAGGAAGTTCCTGTAACACCAGCTCACTGCACCACAGCTTCAGATCCACAGCAACCCCGGGCCTTCTGCTTCAATGGTAATCCTTATGTGCAGTCAAAGCCTGAGGCTATACTGGCTTACATGACAGGTGCCATTGCAGAATTCTATACCCTAATTTTATGCCAGGGAAAATATGGGCAATATATATATATATATATGTTTTTCCTTATCTACTTTCAAGCCTGATAAAGATCATGGAAATTTTTAATTTTCTTGTTTGGCTCCAGGTGTGGCCAACATTGCCAAGATCTTTTCCATAAGACTTAGCATTCACATTTTCTTTTTTCTGGGACAAGACTAAGGGCAAACGATCAGAGGCAAGAATTTGCTGATTTCCTTAGATCTCTCTGAATGACCCTCAGGGATGGGGTAAGGATTGAAGGAAAGGTTGAGTGCCCTCCACCCCCACCTACCCCAAATCCCAATGGTTAAAAGAGAAGCTAGGGGTGCCTCTCTCCCATCCCCAATGATTAAAAGGATGTTAACTAGACCTCTCCCATCTCCAGTAAATAAAGGGGAATCCAATGCCCCTCCCCCATCTCCTCTTCAACTAATGCAACATTCCTTTATCTGTTATGCATTGGTTTACAATTAAGATTTAATACTTTTGAAAATGTTTCAATGATTTAACATTTTTGAAAATGATTGGTGGAACAAGGAAAAAGAAGCCTGCCTCCAGCCTTGCTCCCTGATTCAGCTCTACCCTATTTTGGGTCTGGTCTGATGTGACATTGGGACCTTCCACTCCGTCGACCATGGACTCTAGAAATAGTCTACAGTGCTAGAGAGTAACTGGCCATCAAGCGCTTCCCTCAGCCTTTCCGTGTTGCTCTCAGAAAGTCTACGAGTGTGGAGGCTAGTTGGCCTGCTCCTAGGTGTCTGGCAGGAGTCCCTCCCAGCACTCCACTTCTGTATCCAAGCTCCCACCTCACTCCCAGCACGCCATATCATGGGGTTGCATATTTAAATCCTGTGTCAGCAGTCAATGGTACCACTAATTCTTCCCCTCTTCGGGTCGCTGTCTCTGTCTCTCTCAGCTCTGTGGGTCTCTCTGGGTCCTGAACCAATCCAGCTTGATGCCCCCATATCTAGCTCATCTCTCCAACCAGACTGACAATTGAAGAGTTCCATTCCCCTTTCATTCAGACATGACAAGACTGTCATTTTTACTAAGACAAGGAGGGAAACCACAAAAGTAGAGAAATGAATGAGCTTCTAGAGAGAAGCTCATTTCAGATCCTGACTTAAATCCAGCTAAAGATTGATTTGAGTGGCATAACTAAAAAGGTATTCACAGCCAGTCTATAGACTCTTTCCCCCACCTCATTGTTGACCCAAATATAAGAAGCACGAATTCAGGAAAAGTCAAATAATAGATGGAGGTCAAGAAATCTTGGGTTGGTCACCAATAATTGTAGTAAAAGTCCCATGTTCTTAAAGCCAATATGAAATTTTTTTGTTCTTGTTTCTTGTTTACTTTCTTTTTCTTCGTTTTGGTAAACAGTCAAGATCACTTTTGATTGTGGAACAGACTACTTGAAGTTACTTGGTTTTAAAATCATAGTCAATTTGTTAAATTTGCAAAGTCAAAAACATATTTTTCCTTAGGTCTTCGAGTTTAACTTACAAATCTTTTTATCCTGTTTGTAAATTTGATAAGAACAACCACATTCACTTTTTCTTGATTAACGTTTGAAGAGCTCAAATGATATAAATTAAACTGCATTACACAATTGGTCCTATATATAAGCTCAATTAAATTATCTTAAACATTTTAAACTCACTTACACATTTACTATATTTGACTCTATTTTTGAGATCTCTGAATGTCTACACTAACAAGTAGGAACTTTGCAAGGATTTGAACAGCTCTAGCAAATCTAATTAACCAAATTCCCTAAACTTTCAATATTATTTATAAATTTAGTTAATATTCTTATATGTTTAAATTTAAAATCACAAATCTAACATGCCAGAAACCTTTTAAACATTACATGTTAAGTTATAGCGTAGAGATTATTTCTAAACCAAACATTAGGTTTGATTTGCTTTATTATTTCTAATTCCATTCTAAACCTACCCGGAGCATTTTTTCATCTCAGTCAGGCTGAGGTTACCAATGCATTTGTCAACTTGCATATATTTACCAATTTGGGGTGCTACATGTATCCAGGATGATTCTTCTCAAGCCACAGTGGACATGTTGGACCCCATTTATAGCTGATGTATCAATGGGGACTCCTAGTCTACACCCCTTAGATGGTGTTGGTTTCACAAGCAGCATTCCACGGGTTCAAGTTACACTCCTACCTAGTTTGCTCATAACCTCTCTCGACTTTTATCACCTGATTTAAACAAATCCTTTCTATAACCTGACTCAGATTGCAATAAATTTTTTTGACCAACTGATTGGATTCTGCATTTCTTCATATTAAATTTGCCTTGAATTCCTTTCCTGCCTTTTTCTGACTCTGGCCATAGCAAATAAATGACACTTAGCATGGCCTTCTGGGGCTTGCAGGATCTGGGTGGGCTCTGTCCACCTTTCTGGGCTTCTCCTACACCACTCTCCAAGGGCACCCTCCAGAAACACTGACCTTCTTTCAGATTCTCAAATCCTGGTTCCCTTTGGATTCGGTATTTTCACACATGTTGGCCCCTCTACCTAGAGAAATTTCCATATACTCTTTTCCTACCTAACCCTTTCCCATCCTCCCCTTCTCAGCTTCAACATCTCTTTCTCAGGAAAGCCATCCTTGCCAAATTCTCCTACTTCTCATTCTTAGCATCTATCCTTAAAATGTTGACTGTATCTTGATGATGAAGACCGAATGAAATGAAGACTGAATCCCCCTAGCATTGAAAATATTTATTTACATAAGTATTTCTTTGACGTCTGAGTCCTCTAGTAGACTCCAAGCACAGGAGGATTGTTTTGTTCATCACTGATATCCAACAAATTGCTTGGCACATAATAAGCTCTTGATAAGTCAATGGTTTAATAAATGGGCAAGCTCAAAAATGAATGACTAAATTAACAAATGAGCTTCCTGGATGACAAAACAAGGACAATAGTACATGTTACACTCAGGGTCATAGAATTAAATTCTCAAACAGAAAGGAAGCAAGGTGCACTGTGGTCTCTCAGATGTATGGCGGCAGGTGGGGGACATGTACTCTGAGAGGAGGAAAAGGAACCGGGAAACATCTGTGTGATGACTATTTACTAGGCTCCATGTGAAGTCTCCTCAGGGGTTAGCTCCCTCTTTATGACAGATTTGTCAGGTAGGTATATATAAACTAAGTTTCTGAAAGGGGAAAGAATTTGTCCCTGGCCTCACCACTAGTGAAGGAAAAAGGAGGGACTCAAATTAAGGTCTGTATGACTCGCAATCCGAATGGCACATGATTTAAAACTTATGAATTGTGTATTTCTGGAATTTTCTATAGTTTTGAACTGTGGTTGACCATGATTAACTGAAACTGCATGAATCAAATCTGTGGATGGGGTGGGGGGAGTACTGCATTATATAATTTGAGTATCATGACACCTTGCTGAGAACTACTATCCACATTTAAAGTTGAGTAAACTGAGGCTCAGGCTTTCACATTTGAGAGCAGAAGTCCTGGATGTATGTTACTCTTCACCTCACCAATTCCTGCTTTCCTCTCATTTCTCTGTCCCGTACCGATGGCTATAAAAATTAAAACTGTATCTGAATAAACATGTTACAATGCTATTTGACAAAATCCTATACGAAGAATGCCAAGTTATAAAAGAGTGTGCTTTTTTGTGTGTGTGTGGAAGTGATGAGTTCTCTTACTATTGGGTTGGCTGCTCTGTGCTATGAAGCATTGCCCCTGCCATCCTAGGGATAGCATTGTACCACAAGGAGACAGTACCAGGCAGACACTGCTTAGGTTTATTTGTCCCCAATTTTTCTAATAGTGTGCGTTACTTTTTCCTACTGTCAGAGCTTCAAAAGCTCTGAAATTGCTTATTATCACCCAATGTTGTGTTTTCTGGTGCAGACAAACCCAGGTAATAGCGTATGATCATATTAAAGCTTTGCATGAGTATAAGGATATGGGGTGGGGGTGGGGGTGTTTATTCTGTCAGAGAGTTTTGGCCAGTCTCTAAGAAGCTGATAACTTTCAAGTGATACTGCCTTTAAAAAGAAGTTTTTGTTTTTAAAGAGTAGTTTCTATTTATAATCTCCCAAGGAAGTAAAAGTATGGAAGAAACCAACAGGAAGCCAGTCCCCTGTCTTTATTTAGAAGCAAAGGAATCATGAGCACAGCAGATGTTCTACATCCTCTCATTGATGATCTTCTTTACAACATCCTTATTGCAGAACTCAGGTTATTGTTGTTCAGACAGGTAAACTGATTTCTCTGTGGTCACCAGACTCATTAATGACAGCATTAGAACTGGGTTTCATGACATATGACTCAGCCTGCCTTGCTACATAGATAGAAGCAGAATTTTATGTGGCAACCTGGAGAGTTGTTTGGTCATTTTCCTTTTGTCTTCAGAGAAGACAATATTTCTTTGTGTATTGGAATCTATGGAGTTTAGTTAATGTTTCTCTTAAGACATGTAGAGGACGCTTAACGGCAGTTATATGTTCTGAGAAATGCATCATTAGGTGATTTCATCATTGTGTGAACATCAGAGAGTGCACTTAAACAAACCTAGATGGTCCAGCCTACTACACAGCGAGGATATATGGTATAGCCTGTTGCTCCTAGGTTACAAGCCTGCACAGCATGTGATGTACTGAATATTACAGGCCACTGTAACACATCATAAGTATTTGTACATTTAAGCATATCTAAACATAGAAATGGTACAGTAAAAATACAGCAGAAAAGAGGAAAAATGGTCCACCTGTGTAGGGCACTTACCATGACTGGAGCTTGCAGGCCTGGAAGTTGCTCTGGGTGAGTCAGTGAGTAAGTGAGTGGTGAGTGAGTGTGAAGGCCTGGGACATTATGTACGTGACTGTAGACTTTATAAACACTGGACACTTAGGCTGCACTAAATTTATGAAAATATTTTTCTTTCCTCGATAATAAATTAACCTTTGTACTATAACTTTTTTTGCTTTACTGTATAAACTTTTTAATTTGTTTAACTTTTCAGCTCTTTTGTGATAACACTTAGGTGAAAACACAAATACGTTGTACAACTGTACAAAAATATTGTCTTTATATTCTTATTCTATAAGCTATAATTTTTTTTCTATTTAAAAGTTTTGTTTTATTTTTTAAAATTTTTGTTAAAAACGAAGACACAAACACACACATTAGCCTCGGCCGACACAGTCAGGGTCATCAATATCACTGCCTTCCTCCTCCACATCTTGTCCCACTGGACAGTCTTCAAGGGACAATGACACACATGGAGCTGTCATCTCCTATGATAACAATGCCTTCTTCTGGAATTCCTCCTGAAGGACCTGCCTGAGGCTCTTCTTGAGGAGGTGTCGCTCTTTTTAGAATTATATCCACGATGGTTTGTTTCTCTTGTTTTGCCATAGATTTGCTTGTAAGCAGATAATGCACCATGAACATTCCTCTCTGTTAATGAAAATCTTTTGGTGTTGGGGTCCACATTTTCAAACTCTTTAAGGAGTTTGTTGAGGCCTGCAAAAGTTTCTGGTAAACAATTCTTGGGGGTTCTTATTTTCCTTCACCTTCAGTGAAGAAAAGTTTCTGTTCTCACCTCTTCTTCAGCTTTGAGTTTCTGTTCCAGTTCCAACTCCTCATTAGTCAGTTCCTCAGGAACCACATCCAGAGCTCCTCCATGACATCCTCACTCAACTACGTTAAAGTTATTTGCCATCTTAACCACAGTGAATTGGTAATATTCTTTTCCATTCTTTCAGTTAAAGGAAAACAGTCTTTTGAAATTCAATGTAACAACTGTAAAATAAAATGTTAATGTAAAGTATCTACATTGTTAAATACTTTACAATGTTAATGTAAAGTTGTATTTTCCTTATGTAGTCGTCTTTATAACCATTCATACTTTAGACAGTTTTTCAAAGTTGACTAGAAAACAAGCTGTACATTTTTGTAATATATCTATGTATGTCTGTATTTAGGGCTATATCCATATCCATCTCTATATCTGTCCATATAGTTATGTAGAATGATCTCTAAAAGGATATATACCAACATGCTAATAGCTACTGTTGCTTACAGGTGAAATTGTGGGTAATTTCATTGTTTTCTATATTTTATAATTTTCCCACAATGCAACAGCATTCGCTATATATTAAAAAAAGAATTAAAAAATAATGTTCTTTAATATACTAATCTGGAGTATTAAATAAATTTCAGGCCCACCTGAGAGATTGCAGGAACAGTGTTGGTCATACGGCTCAATAATCTTGTTTAGCTTGGGAAGTGAGTAAAAACCAGCAGGTAAGATAAAAATGAGTACAAAATAATGCGACACTGACCTGATACATCTTCTGAAATAATAAGATCCAGAGGAAGCTTCTGGGGAGGTGTAGTGAAGGGAGTCGGCTGTCAGAGGTGTGTTGAAGTGGGTGATTGATGGGATGATAAAAGCGGAAGAAAGGCTGTGAGGATGACCAGGCAAAGGGTCAGTGGTGCGAGTCAGTACAGTGTAGACATAGGTCAGCAAGTTGATTGGCTTTGTAGAGTAGAAGCTGAACCGAGAATATGACATTGAACATATATACACATGTTTACCCTTTAGAGAGGTATCCATATGGATATTTGGTTGCAATTATGAGTATTCTATATTAGTGTCTAAGATTCCTGTGGTTGTAGATGGTTGACTAAAGCATTCTCAATGGGGTGAGTATTGTTTGCCTGTAAAATGTGTATGTACTTCTTCTCTATATAGAGTACTCACCAGTGAAAATGGCCCATGAAAATGGACTTTAGTTCTGAAATTAGACAATATAATTGTCCTGGGACCTGCTGCAAAGATCATTTTACCAAGCGGTGGCCAATGTGTGAAATGGAAAAAATGAGTGATTTTGCTAAAGTTCTCAGGCTCCTTTCAAAGTTCTTATGTTCTTATCACAGTTTTTATGGTCCTATCAGAAGAACATATTGCCAATGTTCCTATGACGTTTGATCAAGAACAAACTAGATTCTACCACCCTGACCAGGTACCAAGATCCCATTGATCTTGATCAAACCAGGAAAGTTCCACCTATTTTTGAAAATGTATTAATGTTCAAAAATCTGTTAACGAACAGTGGTTCCTGGCTTCCTACTGGAACCTACTATTTCTCATGGAACTTACAAAATACTTTTTTAAAAGGTGTAGGAGTTCTAAAACAACAACAAAAATGAAAAATCCCAAACATCAACAACACCTAGATACTATATCAACAATATTATAAGGTAGTTATGAGGTAGGTGCAAAATATTTATGGGAGTCAGCATAAACCAATTTAATCAGAGTTTGCTTGTTCTGGAGAAAAGAAACAAGAATTACTGAAAATCTACATGAGAATATTTATGAAATTGATCTGATGGTGTAGGGGTAGGCTACAAGGGACTGGTTTATGTCAATATTTTCACAGAAAAAATATCTTAAAAATACATAAAGTATATTTAATACATATTCACATGTATTAACTGTTAATATATGTTATGTATATTTCACAGGTACATATTACATTTCAGTGGATAACAGAACAAACAGAACAAAGAATTATGAAAGCTGGATGTGTTCATTAAAGCACGTGTATAGACAGTTGATGTAGAGAAATGCTAGTATGCTTGTAGCATCTACTTTTGCAGCCATAATTGAACAAAAAGTTAGGAGTGAGATAATGATTCTCCAAATCAAAATGCCTCTGTGCTCATTTTGAATAAACACTGTGTATATTTCTATATTGCACTTCAATTGCATTTAACAAGTGCATATACTAAAAGAGTTCATTTTTCCAATGTGATAGAGTAAAATTTTGTTATTGTTCAGACTTTCAATATTGTTAAAGTCTGAACAATAACAAAAAAGTCTCTTTGAAGACTCTGGAGAGTGTAGAAAAGCAGAAAGGGAGTCAAAAATTGGAAGAAGTGACTGTTAAAGACTAGCTCCAGTTTTAATGTAAGGGCAGCATGGTGTGGGCAGGAGGAGTTAAAACTTGAGTAAAAACCTGCACCTCTCTTGCAAGATGATTTAGAGGAAGGACACTTGGGCAACTAGGACTATTGAGAGTAATGGGGCCACTCTAGAAAGGAGAGAGCCAGAGAAGGGAATGTCAAAGTCTGCATAAACTCTGCCCAAGACTCTGGCAGACTTGAACTGCACATGCAGAGCCACCATCAGGACAGGAAAGTTTACATTTTGAGTCTAGCAAAGTTAATTGCCTTTTAGATAAATAATCCTAATAAGAGAACATTCTGTAGGATTATAACAGAATTAAGTACTACGTCTCCACAACATAGTACTAGTATCATGTCAAAGACCTGATCCAAGATTACTTGACAAGTGAAGAGCCAGGTTAATATGACTCATCCCTAAAGAAAAGAACAATCCACAAATGCCAACTCCAAGAAAATGTAGACATTGGAACTGCCAGAAAAGAACTTTTAAAGCAGATGATATAACTAGGGGTAGGGTGCTCAATCCAGTAAAAGAAAAAATGCTTGCAACAAAATAAAAAATAGACAATCTCAGAAGAAAAGTAGGAAATCTTTGGTGTACGTTTTTAAAAGTGAGGGAAAGGGGTGCAATGATGGTTAATCAGGCACGAGACTGCCATCTGTCATGGATGGTCCCAAGTGATAAAGAAATGGGAACTGCTGTATTAAACAGTAAGGAACTACTGTTGGTTGTTGGTTGGTTCTTTTGGTTTTAGAAAAAGATTGTCACGTTGAGGGCTGTAGCTTTAAAAAAATTCTTATTAAAAGGTGTATACATTATGGAAGAAGAAATAGACTGCTGATGGAGTACCAAAAAAAGGGGGGGCAGGAAATGTTAATAGCAAATATAACAAGATACTATATTGTTATTATATAAAGTGCCATAAAAATTGATAAGAAATATAGCAAGAAAAGAAAAGATAGCAAGATATCAGAGTCATAGATAAAAGACAGATTTATAATCCCTAAAAGAAAAATTACAGTTGGTAAATAAATGTAACAAAAAGTCTGGTCTCGGTATTATTGAAGGAAATATAAATGGAAATACTCATATGGATTTGGGCTAATTAAATTAGCAAAACTTTAATGATAATATTTAATTTGAATTGAGGGGGTAGGAAAACTGCGTATTCATATGTTATATATAAAACAATTCACTTGTTTTGCAAAATAATTGATACTACGTATCAAGATCTATAAGAGTATTCATATCATTAAACCTAATAATACCAATTTTGGATATTTAGGTATAACCTCATGTGTTAAAAAGCTGCATAAATTTACTTGCTCATTCATCACTAAATAACTTATAATTAAGTCAGGGATGCAGAGTTGTGCAGTCATTAAAATCTTATGATGAAGAGGGAAGAAAGCAGTCAATGAGATGTATAATGTAACAATAATTCTCTAAAAATGCATTTGAAAGATAAACCAAATCATTGTACAGTAGTCCCCCCTTATTCTTAGGGGATACTTTCCAAGACCTTCAATGGATGCCTGAAACCACAAATAGTACTGAACTCTATATATACTATGTTTTTTCCTATGCATAAATACCTATAATAAAAAGTTTAACTTATAAATTAGGCATACTAAGAGATTAATAACAATAACTAGGGGTAGAATAGAACAATTCTAACAATACTCTAATAAAAGTTATATAAATGTGGTCTCTCAGCAAACTAGCATGAATTTCTTTTTCCTTCTATACAATTTCACAGATAGACGATTCATTCTTACTATACATCTTAGCAACCCCAGCATACAGTTTTTTTTTCTTTCCTTATTAAGTCAAGAACTTTTACTTAAAGAAAGCAATTTATGGCTTCTCTTTGGCATCTCCAAATTGCCAGCATTGTTACGCTTGTGCTTTGGGGCCATTGCTAAGTAAAATAAGGGTTACCTGAACACAAGCACTGAGATATCACAAATTGATCTGATAACTGAGAGGGCTAGTAAGTGACTAACGAGTGGATAGCAAATACAGTGTGGTTATGCTGGACAAAGGGATGATTCACGTCCTAGGCCGGTTGGAGCGTGACAGCACAAGATTTCATCGTGCTCCTGAGAATGGTGCAGAATTTAAAACTTACAAGTTATTTTATTTCTGGTATTTTCTATTTAATATTTTTAGACCACAATTGACTGTGGGTAACTGAAACCATGGAAAATGAAACCATGGAAAAGGGGGGACTTCTGTAATTGTGGGAGGGTAGTGGAGTTTCTGAGTTATGACTGATTTTTCCCTCTTGTTTTAAACCATTCATGTGCTTAAAGTTATAATTTTTAAAACGGTGAAGACAAAAATGCATAAGGCTTTAGAATGAGTGGGAATGATGAGAAAGGCATGGATTGAAAGGAAAGGAGGAAGTCAGATGAGGGTATTTGGCCCCTTAATTCTGTGTGGGCTGTGGGGGAGGGCAGTGTCCAAGGTATTCAGAGACTTCAATCTGGGTGATTGGGAGGAATTGATGCCAGAATCCAAAATACGGAAGACAGGAGGTCAGCAAGTGTAGAAGGGAGGAGCGTGGATCCCATTTGGGGCATATTTAGTCTGAGGTACTGGTCAGACTTCTCAGTCAAGCAGACCGCTGGAAATGAAAGTCACAGAGAGAAGGCATGATGCATTCCTGTGACAGTGAGCCCCGGGAATTCCTGAGATGGGATGAGGTTCCCAAAGAAGAGTGGGGAGAAAAAGGCAGAGGACCTACCTCGCTCAGAAGTAGGAATAGCAACAAAGAGGGACCGTGGAGCAAGAACCAGATCCACCAAACTAAGAAGTTAAAGAACTGGGTCCAAGTCCCAGCTTCCTCACTCAGTCAAGTGCAGTGTTACACTGGTGGTCCCCAGTGAGTCACATTTCCCTTCCCCTCCAACATGGTCTGGGCCTGTGGCTTGCTCCAACCAATAGACTATGGCAGAGGGGTTACTATGACGATTCTGGACTTAAGCCTAAGAACGCTGGAGAGTTCTGAGTTACCATGTAAGAAATCCAATTATCCTGCTAGAGAAACCAGGTAGAGAGGAAGGGGCCCTAAGACAACATAGAGAGAGAGAAACCCACAATCTCAGCATTCTAGAGGAGCCCAGCCTTGTAGCTGTCCCCTGTCAGGTGCCAGAGTGTGAGCGAGCCATCTAAGATGTTGCAGCTCTAGTCACCATCTGATGAAGCTTCATGAGGAATCCCAAGTGATGTTACAAAAAGAATTGTCCAGCTGAGCCTCCATTCACCCACACACTTATTTAAAACAATACATTCGTTGCTGTTTAAACCACTAAGTTTGGGGTGGTTTGTTATGCAGTGCTGGATAATTGAAATCACATGTTCATCAAGGACATACCCCACCCTCGGCTTCCTTGCCTGCAACACTGAGTGATAATTACATCCTGAAAACAGGTTTGTCCTAAATGGCCAAATAAGATCAAGTGCTCAGGGATTCTAAAGCACACCGGGTGTCAGAGGACAGAGAATGACATATGTCTGGGGTCTGGAGAGCCTGCCTATTTCTTGGAAGGCTTGTGGTTTCATATTAAACATCATAGCCAGTTTTGCATTCTCTGTAAAGTGTCTCCATTATTATTTTGTAATGTACTTTCTCCAGTTCCATGCATCCTCATTATCCTGTGTCTTCACATCCTTCTGCTGCACCACGGTGAGGCTTCAGGGGTATGAAATTCCACTTGGAAAGATACAGTTGCTTGTTATCTGTAAATACAATAAAGGAAGAAAAGACAGAAAAGGAGTGGTCAGGAGAGGCAGAGGAGAACCAAGAAATCCCCAGGTCTTATAAACTGAGGGAGGTTTAACCATCAAAAGCTGCATAAAGGCCATTGGGTTTGGTGACTGATCTCCAAGACACTGATTTCTTTGGTGAGGAGGCAGGAGACAGGGGTAGAATGACAGTGGATAGAGTGGGTTCTTTGAGGACATTGAGAGGGAAAGGAAGGCAATTGCTAAGAAGATATAACTTCGGGAAGAAGTGGGGATATAAAGAGGAATTTTGCTCTGTTGAGATTTGTTTTAGAACAAATGAATGCTGCACATGTTTTTAATGATGGGGAGAAAAGCAATGAAGAGAGAAAGAACTTGAAAGATAAAAAAGAGAGTACTGATAAAATGAGATAAGATTGAAGAAGAGTTGGGAGGTTGAGGATGGCTAATACAAATAGAGAAATTAGCCTCAGAAAGGAGAATAAAAGAACCATCTCTGTAATGGGAAGGAAGGAGCAGAGGGCAGGAGAAAAAGTAGAGACATTTAGAAGTGGAAGGGAGGTGTGGGAAGGGTTCGTGTCACGCAGCTTCAGTCCGTTAGGACAGCGGGTCACCAGCAGAGAAGGGAATCTTGGAGACTTGAGAGTGGGAAAGATTTAATATTTTTCAGGGATGATAGAGGGAATCAGATGGAGGCAAATAAAAACCCAAACAGCAGGGAAGAGTCTGGCTTAGGGTAGAGAACATGAATTTATTGTGGCATCAGTCATTGACCTCATTCAATGACTATTTGAGAAAAAGAGGGGGGGGGGAGAGAGAGAGAGAGAGACAGACAGACAGACAGACACAGAGAGAGACAGAGAGACATAGAACATGAGAGCAGTGAGGGGTTTCCCCACAGTGGGGATTGAAGTCAGCTAGGTCCAGAGGAAGTGTCTGAGAAAAGACACTGGAGTTACCAGGGCATGGCTGACCAGGTGGAGTGTGGAACAGGGTCCAGTGTGGGGACATGATGGACATGAAGGACACTCTCGGTTGGAATGAGAGAGGAAGAAATATTAAATACAGTTAGAGTCTTTTCACATTTACAGACCTTAAATTTGAACAATTGCCAATAATGATGGGCTCCAAAGTATAATTGTAATTCTGAATGGCTGAAGCAGAGTAAAGAGTACAGTGAATAGTTTGAGGAAATTAAGACTAGTGGGTTTGAAGTGGTGTTTTATGACTGGTGTGATGGTCAGTTTTATGTGTGAACTTGGCTACAGTCCTTATTTAATCAAACACCAATGTAGATGGTGTTATGAAGATATTTGGTAGCTGTGATTAAAGTCCATAATCAATGTGTTTCTCTGTTTATTTATTACAATTGACATACAGTATTATATTAGTTTCAGGTGTACAACACAGTGATTAGACCTTTATGTAACTTATGAAGTGATCACCCCAATAAATCCAGTACCTATCTGACATCATGCCTAGCTATTACAATACTACTGACTATGTTCCCGATGCTATACTCTACATAGCTATGACTATTTTGCAACTACCAATTTGTACTTCTTAATCCCCTCCCCCTTCACGCATCCCCTGACTTCCCCTCAGGCAACCATCAAAATGCTCTCTGTATCTATGAGCTTGTTTCTATTTTGATTGTTCATTTATCCTGTTCTTCAAATTCCACATATAAATGAAGTCATATGACATTTGTCTTTCTCTGAATTACTCCACTCAGCACAATACCCTTTAGGTCCATCCATGTTGTTGCAGATGGCAAGATTTCATTCTTTTTGTGGCTGAGTACTATTCCATGGTATATATATACACCTCCTTTATTCATCCATTGATAGACATCCAAGTTGCCTCCATATCTTGGAGGCAACTGTAAATAAAACCGCAATGAACATATGGACGCACATGTCCCTTCAAAGTAGCATTTTGGGTTTCTTCAGGTAAAGACCAAGGGGGGAGATTACTGGGTCCTTCTTTGTCTCTTGTTACAGATTTTGTTTTAAAGTCTATTTTGTCTGGTATAAGTATTGCTACCACAGATTTTTTGTTTGTTTCCATTTTCATGAAATATCTTTTTCCCATCCCTTTTCTTCCTACTTGCAGTCTGTGAGTGTCTTTTCATCTGAAGTGAGTCTTTTGTAGGCAGCACATACACGGGTCTTGTTTTGTTATCCATCCAGCCATCCTGTGTCTTTTAATTGGAGCATTTAATCCATTTACATTTAAAGTAATTGTTGATAGATATGTGGCTATTGTTATTTTATTATTCATGTTTTTGATCTTTTTTTCTTCTTTTTAGAGAAGTTCCTTTAACATTTCTTGTAATATTGGTTGGGTGTAGATGAACTCCTTTTGCTTTTTCTTGTCTAGGAAGCTCTGTGTCTGCACCTTGATTCTAAATGATAGATTTGCTGAGTAGAGTATTCTTGATTGTAGGTCCTTGCTTTTCATCATGTTGAATATTTTGTGCCAATTTCTTCTGGCCTGCAAAGTTTCTCTTGGGAAATTAGCTGACAGTCTTATGGGGGCTCCCTTGAAAGTAACTAACTGCTTTTCTCTTGCTGCTTTTAAAATTCTCTCCTTGTCTTTAAACTTTGGCATTTTAATTATGATGTGTCTTGGTGTGGGCCTCTTTGGATTCATCTTGTTTGGAACTCTCTGTGCTTCCTGCGCTTGTATGTCTATTTCCTTTGCCAGGTTAGGGAAGTTTTCAATCATTATTTCTTTAAACAAGTTTTCAATTCCTTCCTCTTTCTCTTCTCCTTCTGGTCCCCCTATGATACAAATGTTGTTGATATGCTTGATGTTGTCCTAGAGGCCCCTTAAATTATCCTAGTTGTTTTGGATTCTTTTTTCTTTTGCTGTTCCGATTGGGTGTTTTCTGCTACCTTATCTTCCAAATCACTGATTTGATCCTCTGTTTCATCTAATCTACAGTTGATTCTCTCTAACGTCTTCTTCATTTCAGTTATTGTGTTCTTCACTTCCGACTGGTTCTTTTTTATGTTTTCTATCTCCATTTTTATGTTTCCTATATCTTTGTTGAAGTTCCTCCTGAGATCATTGAGCATCCTTATAACCAGTATTTTGAACTCTGCATCTGGAAGATTGTTTGTTTCCATTTTGTTTAGTTATTTTTCTAGAGCTTTGTGCTGTTCTTTCATTTGAGACATGTTTCTTTGTCTTCCCACTTTGGATGCCTCTGTGTGTTTGTTTCTATGTATTAGGCAGAGCTTCTATGCCTCCTGGTCTTAGTAGAGCGGCCTTATGTAATGGGTGTCCTGTGGGGCCTAAATGCACAGTCTCCCTGGTCACCTGAGCCAGGTGCTGCAGGTGTGTCCCTTGTGTGGATTATGTGCTCCTTTTGTTATTGAGCCTTGGTTGCTGTTTGCAGATCAGTGGGAGGGACTGACCCTCAGGCTGACTGGTTGTGAGGACGGGCCATGACTACAGTGGAGGAGCTGTTGTGCAGTGGCTGACCCTACAGAGCAGGATTCACTTTAGCAGGGCTCTGGTGCCTGCCCGGTCTACTTTTTTGGGGTATGTCTTTTGTGGAGGTGGTTGTGTAGTGCTCTTTTGTGGTCTAAAGCTGGCTACCAGGTGTGTTCTGGGGCCTTTTGGGAGGGCCTCTGTTGCAGGCTAAGGTCAGCCACTGCCTGTGCCATGCCTGGGGTCACTTGATATGAGCTACAAAGTGATCTGATGATGGATGTCACTTGTGCTGAGCTTCAAGGTGGCTGGAAGAGGCTAAGCTGTGAACTGAGGCTGGCTGTCACCAGTGTCCGTCTTGGGGCTGCTTAGCAAGAGGTATGGGGCATGTTGAGGCCATATGTTGGCTTGTCTGGGTTTGTGAACCTTTGAGAGATTTTAGGAAAGTCCACAACATTAGCCAAGAGAGGCCATTTGTATGGAAAAGCCACTGGAAATCACCTTGTATGGGCCTGCAATTTGGGTGGGCAGGGTCTCACTGCACCAGGTCAGGGTGAACAGTGTTAGCTAGGTTGAAGGACTCAGATATGGCACCATCCTGCATCTGCACACTGGGTAGGGAGAGGACTCTACAAAGGAATAATGGCCTCTGCCAGCACCCCTATCTGAGAGAAAGCTGCCTTTCCAGCCCTCATCTTGAGGCCAGACAACTCAGTTCCTCTCCCTATATCCCTTTTAAAAGGAGCACTTGGGACTCCAGCATCTCTCTGTCTCACTCAACCACAATCTCTGCTGGTTTTCATAGTGAAAAGTTATTGGAACTTTTCTTCCTGGCACTGGAACTCCTGGCACTCGCTGGGGAGCCTGGTGTGGGGCTGGGACCCTTCACTTTTCACAGAGGACCTTCACAGCCAAAATATCCTTCCCGATTTTCAATGGTCACATGCAGGTGTGGGACCAACCTGTTACACGTCTCTGCTTCTCCTATCAGTCTTGAGGTAGCTTCTGTATATCCTTTGTTATAGGATATATCCTTCTGTTCAGCTAGACTTCAGGTATTCTCAATGACGATTGCTCTGCATTTTAGTTGCAGTTTCAATGTGGTCATGAGATGAGGCAAGCATAGCATTTACCTACCCTGTCATCTTGACCATCGTCTCCATAATCAATTAATTTTAAATGAGTAAGATTATCCTAGATAATCAGATAGGCTTTATTCAATCCGTTGAAAGGCCCTGAGAACAGAGCTTCCTTGAAGAAGAGGAAATTCTTCTTCCTATGGGCAACAGCTTCAGGCAGTGCCTGAGAATTCCATTCTGCCCTTCCTGATGTATGGATTTTGGACTTGCCGGTCTAGTCCCCACAATTGCATAAACAGTCCCTTCCAATGGATCTCTTAATATATTATCTACTGGTAGTTCTGTTTCTAGTTGAATCCTGACTGATACAGATGATAAGAGATGGGCTAGGGAGAAAGATTTTAAGTTTTTACCTCTTCCTGCTAATGTGATTTGGGCTTTTTTGTTTTGTTTGGTTTAGTTTGTTTTTTGCAATACACAGGTAAAAAGATGGAAGTATCTCAGGTTTGAGATGAAAGAAATAAAAGGATGACTGGTTGGCTGGGTGGCTGGATGGTTGGGTGAGGGAAAGGGTAAGTGAGTGAGTAAATCATTCTGTATTATATCTTCTAAAATAGGAGCCAGTGTGTGTGAGATAAATGCTAAGGGTTACTTTTGAAACCTAGAGTTCTTGGTAAATATAAAATATTTGTTTTCTATTTTAACCATCAACTCAAAATATGAGAACTACAGAAAACATTTCAGTTAGTGTCTTTTCAAGTCGTCTATAGCTGTTCTGTGCATTCAGGCTTCCAGTATTAAGCAGGACATGAAGACCTGCTTCTGTGGAAATGGTGGTCTTTTGTTTAGTAGATATATGAATGACAGATTTGATTTAGAACTTGAGATAGGATAAAATAAACGAGAATCCTTTCTACTTCTCTCTCTTATCCCTTTCCTTTTTCTACAGGGAGAGTAAAATACAACTTTGTTCTATTCTACAAATATTTCCTGAGTGGCCCCTGTGAAAAGGTGAGCCTGAGGGGTATTTCAAGAAAGACTTCAAATACCTCACGGAAAAGGTGGAAATTACTCCCCAGCATTCCACCAATCAAACCCTGGTTTGACCCTTGCTTTTAGGAGAGTTGGGAAAGTTTTTAAATTGCTGATTCAAAACTGTGCACCATCTCTCTAGAATCAGAAATGAATTATTTCCATTGCCGCCTCTCTGATGGTGACAGGTGTGGCTGGTCAGATGAAGGAAATAAATGTAAGAGAGATGATCACACATGTGTGTTGGCTCTGTGCCCAGAGCCTCATGCCCTCTGGGACACTCTGTATGAGCATGTGGGTAGCTTTCCTCTCTGAAGATATGAGAAAATCGTAAGGATCCCTGCTCCAGCCTGATGTCTGCCGCTGTTCGTGTTCTGATTTATCTGGGCGTGACTGGAGGATGACATGGCCAAAGCTTCTGTGCGTGTGAAGTAAGGAGTCCCCTTAGCGAGAACTCATCCAAAGGCAAGAAGGAACCAGCTATGCTGGATTGACCCAGTAACAGAACCTTAGTCATCAGAGGAGTATAGTGACTAAGAACAGTGTATTTTGTATGTGTTACTGGATTCTGATAACCCCTGAAACCTAAGCAGAGAGAATGGTTGGGAAGAACTAGTAGGGCCCTTCTGCTAAAACTATAAATATTGTGATATCAGAAGGTGGCTTTAGCAAGTGTTACTGAAATGGGAGGGGAGAAGTCTACCTCACTTTGCCATAAATCACCAAGCAGCTGAGGCTTCAGGGAGGGTAAGGGTACTAGTGTGGTGCAGTGAGTGGCAGCAGCAGACTGCAGTGAAGCCCTAGCTCTGAGCAAAGCATGTGCAACAGACATTCCTGGGGACTCTCTGAAGTGCTTGGGGTTCTCTACAGAGTTGTAGAAAAGAGCCTGAGACAAGTGCAGCATCCCTGTTACTACAACCCCAGTTCTATCCATAGGCAGGTTGGGTCTGGGAAAGCTTAGGCCACGTAAGGAATCAGAGGACCCACTGCTTGGTTCGGGTGATGGATCCTTCTGCCAGGTAAAGCTTAGAGTGCCACCCGAGGTTCACAAGCATCACATATTGTCTCTCACAATTCTTTTACTCAAACATATTTTAATCCTGTCCTCCTATTCATTTGTAATTATAGTTCAGTTAAGTGCCAGGCTGTCCTGTATGCACTTCTTAGTGTAAACTTTTCTTTTTGACCAAGGAAATTGAGCCACAGCCACTTCCACTTTCATCTGCTGTTGGGGTTGACTATATTCTGGTAACCTTCAATGTCTATCCAGGTACTGTCTTTTCTCTCCCAGGTGAGGGCTCTATTGTCTGTTGGTCTACAGGTATCAGAACTGGGCTGGGCTGGAGTCAGGGGACAGTGTATGCTCTTTCTGCTCTTAATGGCCATTGACTAAGTTGTACAGCCCCTTTTTAGAAGTTCTTGAAACCCTATGTGCACAGCAGTGAAGTTGTTCCCTCTCTGTTGGATAGTAAACTCCTGTATTTTTGACTGTGAAAGGGGCTGTGTGCCTCTTCGAGGCTTCTCCTGATTCATAGCCAAAAATGTAATGTTTTGTTCACACCTTCCTCAAAGGAGAGGACCTGATCAGCTTATGAACACGAGAAGCAGGCATTCGATTTCTGCTTTCCATCATTTTATAAGATTTATTATTCCTGGATGTGTATCATTAGATTGAAGTGATGGGATCAATAAAACTTGCAACTGTATAACAAGAGAGGTCAATTTCTTGGTTATTATATTTGTAATGACAGAGTTCCTTGGGTATCACTCTGCCTTATGAAAGCCAGTGAATCAATAATACTCTTACGATCTGGATAATAATAAACCTTAGAATTAAATAGGTGATACCAACATATAAGTGGGGAGGGAGGAAAGGAAGAGGTATTGTCACGATGCCGGGAAGGACTCACACATTTCAGGTTGGCACCTGTGAAAAAGCATTAATTCTTTTCCCTTTTCCAACATATTCTTCTCTTGTTCATAAGAAATTATTCAAAGATGAAAACAAATTTCCCATGTGACCTTTACAGCTAATGGTTTAGAATGACTTTGGGCTGCTTGCTGAGAAAGGAAAAAAGAAAAGATCTCAGAGATGAATTGTTAGGACATTAACTCCTCTTCTCATCCGCTTTAGGAACACCCTGTACTTGATGTATGTGAGTGTATACCACTGAAGAAATACAATGTGAATATGCAGTAAAAATAAATACGTTGCATTGGCTACGTACCAAAGCTCAAGGCTGCTCTCGCTGCCCTACTGATCGGTACCAGAGCTTCTCCAAGTCCTTAGACCCTAACAGGTCTCCCTGCAGAGAAATCGCCTGGGACAGATTTTCTCTGAGAGTATCTTTCCACAATAAGGTGTAAAATGTTCCTCCTGAAGGACAAGGTTTGAAAAAGTGGGACAGTGCGTTTGAAGACCTCCTGAAGGAAACTACAGCTGCTCTCGCTTCTCTGAGCTTGTGGGAATTTGGGGGCTCTGCAGTGGAACATGTCCTCTCATCCGGGGCCATTGCCCTTTGTTTCTAGAAGAGCTGAACGGTGTGGGAAGAATCAAAATGATGCTAAAGATTCACAGGAAAGTCACTCTTTTGAGGTAAGAGCTTTCAGGTTGTTGCAGATGGTGGGGCAGGAGGGTGGAGGTGGTGCAAGCATGGTGACCATAAGCTACTTGAATTTCAAGCTGCTTTGTGAAGCCAGAACTTTCTCATGGACTCTAACAGGCTTAAAATCTAAATAACATATTGTGTTCTTTGCAAGTGAAAGATTGTGATGACTTTTTGTTAGCTCACACAGGAAAAGAGTCTGTCACTAATGGCTCTTTATAAAAAAAAAGAAAGAAAGAAAGAAAGAAAGAAAGAAGGAAGGAAGGAAGGAAGGAAGGAAGGAAGGAAGGAAGGAAGGAAGGAAGGAAGGAAGGAAGGAAGGAAGGAAGGAAGGAAGGAAGGAAGGAAGGAAGGAAGGAAGGAAGGAAGGAAAGAAAGAAAGAAAGAAAGAAAGAAAGAAAGAAATCCTTCTAGAGAAAGAAGCCATAACTAGCCAGATTTTGGTGAAAAAGAAAAAAAGGCCTGACTCTGATCCTGTTTTGTAGAGAAACAAAAAAATCTGTCTGGGTTCTTTTTAGTGGGAGCTAAAAGTTTCACCACCCCATGACTCTCTTTTACATGAAAATGATAAAGCTGAGCAAATAAACAGTGATTTCTTTTATTATTATTTACAGAGGAGAATATTGCCATCAGAAATCACGTCTGCTAATGCTCTGGCCAAGTTCTCCTTAGAGATGGTAATTAATACAAGGAATGGGTGGAAAATTAGTATATACAAATAGCTATTCAGACATGGGGTGAAATGCTAACGCGGTGACCTTTAAATTTTCATTTTTCTTTATTTCTCTGAATGCTAATTAATGGATGTGTTCAGGAACAGGAGGAATTTTCATCCAAGTCCATCTCCCTGCTAAGCAGTATTTTTAAAATTTCTGGAGCTGAGTCTCAGAGAAGGGCTGATCCAAGCTTCCTGAGGCTGCCATCCCTGCTGCCACATTGTGGCTTTTCCACTAAGAGCAAAAGAAATGCCATCGTCCAGCAGCTCATTAGCATGGCTGTAACAGCCTCTGCAGTTAGCGAGGTAATTAGTTTCAGAGATAAGTGGAGGTTGGGGGAGGTTCAGCACAGAATGTTTATTGACTGCTGTCCTTGGACAACAGAACCACTGCCTGCTTGTTAAGGAGACCTGAATGATTGCCTGCCCAAAGCTTCAGGACCCTAGGAAGAAGCAATGTGGTAATTGGGGCCTTCCTTGAAGCAAAGGGCAAAGGTAACTTTGTAATTCAGGCAATAACCTTTAGAGTGATACCAAGGGATGCTTTCTGGAAAACATTGCCTTCATCCTGAGAGGGCAATAGACTGAATGTGAAAGCTGAGTTTGGATTGGGAATTCCTATCATCTTGGAGGAAGAAGACATAGCTCAGACTGAATGAAAATAAGTTGGAGTTATTAGGGAGAAACAACTTTGGGATTCGCTTTTATATGGGGAAATTTCTACAGGCATAGCCGTTCCATAGTGGAACTGTGGGGCTGTGAAAGCTCAAGCAGAGTTGGAGGGTCCCGTAATCCACTGTCTTCAATTTTCCTTATTTGTTAAAAAAGGGTATGCTACTATCTATTGTACAAGGTTATTATGAGGATTAGATAAATTAATATTATAATATCTGTAGCAAACTCCACATAAATCTTTGGCATTATTATCACTGTTATTATTTGTCTGTAAAGGATGTGCTAAGCGGGTTTGGACAGGAGATTGGACTACATGACCTCAAGATACCTCCACAGGTTTTAAGTCCTATGATTCAGTGGTTTAGTGGTGGAAGTATTTTGCACCCCACAAATTCTCTTGTGTGACTTTTTATTTAGGGCACACTGACCCACCTGTTCTAAAGACCCAGAAGATGTCTTTAGAACAGTACAGATCTTTCTGTCTGATTTTCTTGACCCACTTAGAACAATATAATACTGAAAGTTGTGAAATAGAGGGATCTTCCGTGTCTGTAATTTATGAACAACTGTAATTACAGTGAGAGCTTTGTGGTGACTCTCTCCTACTCAGCTACAGAAGGGACAGAGGGAGCAATACCTTATACCATCTCATTTTACCAATCAGAACCTTTGACCACTATCTCTGCCAACTCTTACCAGAGATGATATTCTAGATTCTTTACAGACCTCACTTTGTTTTGTGTTTTTCCCTGATGCCTGGACTTATTTATTTACTTATGTTATACTTTGTTCCTAAAAGGTTTTAAGCAAGACACTTAAAGTAACTTTGAATGTGCTTTGGAAGGTGTACTGAATTAAATTCTCTAGACTTGCCTCTTGCTGAAACATAGCTTTTAAGAGGATTTAAAATCATCAACTATATTGGCAGATTGTGGAGACAAAATGTAATATTTCTAAAAGCATATCATATGAGTGTGCTAGGGGCAGATGGTAGTATAGGAGGAGAGGGGAGTAAGAAAAAGAGAAGGACACTGAAAATATGACTTACAGTAGTTTGAAATTGTAGAAGGGGAAAAGGTCAAATGCAAGTGTCCAGTGGACACAGGTAACACAAGAGTCCCCATCGTTTCATTGATTTGTGTCCAAGTATGGTCCTTCTGATCAGCTCCTAGTTATTTTCCACTGGAACCATTAGATGCCACCACATAGGTGGCATTCAAAACATGACAGAGCTCATGATGAAAACAATGACAAAGAGAAGCCCTGCTTGTGCCAGATGCTGTACAAACATCATTGATTTTTATTTTTACTGGATGCCTGGTAAGGAAATTGAGATTCATAAAGACAAAACAACTTGCTCAAATCTAGTTAGTAAGTGGTGGGGTTGGTATCCCATCCTAAGAATGCCTAATTCCGAAATCCATGTTGCCTCTAACACTCTTGTCCTCTCTCATATAGACCTATGATCACCCAGCATCCAATAATACTGAAACTTGGGAAATAGAGGGGTCCTCCATGTCTGTAATTTATGAAGAACTGTGATTACAGTGGGAGCTTGTGATGACTCTCTCCCACTCAGATAGAAAGGGAAAGAAACGAGTAGTACCTTATACCATCTCATTTTGCCAGTCAGAATCATTGACCACTGTCTCTACCAACTCTTACCAGAGATGATATTCTAGATTCCTTACAGACCCCACTTTGTTTTGTATTTTTCCCTGTTTTTTTTCCCCCTGATGCCTGAACTTTCTGTTCCAAAAGAGATTCTAACTTTCTCACTCTGATAAAAGGAATCTGCAAAACCTTACAATATCATACTTAATAATGAAAGACTGAATGCTTTCCTTTCAGATCAGGAACAAGGCAAAGAGATCCACACACACCACTTCTATTCAAGATCATACAAGAAGTTTTAGTTAGTGAAATAAGAAAGAAAAATCAAAGACAAACAAATCAGAGAGAAAGCAATAAAACTGTCTTTATTTACAGACAACATGATCCTGTATATAGAAAATCCTTAAAAAATTGCAAAAAAACTGCTACAACAAATAAAAGAATTTAGGAAGTTTGCAGGATATGAGGTTATTACAAAAAGTCAACTGTATTTTTATATACTCTCAATGAAAAATCTGAAAATGAAATTAAAGAAATAATTCCATTCAAAATAGCATCAAAAATAGTAAGAGTAAATTTAACAAAAGAATCCAAAGCCTCCACATCATAATATTTACAATGTCCAGAAAAAAAAAAAAAAGACAATCAATGAAAATTTATCCCAAGAAGACCTAGATGTAAGAATTCTCAGTCAAGGAGATAATATAACTATGCACTGCAAAGTAATGGAAGATAGACTTATAAATAAAAAAAAAAGCAAACTCACCAAAGAAGGCAAAACACTTTTTAAAAAATCAAATGAAAATTCTAGAATAAAAATAATAGATACAACAAAAAATTACTAGATGGACTTAAGTGCAGAAGAAACATGATAGAGAAGAGTCAATGAACTTGAAGATGGATGAAGAGAGAGAAAAATAATTGAATGAACAGAGACTCAGAAATGTGGAGCAACAACAAAGGATCTAACACATGTGTAATTGGATCCCAGAAGGAGAAGAGAGAGAAAAATGGGGCAGAAAAATGTTTGAAGAAATAATGGCAAAAACTTCTCAAAATTGGTGAAAGGCTTTCATTTCCTACTGCCTATGGTCAGGGACGTGTGTAGTTCTCTTTGCTGTCGTTAGCCTTGGTGCCTTAGGATAAAACCCAGGAAAAAACATTTAAAGCACTTTAAACAGTACCTGGTACAAAATAAAAATAAATGTTCAATGCATGCTATCTATTTATTGTTGCTTTTGGTGTGTGTGTGTGTCTGTGTGTCTATGTGTGCGCATGTGCACACACTTCAATTTTCTTAGAAGGCAGAGAGACAAAAATTCACCAAATTTTGGTGACATTGTTGAGCCTCTGGCTCAAACCAATCTTGAAGGCCTTCCAACTTCTGAACTAGTTGGGATGAGGCTTCTTGATGCTTTTCCTACTTTGAGGGTTCCTAACTGGTACTCAGAGACAGTGTGATTTAACTTTATGTGAAGGACAGTTTTAGAGGGATCATCCTCACCATCTACATGGGGTTTGAATTTGTGCCTCATATAATTATACACACAAAATGAAATTATAGACTCCACAGGACAGGTGACTCTCCCTAACTTCTGCCATCCTTTATCTTTTGCTAATGGGTATCGCAGTAGGCACCTAACCAAACCCTCTGGCTCCAGGCTTGTCCTATATCTTAATCATCCTTCACATAGCTGCCAGAGTTTTCTTTAAAATAGAAATGTGATCATTTTACCTGTGCATAGGCACACACATCCATGCTTAAAATCTTTCCATAGTTCCTGATTGCCTACTAGATTTCATTCAGACTTCTTGGCACAGTCCATGTGATCCTTAACACTGACCTCAGCCTCCTTTTCATTTTTGTCTCCCAGGACCCTCCCCCACAAATATGATGGTCACTCTATCCTGAACATATGATGTTCTTGAATGTCTTCAAGCCTTTGTATGTGCTATTCTCCATGTCTGCAAGGCCTTTCTCCTGCTTTCTGTACTGCGGAACTCTTCTTCATCTTTGAAGACCCTCAACTGAAACATTATTTGGTTATAGAACATTTCTTGATACCCTCTGGCAGAGCAATTAGGATATGATTTATTATAGAGATTTGACTGTACACTTTTGTGGAAGCTAGTTGGTGAAACAGACTGTGGGAAGTTGTCATGTCTGCCTTCAGGGCTGGCAGTTGGAAAGGTAAGGTGGGAAAGAACAAGATGGAACCTGAGTTGGGCCTATGAGGATGAATTGGAACCTGTGTTGGTCTTTCGCCACCTTGAGGTCTCCAAATTTGATGCTGTAGGTGTCTTCTGTAGGAGAAACTGCTGAATTTTGTCGTGAAGCTTGATGTGCATCTAGAGAAGCTAAACGAGGATGCCGCAGGAGTTGGAGTTGTGAGTTCAGCTGCCGCTGCCGTCACCACCACCAGGTAAGCCAGCAGATATGCGACCACATAGGTGAGGTGTCACAGCACCCCTTGTCCTGCTCCAACCCTCTGAGGGTAATAAGAATATGGCTGTTTCACTTTTCCGTCTTCCAAAATTTCCACAAAACAGTTCTCATGACCCATGCTAACCTGGAACTGCAGAGGGAAGAGAATTCTGAGAAACACAAATCCAGCAAAACTGAGCCGACAACGTACAAATTCATCACATCCACACATCTTCCTTTTACAAGAATAATAGTTCTTTGCAGATATGTTTCCACCATCATGGTATAAATTCTTTGGAGCAAGGAACATGTCTCATTTATACTTGTATCTAAAGTACCCAGCATGTAGTTAGCGCTTATCAACGTTCAATAAAACAACCAATAAAAATAAAATTCTTACACATAGCAACTTAACACTAAGTATTATGATCTGTTTCATTATTGTTATTTCTTACATGTATTTCTTAGTGGTTGAAAAACTAGTGTTTGGCATTTGTTCATATAGCCACCTGAATAGAATTCTGGAAAAGAGGGATTTCTTAACATATATACTGGTATTGAATTCCAGAGGGGAATAAACCTACTTCATTGGTGAATTTTGGTGGGGTGCTGCCTCTGGGATGAGAGAGTAATGCATTCCTTTTGTAATGCATTGCAAAGCTTTCCAAAGAGGTGGCAAAGGTTAATTATTTTAAACATTTGGAACTTGGCAACAAGTAGGGTGGAACAAACATACTGCCTAGACATATGCTGTAGAATATGCTAATACTCCATAAAGCTCTCTCTGTCTATAGTGGTTTACGCAGAAAGCTGAACATATGGCAGGCTTTGTTTGGCTTTTTCTCTGGAATCATCTGTCAAGACATGAGCTGCCACCTAATTACGCACTCACATTCTACTACACATTTTCCATTTTTGGTCTGATTTCTCAAAGCCTTCAAACACACATTTTTTAAAACTTATTTTTTTAAAAAATTAATTATCTGACCTACAAAGAGGTGTGGGTGTTTTCTGGGAGACACTTGTAAAGGGCCAGGACTGTGGACTCCATTTCCTGGCTCTTGGAGTCTTTATGTTATCAAGGCGACATGTGTCTTAGATTGATCACCCTACTACAAAGAAAGGGGAATGATGGGAACTACTAGGATAAACCTTTTATGTTTGTTAAGCACCTATGACAGATAAGCATCAGTATAGCAAAGTTTCTCTAAGTATAGAACCCACTGGGTGAGGTGAGAAACAATTTAAAAGTGTAGGTCTTTCCTTTGGATCAGATATGCAAATGATACATAAGTTTATATTTTCTTTTTTTTCAATTTATTGGGGTGACAATTGTTAGTAAAATTACATAGATTTCAGGTGTACAACTCTATTACATCATCTATAAATCCCATTGTGTGTTCACCACCCAGAGTCAGTTCTCCTTCCATCACCATATATTTGATCCCCCTTATCCTTCTCTCCCATCTCCCACCCCCTTACCCTCTGGTATATACTTTCATTTTTACTTACAACTAACAGCCACTGTCTAGTAATCTACAAAATGAATTATTAAGGTTTATTGAAATTTGATAATTAAGGTTTATTGAAATTTGATATTTATAAATTAAACACATTAGGAGAACTAAGGCATAACAGTTATTCTACTAAAACGTCTTGATTATTTTGAAAAGCTCCTTTTGGTCACAAGACCCTACAAAGAATTGGAATTCTTGAAAACTTTGAGAAAGAATGAGTGTTGATTTGGGGGTGGTTGTAGTTTCTCTTTGTCCTCCTAGTATTTATTAATCAGCTCGTATCTGTAGCTTTTATTTCTGTTAAAAGTTTATTTTTGTGTATATAATACTGCATAGTTTTTCGGTTTCTATTTAGCTCCTCTCCAATTCTTGTGTTAATTCAGTTCTTTTTTCATCAAAAAGTAGGAATAGGTGGCATTAGTAGCATGCATGCTTTTTCGCTTTACTTAAGAAGGGCTCGCTCAAATAAGTTAGTAGTCCACTGCTGTAGAGAGATTACAAATTACAGAATAATCCGAGGATAGGGAGCCGGAGACTTGTACTGTTGGGAGTCAGTTTATTTTCATGGTTATCATTTATGCTGACGCTTTTCCATGTAGTAATTCTTTACAAAACCAACATTGGTAATAAAATTGTCTTTCCAATGCAGCAGCATTCTGCGTCTACACCACACTTTAGGGGGAGCAAGGAATGGACTAGCCTTTAGCATCTTGTGTCACACTAGGAGAGAGAGCTGAATGAATGGCCCAGAGTAATACATGCTCTGTCACGCCTTGCTGCTTAAATATTTTACAACTTTTAAGCTCTATTAAAGGAAGTGATGTCAAGAGTATTTAGTGGAGATAGCTTCTAGCAGTGACTTTTTATTAAGAAAGATGACACCAATCATCTAGCTGATGATGGAGTGAGAGCAGATATTACCCTGCTGAAGATGGGCTTATTATCTCAGGCCCTGGAATGCTTGGCTGTTGTTAGAAATGGTTGGGCAAAAGGGGACAGGAGAATTGTCATGCATGACTCAACCATAATGTTTGTGTCTGGTTTCCTTAGTGGAGAGACATTGACGTAGGCAATGATCTGTGACTGGCACAGTTTTTATTTTAGTAAATGCTAATCTTTATTATGTTTGAGGAGAATCCACTACTCACAGAACATGGTGCATTCTACTGGGGGTGCCAAAAAAATGTACACACTTGACTTGTATCACCTTTTGTTATCGGTATATATTGAGTATTACAATTTTAGTACAGTTTTTTTCCTTTCTTAAAATGTGTCTACATTTTTTTGGCATGCTCTGTATACCCTCTCTCACCAACTATCTTATGTGCTGATTGAAGGCAAAAATGTCTTTACATTTCTTTAGTCTCCTTTTCAGGATCTCATTCCAGGCCCTGCATTCGTCATGTGCTGGACTGACTTAGGGGCCCACAAGAGTTTTAGGAGCCCATGAAAAGTTTTCAATTTCTTTTAAAATCGGAAGAAAAAAACCCAAACTTTTGGGTTAAAGAAAATGTTTTAATACATAATATATTTATCTTTATACCAATGCAGTTATTGAATACAATTTGTAATAATTTTTTTTTTTTATGGAGGATTGGACCCACAAAGACAGAAGTGCTTGGGGTCCCCATGAAAGCACAATGCAGTCCTAAGTGAGCATGCCATTAATGCTTATTGATGAATTGAAAAATAATGTTGGGATGCTTCAATGTATCTCTCTGAGGATTCAATTATGTTCATGTTCTCTGCAGGAAGGTTCATGAAGCAGGCAAATAGCACTCATGGTGAGCCAGGAGACCTGAAATTGAGACCTACCTCTTTTACATCGACTCTTGAGACACTGGGAAAGTCACTTAGGCTCCTGGATTCTATTTCCTCACCCCTAAAAAAACAAGTTTGAATTCAATTTCTAGGCTTTTCTAAGTTAGACCTTATATTATACTAATCTAGAACAGACAGCAAAGGACTGAAGTTCCTTCATGGAAAAATTTTAGACAGATGGCAAAAGTAAGATGTATTTGTTATTTCGTGAGCTCGTAGTACGTCCTCAATAAACAGTTGTGGAATAGAGAACTTTAATGGTGTTGGGTTCCTGCAAAAACTTTTGCTCTCAATCTCTGACCACAGGGTAGATTCTTAATCATCTAAGATGAGATTTAGAAGGCAGATGATCGAGCCGTATATTCTCAGGTTCTCCTTTCTAAACCTGTGATTCCTTCTTGTTGGAAAAACTTGTGCTCTTATTTCCTGGCCAGGCTTAAAGATGTTTGTAAACTGACAGCCTGTCATTGGATTCAAACTTCAGTTGGCAACAGGATTGGCTGTCCATGAGCCCCATGAGTTCAGGTTGGCCTCCTCAAATGACAGTATCCAAGGTAAAGGGGCTCACCTGCTCAGCTCACTCTTCCTTGGCCCACATAGTGCTTGCAAGCCTGAGCCCCAGAGAGCCTTCTGCTACTGAGAGTTGTGGCCTGGGCAGAACTGAAGGTCAGCCAATCCCCAGGTTTTTTTTCATAACCGTGATGGGAAGACAGATATATTGAGTGACAGGAGTACCCCCCTCCCCGCCACACATCCCTAACAGCTCCCTAAACCCTCTTTGCCACCCACTGAGGGCATAAAGGATGATTGCAATAGAAAGCTCAGATACCCTCCCATCCAGATTCCTGAAAATTAATCTTAAAAAACCTAGGAACAGGTCTGAGTTTCTAAACTATTATCTTTCTTAAAACAACATTGATAAGAGCATATGGACAAACACCCTGCTCTCTAAGATCCTAAACATCCCAAAGGAAAACATCACCTAGGAAGGAAATCTGGTGAGCATTACTTCATTAAAATATTGTTCTAATGTTGCCTTAGAAGACAGTAACAATAGCATTAAAACTCTGGACCTTCTTCAGAAAATATACTGCAAAGAGTCATGACCCATGTCGGCTCATGACTGGGACCTCAAAGATGAGCAGTGAACCCAGAATGGGGTGACCTGGGGCTAAAGACAGATTCTCCTCAGGTAGGGTTGCCTGATCAGTGCAGTAACTTTAAAGTTATACTATTTCAATCTATGAAAGCTCTCATTTGTGTGAGAGGAACTCTGGACCATATATTAGCTTGTGTAATCCACGCAAGGAGAGGAGAGATATTCTCTCCATTTTACGCAGTAAGGGGAGAGCTGAGGCTCAATCCTCAGTGCATAGCACTACATTCACTTGTAGAGAGAGCCTGTTATCCTATCTTCTGGTTTGCTATTAGATCTGTTTTGACAAGAACAGATAGACGAAGGTTGATCCACTGGGGAGAGAGCTGCCTAGTTCCAAATTCTATACCTTGATTGATTACCCAGAGAAGATTCAGAAAATGCTGGAAGTAACTTCTCAATCTCAAGGATGTTTTACATAGAAAATGAATTAGGTTGTCTTTGCAGAGCACACACAGGGAAAACTCATAAATGATGTGTCTGCTTTTCTTTCATGGCCATAATTCTAGTTCTTATTGTGAGTTTTTTTCTTAACACCTCTTAATCTGTATAATATAAACAAATGCTTTCATGCTATCATCAGTTACTAGATATGTTTTTAATTATTCAGTTGAACCTGAAAAATATAAAGTCAAATTGGATATTAATGACCAGAAGCTGAACTCTTTTATCTTCACAGACATTTTCAAAAATTGCTCTTCATCTCTGAAACTTTGCATCGTTAAACTTCTGATTTTAAACATTTTACTGTCTTTCAAGTCCTGATTAGATAGAGTGGCATTCTGACTTCTGTGTTTGTATTCAGTCAATATTATTCCTATTTTCTATTTCATCATCTCCTATTCTTATAAGTTTCTTTAGACAATGGGAAGCTCAGCTTTTTGCCAGTGATTTCTGTCAGACTCTGATCAAAACAAAGGTCCTTGTTGACTATTTGTGTCATAATAGACAGAGTTGCAGAGAGTGCAAAATAATAGGAAGCAAGGCATACAACGTAATGGGAAATAAAAACAGACCAAAGATTGAAATATAAAGTCTGACAGTTACGTATGCGAACTCATCCTAGAAAAAGTGCTCATACCTCATTGCTGAATATCACTATGGTCACCTTCGAAGTACTCCCCTTGGGAAGCTTTGCACCAATGTCAGTGCCTCGTCCACCCTTCAAAGCAATTTTGGAACTCTTTTTCTGGAATGGCCATCGGAGCTATTATCGTATTACCCTTGATGTCCTGAATATCATCAAAATGTCTTCCTTTCAATATTTCCTTTATCTTCAGGTAAAGAAAGAAGTCATTGGGGGTCAGGTCAGGTGAGTAGGGAGTGTGTTCCATACAGTTATCTGTTTACTGGCTAAAAACTCCCTCACAGACAGTGCCGTGTGAGCTGGTGCATTGTCGTGATGCAAGAGCCATGGATTGTTGGTGAAAAGTTCAGGTTATCTTACTTTTTCAAGCAGCCTTTTCAGCACTTCCAAATAGTAAACTTGGTTAGCTGTTTGTCCAGTTGGTACAAATTTGTAATGAATAATCCCTCTGATATCAAAAAAGGTTAGCAATATCGTTGCAACATGTTCTCAAACTTAATTGTCACACATCGTATTACAGCCTTAATAGCAACAGGCATTCTAGAAATTTATATTATAAATGAGAATACCAAATGGATATGGCATCTGAAAAAAATTGAAATATATAAATATTTTCTTATTGCTATTACCTGGCTGTCATTTCTTCCTTGATCTTTAGTGAATGCCAGAAGTGGGAATGGGAAGGAGCCAGAATTTATTGATCAAGTGCTAGATACTCTACTAGGCACTTTCCTTGCTGTATTTCATTGATTTTTATGATTATCTCAAGAGCTAGGTATTTTTATTACCATTTTCCAAATATAGAAACTGAGGTTCAGAGATAGTAAATAACTTATTTAAAGTTACACAGTTAGAAAGTAAGAAAAACCCTATTTACTCAAGTTAGTTTTATTCAGAAACTTATGCTCTCTCCCGTCTCTCTGCTGCCTTCAGGAGAGAAATAGGCTGGTGAAATATGCATATTCATTCAGTAATGAACGCATGGGATCCATGAATTATTATGTTCATACTATTGTAATTTTATTATATTATGCACTATATATAGTATAATATACAAATTATAAAAATAATTATTTTTTGTTTATTATTATATAAATAATTATTACTAGGTGTTTATTATTATGTAAATAATTACTGCTAGGTGTTTTTCTGGGGGTCAAGGGTCATTCTATCATTAATGAAATGTCCACAGGAGCTACAGGAGTAATATGATACTAATATACCTAATTGCAATCCAACAAGGGCCCTGGGAGGTCAGAGCGTGGAAAGCCTGCCTCTACCTGGGAATATCAAAGAAGGCTTCAGGGAGAAGGTGACTTTTGAGATGGCCTTTGCAATATGGGTTGGATTTGAACTTGTGAAAATGAGGGAGAAGGCATTCCAGGTAAAGGGAATGGTGTGAGAAACAGAAAGAAAAACTACACTTTAGTGGGTGTCTTAGTCTGCTCAGGCTACTGTAACAAAATACCATAGACTGGGTGGTTTAAACAACAGATGTTTATTTCTCACAGTTCTGGAGGCTGGGAAGTCCAACATCAAGGTGCTATTGGATTCCAATCTTGGTTAGACTCTTCCTGGCTTGTAGACAGCTGCCTTCTCTCTGTGTGCTCACACAGTATTTTGCCAGTGCAAGCATGCAGAGAGTGTGAGAACTCTGGTATCTCTTCCTCTTCTTATAAGGGCACTAATTCCATCATACGAGCAACACCCTCATGATCTAATCTAAACCTAATTACCTCCCAAAGGCCCCACCCTCAAATACCGTCACATTGGGGGTTAAGGTTTTAACATATGAATTTGGGGAGGATACATTTTCAATCCATAACAGTGGGTATCCACTAGGTACAAGGAATGTTGCATATGTCACTTCATTCAATTCTTGTAAGAACTCTATTGGATGTTGTTTGTTCCATAAGCATACAAGACACAAAAACTTCAAGCTAAACTCAACACTCTGTCCTCTCACTCATTTCCTATATGTCTGTTCAGGTAAATGACATCACTATCTATTCTGTGGCCTAAGCCTGACTCCTGCTCTTAAATCTTAACTCCTCCCCCCTGACTCACTACCTTGTTAACCCTATTGATTCCACCCTCTAAACATCTCTGGAATTCACCCAATTTCCTGGACGCTGGCTGCCCCTGTCCTGGTCCTGGCCACCATCATCTCTTATTCTCCACTGCAACCACCTTCTATTAGCTGACCTTGCTGCTTCCAATCTTGCCTTCCCATCCCATCCTCATTCAATCCTTCCTCCACATAGCCACTAGAGAGATCATTGTAGAATGCAGATTTGGCCACATTCTGTTCCTGATTAAAACCCCGTGAGTGCTCTTCATTTCGCTTAGAATAAAAGATTCCTAAGCAAAGCTTAAAGAGCTCTCATGATCTGGCTTCAGCTTCCTTCCTCAGCCTCATCTTGGACCATTCTCCCATCTCACATCCATCCTCCAGACACTCCAAATGTCTTTCAGTTCCCTGTTCTGCATCTCCCTGTGACTGCTTCCCCACCTCCCCCTTGACCGGCACCAAAGTTGGCCTCCCATCTCTCATTCCTCCTCTATAACCCAGAGGAGGGGCTCCAGGATAGCAAGGGCCAGGTCTATTTGCTCACCAATCAATATATTTCAAACGAATAAATTGATTTTTAAATACTGAGGCACAGAGAGCTTAAGTGATGTTCTCAAGGTTAAATAACTGGTTAGTGGTAGAATTGGGGATCTGAAAAAAAATTGTATTCAAATCAAATGCTGTTCTCACAGTGTCATGGTGTCTCTCATAAATGGGTGAGTGTAAGGCATTCAGTAATTCATTTTGGCTGGATCATAGCACACACATAAGAGGGGAATGGGAAACAAAATGGGAAAAGAACGCTTTAATCATATTGCTTGTGGCCTTGTGCTCTGTGTTAAGGAATAAGGATTTTATTCTGCAGACATTGGGGAATCATAGATGAGCACAGAAGTGACAAGAGCAGAGTAATTAGGTTTCCTCATGCCTTTCAAAAGTGAAAGTGAGGGCAGAGGAACACAAGAAAACTTTGGGGCTTTTTGCCACGATCTTCATCTATAAAACAATACTACCTACCTCAGATGATTTTTGTGAAAATGAAAATAAATAATGCATGAAGAAATGCTGTGTCGCCGTGTACCTCTTTATAAATGTCATTATAGGTTTTCTTCTTTTAATGTTTGTTAAAGGAGCTGTTCAGCTTTGTAGCTACTTCTAGAAGATTCTGAATGGACCCTCTATGGAACCATTCTTTACATGTGGTGTTGAGGTTATAAATGAAGCTTTCAAGCCACTAGGACATTACATACCTGTTCCAGGAGGCAAGGGAAGCCACTGACTGGAGCTGCTGAAAATTTTCCAGGTGACAAACTGGGGTGGGGACAGAAAAGGGGGAGGTGCTGCTATTGATGGGCAATCCCCCACTAGGAACAGCTGTGAAAAGACACTGCTGGCAACCCCTGTGAGGGGAAGCAGCTGGGAACCAGCATTGGAGCACACCGGCCCTCGTGGACAAGGGGGCTCATTGCTTGAAGGCCTCTGGCCTGTGCTGTCTCCCCAGCCTGATTTACTGTGAAGGGAAAGGAGGGCTGGAGTAATTATCTGCTCATTACCAAGAGGGCAACTGGAAATAAGTGTTTTGATGTAACTACTAATGGTAGCTATTATTATTAACTACTACTACTACTACTACTACTACTACTACTACTACTATTTGACTGAAGAGTAAAAGACTCTTTAGGAAGAGTTTCTTTAGGAAAGTGTACCTGGAAACAGGACTGCTTGTAAGAATAGCTCCTTTGGCCGCGGGAGCTGAGAGTTTTGTAGGTGGTCGTGGGAGTGAACTTGGAACTCAGGTCATTTGAGGAAGCCTCACTAAGGGATTGTTTTCATGTACTTCTCTTGGACCCGCTGTTTGGAAAAAGGCACAGTGGACTCTTCAGAAGCTCTGGCAGACTGAGTCAAGCCCTGGACTTGAGAGAGATACTTGCGGGATTTCTGTCACCTTTACTTGTTTCCTAGTGGCATTAAGAACTGCATGCAAAGTTAGAGAAACCAATGTTCAGGAACAGGAGATTAACTTGCGCCTCTTGTACACCCAAGCACCACAGCACAATCTGCAAATACATGGTGAATTAGCCTGCACCAACTAAACTGCTTTCCCTAGGACTCAGATCTGGACTGTATGTTTTCTTGGCACAGTGTGAAGCTGGTGAGGTGGAAAGGCACTGGAGCACACGTCTGATGTTGTGAGTTCTATTCCCAGCTCTTCTAAGAATAAACTGACATGAATGATGTCTACAACCGATCAGTTTTCCAGATGGTACTCAGGGAGTTTTTCTAGCATCTTGGCAATAAATATGACTCATCATCTAGTCTAACAGGTCCTCTCATGTAAAAGCTGAACGTATAATTAGGACAAAAACTCTTTTCCACAATTTTTCAGAAAACAAAATTATAACACTTTGCCAAGGAGAAAAGGTTACCTATGGACGTCACAGGCATGATTTCCCTATGCTCCCTGTAAAAAGAAGCCATCAGTGGAGCTGATTCAAAATTACCCCCATTACAGAGTGTCCCAAACCCACATGGGCTTAATATGATTACTTCTTTCAGTCGAATTGAACTTCTTTGCAAATACGACTGAGAAAGCTGCCCTTTAATTTGGATCTAGTTTAAATTGTTTAATGAAGCCCCTTTCTCAGTTAATTGCACATTAGTTTTAAGAATGAATGCAAGGGCTTCATGTGCCACATCATAGCTGAGCCGCGTCTGCAGCCAGCAGCAAAAGCAGCTGACATTCTTGAAGAGACAGGTCAGTGGTCTGGTCTGAACCTCCGGCCTGGGAAAACCATTAACAAACAACTTGAGTTTTATTTTTAATTTGATACACTGTGTTGAATGCAAAATGTATGGGCATTTCGAGAGGCCGTTTGCTCAACCATGGGGAATGGCTGTAATCCCAGTGGGTTTATCTTGCAGGCTCAGAAGCCTGCTGATATTTCCTGGTGGGTGTCTAAGGGAGTAGGCAGCAAAATGCAGAGAATCCCTGCAAATAAAGCCTTGTGAAGCAGCCCTTTGATTAGACTAGAACAGGCTGCTTTATCCCTGAGGCTGTGAGTTGGGCTGTGGGTGAAGTGCCAAATCAGCTCTTGCCTACTTTGTGACTATTGGGTCACAGCAGGAATGCAGGAGACAGAATTTCAAAGACCCCTGCCTAGCGCTGGTCTAGTTATGGAAATGTCACCCTGAGAAAGGGGGAAAGAGAGCAGAGGTGTGCTGAGGGAAATCCACCTCTTGATGCTCACTGGCTAGTTTCCACATTCTCTTCCTTCACCCAGCAAACAGTTCTTGAGTGGCTAAGATAAGGTCTCTGACCTGGAAAAACTAATTTTGGGGCGGCATGATTCCCATCCAGATAATTAAGGCATGAAATAGAAATTGTGATGCTGAAAATATATAGCAAGTTCAGAGGGAACATGAAGGACAATGGGACTCAGGATTTGGGAATGCCAACTTATCGTTGCAAACATACGGCACGTCATGCGCTATGCTAAATACCAATGCTGGGCACACAGGAGTGGTCTCGCCTGCATGGAGTTTCCAGTCTAACAATCCAAGAAAAATTCTGAGAGACGCGTTTCACGTGTAGAAGAAAGAAAAGAGAAAAGGAAAGGAAATGGGAGAAGACACAGAAACTTGGAAAAGCATGGAGTGCTGAGATAATCACAAGAAACTTTCTCTGTGTGTGTGTGTGAGAGAGAGAGAGAGAGAGAGAGAGAGAGAGAGAGAGAGAGAGAGAGAGAGAGAGAGAGAGAGAGAGAGAGAGAGAGGATGAGCGCAAGAGAAGTCAGGATGTCTGAAGCTACCTTTGAAGGCTTTTGTGTGCCAGGCCATCGAGTTTCTTTTTCATTCTGTAGAAACTGAAGCCAAAGAAAGATTGAAACGGGGACATTTCAACATATCGTCCACATTCTAGAACTATTACTCGAGCAGTCAGAGAGAAAGGAGGAAGGGTCTAACACAAGGTGGCTATAGCCCGAGAAGGAGAGCATCCAAGGACGCAGTGTTTAACCATTTGAATTGCCTCAGAAAGGTCAAGGAGTACAACAATCTAAAACAAGTTTGTCAGTTAGGAGGTCAGTGAGGACCTTCCAGAGGGTGCTCTGGGTACAACACGTGGCCCCGGTTTAAAGAGTAGTTTACAGGGAAGCAAAGCAGAGGCTCCAATTGTCCAGAAAACAGTCGCTGTTTTGTGGTTGTTGTTCAGCCCAGTGAGTGTGGTTTGCTTTGTAAGGAAAAAAACCCCAAGGATAACAAGAGTCCCGATGGTCTCCAGTGACCATGATGGTCCTTGAGAGTTGTATTTTGATTTGCAATTGTGTTGGCATGAGGCTTGTCCTTTTAACTATGAGGATCCCAGCAGTCTCCGAGGCAGCCTTTGTTCGGCTCAGTTTGTGTTGCCTGCTTTCTTGAGTTTGCACAGAGTATCCTGATTTTAGTTTTCAGAATGCCATTTACACATCATTCCCATGTCCACAGTTATGTTTCTCATCTTCTGAGGATGGACCCGGGAACACCTTCCCTGAGTTCTAGTGGGCAGGGAAGAATTCTCAAATGCTATACAAAATCCCATTGAAAAGTCTATAAAAGTGCAGTTACACCCCAGGGGCCCTATCCTGTGATTGCCAGTTCTGTTTCTCCACCCAATGATAGAGCCAGCCTGTTTTTGTGACATTGTGACCCAGCTGGCTCTTTGGTATAATCAATGTTTCCATTCTTTTCCAAAATAAACATGTTGACGGTCATTTGCAAACAGGGAAATGAAAGTTTTCCATCCCTAGGTGCAGTGCATATATTTTTGAAAACAATTTAGCAAAGGAATTTAATCTAATCTCTGGCTGCTTTATAATTTGTCGAGGGCATTAAACTTTAGAAGGTAATTTTTTTTTTTTCTTTTAGATTCAGTTAAATTCTCTCCACTTCTCCCCACCCTCTTCAGGCTTTGTTTAGAATTATCGAGCAGAATGGCTTGAGGAGAATAGGACCTTATTGTATCACATTTCGGGAATGAGCCATGAGGAAACAAGAGCCAAGCCTGGAAATGAAAACGTCCTTGTAAATGACCAACAGAAGATAGGAGTTAAAATACACAACTGTTGTGGTGCCAGAAAATTGTCTGCCCTTCTTGAACAAACTAGGGAATGGTATTTTGCATTTATACCAGGTTTTTAAAATAATAAATGTCATTCTCCCTGCTCAAATGAAATGTAATTTCATAACTCTTTGAGGATAACCCTACCTTTTTGTATCCATAGAAATGAATAGCTTGATACCCCCTGAAAAGCCCAGATACTGTACCTGGTTATTGTAAACAGGGTTTGCTGAGTCTGGATTGTTAGTAATTTAATTTCAGAAAGAAATGTCTGATTAAGAGTTGTGCAGACGTCATGATCAAAGCTTACTTCTAATTCATCGAGGGTGTCAGAGGCAGGCAAGCTGTTTTTGCATCCACTGGGCTAAATTAGTACCATTATCACTTCAGTAAAGCTTAGGTATTACTGTGTTCTCTGCTAAAGAAACCAATTATAATATCTGCTGGACGGTATATTAAATGACGCTATTTAATTAAAGCCTAATCTCTCTCTGAATGAACGATATTTTAAATTATTGTACATTATTTCATTCAATTACTGCAAACCTCTGTCCATTTTTAAATGTGGAAAAAACTCATTTGACACCCCGACGGCTGGGGAGAATAATTGCTGTTCTGTGTTGTGTTCGGTGCTCAGTGCCCAGTAACAGTCAATCCAGGACATACATCGGTTCAGGAGCTCTTTCAGTTTTAAAATATTTCAGATTTGTTTCTCAAGCCTCTAGGCAGCAAAGAGCCCTATTCTATGATTGCCAGTGGTTACCTCCAAGGACTGAGGGTTAATGGAGACCTCTAAAAAGAATATGTTTAGAGGAATAAAGCCATTAAAGAAACACAATTCCCATGCCAGGACCAGAGCTGTATAACTGACAGGATAGCAATTCATTTCGAATGAGTATCTCGTAAGGGAATGCAAGAATTAAAATGGACTCGACAGTGAACTCAAGAGATAACCTCTAATGTAAAGAAAAATTCACTTGTTAGGAGAGATGAGTTAAAAAGAGGTAACTTTAAAAAATAAAAAGATAGGGGAGAGCCAAATGTGATGGATTTTCTTCCTTGTAGTCATTTAATTTAAATGGGAAAATGTTGGCACACATTTGAGTAGCAAAGAGCAAGAACCACTAGCCAAATCTCGATATGCTTCTTCTATAGCTTCATAATGTTAAGGAATATAATGTGGATATTGTGTTTGTCAATCTATTGGGTCATCTATAACATCCCAGGAAGAAAAATAGCAGCAATGTATCCCAGATAGTATAGGAATGCAGTGTACAACCCCGACGGTGAGTGGGAAGGTTAGAACTTAAGCCTAGGACCTCGTACTATGCTTTCTTCACATTAAATCCTTTGCAAATTTATTTTAATTCCCTGAGGCCATAATCCTAATGTGTGAAATTAATGGTACAAAGTCAAGCTGATCTATGTCTTTTGGCCAGTCCTTGGTAAGTATGGCCTGTTTGAGTCCAGATTTTGACCTGAGTAATGCAGGTGGTCCTCGCCAGTTATAAAAATGACCAAAGCACAGGGCAGGTGTTCTCCACGCATACATCAGCTTGGTCTATTTGTGCACCTTCATGGGTTTTGTTCCTTTGATGTTCTTTTTTTTCAAGATTATATTTTTTAGACCGATTTTAGTATCACAGCAAATGTGAGAGGAAGGTACAGAGAATTCCCATATATCCCCTCCCCACACATCCATAGCCACCTCCATTATCTACAGACCTCATCAGAGTGATACATTTGTTATAATTGATGAACCTACATTGACACATCATAATCACCCAAATCTATAGTTTACCTTCGGGATCACACTTGGTGTTGTGCGTGCTATGTGTTTGGACCAATGTATAATGGACCACGTATATCTACCATGATAGTATCGTAGAGTGTTTACACTGTCCTAAAAATCTTCTGTGGTCTGTGTATTCATCTCTCCCCAACCTCCACCCCACCACTCCTGGGGATCATCAATTTTTTTTACTGCCTCCACAGTTTAGCCTTTTCCAGAATGTCATATCGTTAAAATCATACAGTATATAGCCTTTTCAGATTGACTTCTTTCACTTAGTAACGTGCATTTAAGGTTCATTCGTAGCTTTTCATGGCTTGATAGCTCATTTCTTCTTAGTACTGAATAACATTCCATTGTCTTGATGTACCACAGTTTATTTATCCATTCTGGTATTATATTTTTTGAAGACATCTCTTAATTTTATATAATTGTCAACTATCTACTACTAGGAAACATGCCATGTCCAAGGCATTGGGCTTGTTATTATGGCTAGAAATTGGTCCAGTATAACACAGAGGTTCAAGGTGTGCATTTTAGAGTCCCTCATTCATGGGTTCATTTAGCAAAGATTTACTAATCCTTAATGATTGTCAAGATAGGAAAGAGACCCTGGAAAACTCAAATTCATATTCCCAGCCCATCTTTGCTAACCGTATAGCACTGAGAAAGTGACTTTCCTCACGTGTATTGTGAAGTTAATAATACACCCCCTCCCATGGGATGACTGTCAAAATTAAGACAGTAATTTCAGTATCTACCACATAACAAATACTCAGATAATAGTTAATATATAATGATGTTGCTCTATTTAAGTCGGTGCCACTTATTTCCCAAGGATTATAGTTTGGCTCAGAGGCAGGACATAAATAAACATAGTTAATTATTATTTTATTGAAAGTCATACTTATGAACCAGCAAAAGTTAATGCCAGTTGTGTGGGACACTCTAGCACACCTTAGCCTCTGCATACACACATATGCAGAGACACAGATATAAGCATACTTTCTGTCGAGGATGCTTCATAATTGGCAATGGCAGTGGAGTGCTCTCGGCGCTGGCAGAGTCTCCAGGATCAGGCCTGGGATTATTAGATGTAATCATCAGGTTGAGTTACTTATACAAAGCCCATTATTTGCCATCTGCTATTTGGAGATGTGCCCTTAGGGCCCGCTTGGATACCAGCCCATTGCTGTGCAGCAGGGGGAAATGTTGCAGTCCAAATAACTTATCTCCTGGGTTTCAAATTCTAATGTGAGAAAGGACTGTCAAATAGATGCTCTGTCTTAATGATAAAGCAGACAATGAGCAGTCATTGTCCTTACAGGCAGAAACAGTGGAGAGGACACACATGTTAAGACAGAGAGCTGAAGAATAAAATATTTAGAAAACTTAAACTTGATTCAAAGATAGATTCAGTAGAAATTTAGCTAGGTGGGAGAAGAAAGTCCTTTTCAGGTGTTTTTACCCTGAGGCACGGGCAGTAGACAGCGGGAGAGTGTGAGGTTGAAAATGATCAAACAATGTTTAGTTAATATGTGAGGTATGTTATGCACAACTCATTTATTGGGGTCTAACTGAAATAAAAAATGGGGTTAATACGTATAGGCCTGGTGTGCCCTGTGGAGAGGTAGGTAATCATACAAAATCATGTCTAGGCGGTGATGTAACTCAGCGTGATGGATCAGGATACCGCATCTTTGTCACAGGATGTGTAAGAGAGGAAAGCCAACGCCGTGGGCTCCGTGCCCACCATCAGTGCAACCTTTGTGATTATTTAACTCCAATGTATGACGAAGGAGTCTGAAGTCAAGCTTACTGGATGGGCAAATGGAGGAGCCCAAGTTTACTTCTCCACTGTTCTATTGCTTTGGTAGGTAAATAGCATTGATCTCATCTGCTTTTTGCCTCTAGGAAGTTGACTCCCTAATCACTGTCTTCTGTTGAACTTCTTTTCTCTGAACCAAATCTTCCACTTCGCTGAAGATTTTCACCTGCGTGTCTCTCCAGCATCATGAGCACGGCATGTCTAAAACATGCCATCCGGTGCCCAACCTTGCAGTCAGGGTTCCTTCCTCCAGCCTTCTTCCTTCTAAAGGCACCATTCTCCAGTCTTCCAGCCTCGAACATTCAAAGTTACCATCAACAGTTTTCTTACTGAACTCACCCTTCGCTACCTTCTCCAACCAGTTTCTTTCCAATACTCATTTTCTTTTTCATTTCCATTAGCATCTCAGATCTAGACTCTATAACCTCATGTTCTACTAACACTACTGCAGTGGCCTCTAAACTGGCCCCTACCTTCCCATATTGCCCTGCTCTGACTCATCCAAACAAGTTGCTGAATAATTCTTCCTAAATCACTGTTTTGATGCATTTACTTCCCTGGTTAAAAATCTTCAATGGCTCCCTAGGGCCCCTGGACCTAAGTACAGGACCGTATGTATTTATTCTTGTTAAATTTCATCTTGTTAGGTTTGACTATCATTTTAGTCTATCTGGAACTTCTTATATAATTGATCTCTCTCTTTATGAAGTTGTACTGCTTGTGGAACCTGCATAACCAGGGTAGTTCTGATTTTCTGCCCAGCTAGATTATACACCCCTTGAGGACAATCAGCTCTAATGCGTCTTTTGGAGCAAAAATTAATATAAGGCCCCGTCTTATTTTACTATAATATAATGAGACAGGTTAGTTAACATGTTGTTAGGCAGACAGGAAAGGTCCCTGGGGGAATAAACAAAGGCAGCCATATCCTGAAACTCTTAAGTTCTGGAATGTCTCCTTTACTCCAGGACAAAGATATGAGAATGCGCTTTGAAGTTAATAAATTATCTCATAAATCCCTTTCTGCAGGACAAAGGAGCAGATCTGATAGCTAGGGATGGGTTGTTAATCACTTTAGGGTGGGCAAACAAGACAAACCTGACAGACGAATTCCATTAGAAGTCACCAGCCCCCTTCCCCAAGCAGGCAAGGGAAGGTATAAAAGTAAAAACTTTTGCCTCAGTTACTGAGCAACATGTTTGGGACCCCCTCTCGTTCCGAGAGCTGCGACTCTTTACTCTTTACTTTTAGTAAATTTATCGTCTTTTGCAGCTCCTCACCTCTCCTGGGTCCATGCTTCCATTCTTTGGTTTCACGAGATACGATCCCGGCACAAAGAAAATATCCTACCTCAATAAGACTGGGTCTTATATAATATATAATATAATATAACATAATATAATATAATACCAGGTATAATACTGGGTCTTATATTAATTTTTGCTCCAAAAGACGCATTAGAGCTGATTGACTGGCTAGGTCTTATTTTCCGGGAAATGGGGTGGATGCCCCTTTTCTGCTTAAGCCAGCTTACATTGGATATTCTCTTACTTGAAACTGAAAGAAGTTATAGGAACTCAGTATCTAGTCCAGTGATTTTTAAGCTGTGTTTCTCAGAGCTCAGGGGCTTCTCAAAGTCTTTTCCCACAGAAGTCTCCCCAAAAGCTGTCAGGGCCCCATCTCCTATTTGGAGTATCAGTTCCCACACTGACATTTTAGGCATTTGGGCATGAATTCCAGGATTCCTTAACTAAAAACTTTTTTATATTTTTCCTTTCAAATGCAAACTTATTCCTACCCATTTATTTAACAGGTGGGAAAACTCAAATTCAGAAACATTAAGTGATTTTTCTCAAGATCACACAACTAGCTAGTAGCAGAACTAGGGCTGAAACCGAGGTCTCAGAAATCTCCATCCCGTACTATTTCTTCTTAAAAACATAAATAAAGCATAAGACAAACAAAACTGGTAAAATGGCCAACATTTTATTGAGCACCTTGCCAGGCACTGTGCTAAGAGCTTTACACGTATTGTCATGTCTAAGTATCTAGGAGGCCACACGACAGGGACAGACATTATCACCATTTCCATTTAAAAGATTTGAAACCTAGAGAGGTTAAATCAGCTCTTGGTTACACAACTAGTAAGGGCCAGAGGTGCAATTCTTCCCTAAGGCAACTTGGACAAGAACTTTTGAAACATATTTGAGAAGAGCGAGGTGGGTGGACATGAGAAGTAGTTGTCCTGTCTGATATTCCCCAGCCAACGTGAGTCCTCCTGCCGCTGTAGGAGAAGACAGTTTCCAGCACACCGACAGCCTCTCTCCTCCTGTGCACTGCAGCCCACTTCTTCTCTGCAGGAAGGCTTTCATCTGCTCACTCCCCCCCCTCCCCCGTGAGTACATTAGTGTCAACTGGAAGTGCAGGACTCTCATTTCCCTGGGCAGCCCTTCAGTGGGGGATGGGAGTTGGTGAAGGACAGTCTCTCTGTCCTCCTGTGGGATGATTCTGAGGTGTGTTCCACATGGTTTCTCAAAGAGTCTTCAGGTCTCTCGGGTGCCCACACTAATAACCTCCTCACTGATGCACAAATTATTAGCTTTCTCCCTGTCCTATCTCACGTTCCCACTGCCTCAATTCTCCTCCCAGAGGGTACCGGCAGATAAACTACTTATACTCAAATCTTTGTCTCAAGACTTCTAGGTGGAGGAATCCAAACTAAGGCACTGGTTTAGAGGGTCTTATTTAGATCACCTTCAGTCCTTGAACATTCCATTTAGAGGAGGAATGCTAAAGGAATTCTGCCTTGACTCTTCTAGAGGGAAGAGGGCAAAAATGTGAAAAAGGGTATTTATAAAGATGAATATTATCAATGGTAAGAGTTGTAAGTGAGGTTAAAAAAGAAATCTTTTAAAATGCCATTTGCAATACCTTGGGAGCAGAATTTTTGGCACTATGAGCAGCAACTCCAGAGGGTTAAAGGTAGGTAGGCATATCCTGCAGCCCCTGGGTGAGGAGACGAAGGGTGGGAAACCACAAAGAGGAGTTTTCCTTTGACCCGTGGTATGATTCAGTCCTTCCCTCATTTTGTGCATTCACCTGTTTCAGAGATAAGCTGACACTCCTTGTGTCACAATATTTCAAGGGCTATGACAATGGAAGGTAACACAAGCACCTTTTTGTATTTCCAAGGAGCTAACTGTTTGAAGCGTAACCTTCGGTGTAGGTTCTAATGAGTTTCCCGAAAGAGCTGGTTTCAAATTTTATATTCACTGGCCAGATACAAGATTTTGGTGACTTCTTAGACGCTTTAAAGTCATAATCCTACCATTTGGGGATTTAGGCATCCCATTTTAGTTAGTTTGATTTTTATCTAATGCTTCTTCTAACTGAAAGTGATGGATGGCATGCATTTGTTTCTTCAAAAAAAAGTACATTAAGGTTAATTTGCTAGACATTTTTGGAGAAAATGTTCTATGTCTCTTGAGATGTCTTGTGATAATATTAGACATCCCTCTGTGTGTCCCAATTAGGGTTAACAATGGGTGCTCTAGAATCCAGAGAAAGATCTCTCTCTAGTTTATTTGAAGTTTCAGTGAAAGGTCTCTTCTTGGAAGGAAAGGACAAGCTCAAGGCTAATCAGACTATGGACTCTTCTTCACCCAGTTTATGTGTAAGTGGCGTCAGATTCAGGAAAGTATTAATTGGCTTGCTCAGTAGATTGCATGTGGATGGTCCCTAACAAATATTTACTTAATCAAACAGGAAAAATATCATAAGTATAATGTATCATTAAAAAGTTTGCAATTAAGATTAAGAACAATTCCCGCTGCACTAGGCTTTTGAGGTTGTTAGTACTGGGTTCAAATACTGTTATGTTATCTAGGACAAGTCACTTATCTTCTCTCAAACCCAGTGTTTTTAGATACAAAATTAGGACAATAGTATATTTTAGCCCTAGACTTCTAGAAAGCAGAGCCCAAGGAGAGGATTAAAGTGCTGAAGCTTTATTTGAGAAGCACAAAGCCAGAGCCCTGCAGGCAAAGCGAAAACAGGAAGTGAGGTAAGGAAAGATGAGAAAACATATAATGCAATGTGCTAGTGAAAACTTGTTGCAAAGTGGCAGCCAGCCCACATCTCGGAGCCATTCATGGAAGAAAAAAAGGAGAGGGACCTATTCATGCAGTTCCCTCCTAGCTCACCTCTCCTGTTGGTGAAGGTTTACCTCATTGGCAACAACTTCTCCCCAGCTTCTGAGTTTCATCATCTAGCCCCTTGGTGACTACTCAGGAATCCAGGTCTGATAGTCTGCAGTATGGCATTTTACCTCAGCGTGGAAGCGGAAGGAAATTCAGATACGATAAGGCTCAGCATGTATGAGGTGGACTCCAATCAGCCAGGGGCGCTGGGCAACGGTACCAGCAAAGGTGTCAGCCGTGGTAGAGTCTGAGAGATGCCTTAGGAAAGGAGCAGGTGGTCCAGAGAATAGAGCAACCATACAGTTTGTGCCCAATGCCTACTGGTATGTACCTCATTGGACTTTTGTCAGAATTGAATTCATGAAAAGTATTGAGCATAATCCCTGCTGTCACAGTGACTCTGAAACACATGACTTGAGTTATTTGCTGCTTGTCAACTATGTAAACGTAGGGAAGTTACTTGCTTTAAACCTCAGGAGCCTCACTGTAGAATGACAGATAATAATTGCACCTATTTTATAGAGTTGTTGGGAGGACTGAATGAGAGGAAATGCTTCGCAAAGTGCCTCATGTATGGTTAGTGGTCCATAAATGTTAGCGATGATGGTGATTAAGAATCAACTGTGCTTCCATGTAAAGCAAAAGTTGTCTTCCCTAGATTCCTGTATTCCTAAAGCAATTCTTCTTTACTGTCAATTATGTAAAATTGTCTATGAGGAAATCATTGGTATCTGACATTTTTCAATTCTGTTTCCTGTTGCATTGTTATTGGAGTTGAATTATATTAAACTTGATTTCAGTGTTTCTCAAACCCTTGGTTGCTGGAAATTTATCAAGTGGCTGGCTGTGACAGCAGGAACTACTCTAAGAATTCCCTACACAGAGTATCAAGCAGCAAGATCTCTTAATAAATCTCGAGCCTAGTCTGGAGTTTAATGACTTTGAAGGCAGCCATAGCTGGCCAGTCAACCAAAGACACATCAACTTTATTAATAAGATTTTTGTGGAGTCCTTATCTATTTATGCATCAGTGGGCCCCATCTCCATGCAGCCCATGAACAATTTTGGTTTCTGGTTTCTGCAGCGCTTTCCGAGTACAGATGAATGTGTCCGCGACTGTAAGTGAGCTGAGTGATTATCACTCAGGGCTGAAATGTCTTTCCTTATGAAAAAATAACTCATTAAATATACTTGACACCTTATGTGTTTTCTTGAGAGAAACTGAAATAAGTCACTGAAACAACTAGATGTGTATCCCAAATTCACTAGGCCTATAGGACGAGTCCCAGCAACCCAGAGGCCAATGGTCTCTGAGTACCTGTGAACGCTACCTGTACTTCAGAACAGGAGGCACGGAGAAGGTGCAGGAGCCAGGGTACTTCCACTAAGGGTGTACACAAAGCCATTCCCTTAGCCTCACTAGTCCTGTTTCTCCCGCCATGCGCCTGTCAGCCTGTGAGTCCCCTTCACTTTGCCCTGACTAGAGAGAGACCCAGCAATAGATATAGACTTCACAGTTCCTCCCCAAACCTGTTCTTTACCTGGATCAAAGAAAGTAGTTCTGTATCGGGGGAAAATAATTTTCTAGCAGACTAATGCAGCTACATACCAAGAAGGTGCTAGAAATTAGTTAAAACTACGAATCAGGAGTCACTCAGGCATGATTAGAATCCTGTTCCCACACTTACTAATGATCCAGAGACAGCTACTGCGTCTCTGTGAGCCTCAGGTTTACAAGAGGGTTGATGATGAAAAAGAAGATGGTGGTGACTACACTTGATGAAGTACTCACAATGGCCTGAGAACTGTGCTAAGTGCTTCATGTACATTCTTTCAAGTATCTTCATAACTCTTTGAGGCATAAATTAGCACAACAGGTAATGCGCTGCAAGCAATAGTTACCACAATGCCCACTACAAATACCACCATTACTGTTACTTCATTAAAAAACTTCTATTCCCAGTCCCAGATACTGCTGCTAGAATGGGACAAATCTCACCTGCTTTCCTGAGGCACCAAAGCCTTTTTTTCTTCTTTTTTTGTTGTAGTGTTTTATATATATATATATACACATATACACACACATATATACGTATACATATATATACGTATATATGTGTGTATATATATAAATATATGTATATATATAAATATATACAGACATATATACGTATATATATATTTGCGATGTGCTGATAGAAAGCACATTTTGTTTCATTATTCATTTCTCTGACAGTTGTGTGGTACATGCAGTTTTGTCTTACATTATTTAGGGTTGTCGATCTGCTCTACACCAGATTTACTTAATGAAAAGATCCAGATCAAGAACTGCTTTAAAACTGAATAAAACGTTAAAGACATAAACAAAAATAAAAGCAACAGTGACAGCTAGGATCTTCCCAATAATCCTGTAAAAGTTCCTCTGACTTAGGCGTTGAATTTTCTTGACATTGTCGGGAGATGTTGTAATTCAAGCTGTTCTTTGTGCAGTAGCTTTGTGACACTAGCTCTATTTTACCAGTGATCGGTTCTGTGAAAGCAGGTCCCTGAGGAGGAGCAGTCCTGATCAAGACAAGGCAGTCAGCCTCTACGAAGGTGAAATTTCTACTGTCAAAAACAATATAATATCCATTTCTAGGCTTGGCTGTAATTTATTAGTCGTGTTTGGGTGGTAATGTAATTTAACCCATAATGCACCGCTTTCCAAATTACAGTATGCTAAACATCCAGTAACCTCTCTTACACAATCAAACAGGCTGCAGCCACCCTGGAGTGCTAGTTACTGATATAAAGAAGTGTTTCGTTTTTGTTTCTTTTTAAAGGAGGGCGCAGCTCACTGTGGCCTATGTGGGGATCGAACCAGTCACCTTGGTGGTGTTATTAGCACCACACTCTAACCAACTGAGCTAACCGGCCACCCCTAAAGAAGCATTTTTATCACAGGTAGTTTCATATATTGCATTATACTCTAAACTCCTGGACCCATCCTGAGAAATATCACAGACCTAGAGTTACTCATCCTTTCCCAACGTGACATTTATTTTAGGTAAAAATTATGTACAACTTACTAGGTGAGACTTTTTCTTTTTCCTAATCAGGCTCAGTTGCACGTAAGTACATGCAATGCATAACTACCTTAATTTCCTCAGGGAGGTGGATATACATGCAAATAACCTAACTTCAGAAACTGCACTGCTTTTGGTACAAAAAACTGGACAGCAGAATGACTTGGCTCAGTTTGGAGCTTTGAGGGGGGAGAGCCTGTTTGCTCACTTCAGGGAGATTTGGTTTGGGGCTGCTGTTTAGAGGTGGCCCCTCTCGAGTATTCTGAGTAGGAAGCCCATTCAAGAGCCCAATTCAAGGAGACTCTGGTATCCTCCCCTGACTGCGGTAAAACTAACCAGAACCCAGCTTGTGAATTTGTATGTGGGATTGCTCAGGGGCAGGGGATTGGCCTGTATGACCTTACGAGGTGTTTTCTAAGTTTAATGAAATCTCTTCTGAGAGACTGACACCACCACTCTCTGAAAGCCAAAGCAGATGAAGAGAAAGGGAGCCATGGATGCGGTATTTTTTAGCCAGCTCAGTAAAATGGTAAGGAGATGATTTGTAAACTTAGTGCAAATCAGTCACCTGTTGGGCCTATTAAAAATGCTGAGGCCCTGGCCTCAGCCTCTAGACATTTTGATTTAGTCACAGGGCCTGGATCATATGTGTTTTGGTCAACTTTATTGATGTCTAATTTACAAACAATAAAATGGACTCATTTTAAGTACAATGCTCAGTTTTGATGAAAGCATGCACCCCTGTAGCCACTACCACAAAAGAACATTTCCTTCACCCAACAGCATTTCTTCACACCCTTTGCTTTCAGTGCCCCCACCCCCAAGACTCCTGGCCCCAGGCGTCCACTGATCTGCCATCTGTCACTATCGTTAGTGCCTTTTCTAGAATTTCGTAAATATAGAATCAGACAGTATATATTATTTTGCCTCTGGCTTCTTTCTCTCATGTTTCTAGATTCATCCATTTTGTTATATTTATCCTTGATTCATTCCTTTTAATTGGTAAATAGTATTCCATTGAGTGGCTATTCCACAGTTTACTTATCCATTCACTTTTTGATGGGCGTCTGGGTTGTTACAGGGTTTTAGGTGTTAAAAATATAGCTGCTATGAGCAGTCATGTACAAGTCTTTGTGTGGAATTGCTGGGTCATATGATAAGCTTATGTTTCACTGTACAAGAAACTGCCAGGCTGTTCTCCAAAATGATCGCACCACTTTCAGATTCTCACCAGCACCGTTTGAAAGTTCCAGTTACTTCATATCCTCACCACTACCTGCTTTGTCGGTTGTTTTCATTTTAGCCACTGTAGTTGGATACCCATATTTTTAAATAAGCTCCTTGGTGATTCTGATGCCTGCCAATATTTAAGAACCTTGCCTCTCATAAAATCAATAGCTTAAGACAATCTAAAAACAACTGAAGCCCAGAGTCCCTTCAGCTCTGAGCCTGCCACTGCTGCCTTACCCCCGTGCTTACCCTAAGACACAGGATCTTTCAGATTTGAACTTGATTTTTTTAATCATTTAAAAACGTAAAAACTATTCTTAGCTCGGGACTGTGTAAAACCAAGGGAGGGGCAGGATTCGGCCCATGCAGTTTGCCCATGCCTACCTTAGGCTATCTCCACATAACAGATGGACAGAAGCTCTTTATTTTAATATCCATTATGGTTCTCACACAGGGAAACTTGCTCTCCCCGCATCCCCTGTTTCACGGTCTCGCCCACACTTACTCATCTCAGGATAATCTTCCTACAATGTAAACAAGGTGGAGTGTGACCTCCCCTGCCCAGCAGCTCCCTGCTCGTGCTCTAGAGCTGTGCTGTGGGGAGACCCAGCCACCGGCAGGGCTGCCTCTGCCACTCAGGACCTCTCCGCCCTCCTCGTCAGCCTCCTCCCTTGCCCTTTCTCACCTCAAAACCTCTGCTCCAGCCATTCCAAACCATTTGTAGCTGCTGTCTCCAGGCTGTGTTCCTTTGACCCGTTGCATTTTCGCAGGTTGGGATTCTCAGTCTCCTTTTAATCAGGCTGACTCCTGCTTGCTTTTAAGGCTCAGTGGACATTTCACCTCCACAGCATTGTCTTTGACCATGCACCCCAGACAGGCATGTGGTGTGGCGTCTCTGGGCTCCCAGCACTCAATGAACCCCAGCAAATTTGAGGCACCTTGAGGGGTGCGTCTTGTCCTTTTTCAAACACCCAAGACTGTGACAAACACATGGTAGATGACCTGTGGATATTTTAATAAATTCTCAAACATGAAGACCCATTTTTCTATACTTTATAAAACCGTAAGTGGCATGTGTGCATTCTTTCATTGGCTTCCTTTTCCTAGTTTCCTGCGTTATTGCCGCTTTTAAATTTTAAGTTTGCAAGTGCAGATGCAGAGTCTATTTTTTAGTATAGACAGGCCTTCCCCTTTCTTCCAAATACATAAAATAATTCCCTGCAGCGTGTGAATACTCCCCTGGGGCCTGTGGGCTTTCATTAGAGTAGTTCTAACCAACTTGCCTAATAGGAACCACAGAATGTCACAGAGGTCCTGTTAGGTCTCTTTTTTTGACAGATGAGGAAACTGCAGCTTCAGAAAGATGCAATAGATTGTCCTAGGATACTCAGCTGGTAAGTGACAAAAACAAAACAAGGTCTGGAAACCAGGCCTTGGTATGCCTAGCATTTGAATTTTTGATGCACTTTGCAAGGTTAAAGTGTTGCGCTCTGAATGTAGATTTGCAATTTATGGATTTGCAATTTATGGACGAGTAGGTGTGGGTGGGTCGGGGAGTGGAGGCAGCCCTGGGAGGCTGAGCGGTGACGACCTTTAATGCCTCACATCTCCTGAATAGGAGTCCTTGTTTGCTAGTCCTCACAGCCCTTTTCTTGCTCCTTCAGGGTACGTATCTGTCATTCCCTTAAAACAGTGACACTCATTATAGCTGGCAAACAAATGGCCAGGAACTAGGCAACTCCAATTATTGAACTCAGCATGTGAAATCATTTAATCAGAGCTCACAAGACTGAGGGGCAGTATTAAAAAAGAAATAGACACACTGTCTGGTCCCCAGAATGAACGCTTTTCAGGAGAGAAGAGAGCTTATATTATTTATTGTGGCAGGAAGAAGATATACTGTAGTATTTCAGTGAGAAAAGGACTAGATGATAAGAACTTGGGAGACTAGGATTTCACTTGAACTCCATTCCTGATTTTTCAGTTTAGTTTTAGAGCAATTATTTAATTGTTGTATAACTCAATTTCCTGGTAGTAACATAGAACCATTGCTATGTTGTATCTTTTAAGATCTCTTTTGCTACTGCCCTGGAACCTGGGGCAATATTTCTGTATCATCCTGCATTCATCCAAATCGTTGTATTTGCACAAAGATCAAAAGGGCTTCATTTAAAGATGGTTTCAGATGTGAGATGTATGCCCTCGTGGTGTTTGCACTGTGCACACAGATTCATTTGTATGTTTGCATACACCTTCTAAGCCATAAGCATACGTTTAACAAGTAATTTTGTGTTCACCACCATTTGTCTTTTTTTTATTATTATTGTATAGGCAGCCTTTCGTCAATTGTGACATTGTAGGGGATGAAGAAGCATTGGGCTGGGAAGTGGACTAATTGGAAAATACACTGAAGACTGTTTTAGAGATGCTAAAGGTAGCAACAGTCCTTCGTTCGCATCCTTTCCAGTTTCCTTTGGTCACCACTTGAGAAGGAACCTTCCAAGAGCTAAATGTGCACAGGAGCAGGAAGCTGCAAAAGGACAGCCAGCCTTCTCACCAACCATCATTCTTTGCAACGGGCACGCACATGGGTTCTGCACATTCCCTTTCTTGTCTCTCTGGAGGAGTTGCTAAAACATATAACATCATTTGGAAAACACGAGCGCTGTTTGGCCTCAAGAATCTTTCATATTCTTTCTTGAAGGGGAAAAAAATCCCCAAATTAACACTTTCCTCTGACAGACTTAAAGAAATAAATGCACAATAGTGGGAAATTTGATACGAGGTCAGACAATTAATTTCACAAACTTGTTGCAATGATATTGCTAAACTTTTTGATTTCAGAGGGATTACTCATTACGACTTTGTACCAACTGGACAGTTAACCAAGTTTACTATTTGGAAGTGCTGAAAAGGCTGTGTGAAAAAGTTAGACGACCTGAACTTTTCGCCAACAATCCATGGCTCTTGGATCACAAGAGTGCACCAGCTCACACGGCACTGTCTGTGAGGGAGTTTTTAGCCAGTAAACAAATAACTGTATTGGAACACCCTCCCTACTCACCTGACCTGACCCCCAATAACTTCTTTCTTTACCCGAAGATAAAGGAAGTATTGAAAGGAAGACATTTTGATGACATTCAGGACATCAAGGGTTTGATGGCCATTCCAGAAAAAGAGTTCCAAAATTGCTTTGAAGGGTGGACTAGGCGCTGGCGTCGGTGCATAGCTTCCCAAGGGGAGTACTTCGAAGGTGACCATAGTGATATTCAGCAATGAGGTATGTAGCACTTTTTCTAGGATGAGTTTGCGTACATAATTGTCAGACCTTATATTTCATACATATGGTAATGACCATATGGAATATACTTTCCTCAAAACATACAGTCATGTGCTAAGATCTAATATCTCCATTATATAAAAGTAATTTTGCTTAACTGCTACCCAGAAAGCCCCTTTTGTATTTTTTTTTCTCTTTCAGTCCTCTCAGAGATAGCTTTAAGGGGCTATATACTAGCCACACATTGCATAGACAGCCAAGGTTGATAGTGTGCAGTATGGATGGTGCAGAATTGTTGGGGATTCAACACACTTTTATGGTTCGTGCAGCCTTCAAGAAGCCTGGACTTTGAATCAGGTCTTTTAATTAGGCTTGATAAGGATTTTAATATACGCTGTCTCTCCCTTTTCATTTGAGTTGAACTCTTTGGGGTCTGATGTCAGAGAAGGAAACAGGAATCCTTTGCCCTGCACAAAACATTGTGTTCTCACTGCTTGGATAACGGGACCTGGAGGGAAAGGAGGTCTAACAGGAGGCCAAGGGTAAGTGGTGAGCATTAATCATGTTAATTTGGTCAAACAGAATCACAGAGTCATTAAGTCACTTTTTTTTTTTTTTTGCTCTCCATATAAGTTTTTTTTTCTGATTTTTTTTCTTTCTATTTGTCTCTTTTGTTTTTTAGTCTCTATTGCTTTTTTTCCCCTTTATTTCTCCCCCCAGAATGCTTCCCTCCCATATTTAAAAGACAGGTTTTGAGAACTCATTCCCAGGAGAAAAGTCATTCCCGGGAGAAAACATACTAAACCACAATTTGACTTTAGGCCTGATGCAGCTAACAAATGGTCTTTTTAAATATTCTGATCAGGGGCTTGGAAAACAGAAGATTTAAGACTTCAGCCCAGAAGAGTATGATTAACTTTGAGTGGATATGGTAGTTCTGGCCACTATTTTAGATGTTCTAATTGGCAGTTTAAAAATAACAGAGTTGCAGCCCCCTCTTCTGCATTATTCCCTTTGTGCATTGTATTTAAGGAGTCTTAAGGTTTCTGGGGCGCGCCTGGGAACCATGAGTCCGTGGGTGCTCCCCTACCATCTCCCAGGTCTGCCTGACTCTGCCCTGAAATACCACGAGGGTAATAAAAACTTGTGTTTTCTTAGGAATGCTCGCAGCCTCTGACTCACAGACGTACTCCCTTTCCTTTTTTAATAACTAGGTGCTTAAGGGATGTGCCACAATGATGATATTCAATTAAATCCCTTTCTGGGCACCTTAAACTTCCAGCTGAAATGCATCATTTTCTTGCCAGGTAATAAGTACTTTAGGATGTCATCAAGAAAAGGAAAACACTGATTTTATAACCAATTATTTACCAAATTCTTTCCCATATTTGTGTGAGCCGGTGTCCATAAGATGAAACAAATGTTTGTTCCTGGTCCACTGTTTCAATTGGCAGCAAGAAAACATATCAGTGGAGATAACACACAATAGAGCTGAATTTTTCCCTTTTGCATTTCCAAGGAGCTCTGAGTTACGTCTAGTCAGGCATGAAGTTGCTCATCTTTACCTATTTTCAGTCTCTGGGTTTTCCTTCCCGGAAATACTTGCTACATCACTGAGGGAGTGGGGAGCAGGAGTAAAAACAAAAGAAGGAAAAAAAGATGCTTAGAGTGGTGGAGCTGCCCATGCTACCCCGATTCCCTTATCCCAAGCAGAGAGTTTGGTGGGACCTGTGGTGGGGGATTCTCAATTGGCAACCATGTTTCCTGTGAGACATAGTTTATCATCCCTGCTTTGAATTTTGTTCACGTGGAATCTTGCACTTTCCCAACCAATGAGGCCGCAAAATCATAAACTATATTAAGTCCATAAATCCCAGAGTGCCAAGTCTCTGGAATAGCAAACACATGCTCCCTAACCTGTGGTGATAAATTTCCCTACCCATTGGCATCTCGGGGCTTCAATGCACAGAGAGCATTGCTATTCTCAGGACACCCTCCCTGCTCTTTTCCCCAAGGGGCCTTGCATCCACTGCTTTCTTATATTTGAAACCTTTCATAATGCACCAGTTTTTAAAAAATGAGAGAAAAACAAAGTTGTCTTTTCCTGGCTGGGCGGACGCAGAAGGTGAAGCCTGCTGATATGAGGCTTGTCTTTCAGACCAAGATCTCAGATACGCATTAGGAATATTAACTGGGGTACGTGTCCCCCTCCCCACTATTCCGTGTCTTCCCCACGCCTCCTCCCATGGAGCCAGTTAGCAGGGTAATTATTCACATAAAAGCAGAATCCAGCCCGTCTCCCACTTTTCTGAGGAGTCATAGTAACAGAGAGCCTTGGTGCCCTCAGAAAGGGTGGAGAACAAGCATGTGCTCCCCTTTCACAGGCCAACCCTCAAGCATTTCAGGTATTTGCAGTCATCTGGGGGACCTGACAAACACTCCTGAGGAAATGAGATGATTTACACTCTAAGAGGTGGTGATGCCTTTTCTCAACCTGAGAAACAAGAAACAGTGAAGCACATACTCAAATGGTTCACACACTGGGGGTGGAGGAGTGTGGTGGTGAGGAATCATTATGTAAGTTACTTGGCAAGGAGGCTGGTCCTTTTTTATGATATACCCAGGATAAGGCTCTGGGACACCAGTGTTCCTGCATCCCTGAAGCTCAAACGTGCAGTCACGACCATTTTCTGAAGGGTTCATGGACTTGAGCCGTCTTTCCCAGTTCCTTTTTTAATTGCAAAATACTGTCTTCCTGTTTGCTTTGCAAAGCATTCTCCTCTAGTCCTCTCTTGCCTTTACATCATGCGAAAAGGCCTTCTGCATACTTGCAGGTGTTAGGTGGTGAGCCATGTCTCTCTACTTTTTATGTGTATTTACTTTTCTTAATTAATACATTTTATTTTTTAGAGCAGCTTTAGGAGTATAGAAAAGTGAGCAGAAAGTACAGAGACTTTCCATGTACTCTCTTACTTTCCCCAGTTTCTCCCTGTTACTAACTAAACTCCTTTCCTTTTTATTAACATGGACAGCAGTGCCAGACGATGACAATTTTTGAGAGGACAAGGGACTTTCACCTACAGTATTTCATTGCGCAGAGACTGTTTCGGAACCAACGTACCTCCATGGCATGAGTGTTGTTAGTGACAGGGGTGGGGGCAACTGAGAAAAACCCCAGCTCTAGTTGTCAGAGACCTAACCCAAGGTCAGGACGGACCCCTTCAAGGAAGGGGGATCAAGTTGGGTTTTCCAGTGCCGAGAAAAGGGAAGCAGGACTGTTTCCTATGGCTGCTGTAACAAATTACCACAAACTTGGTGGCTTATAAAAATCTAAATTTATTACCTTATAGTTCTGAAGCTCAGACATCTGAAAGGGGGATCACTGGAGTGTTAAGGTGTCAACAGAATTGTGTTCCTTGTAGAGGCCCCATGAGTAAATCTGGTTCATTGCCTTTTCCATTTTCTAGAGATTGCCTGCACTTCTTGGCTTGTGGCCCCTTCTTCCATCTTCAAAACCAGCATGGGCGGTTGAGTCTTCCTCTCGCTGTATTCCTCTGACACTGACTCTCCCATTGCCCTCTTCCATCTATAAGGACTTATGTAGTTAAATTAGGCCCACATGGATAAACCAGAATGATCTCTCCATTTCAAGATCATCTCATTGGCAGTGTTAATCGCCCCTTGCCAGATAAAGTAACATAATCATAGGTTCTGGGCATTAAGACGTGGACGTCTTTGGGGGCCATAATTCTGCCAACCATATGAGGCATTGTCCTGGAGAAATACAGCCTAGGATCAAAGTCCCCAGTGACTCACACTGTCATCCTCCTCAGGAGTAATTAGAAACAGGGCTCAACCACCTCATGCAACTCAAATGTCACTTCCTCCAGGAAGCCTTCTATGTTTGCTGACCAATACAGGAGGCACTTAGAAACATGTGGCACTTGAAATGTGAGTAGTCTGAGCTGAGTTGTGTTCTAAGTCTAAAATATATACCAGATTTCGAAGACTTAGTACAAAAAACAAAGAATGTAAAATATTTATTTTTACAGTAATTATTTTAAAAATATTGATTACACATTGAAATAATATTTTGATATATTATGAAATTAATTTCTCCTTTCTTTTACTTTTTTAATGTGGCTACAAGAAGCTCTAAAATTGCAAGAAATATATATATATGTATATATATATATATATATATATATATATATATATATATACACACACATACACATATATACATTTTTTTGGACAGAGCTGCTTTACAATAGCTCCAGGCTGAGCCAAGTGCTTCCTTTGTATGCTCCCACAGTCCCTTATTCACACTGAAACATTTGCATTGTAGTGTAATTATCAATTTGCATGTTTACCTTTCCTACCACATGGTGAGTTCTTAAAGGGCAGGGACTATGCCTTATTAATCATTGTATCCCTTGTGTTCGTATCGTGCCTGGAATGTTATACTAACAATCATTATCATAATCATAACACTTATTTAGTGCTCACTACATGCCAGGCTCTGTTCCAAGTGCTTTACATATTAACTCACTTAATCCTTACAACACTCTTTCGCTGTGTGAATTTAGGCAAGTTATTTGAACATTTTGTGCCTCAGTTTCCTCATCCATGATATGGGGCTAATAATACTACCTACCTCATAGCTATTCATAATATGAGGATTAACTAGTTATTTTATATATGAAAACATATGTTCATATATTTGTACCCATATTATATATACATTATTATATGCATATTATAGATGTATAATACATTTGTATGAATACATACAATATTTGTACAAAAGCTTAGAGTGGCATCTGTACATTCTAAGCACTATAAAAGTATTTGTCAAATAAATAAACAACCTTTTGAGATAGGTACTCCTTTTTTCTCCATTTGAACAATGCCAAAACTGGCATGAGGGGGTTAAACAACTTGCTCAAGTTTATATAGCTCATTAGTTTCAGAGACGGGATCAGAACCCAGGCTGCCTACACCCTTTAAACATTATGTTGTACTGGTGCTTGACAAATATTTGAAATGAATGCATGGAAATATCAGTGAATCGATGAAAGCGCCACAAAGTGACTTATGCTAAACATTACACAGCCAGTTGGAAGAAGAGTTGGTCTAAAATTCAAACTCCTAAAATTGAAGATTTAAGAGGAGGACAGGGGGTGGTGAGGAGTCTATAGGTTATGCATATAGATTAATGAAACTCAGTTTAATAAGGCCATTATCTCTCTAAGAGTTTCTGAGATTAGTTGTACCGAGGGGGAGAATGGGAATATTGATGGGGGAGAGAGACAGAGAATGCAGGCATGCCAGGGTGAGAAGCATCAGTGGTAGTCTTTGTTTGGCTGCAGGGGGAGCTGGCGGGTTTGACTTCCGGCAAAATTAAAGTTGGAGTTTTCTTTTGCTTAAAATCAGGCCTGCTGAGAGAACAGACTAGAATTGGCCGTGACCTGGAAATGTGAAGCCCTGCCTAGCATATGCTCTGAGCCAGCTGGAAGAGTACAGGCTGCTGAAGAGGGTAAGAGGGATTGCTGCTCCTATTTCCAGGCCTCAAGCATCCCGCCTACTTTGCGCTTAAAATGATTCAATCCCTGTAGCTCAGGCATAGTTGATCACTGCCAAGTGTACATGTTAACAATCATGATTTCAAAAAGGAAAACTCATTTTAGACCACAACTGTAAAGCCAGGAGTCAACATAGTCACCTCGAGGAGTTAATCAGAGCCCCTAATAAATTGCTCTTCGAGCACATGGTGTCAGGGTCTTCTCCAGACACAGCTGGGTCTGTCCTGGAGAACTGCCAGGCGTGGCGCATCCCCACCGGCAATCTTTCTGATTCCATCTCAGGCTATTATGAAGTCGAGGTCACTCTGCAAGGCAGGGCCTGTACATTTCAAGCTCCCAGCCTGAAGGTACACAAGTGGTATGTGAATGTCTCCAGCCACATTTCCCTGCCACAGGAGGTGAAGGAATCAAAGGCAGGGGGTTGATCTTTAAAAGGCCTAGAGAAATTCATGACTCAATTTAAAACCACTTGTAATTTATCAAAGCAAAGGAAATGGAATCACAAGCTTCAGGGCAGGAGCAGACTTTCTGTAAGAGTGAACGAAGAGCCTGTTGTTCTATCCAGTCTCCCACAGCAGCAGAATCTTCCCCCAAATCCCACAAATTTGGCAACAACGCAATCCCTTCCTGACGTGACCATTGATTAAACAGAATTTATAAATGTCAAGACTGCCTTTCTAATCCTTGACTAATTGGAGAGGCCAAGAGCCTGTTGGGAGGGCTCAGTGACAAGATGTAGCAGTAGAAATACAGAGCCCAGGGGGACTTAAACCTGTGGGTTTCATCTCTAACTTAACCATTTACCTGCATGACCTTTGCCAAGACAACTCATTGTTCTTCATGAGAGGAGCGAAAAAGAAAATCCCTCAGTCAAATGTTTGTTTGTTCTTTAATGGTGTTCAGGAATCCAATGTGCAAGTCACACATGCAAGTACACTGAAGCATGTTGTTGGTTTCTCTACATATAATCTGGGCTCTGGGAGATAGATGTTGCACATTTTTAATTAGGTGGTGCTTACAGCTGCTAGGAGCAAAGATGTGACGAAAGTGGCTTATATATACAGGGTTTAGTTCTCTGACATATTGAGAAGTCTGGAGGTAAATGGAGACTGTCCTTAGTTTAGTGGCGCAAAGATATCAGAGCTGCGGTCTCTGTGATTCTCTTGGCTGCTGGAACTCTAGCCATCACATCTGAACTTCAGGTACTAGAAAGGGCAGAGGTGGGGAGGCAGGAAGGAGGCTTTACTGAAAGCCAAACCAATGACTACTGCTAATATCACACCTAAATGTAAAGGAGACTGGAAATTTTAAGGCCTTTTTTCCCTGCTAGGTACTTTTTTGTCTCCAATAACATAGCAAAAAGAGGGACAGGATGGATATTGGGTAGGAAACTAGCAGTTTCTCAATTCACAACTGACAATTGAGTAGTATGGGAAGATAGGCACCCATCCTCAAGGTTTGTATAAATACAACTTGGGTGCAGTCTGATCAAACTTTTCTCAGTTTATGTGTTTATTCCTTACTCCTCTTCTCTTTCTCTCTTTAGATTATTTATCCATAAAGCCCTTTTGCTCTTAAGGTCAGGGGTCATTTCTTATTTGCTCACTGATTAGCGAAGCTCTTGGTCCATAAGATACTAAAAAAGATATTTATTGAACGAATTGTTTGATGCATAGGGACAGAACTGGATACTGGGCAGTAGAAATACTTACATGATACTATATGAAACATCCACTGATATTTTCGATCGTTTTAGGCTGAGAAAAAAATTACTAGGGAGATATGTCTTCTCTTTTGTTTGTTTAAGGAGTATAGATTTTATTTTTGGAGATGAAAAAAACCTTTAGAGGATTTTATTTATTTCCCAACTTGGAGAAAGAATTCATGAATCTAATTGTAAATATTTACAGCAGACAATGTGATAATTGACATATGTATACATTGTGGAATGATTACCAAGATCAAGATAAATATCCATCACCTCACATACCGTAGTTAACTCTTTTGTGTGGTGAGACTGCTTAAGTACCACTATCAGCTACTTTCCAGTACACAATACCACACGCATTATTAACTACAGTATAGTCACCATGCTGCACGTTAAATTCTAAGAACTTATTCTTTATATAACTGGAAGTTTGTACCCTTTGACACATCTCTCCCCATTTTTCCTTTCCTTCAGCCCCTGGCAAATGCCATGCTATTCTGTTTCAATGAAATCAGCTTTTATTTTATTCTTTTTATTTGTAAGATTCTACATAGAAGTGATACCATACAGTATTGTCTTTCTTTGTCTGGCTTATTTCACTTAGCACAATGCCTTAGCACAAGGTCCATCCATGTTGTCGCAAAGGACAGGATTTCCTTCTTTTTATGGCTGAATAATATTCCATTGTATATATGTACCACATTTTCTATATTCATTCATCCATCAAAGGACATTTAGGCTGTTTCCACATCTTGGCTATTGTGAATAACGCTGCAACGAACATGGAGATTCAGATAACTCTTCAAGATACCGATTTCATTTCCTTCAGGAGTGAGATTGTGTGATCATATGATAGTTGTATTTTTAAATTTTTGAGGACCTGCCATACTGTTTTCAATAATGGCTGTGCCAAGAAGTTATGTCTTCTTGAATACTTCTGCAAGATGTATTACCCACAGGATTGTGCTTGAATGAGGGAATAAAACCCAAATTTCATAAGCATTCTTTCACACTCCTAAGTATCTCTTATTCTATAAAACTGCTCCCTTTCTCTTTTTCTAAAAAACGATTATTCTGTCAGTCAGCAGTAGCAACTTCAATGTACCATGCAAGTCAAGGAGAAGAGCTAGTGATTCCTGATCTTAGCTGCAAACCAGAATCACCTGGGCAACTGGTTTAAAATACAGATTCCCAGGGGTCCATCCCACACATCCTGATTCAGTAAGTCTGGGATGATGTTCCAGAGTCTATAATTTTATAAAGTGCTCGATATAATTGTGATGTGCCTCCAGACAGAACTTCCTGAGGCAGAGTTCTCCCTTCTTTGTACCACTGACTCGGCTTCCCTGTAGAGCATTTATAGGGTGCAATGGGAGCTTGCTCATATGCCTCATTCTGCCAAACCCTGAGGGTGGGCGCTATGCATTTTCTTATTCCTGTCTGGAACCCAGTGTCTGAGGGCCTGGTACACAGTAGTAGGTGCTCCACTATTATTTGTTACACTGTTTAAATAAACTGAGTATATAATTATCTACCTCTACATAGTGCTTCTGAGAACACTAACACAAAGAAGCCTGTCTTATCTAGAGAGCAGCTGTCTTAACTTAGAACTCAGAGGCAGACACTGCAGAAGTGACCAAAAACGGATATCTAAGGAACTTGAGGATGAGTCACCTCGACAGGTCTGAGATTCCTGAACAGAACTTTTATTTATTTTTTAAAACAAAATATATACAGTTATGTGTGATGCCAGCATCCAATGGTGATTATAAAGTTTATTTTAAATAATTCATATAAAGTGCTTAGCACAGTGCCAAGAACAAAATGATCTAACTATAAATGTTAGATGATGATGACGATGACTATAATTACAAGAGAAACTCTTATTCAAGGAAACTTAGAATGTATAGAAAAATATAAGGAAAAAACCAAAAATGTACCCTTAATCTTGCCAGCAGAATCAATAATCCAGTAGTATAATTTCTTTCACTTTTTCCCAAGCATCTCTGTTAACATGTACTTTTAAAATATACAAAGTAAATATTAAAAAGTGTACACTGTATGTTTTTGAATGGCCAACAAGCCCATGAATAGAAGCCCAACATCACGAATCACTAGGGAAATTCAGATAAAAACCACAATGAGATACCACCTTACACACCCATTAGGATGGCTACCTAAAAACCAGAAAATCACAAGTGTTGGTGAAGATGTGGAGAAATGTGAAGACTTATGCACTGTTGGTAAAAATGTAAAATAGTACAGTCACTGTGGAAAACAATATGGAGGTTCCTCCAAAAATTAAAAATAGAATGACTGTATGATCCAGCAATTCCACTTCTGGGTATATGCCCAAAATAATTGAAAACAGGGTCTCAAAAGGATATTTGTGTACTCTATGCACTGTCCCTTCAAATTCATATGTTGAAGCCCTAGCCCCCAATATGATGGTATTTGGAGATGGGGCCTCTGGGAGGTGATTAGGTTTAGACGGGGTCATGAATGTGGGGTCCACACTATCACACTGTGAGATTAGTGCCCTCATAAGAAGAGACACCCTAGAGTTTGCTCTCTCTCTCTCTCTCTCTCTCTCTCTCTCTCTCTCTCTCCCTTTCTCTCTTTCTCTCCCCTTCCCCTCCACCAACTCATGTGAGAACACAGCAAAAACAACAACAACAACAAAAAAAAAAACACAGAACCTGGTCAGGCTGATCTGATCTTGGACTTTCAGCCGCTAGAACTGTGAGAAAACAAATTTCTATTCTTTAACTCACCCAGTCTATGGTATTTTATTATGTCAGTCCAAGCTAAATAAGCCATAAACCCGTGTTTATAGCAGCATAAGCAACCCACATGGGCACTGACAGATGAATGGATAAGCAAAATGTGGTGTATACATATAATGGAATATTATTCAGCTTTCAAAAGGAAGGAAATTCTGACACATACTACAACGTGGCAGAACTTTGGGGACATTATGCTAAGTGAAATAAGCCAGTCATAAAAAGACAGATACTTTATGATTCCACTTACATGTGGTAATTAGAGTAATCAAAACCACAAAGAGAGAAAGTAAAATGGTAGTTGCCAGAGGTTTGGGGAAGGAAAGAATAGGGAATTATTGTTCAATGGGTACAGAGTTTCAGTTTTGCAAGATGAAAAGAGTTTTGGAGTTAGATGGTGGTGATAGTTACACAACAATATGAATGTACTTAACACCACTGAACTGTACACTTAAAAATGGTTAAGATGGTAAATTTTATGCCATGTGTATTTTACCAAAATAAAAAAATTTAAAGAGGTGTATGTCTTAAAATATTTTACTTAAACATATTAAATGTTTTAATATATAAATAATATAGTATAAATGCAGAGGTTGCCAAAAACGTATACACATTTTAAGAAAGGAAAAAAGCTGTATTAAAATTGTAATACATAATGTATACCGATAACATAAGATGAATACATGTCATTTGTATACATTTTCTTTTGGCACCCCCAGTATATCTTATATTATATGTAATATAAATTATGTATATTTAGAAATCGGTATATCCAGCTGTGTACCAAGCAGCACTGTTGCTTGGAATGGCTCCTTATGCCTCTCCATTTCACTGGCTTCGTTGGTCTGGGGTCCAGTGGCCGTGGCTTCCTCTTCTACTGTGTAGAAATCACTGCCCAACACTCGGCATGGGTCAGCCTGGGAGGTAAACCCAAAGTGTTCTCACAGTGAAGGTAATTAGTGTGACGAGGAGCCTGAACAGCCTGGTCCTGTCATGGGGCTCTGCTGAACTCTGGGTCACTAGATTGCCCACAAGGGGAAGGAATTGTTTTGCCCTCAAGCTGGGACCATATTCATTACCAGTTCTCCCTTCTGTTGCCTATCGGAAAGATGACATGTGACCGTCTCTTAGTGGCCACACGGTAAGCCTCACTTCACAATGGGTGCTTGGTCTGGCGCTATGCTGGGCATTTAAAAGTGACATTGCTGTTTCCGACAAGTTAAAACCGATGAATGATTTCCAGCGAAAGGTAAAAATGTACATTTCAGTGATCAGCAAGTTTTAGTACATTTAAGAAACTGGCCGGAGATGCTCAGCCCTCATCCACAGATTTTGTTAGTGAATTTGGCAGAAAGGAGTTGCATTCCTAGGCAAAGTATTAGAACAAAAAGGACCTGTTTTCCTATGTAATGAATTGCTGTGAACGTATTCAAAATGGGACTTAAAAAGCCTCTTGCCAGAAAGCAGCTCAATTCTCTGAGTCATGAATTAGATAATGGGCTTTTATAAACCCACAGAGGAAAACCCTCTGAGGATTTATGTGGGTGAGGAGGGAATGTCTGTCCAAAGCTGCCACCTTCTCCCAAGTGCTGGCTCACAATCCAGAGGCCCAGGGACCTTGCATACAAATGGCAAGGCCAACTGGACCATCGGTAAGGGTGTCATCTGCAGTGCTGACTCGAGCACTTGCCCAGGCTCTCAGCTGCAGAGCTCACCAGAACGCGACAGACTCCTCCCCCTGCCCTGCCTCAGGAAAGAAAGTCACTGAGGGAAGAATGGTCAGGAGGACCACAAAGACCTCCTGCCCAGGACATCACCTTCCTAAAGATGTGGCCCAGCCCCCAGGCCCCAACCCTCTGATAAACCCGAGCCTCCCAGGAGACTAAGCCTTATAGCCCCTAGGTGTGTAACGAGGGAGTATTTGAAGATGACTCCATAGAAATGAAGCCTCACATAATAGGAAGAGAGTCCCTCTCACAAGTAGAGCTCCAAGAATGAAGGAGGCAGTAGCAATCAAAAAGTCTCAGACTGTGACAATAGAACTTTATTATGTTCTCTAACCAAGTTTTCCTGAAGGTCAAGAGCACTCATGGACACATGAAGTTATTCAATGCATTGAGTTGTTTTTTTTTGTTTATTTTTTGTTTTGTTTTTTCCCCCCTAAATATTCTCTGGTACCAGGTATACAAACCTATTTCTACCCCCACAGGGAACCTTGCTTTATTTAACTTTGATTACCTCTCAGGTTAGCTGCAGGCTTTGATCCGACGATAGCTCAGATTCAACTTGCCTCAGTTCTGCTGCCCACTCTGGCTGTGTGTGCCCTCAGACCAGCAGCTTGGAGCTCTGGCCTGGGTCCCAATAATCACTTGGGCATGAGGACAGCCTGGATGTGACATCTGTCGGTCCAAGGATGGCCAAGATAATCTGGCAACACCTACTTTTTCTGATTCCCAAGAGGCTCCAAAATCTAGTTAGCAATGACTTGTGATCATAGAAACATGAAAGATTTGCTCTGTAAGCTAAGTTTACATGCTATATGAGAGGGAAATAAGGGACAAAAGAGTTTTCCTTATATTGGAGCCAGAAGGATACAATGGATGAGAATGTACTGAAAAATTGCACCAAGCCCCGCCATTACAAAAGTATAAAATTTCCTTCCTAGATAGTGCTGGGCCTGGAGAGGTCATTATTCTGGGAGTGAAACTTCCCATGTTTCTACTTCCAACAGCTCTTGCCATTCTGTCTCCAATTAATCCAAAGTTCAATACAATATAGACCTAGGAACTCACATCACTTCCTGGGGGCTAGAAGGGCAGACTAATATTAACAAGAGTTCTGGTGGATCCTGGAACTGGTTGGCTAGTTTGGTTAGAACAGCACAAAAAGCAGACCAAATTCACATCGCCAGATGGCCCAGCCAGCATTCTTTCCATCTGTGGCTACACTCGTCACCCCTGGTTTTATGTATGGTCACATCGGGATGATAAATGTGTGTTATGTCATTCCTCCTTTAATTCAATAAGCCTGTATTGTGTACAGTGCCCAGTATTGTAGAAGGCGCTTCAAGACATAAAAATAAGTGTAAGTTTATAAACTTGTTGAGGGTTGCCTCCAATTTGTCTTTTCATTGTAAGTCTCTCTCAGCTGTTTTTAATCTGAAATCTCAGCCCCAAGTGTCTCAGCCATTGTGATCCAAGTCAGCAAGATATTAGCAGTTATACACCCTCCAGTCATCGCCATTTGGGATTCATCTGGCAATTGCGTGTCCCAGATCAAAGCCATCACCCCTGGTCTTCATGACTGAGCTATTATTGCCTTTGTTTCTTGATTTATACTCGAAGTTCCCTGCTGGGTGTGCAATTTTTCTTTAAATATTAAACCACTTCTGTGAGGTTTGGAGACTTCACCTCACTTCTGCTAGTACCAATTCTTGAGGGAAGAACACTGGTCTCTCAGTAATCACTGCTGCTGAGAGGAGCCTTGTCCCACATTTGGGACATTGACATGGTCACCCCTTGATTTACATAATGTCTGCTGCCTATGCCACTTGCCACATCAGGAGCACTTAGCTATTGATGCCATTTAGTCAAGGCTGAGAGCACCATTTGCATTTGAATAACTGGCCAAGTGTCGATCTCAGTCCACTCTTCCTTCTATCATGATCTGCCCTCCTCTCTCTGCTTGGCTCACACTGAAATCCCTGTATGAATGGGAGCTGAAACTCCTGAAATATAAAAACCCATGATAGACACTCTTTAGGCTAGTTGTCAGTACTATTTCTTTCCCATATGGATAGCACCGAGTATCATGGTCTCTCAAAGTACTTTCTACCTCATTATCCACCAGAGCTTTAAAACCCAACCATCCCATCTGTTTAAAGCAAAAAAAAAAAAAAAAAAAAAAAATTAATCCTTATTTCTACACAGCTTTGGTCTTCTCAATCATGTACCTCTAGGTTGAACAGGCAGAAGTTTAGAAAAGAGGTTAAAAGAGTGAGAAACCTACGTAAACAATAAGTGTTAGCTCTACTACAAGTTAGAACTGCAAGTGGTAAAATATAATTAACGGTAAAATATAGTAAGATGAAAAGGATGAGACATAAAAAGTAACCAAAGATATTGAAATTAACACATTATTTGTCCTTATTTTTAAATGTCTTGAATTGCCCTGTAGTAGATGCCTGTTGTCTTCTTGCTAAGTATGCTCTTTCTGGTGATAAAATCTCTCTCTTTCTTCCGTTCTCTTCTCATGCAGGACCCCTGGCTACAACGACAACATGTGGACCAGGCCTTGCTAATCAGAACACTCTACCCCCCAGACATGGGATTGGTTCAGGGGTGAGCACATGTCTTAAGCCAGACAAATCAAACACAGCCCATTTTGGGGTAGTGGTGTTAACATTAAAGACTGTGGGAACCTTTAATTGCTGAGCACCATTTTGTTCACCATGCAGAGAAATCCTTCTACCACAGAGGAAAGCAAGGCCTTAGAATACAATGAAATAGATTTCTGATGACAGCACTTGACCCAACCATGCCTGAAGCCAGCAGGTCTACGATCCATAGACCATTCAGTAGCACGAACAAGTAAGTGATGCTGTTAAGTTAGCTTAAATTAAATTTCTCTCATTTTGAATTAAAACATCTTGGCAAGAATTTGTCTTATCTTTAAGATGATGAGGATTTAGCCTGGGATGCAGAGAAAATCATGAGGATATCAATGGTGGGTGTCAGTATATTCAACAAATGGAGAACACACTTGTAGTGAGTTACAAGGAAATTTCACAGCAATTAATGGAACCTAGCTTTTAAAAGTATTTCTTCTCTTTCTAGAGAGTTTGACATTTGAAAATACATGATTTATTTTACTATAGAGGCCCAGATAGTTATGACATGAAAACCACAGTTTTCAAACATGCTGGCTAAAGTCATTGAAAAATCGCTGCATGATCAAACAATCTTGAGGGAAACCCAACTGTTTTTAAGCATTTGGAAATAGAGTGGAATGAATCAAATGACAAATCTCTCTGCCCTTCTACTCTGTCATGAAAATACGAAGTGCTGAGGCTTATCATCAAAATGAACGTGTCATGATATATCATTTATTTTACCAATGGAATCGTTTGCAGTCACTGTAAATTGGTTACACAGAACAGAAAAATCAAAAGTAGCAGTGGCTTGAACAGGACAGGAGCTTATGTCCATCTCAAATGAAAGAAATCTGAAAGCAGCCAGATCAGAGCTGCTCTGGGGGCTAAGTCATCAGAGGCTTGGGCCCTTCCCAGCTCTCTGCTGTGTCCTCCCTCATGTTCTGGGATGGCTTCTGGAGCTCCAGCCATCATATCCTTGCTCCAGACAGCCTCATGAATGTAGGGACAAAGGACATACCCCTTCCTTTAAGGATACTGCCCAGAAGTCACATGGAGCTCTGTGCCAAAAAGTGGTCGTATGGTCCCTTGTCACTACTTTTATGGCTTGGTGAAAAGTCTTTAATTGGGTGGCAATATGTCCAGCTAAAGATCAGGGATTATATTACTAAGAAAGGAGGGAGAGTGGATATTTTCGGGGTAGGTGGGGGGGGGGCAGTGCAAACTAAGTTAAGGCAGGAATTCAGGGATCCTGAATCTTTCAAGGCTAAAAGATATCAGTGCTTCTTAAACTCAATATGTCTGAAGCGAAGGTACTGAATTGTTCATGATGATGGATACTTGGGTTCTTACTTCTTTGAAAAACACGTTCCAGCTTTCTCTGCCTTGTCTTTCATACACATCAAGTCCCAAAAAAGCACACATGAAAACTACCGTGTTTCCCTGAAAATAAGGCCTAGCCAGACAATCAGCTCTAATGCATCTTTTGGAGCAAAAATTAATATAAGACCAGGTCTTATAGTAAAATAAGACCAGATCTTTAATAATATAACATAACGTAACATAACATATAACATAACATAACATAACATAACATAACATAACATAACATAACATAACATAACATAACACCACGTCTTGTATTAATTTTTGCTCCAAAAGACGCATTAGAGCTGACTGTCTGGCTGGGTCTTATTTTTAGGGAAACAGGGTAGATATTTGCATTACCCATGGCTTTTTTATTCACTGCATAGGCTTAGTCTATTCATATGTTTGCTGATGATGGGCATAAGTCAAGATTTTAATGATAAAAATAAAATATGAATATGTTATTCACTCTCTTATTATGCATATTTTCTAATTCTTCCTTCTCTGCCAAATGAAAACAAAACAATCGTAGCTCTTAGGCTCAATGAAATTTCATTTGGTTTAAACAATTGGATGATGACAGAAAAAGGACTAGAGCCATTTGGAAAAATTATTTAAGGTTCTTTCTCAGCCATTCATTGTTTATCAACCTCTCACCACCACCTCCATACCTCTCTGTAGCCTTCCAAAATCTAAAAGGCACTGTATGGAAAATAAAAAGTCTTTTCCTAGAAATGTGTGTGGATTCTGGTATGTGGCTGTTTGACTGGCTGAATGAATGGTGAGAGAAAGAAAGATCAAAGATAAAGACCTCAGTCAAGATGTCTCAATAGATTCATGCTTTGATGTACCCAGGCATGAAACATGTAACAAAAATGGATGTATTAAGATAAACCATATAAAACTGCCAGTATTTGACAATTTTGCCAACAAACTGGCTACTTCATACAGTTCAGTCTAATATATAAACAGAGAGAGAGAGAGAGAGAACCAAAGTGACATAGCCAGGATCAAAAATAAGGTCAACATGGATTAAGACCAGGTTTGGAAAATAATCACATAATGAAAGGAGCTGAAACCACTGGACTATATGGGCTTTTGGATTTAGACAGTAGCATATAGGAATTTGGTACTTGCGAAGTAATGAGGACTCAGAGCTCCATACGTGATCCCTTAAGATTACGACTTGAATTAATGAAACTACCCTGACCCTGAAAGGAGTCTGGAAAAAACTACTTTTGACTGCTACTTGGCGCAGTGGCTCTTGATAAGCTACAGGTCCAGGAAGATAGGAAGACCCAGAGACAGTCTCCCAGCATGGAGCCCAACTAAGCCACTGGCTGGCTAGTTAAATCTTTACATTGCCAATACCACGTCAGGGCAGGAAAACGGAATTGTTATTGTATGACCAGACCTGGGAGCTGAGTATCCACAACCCAGAAGGAAAATTCCCACAATGGTAGATGATTCCTCAGCCTGAACCAATTGGTGGGTTTGTGCCAGAGATATGACTTTCCTCATTGACCTATTAATATAATATTGCCATATATACAAACCTCCACAGGATTTTTAGCTGCATCCCGAGTACACGTGTTTTTTACACGTGTACAAGTGAATGAAGTCAAATAGTCAGTTATTTTTTAAATTACCAGTTATTTAAAAAATTTCAGATCATAGCTGGCTATGAAATGTCATATGCTTTCATGAGGTGTGGGTGAGAGTGGTGGTATGTGGGCACTCACAGCACTTATAGTGAGGTACCCACTTTTTGTTTTATTGCCCCAATAACACATCTAACCTCCTTCTAGACTCACACCACCAACACATATCAAACCCCAATTATATATCACTTCATCCCAGCTGTTCTCAGGTTGTTAGTTATATTCTGTTGCCCTTTTTTAAGTTTTTTTTGGGGGGGAAAGGAGGGAAGACATACAGAGAGAATCAAGAAATCTATTGAAATTCCATGTAGTTGTGAGAGGATTTGCTAAGCACCAAATGCTTTATAGAATTTTATAAAGGCATCCTGTAATCAAATGCCAAAATTTAGAGACATGATAGAACAGTCTCCATAGAAAGAAAGACTGAGAAAGTATTTTTAAAAAGTTAGACTTCAAAAGGCCCTAGAAGATTATTTATAGAAACAGCATCAGACAATGAGAACTGACAAAATTATTTTCCAGTGTTAGATGGTCTGGTATCACTGAGGGAACTTTCCATCTGATTAAAAGTAATTATTGCTGGCATTAAATGCAGTTGGAATCGCCCAGCATGATTTATCTTCTATTTCATGCTGCTACCATATGCCCGCCATTGTGGAGCAAAAACACTCTCTTTCATTCTGATAAATAGTACTTTGTAAATATTTAGAGATGGAAGCTCTGGATCGCTGAACGATTCTGACGGGGAACATGTGCCACGAGCCCATTATTCATGTTTGTGGCAGACTCTGTTTGAGGTGTAGGGACAAAAAGCATTCATGACGCCAGGTAGGCTTTCCCAGAAGTCTTGTTCAGAATTAACAGCAATTGGAGGAACGTGGCTGGGCTCTCCAGCATGAGGTGTGCTTTCCAAAAGTGCACACATACCTTAGAGTAAGACATTTTGCTCTCTGGCTAGTGCTGTACAAGTTGATAAACTGCCAGATTTATTAAACTGGCTTTTTCTGGAACACTTGATTCAAGAAAGAAACCATAGTCACCGTGACTTTATTTGGAGAGAGGGTCTTTACAGAGGTAATCGAGTTAAAATTAAGTCATTAGGGTGGGCCCTAATCTAGTGTGACTGATGTCCTTATAAAAAGGGGACATTTGGACATAGACACATGAATAGAGGGCAAACAGTGTGAAGAGACATATTGAAAAGACAGTTATCTACAAACCAAAAGGAAAGGCCTGGAACAGTCCTTCCTTCATGGCCCTCAGATGGAACCAACCCTGCCAACACCTTGATTTGGGACTTCTGGCTTCCAGAACACCTGAATAAAAGGAGTGGGCATCAAGCACACTACAAAGTAGTTCATAATGCCTTGCTTAACCACGCCCCCACGGGAAACAGCAGTGATAAAAATTAAGCCATGAACGAAAGTTTGACTAAGTTATACCTATTCCTTAGGGTTGGTAAATTTCGTGCCAGCCACCACGGTCACACGATTAACCCAAATTAACAGACATACGGCGTAAAGCGTGTTTAAGAGTACAAAAAATAAAGTTAAATTCTAGCTAAACTGTAAAAAGCCATAGCTAACGTAAAAATAAACTACGAAAGTGACTTTACAAATTCTGAATACACGATAGCTAAGACCCAAACTGGAATGAGATATCCCACTATGCTTAGACCTATACCTAAATAATCAACAGATATATGAAATGATAAATTTCTGTTACATGAGCCACCCAGTCTGTGGTACTTTGTTACAGCAGCCCTAGAAAACAAATACAGAAAGAAATCATGATTAGTGGTCTTTGGGGGCTTCTATTTGGGGAATTTGAGTCCCCTTAAAGAGAGAGGCTTTTACTCCACTCTCCAGACCGTAGATGTTTCAAGGATGAAACAGCTTATTCTCTCCCCTCCTGTGAGGAGGAGTGGCTCATCAGATCATTAACTTTGGGACGGGGGTAAGTGGTTATGTGTGGGGTATGGCCCAGCCAGTTGTGTCTTGCTTTCTCTGGGACTATCAAGCCCTCAAACTCAGCCTCCTCTTTTCTCCACTCTGCTTCCTTGTGGCAAACTGCACACTCTCTGCAGTGCGGCAACCACCTTCCTCCAGGCCTTTCCTTGGCCTCTACTCAGGAAAGGAGGAGGGAGTTCTGGGTCAGTCTCATGCTCAAGCTGGCTATCTGTCCATCATCTGCAGTGACAGAGTTAGAAATCTGATGTTTGTTGTCTCAGTCCCTTGTGAGAATACTCTGTAGTCTGGGATACTAGTACCCTGAATAAACTCCTTAGAGTTTATTTAATGCAAATATTAGTTGGGAGGGGTTCTGGACTCTTCTAGGGATTAAAGTGGTGCTCATCTTGATGGCTTATGTATGGGTGTGCCTGACCCCCCATCCTCCGCCCCACGGAACTTTTAGAGGAACATAAATAGTAGTATTCAGTTACCATTGGATTCAAGTTGGAATTTCCTATTCATGCCATTTGTGGAGATTCGACATCCCCCTCAAAGTGAGGAAACTTGCTAGATTAGCATTCCCTCTGTTAATTTTTGATGATATTTCAAGAAACCTATGGAAAATCCTTCTCTATTTCTAGATCATTTCCAATGCACTTTTATTTCTAAAGGAATATCTCATCTGTATCATAGATATTCTGCCCCCATTCTGAAGTCTGTTGCTTTAAACTTAGCATCTGTCAGGAGTAAGGATGAATATATGAAGACACTAATTTATATCTTACCTGTTCATTGTTAAAAATCATTTACCATCTTGATTATATCTCCCTAAATATTTACTATGTATAATTTATCAGGGTGAAAGAGATTTTCTACTCAGAAAAGTCAGGGACTGCTATCTCTGTGATACAGAAAATGAATTGCACAGAAAATAATGTCAACTGTCATTAGAAACAAAGAGCAAGATGAAGAAATAGGAGAAAAATGTAGAGCAAGGAAGCAAATTCATTGTTATTAGAGTGCCCAGAAAAGGTGGTCTAAGGAGTTAGAGAGCCTGCTTTCCTTGGTCTTTTGAAACTATGGACCAGAGCCCCAGCCAGAAAATCAGATGGAGGGGTACTGAGGGAGAGAAAGGTGGAGATAAACAGTGTATATTAGCAAAATTTGGAGACACAGAAAAAGAAGGGGAGGACAATATGTGTCTGCATGTATTTTCTTCTGATTGAACAGACACAGATAAAGTTAAATATCAGGGCTTATCTAAATTGTTACCAATTCCTGAATACTAGACTGAATGTTATTTTTAAGTAGCATTTATATAGAATGTAGGTCCATGGTACTTTATCCTTTACCAAGTAAAAAACACAGAAAAATTTGTATTTCGCTGGTTATGCACCAAACTGATTCACGTTAACAACTCCTTGATGGAAACAATGGATGGTTTGGGAAAGAGCAATTTCAGCATTTTTTACTAACTGGTGAGAAGGAAAAGTCTGAGTAGCAGAAAAAATATACATGCATGAGGACTGCTGTCCGAAGTTGTTATTAAAGGATGGGTGCACAATTCATTTTAGACACGTGCACATTTTCTGTTTTTTAATCATGGTGGACTCTGAGAGGGCCAGAGGAATACTGGAGGAGCCCATGTTCACCCTGATCCCCTCTGAAGAATATGGCAAAGTAATATATGGAAAAGGAGAAAGAGCAGCTACTTTTCCCATCCCTGACACCTGAGGAGAACATCTCAGGGTGATGAGGGGTTGATGCATGGTGATAAATGAAACCTGCAGCTCCAACTTAAATGAAGCTAGTGCATGTTGAGAAGTGTTGGAGATGCTTTAGAAACAGATATGGATAGTTCTTGCTTAGAGCTTCAGCACCATGTCAAAGATATGGTTATTAACATCATGCCTTTAGTGCTTCTTGAGTAGAATCTAAATTATACTGTCTTCTAGGAATGGCACATCCCATTTTGATGCTTTTATATATGTCATTGGAATGTTGCCCACTTCCTCCTTTCACTCTTCTCAATTTTATTCAGTCTTCAAGGGTTCTATTTAATCTCATCTGTTTTCCATGAAATTTCTTGACGTGCCCAGGTAGAGACGATTTCAATGTAATCACATAAAACTTAGAGCTTATGTTGCCCATAGCTCGTATGAATTTTGCTCTACTACAATATTGGATTGACCAAAAAAAAAAAAAATCACTGAATAATGAACTGATTCCAATACTGGGATGCCATCACTGTATTTTTTTTTATATGTTAAATTAAATGATTTGGAATTCCACTGGCCAGGGTGACAAAAAAAAAAAGTGACTCTCAGTTCTTAGTGGGATTCACCACCTCACCTACTCACTGAAAGGCACCAGGGTCTTACACAATCTAGTATAGTGTCTTTTGTCCTGGGTATTTCTGAGATGCTTCTTATCCAAGCCCACAAAGTCCTTTGATAGCAGTCAATTCTGCCTTCTATGCCTCTAGGGGCATGGGGCTCTTTGAAAAGTCTGGGGGCTGTAGAGCATAGGACACAGGTATACTTTAAGAATACCATCAGTGGCCGCACACCTGGGGCCTGCGGATTCTGATAGTTTTCCAACAAGCAGAGCAGGCTGCTCAAGAAGAAAGTACCTCTGACAATGGGGGAATTGAATAGGGCAGTTTCTCCAGTGAGTCAGCAGGGTGGAGCAAGCGGAGCTCATCAGACCAATTAGATTCAGATTTGGCCGTGTGGGGGTGGGATCAACACAGAAAAGATGGCGCCAGTTTGCCAGCAGCATAGGAGAAAACTCCTCCACAGGGAAAATGGCAACTATCTTCCAACCCTTGCCGCCAAGCCACAATCTGCCCTGCATATGCCTCTGATGCCCCCAGAGTCACCATCCCTCTGCCGGAGCCCAGGGTAAGTACATATGAGTGAGTGAGTCTGTATGTGGGCCTCTTAAGAGGGTTTCTGGGTTTATCCCAGCCTTGCTTCGCACTCAGAGGGTCATAATCCCCACTGTTTTCATAGCCAGATGTTGTAGGGGCTCTTCTTCCTGGCACCAGTGCTCTGGGCTGGGGAGCCTGATATGGGAGCATGGGGTCCCTCAGTCCTCCAGGGGGAACCTCCGTGGCAGAGATATCCCTCCTGATTCTCAACCGCCACGCAGAGGTTTGGGGCCTGCCTGTTTTGCGTCTCTCTTCCTTTTACCAGTCTCGATGTGGCTTCTGCTTTATATCCTTAGTTATAAAACTTCTGTTCTCACACTTCAGATGATACTCTAGGTTGATTGTTCTATGATTTAGTTGTAATTTTAATGTGTTCAAGGAAGGAAGCAGGCGCGGCGTTTATTCCACCATTTTGGATCTCACCATAGTATTTTAAATGAACCCAGTTAAGTGATGTCTAAAGGATGAAAAATACAAATTTGGCCCAAATCAATGAGGTTTCTTAAGTTTGTGATTATTTATCTCAGTCTATCAAAAACCTATTCAAATTACCTAGAATGCTTCTAGGAACTGAGTTATACCCAGTTTTTCAAAAGATGATAGAGATGTAGTTTAGGTTGCTTTCCCTTGGTAACAAATATTGGGATGGAGATTTGTTTGCAAGAGGTTTATTGGGGAGTGCTCTGGAGAACAATTCCTGGAGGGAAGTGAGGGGAGCTCAACTGGGCAGAGGGAAAAGATGAACTATGATGAAGTTGCCACAGACATCTCTTTTGATTTCAGAGGGAGCTCTCGAGCTTGGGTAGCCCCTCAGAGTTACTCATAGTTGGGGCAAGGGCCTAGCCTTTGTATGACCACAACTACACACACACACACACACACACCAGCGTGAGAAAGGAGGGGGGCATAACTTCATACCATATAGCTACCTTTAGCTATTGGTAATTCCTAGAGGGTAACTTAGCTATGAGTCTTCATTGGTCAACACTCCAGGAAACTGAGGAAATGAGTGTCCAGTTCCTAAAACTGGGATCTGGGTGCCACACCACAGCATCTGCTACAAAAAAAGAGTGAACAGTTCATATGACTTGATTTTAAAGTTCTGGTTAATGAAGGAGGTGACATAGACCTTACTAGTAAACACATATTTCAGTGCTAAACAAGTTACCTGTGTCTTTATTACCCTGTGTTCTTATTTGGAAATTGGAGATGCTAGATGAGGAGTGCCCACGATGTCTCTTGGAAGAAAAGAGACACCTAGATCTGTTTTAAATAAAATATTCATGGACAGCTCTTATCAAGGCTTATGCTTCTCTAGTCAAATAGTAGGCTCCCAAACCCTTGTGACTTTTTTTCCCTTTAGGGCCAAAAAGAACATCCATCCTTTGCCTATTGAATTTACCTTGATTCTTCATGGGCAAGAAAGGGGGAGAGGTATCAATCTGGCAATTTTATAGGCAATGAAACTCATAAGATATTCTTCCTCACCATCAGTTCTATACTGAAAATGAGAAAATACAAGGATTCTGCCTTTGTACTGGGAACTTGTGCACATCTCACTCCCTTGAGATATCATAATATAGTGCATTTGTTTTAAATCTGATTAAAACCCAGGAGTAAACAATGCATATTAATTGATCCATGCATTTTGGTGAACAGTACATTTGAGTCCCTGGATTGATTTTTCTGAGCAAGCCAATAAAGTGAGTAAACCTCGCATTATTTATCAGTGGCCATCCAATGTAATGTTTAAGTCAACAGTACTTTCTGTGTCTCCTCAGGAAAAATAACAGGCTAATTTGGGAGAGATCAGAATACAGCATCAGATTTTCACCTGAACCTTTCAAAACTCAACAGAAGGGTCATCCTCAGCTTTCTGTCTTCTTTCTCAGTGGGTACACATATGTACAGGGAAAGATAGTCCGTCTGTAACCCTTGAAAGAAGACAATAGACCAAAATGAAACTAAGTATATTTTTACTAATCAGATGAGTCATTTTTCCCATGGGTTAATGATCATTGATGGCTTTAATTAAGGAGTCATGTGAGGTATTTATCTTGGAAAATGTGGATCCATGTGGTTTACACTTTTGGATTTTACCTCTCTGCTGTGATTGGACTCTTTCAAAACACCCTATTAATGTTAAATCTCTTTGATGCTGCATGCTAAGGTGGTGATGCCTTAGGGCATATATTACTGTGATATAGCCCAGGTTTAGTTTGGCATTTAACTAATTGGAGCTAAAATTATTCTTATGTATTTGGGGCTTCCAACTTGGAATTTGTAAGAGAAATAAGTCAGTTGCATCTATTCTTTAGCAATTAACTGGTAATTGGGGCATTTAATCAGAATACCGACTTGAAGGATTGTAGCTTGATTAGATGCTGTTGGCATGAAAAAAAGATTCAACTCCTAGTTCATCTCAGTCATGTGCTATATTCACACCCTAAGTCCAGATCAAATATAAATCTAGCTTATCAATGACTATTTTACAAATAAATGGACACAAATAAATGGATAAAGATGCCTCGTGGAGATTTAATAGATTTAGAAGCCAATCTTCTACCAAACACTCAGGTCAATAATATTCATTCTACAATATGTATTATGCACCTACTTGGTCCAAGAAAGTTGCTCATAGGTATATAAATATGAATAATACAGCTGTTGAATTTAGGAAACCTCAGTTGGCCTAAGTTTTACTTCAATTACAGTATAAATCAAGGTCAGTAACTCTTTCAGCTTCTCTGAAAACCGGATCACCACCACACTTTATGAGCTGTACAGTGAAGATTCAACAGGCAAGTAAGTTTCTGTGGTCTGCACAACAATGATCAAGATTGAACACATACTAGCAAACATCAGTCGTTTAAGCCTGGTTGTGTATTAGAATCATCTGGGATGTTTTCAAAAACACAATGATTCTTGAACCCCGCCCTAGACCTGTTCGGTTAAAATATCTGGGCCTAAGACCTTTGCATCCGCTTCTCAGATAGATTAGGTGATTTTAATGTGTTAAGAACTGTTGACAGAAGCAAAAAAATATATTTTTTAAATTTAATTTTAAGGTTATGGATACAGAGTTGTAGCAAGAAGATGGAGGATCCTAACAGTCTGTGAGGCCATAGGAGAAATAGATGTGGTTATAGAGGGGTAGGATGTAGGCTGGGGTACAAGCTCCAAGAAGCCATACTCTGGCTACCTCAGTCCGGCCATGCAATTGCCTCTCCACTCATGAATACATGACCCTACTTCCCAATAGAAAGGACTCAGAGAGGATAGCTTCTGTTTCACATATGCCTCCAAATCTCAGAAAAGTGTCATTTGAAGCTTTTTCAGTTTTGCAGAATAGAAATACAGTATAAAAGGAAGGTGGAATGGGAGTTGAGTTAGACGATCTAAGTATTCCTCATAGCCATCCCTAGGAGATCAATGACATCCATTCTTTTAGTTTCAACTACTATCTAAATGATTATGCCACTCAAATCAATATCTGTAGCTATCACCTGTTCCCTGAGCTTCAGATTTATATATCCAACTGCCTGCCGGACACCCTCACCTAGATATTCCAGGTAATGCCAAGTCAACACCTCCCCAAATGAACTCGTCTCACTTGCTACACTTGCCTCTCTTCTTATGCCTCTGATTGTTGTGAATGTCACCATCATCCACCCAGGCAACCCAGGCTGTAGTCTAAAACTATTAAGTGGGTGCAAAAGTAATTGTGGTTTAAAAGGTTAAAAAACCGCAAAAACCATAATTACTTTTGTACCAACCTAACATATGCTGGGCTTCTTCCTTTACCTCATCTCCCATATCCAATCTCCTTCAACTATCTGTTTGTCTTCTGAAACGTACTCAATTATCCTGTCCTTTCCAGTCCTGCTATCATTGTTCTCGTTTAAGCCTCCATTATTTTTCAACAGCTTCCTATTTATTTCTCTAGGTCCAGTCTTCAACCCCTCAAATCTATCCTCCATACATTTGACAATTGTGTTTAACGCAGACATGATCACACCAGCTTCCTGCTTAAACCTCGCCCATGGTTCTTCATCACATATTGCAATGGCCTTAAACTGGCAGCACATTAAAATCTATATAAAGTCTATTGTTAACATGTCTTGGGGTCTTTGAAAACTATCAATATCTGAACCCCACTTCAGACCGAGTGAATCAGACTCTCTGGGGATAAGGTTTGGGAATCGATATTTTTTAAAAAGCTTCCCAATTGATTTCAATATGCAGCTAGTGCTTTCTAACCAAGTTCTGTTATGGTTATCTATTTGCTATACAATGTAAGTTGCCCCCAAACTTAGTGGCTTAAAACAGCCATGACTTTATCATATCTCACAGTTTCATGGATTGTGAATTTAGAGGGCTTGCTTGGATAAGCTCTTGTTCCACATCAACTGGAGTCACTTGCTGGTATTTAGATAGCATATGGGCTGGTCTGGAGGCTCCAAGACTACTTCTCTGAAGCTATAAGGCTGGGTTCCACAGGCCCCATCAACTGGCATGCCTCCATGTGGACTCTTCAGCACACAGATCTCAGATTAATTGCTCTTGTTGTGTAATGGACCACTTTCATGGACTTGCTGTCCAAATACGGTCCGTAGACCAGCAGTATAGGTATCATCACTTGGAAGCTTGTTAGAGGATGCCATAGTGAGGAAAATTGTCCCTGGACAAACGATTGCTCTGAGCCTTGCAGGTCTTGAGAGAATCAAACTGTTTTCCAATTAACGTAACTGTGTCCCAGTACAGGTTTAGAAATAGGTATAAGAATACAAAAATTTGGCACTCAATAAAGTAAAATTCACAATGTTTTAGGACTCAATAAAAAATTACCAGGTTTGCAAAGAAACATGAAAATATGACCTATAATGAAAAGAAAAACCAATCAATCAAAACTAACCCAGAAATGACACCAATAATAGAACTAGTAGGTAAGAACATTAAAATAGTAATTTTAACTACATACATGTGATCAAGAATGTAGAGGAAGATGGAGCATATTAAGTAGAGGCATGGGACATATTTTTTTAAAAAGCATCCAGGTAGAACTTGGATGTCTGAGATGAAAACTACACTAAGGGAGACAACTGCAGATTAGACACTGACAAAGGAAAGATTGGGAAATTTAAAGAATATGTAGGGACAGAGCCCCAGAGAGCAGTTTCCAGGCTCTCGGCCTCATGTGGAAAAATGCTGACTCCAGTAGTAGATGGCAGTCTACTGTGACTGGTTAGCCGTCAGCTGTTACTGGTTAGCCATTAGCCACTGCTATAACTGCCATGGCTAAGCTAGCAAGTACAGATTGCGGATGACATGCTTAGCAAGCATGGTTAGCAAGTGAGGATAGCTGCTAGCAAGTGCAGTTAGCAAGTGGATTGTGGATTACGGATCATGTTGATCCTATTTCCTGTGTCTCGCCTAGCCTCCATCAAGACTGGGTGCAGGAAGGCCCCTCATTGGGGTACTGGTGGGTGTTTGCTTTTGTGTCTCGACCAGCGTCAGCGAGAATATAGTGGTATGACTCCCCTTTCCATGGCTCCATTGTTGTTCCTTTTTGGCCTCACCATATCCTGCATTCTTGGGTGGGGAGTGGGACCGGAGTCCCTGCATGACAATATAGTAATTGAAACTGCCTAAAATGAAACACACAGAAAAAAAGACTGAAAAAAATACACAGAATCAGTGAGCTGTGGGTCCTTTTCAGGTGGTTTAATATACATGTTGAGTACAAGAAGGAGGAGTAAATTTTTTTTAAAAAAGGATATATGTATGTATGTATATATATATATATATATATATATATATATATATATATATATATATATATATAAAAGTTTTAAAAAAGTGACCAAAATTTTTCCAACTTTGATGCAAATTATAATCCTAGAGTTTCAAGAAGCTCAACAAATCCCAAACACAAACTCAAAAAATGAAGCAAACTACACAGAGGGCTTCATAATCAACTTGCTTAAAAATTACAGCAGATTTAACTACCAGAAACAGTGCGAACCAGGAAGCAGTAGAGCAACATTATTAAAGTACTCAATGTAAAAACACAAAATCTAGAATTCTATAGCAAGCACAAATATTTATGAAAAACACAGGTAAAATGGACATTTTCAAACATACAAAAGCAAGCCAGCATTTCTGGAGATGTTAAAGGAAATCTTGGCAGAAGGAAATCAATATCAGGTGGAAATCTGAAACTACACAAAGGTATGAGGCACGCCTGCAAATACAACAAATTTTTTTCTTATGTTTAATTATTCTAAAAGATAGCTAGCTGACCATCTAAAACCCAAATCATAACAATGTGCTGTGAGGTTTATAACATATGTACAAGTAAAATGTCTGAGAGCAAATAATGCACAAAGGCCTGGAAGAGGGAAATGGGAGAATATTGGTATAAGATTCTTAAGTTACATGTGAAGAGGTATAACGTCACTTGATGTTAAACTGGTGCAGGGAGAGCAGCAGGAAGGAGAGATTGTGGAAAGACATGAGGAAACTTTGGGGGGTGACAGATATGTTCATTGTTTTGACTATGGTGAGAGTTTTGTATGAGTGTAAATGTCAAAATATCAAATTGTATACTTGTTGTGCAACTTGTATGTCAACTATACGGCAACAAAACTGTAAAAAGAAAAAAAAATCACACAAGATATAATTTCAGTATCAGACTTGCAAAATTCAAAAAAAAAATAACAATATCAAGTATTGTCAAGGATATGATTATACACTGCAGAAGAGAGTATAAAATTTGTACAACCTCATTGGGAAGCAATTTGCCAATACCAAGGTGAGGTTGAACGGATACCTTCAATTTTATATTTCTACTTTCAGGTAATTACCCTAAAAAACTGTTATGCATGTATTTTAAGACATATGTAAATATATTCATTGCAATATTGTTTCTAATAGCAAAAAATTATACACAACTTGAATGCCCATATATGGCATTCTGGGGTCTGACAATTAAGTTTGTGAACTTGTTGCAACGATGTTGCTGACCTTTTTTGATATCAGAGGGATTATTCATTATGAATTTGTACCAACTGGACAAACAGTTAACCAAGTTTACTATTTGGAAGTTCTGAAAAGGCTGTGTGAAAAAGTTAGACGACCTGAACTATTTGCCAACAATTCATGGCTCTTGCATCACAACAATGCACCAGCTCACACAGCACTGTCTGTAGGAGAGTTTTTAGCCAGTGAATAAATAACTGTATTGGAACACCCTCCCTACTCACCTTATCTGACCCCCAATGACTTCTTTCTTTACCCAAAGATAAAGCAAATATTGAAAGGAAGACATTTTGATGACATTCAGGGCATCAAGTGTAATACAATGACAGCTCTGATGGCCATTCCAGAAAAAGAGTTCCAAAATTGCTTTGAAGGGTGGACTAGGCGCTGGCGTCAGGGCATAGCTTCCCAAGGGGAGTACTTCGAAGGTGACCGTAGTGATATTCAGCAATGAGGTAAGTAGCACTTTTTTTAAGGTGAGTTCATGAACTTAATTGTCAGACCTTCATATTTACATTTATTATGATGTATTTGTATATTATGTAGCACAAGTAAATTGTGATGTCATCATATGATGAAATGCAATATAACAGGGTTTTTTTTTTCTGACTTTCGTATGAAAAGGAATCATCTGGGGATTTTTAGGTTTGGGGTGGGGCTTGAGGTTCTGCCTCTTTAGGAAGCCCCTGGTGACTCTTCGGCTTCTAGTCCATGGTAATTTTGTGTAGCAAGACATACTGCTTGAGTGAACTAGATGTATATGAATCAACATGGATAGGTCTAGAAAAACTAGAGGGGAACAAAGCAAGTTGCCAAAAGGTTTGTACCATATGATAGCTTTGGTGTAAAAGTTTAAAAATACAAAGCAGTAATATACATTGTTCATGGATATGAATGGACATAAAATTTAAGAAAAAAAAGCATTTAAAACATGGACACGGAGGGTTACCCACAGAAGTTGATTGTTGGAGAAGAGGAAAAGGAATAAGGCTGGAAAGGGAAAGAAGACTCTCCCCTTTAAGACAATGTTCTATTTTGTTTATATATTTTTAAAAGGAGGTAAAATCTAAAATAGTAATAGTTTTTTTTCTTTGTTGGATGTATATACAAATGTTTTATAGGATTTTGAGAACTTTGACATATTTTATGCTTATGAAAACAAATACAAAAGGAGATTAATATCTAAATATGACCTATCACACAGTTCAACTTCCATAGTAATAACAGTGCTAGAAATGTACACACCTAATGCTGAAATGGCTATGTTGCCACTGGCTTTTAAAACCAAAGAGCTTCACTAGTGCCTCACAAAATGAGGTAGAATCTCTTTTTGGTTATACATAATATCTTGGTAGTGACCCCAGCACTCTCCCCTTGTTGTGGCTGTCATCTCCTTAAAGCAAATACCACTCTGTGATAAGATTTTCTTTCTTTGGGCATCAGATTGTGCCCTCGTGTAGTTGAAGTTTATAGGATAGATGAATATGTCTAATACCACTTGATTATAACATAGTATAATGTTATAATCCTATGGTTAAAATGTAAGTGTGGGAGTGGCAGTAGCCATTTTAAAGGGTAAGTTATTTGCCTCTGGTTGCCTGTGATATGACAAGACAGCTCAGCCTTCATGACTGGCTACTCTCTTTCCAAGACAGGTCCATATTAGCCGGGCCCCTGAAAGGAGCAGTGTGAAGAATTAGGTCAGTTGCTTGCTCTGTGCTACCACTATTGCAGCTCCTGAGACCTTTAAACACCCAGGCTATTTCTTCCCCCAAGTGAATGAAGAAAGACCCAGCTTCCCAGAAACCTACAGACCATCAGAACAACTCCCTCTTCACTCAAATTGCACTGATCCCTGCTTGAGTTGATGAGAAATGTTAGCCCATTTATTTTATATGCGTCCTCCCCTTTGCCACCACTCAGTCAAGGGAGGACAGCAGGTAGCATTAAAGTGTGCTTGTTTATGGAGTGTACTCTGAGTCTCTGCTTTTATATAGATGGAAAAGATCACACTTCATTTCCAGAACTAAAAAAAGGACCTTAACCATCCTGATAGATGCACTTGGGTATAGGGGACCCTGCAGCAGTGAAGAGTAGGCCTCAAAGTGTAACCCAGCCTTTTACTCACTCACATAGCCACTGTAATCAGTGTCAAGCTGAGCCAAAAATCTGCAGCCCAGGCAGGTCCACAGTTACCCCTCTAAGGGTGGAATTTGGCTCCTGTCCCTCTAGCCACCTGTGGAGGTGGGCATCCACTGCACCCATTGTTTGGGAAATTGGAATAATGCCACTGTACTTGGAAGCCAGAGATCTTGTCACCATTTTGGCAAAGAGAGAAGAATGCTCTTCTGTATTTAGCCCAGGCAGGTGGGGGTGGAAAAGAGAAGGAAGGTTGTCAGAAAGGTTTATAGAGTCCCAAAATGCTATGGTTCTTAATATACAGTTCATTCCATTTCACACACCTAAGCCCTTTTTCTACAGTGACAAATGCTGTCACCTGGACCAGGAAGCTGATACCAGGAAGATTCTGGTATCAGCTGCTGGGCCATTCCTGAAATCACCTCTCCATGCTGGCTCACTGGGCCAGACTCCTCCTTCTCTGTGATAACTTCTCTCTAAAGACTCCATTGTCCTCTGGCTCTTGTTGGGGACAACCCAATCCATCAGACATGGCTGTATGGTGTGATTCAGCCATGTGTGATTCCCAGTGGTTTTCAGCCTCCAAGCCTTTTGTTTTCCCCAGGAGCCTTTAAGTCCCTATGTAAATTAATGGCCATAAAAGGAAATGTCAAGGGAAGAAGCAGAGTCCAAATCTACGTACCAGGGGTCTCACTGGCTCAGTTCCTGTCTGTATTAGAAGCATATTGACTTTGTTTTTCATGTGATTATCTCATGAACTCAGTGAGCTGGATGATACTACCCAGATATGTCAAATTAGGCTCAGTGAAATATAAGTGAAGCAGTAGTTTGGGGAAGAGAGAAATTAGTTGGAGAAGGTAAGATGATAGTTTAAGCAAAGAACTCTAAGATGAAGGAGCTTACTACACATGGGGAGAGATTGAGGAGACTAGCCTCCTGAGACAGCTCATGTTGGGAAAAACTCAGATATGTTGGGTAAGTCTCCAGGAGCCTTCCAAGTCGGGCAGGTATGGTAGGTAGGTCAGAGAAATCAAGCGCAGGTTATTGAGCAAATACAGAAAGACCTGCCTATTAGAAGAATGATACGGGGTTGAAGACATGGTCAAGAGAGTGAGAGGAGAAAAAGAACATAGGGAAAATAGATTAGAAATGACTGCAGGGAATATCTGGTCTAAAGGAAAAAGAAAGAATAAATCTTAGGGCTTTCAAAGGAATAGCCCATAGTAACAGGCAGCAGCTAATAAGAATGTTAGAGTCCAAAGTGATTTGAACGCTGCTATAGATGGGACAGTTGAAAGGGAGAGCCATTTTGGAGGGAAAGACAAACTCTCTTTGGGACTTGTTGAACGTGAGGTGACAGAAGAGTTTAAAATCCAACAAAAGGTAAATTGTAAAAGAATCTATGAATTATAAAATTGGACTTCAACGCCGGAGAAGAGCAATTTAAGACTAAGCCCCTACATCATAAAGCAACCCTGCAACGCCTGGGATTTTCCACAGGTAGACATGGGTGAAATGGTCTCAGGAATTAGAAATACAAGGAACAGTCAGTCACCAACATAACATTCTGGACTGGGGGATGATTCTGTCATTAAGACCAGAAGACGAAGGTATTCCTGTGGCGTGAAGTAGCTTATTCGTTTCTTATTCAGCCACATCACATCATGCTCAGAAGTAGGGACACAATGGGTTAAGAGAGCAAATGTCTGAGGTCTTCAGATGTTGAAGGCTTTGGATATTATTTCAGTAAAAGACAGAGTTCAGCTGAAATTCCAAAATTTTGATGGGCTACTTGGGCTAGACGCTGAATTGATTCAATATTGTAAAGAGGAAAATTGCTATGACAGTTACCAACTATGTTCTGAAAAGTTGCTGGATGGCATATAGGTTTTAGTACTGCGAAGCTAATCCTGGAGCTTTAGCAGTTTGAATAGGTCTGCATTAGAGGGGGAAGAATTTGGAGTTTGGGGCGAGGTGTGGACATGGTCTGGAGTGTGTGGGAGTGAGGGCCAGGGGCTGGTGTTTGTCTGAAACATCTCTGCACAGAGTCTCCAGCGTGAAATCTTGGTGGGGGAGGCCAGCTGGGATGTCTAGTGTTCAATTTAAAATTGCTTGAAATCTCATACTATTTAAAAACACCTCTTTTTTTGGAGTAAAGATTTGTAAGCTAGGTCTTAAAATGTACAAACCACAAAATAAAACTGATAAATTTGACTTCATCAAAATTAAAAACTTTTGCTCATCAAAAGCCAGCATTAAGAAAATGACTACACAAGCCAAAAAAATGGGACCAGAGATGGGGACCTTTAGGAGACACATCAGCGTTCAATAAAGGTTCAAGCCAAACTTGTCTAGAGCTCAAGGGATAGGGAGATCCCAGTGGGTTATATTAAGAATAACTTTCACCCAGGCCATTCTCATATGGTTCACTGGGTTTGCATAAGCATTCGAAAACTTTGTATGAGAGCTTGAAATTTTTTTGGATAAAACTCTCAGTGTCTCTTATGTTGTACTCAACAATGAGAGCCAGTGATGATACAAGCCCAGTCATTAAAGTCTTCTTTTTTCTTGCTCTTTGTAAAAGCTCACAGAACTAGTATCCTCTCTCTCCCCTCTGCCCACCCCCTCCTTCCCTTTCTTTTTTGTTTCCTCTGTACTACCTTCCTCTTATTTTTCACTTCTTCATAACTTTGCTACCTTTATTGACTTCAATATTATTTTATGTAAAACATTTCTCCCCTTTGTTAAAAAAAATACTAATTAAGCAAGAATAAAAATGCAGTTAAGATTGCTTTTATTACATTGGTGCAAAAGTAATGGCGGTTTTTGCAATTATTTTTATCCTTTTAAACCGCAATTACTTTTGCACCAACCTAATACAACATTAAGCATTTTTTTATCCCCCTAAAATTGAAGTATGGGCTTGAAACAATTGGTTTAAATGGTAGCACCAATTAGAGTGGATTGAATCCGGACTTTACTATCACCTGAAAAACAAAACAAAACAAAAACCTAACCAACCTAATTTATAAAGCAGAACCTTGAATCAATTCACAAAGAACACACCTGTCCTCATAGTGTTCTCCTGTTGCTACTTTTAAGTTTGTCATGTTTTATAGTCAATACTAACAAGTAATGTTACTCCAAGCATGCACAAGTGCTGAGCAAACTCGCTGACACATGCAGAAAAAGATAAGTGTTATTTTTGTGTTTCCTTTGTTGGGATTTTTGAAAAGTCTGAACTTGGTAAAACTAAAAACACATCATCAACTTTGAGACAGACATAAAAATCTTCTGAAATTCTCTCTCTAGAGAGAACAAAAATAGGCAGCTTCCAATACAAGAAATAACTGTGGTTACATGGAAAACTTTGACTCTCAGATTTTTCCTCTTCATCCATTCCAGGGCTCAAAGAGCAGCTTACAATCATGGAGAGAAAACCTTTTAGAACTTGTTCTAAAAGGGGTTATTTTGGGGAAAGTGTAATTGCAAAAAAAACAAAACAAAACAAAAACGATGGCTGGTTGGTTTAGAATTTGCTCATGTAAGAATGCATGTGTGTTTGGCTTCCACAGTGCACAAAAGATTCCTATTATAAACCTCCCTTAGACCAGTGAAGAGAACTGGTCTGCTGGCAAGTTTATCGAGGGATGTCTCAGCTTAAGTGCTATTCGTCAGTGAAATCTTTTGCAGATGGTGAAATTATTTTAGTCCACTCTGGTGTCCTCCAGATTTGTTTTAAAAAAAGAAGAAGATGGAGAAGGAAAAGAAGAAGGGGGAGGAAAGGGAGGGGAAAGGGGAGGGGGAGGGAGAGGAAGAGGAACAAAAAAATGGGCCAATGAGTTGTTAACAATTCCAGGATCTAATTAGACACACTATCTAGATATTTTGTGAAAAGCCATAATATCCAGATGATGTCAACAACTCTTACTTAAAAATAAAAATAAAGATGTCCCAAATAATCTAATGGTTTCTGGCAGCAAACAGAAAAAGAAAAAGAAGGAAGGAAGGAAGGAAGGAAGGAAGGAAGGAAGGAAGGAAGGAAGGAAGGAAGGAAGGAAGCTCTTTCTCACTTTGAAAAGAGAAATTTTGCTGGAGAATGAAATCCATTCATGTACCAGCAGAAGCATCGGTTTTCAACACATGGGTCACTTGCCTCTGAACAGGATACCAGCTGTGTGCCATACATGCTGTTGACAAGGAAAGATTCTGTCCTATCACCAGGAAATCGATTAACCTGGAGGTCCAAGGGTATCATTTGTCTTTAAAGAGTAGATGAACCATGGAGCACAAGGTGAGCTCCTTAGCCCACAGTGCTCAATCATGTTAAGGAAAGCACTTGACCCACGTTCTCACCAGAGACTCGATGGCCATGACATCCACAGTTGGTGAAACACAGGCATGACAGTAATCGAGAACATGTGGCTTGAGTACTCTTTTCATTTCATTGCAAGCTCCTAGGGGATAGAGAACACACCTTTGTCCCTGTAGGGGAACCAATAATAACTAGAGTGCAAAGAAGGAAACTGAGGCTTTGGAGATTAAGTAATGTGTTGTGGTCAGATAAGGAGATAAAGATAGAGCAGGATTTAAACCAAAGTCATATGACTACAGGTTCTTAACTCCTATTCTACACAGCCTCCCACTGCATGACAGGGAAGGCAGCATTAGGAATATTTGTTTTGATTGTTTCTAATTTCCAAAATTTTTTTCCATGATCATTAGTCAACTTCTAATTTACCCTCACCCTCAAATGGTAATGTGGGGAAAGGCAAAGATGTTCCTATGGATTAGACAAAGAAAAAAAATAATAAATGCCTATCTCCCCAATACCAGCAGCTTTTCACTTCACTAAAAGCCTGAAGCTCTGAAAAGCCACGTGAGGATGGAATGGAAGGGGCTGGTAGAAGGAACAGAAATGGGGACCACCAGGATGCAGGATTCCAGATGCATTTTTCAGTTTACCAAGGAATTTCTGCTTTGGTTTTATTCTGCAGCTCTTCTGTGCCTCTTTTAATGTAGACAAAGGAAGCCGTGAAGCAGAGAGCTGCAGAAAACTCCAAAGTGATTGGAAATAGCCAGGGGTCTAAGATATTTCAGCCAATAGGAGGAAGAGAGAGAGGATCATTATTGATGCTCTTGGGGGTAGACTCTGCTCTGTGTATCTGATTCCATATGGCTACCTTTCCAGCCCACAAAGATGGATGAATATAACGATGTGTTGGAATATGAGCCATTGTGGAATGAACTGTAAAACAAAAACAACAACAAAAAAATCCCCTTTCTTACTTAAGTATGTAGGTCTAACCTCAAGGGAGCATATCTGCTATTAGTTATTCACAAAGATAAACATCAAACCTAAGGACTAAATACACCGATATCAGAAACCTGGTGGAAGGGAGAGGTAAGCTGTGAAAGGGCAGCATCTGGTGAGAGGAGGTCCCCAGGGCAGGAGCTCACATGTGCCACCAGCAGCCCTGAGTTACAGTCCTCTGTCAGTCTCCACCTAACTCTGTTTCTAGACTCCAACCCTCATCCTCAGTCCCATTCAACCTTTGGATTTCAATAAAGAGATATTGGCAGTTCTGACAGCTCATTGAAACTCTTCATGCCCACCCTTGTAGACTTGACTTTTTCTAATCATTTTACTAATCTAAGTCTATCTCATTCATTTGGAAACCATCAGTAATGATTTGTTACACACTTATTTGGCTAGCATTTCTTCAGAGAAACATCCAGGGTCAAATTAGGGGAGGTAGTGCCCTGACCTTTGAACCAAAGCAGGACTTTTTTCAAAAGACCAACTCTGGGCAAAAATGGCTTTGTGAGTGTGGAAACCAACTGTTCTCCATAGTAATATGCAAAATCAAATGAAAGTTTGGAAAGAAATTTTTTTGGTAATTGATTTTATTATGTATTCTAATATTATTCAGTATTTGTCATTCTGCCAATTTTGCATATTTTCCCCACACGATTTGTGTAAATATAAGAAACTGGAATAGGAAAAGTGGGATTAACTGAAGGTTTTGAATTAATTCTTTTATGTACTTCCTGCCCATGTCATAAACTGGTAACATTGTGGGTGGCCTGAAAACCACAAGTATAGGCTAAATCTGTGTTTTACAAATCAATTTGATGACTGTCAAGCAGAAATTTTTTCAAAGTGAAAAAAAGAGAATGAAATAGAAAATAACAGTTTATCACATACAGTATTTTTTCATGAAGTGTGTGTTTCAGTTCTCTCTCTATATATATAAATATTCATTCTTAATTTTACTTCTATGGATCTCATTTAAACTTTTTTGAAAACCGCTGGCTAGACAGGCATCAGAGACAATGTCATTTCCTGCTAGATTGAGAGAAGCTGGATTATTCAGAATGCTGAAAATCAAGCTTTGGAGATGGACTTCATGTAGAATCGATCGTACCTTCTTAATCATATATTAAGAAATGATATAATAAAGGTGAAGTTATTATAAGAGTTGGCAGTGTTATGGGTGATGACTTGGGGGCAGGGGCAGATATTGAGATTAGACTGACATTGAAAAGTCTCAGAACAGAAACCAATTCTTGCTATCTTAAGCATGAAAGTGATTTTTCAAATGGATTATTGTATAATTCACAGGAATGCTGGGAAGTTCAGGGAGCCAGATTGAGGCAGTGAGCAGAAGTGAACGGGCTACGTAGCCAGAGCCACGGACAAAATCACCCCACAGAGCTGGGCTGGTGAGGATACCAGTGGCTGAGCACGGGGGACTATAGCTGTGGCTGACTTGACGTGTTAAGGTCTCCTGTGTAGCACTGAAGGCACCCACTGGCACTGCTGGCACGGCCACTGTAGCAAAAGAATTTTCAACTCTTTCTACCCCTGCGTATTATTGCATCAGATTTCGTACCTGGGATGGGTGCTTCTGATTGGATAAGGCCAGGTGAGCTCTAGCTGCAAGAGAGGCTAGGAGACAAGTCATCTGCCTTTTTGGCTTCTACGGAAGGAAGCAGTCTTTGCCTCTAGTCATTTTGAACCCAGTTCCAACGGATGGGGTGAGGGGATTCCTACACACCAGCAAGCTATTCTCTGACACCAGCTGGGTGTCCTACAGTTCAACTCAATTCTGAAACTATCTACCCAGAGTTTACATCAGATTCCATAGATTAAGGATTCAGTCCCACAGGACTGCCGTCTACTTCAGACACCAATAGAAAGTCCAGGTTGTCACCTGTGCTTCTAACTAGCTATAAATCAGAGGTTCCCACAACCCCCTCCTTCCTTGGGTCAGATTAATTTGCTACAGCAACTTGCAGAACTCAAATATTTTGCTTACTAGATTACTTGTTTATTATATAAAAGGATACAACTCAGGAACAGATGGAAGGGACACATAGGGCAAGGCATAGGGAAAGTGTGCAGAGCTCCCATTCCCTCTCTAATAATGCTTCTCTCACCAAATCTCCATGTGGTCACCAACCCAGAAGCTCTCTGAACCCTCATCCTTTTGGGTTTTTATGGAGGCTACATTACATTGGCAAGATTAATTAAATCATTGTCCATTGGCAATTGATTCAATTTCCAGTTCTTCTCCCCTCCTTGAAAGTTGAGGGGTGGGAGAGAATGGGGGGAACTGAATGTTTCAGTCCTCTAAATTACATTGGATCCTGGCAACCAGCCCCATCCTTAGGTTACCTAAGGGCTTTCTAAAAGTCACCTCATTAACTTAAAAACGCCTTTATTGCTCTCATCACTTTGGAAATTCCGAGGATTTTAGGAGCTCTGTGCTAGAAACAGGGACAAAGGCCAAATATATATTTCTTATTATAAATCATTATATCACAGCCTCCCATCCAAATTCACACAATGGAGATTTCTCTACACAGAAAAACAGTTGGTTAAACATGGACTAGCTGGATGATTGCAGAATTCCAGCTAATGTGATGAGGGTATGGAGTTGGATGGTGACAAAGGAAAAGAAATTCGAAGAACTAACCCAAGAGATAAGTGAAGGAAGAAAATGCCTTTGTAATGGATTGTGTACAGATGATTAATGATGGGGAATGGAAAAAGCTAACTCCAGGCTTCTGTCCTGGAGAAGATGAGAGGTTCGTACTGCTGACAGATAAGAAATGAGAGAAGAGGAAACTGAAGAATGATTGTGAGGTCACATTAATGGGCCATATGGCTTAGTTATTCCTGAAGTTAGTGGTCATATAGAAGATAACTCCTTCACTAGACTTATTCTTTGAAATCATCCGTAAAGACTAATTGCATAGTTATCTCGTATGATTCTTCTATATACTGTCACTGGTGATCTGATATTTTTGGGGGTTCAGGATTTCTTAAATCAATGTCCCCAGGTAGCCTTGTAGCTTGCATCCTGCAAACTTTCAATGTTTATTGTTACAGGTATTTGGAAGACTCAAACTAGAAAGAACCTTAAAGAATGCTTTATTTCTCTTAAAGCTGTAACATTTAACACCCACATGAATCATAATTTCCCATTGAGATTCAGCATGTTAAAAGACTCAAGAGCACAGATATAATGCAAAAACAGAAGCACAAACATTGAATAATAAATCCATATGGTCACTGATTGCCCATGTTTTTCCCTCCTTAGATAGGTGTTTTTCACGTCACAGCTCCAATGCCCTTTATTCTCCCCACTTGGTATTAGGACTAGAACTTCATCTCCATGGGTCAGTTGATGTGCAAACTTGCTCATTTGCATCTTGTGTCTCACTATAACTTTTAACACCTCTAGACCTTGCAATTTAGAAAGTGTAGTAGGTTAGACTGTTAAGAAAAGATGAAAAGACCAGACAAGAGTGGTGCACAAATCGGGTTGTAGCAGTTCACATCTAGAAGAATGAACTGAAAACCACGAAAAATCCTACAGCGTTACTTCCCTGGTGTCTCCTTTCCTAATTACACTTTCCCACCTCCTTCTATATGCAGAGCTCATTTATGCGTTTCAAATTTCCTTGCTTTTAAGATGAAGCAAGATATTGAAGTCTCTCTAGTAATTCTCAAGCTCTTATTTCCCATCTGGCGTCATGATCTCTATGGTTCCAAAATTATGCTCTTGTCCTTGTATTTCAGGAAAAACATAAATAAGTAATTAAGTATAATGAGAATTAGGTAAAAATCAAGAGACTTGAGATAAGGCAAATGTTTTCCAGTTCTGGAATAGTATGAAAGAAGACCAAAAACCAGTGCTTTTGATGTGTTTAGAATGAGTTCTAATCAATTCTTTACTTTCAGGATTTTAAAAAATTATACCAAACAAGTCACTCCAGATTCCAGTTTTACTTTCCTCCTAGGCACAGCCAGTGCTTGCTGATTCGTGTCATCATTGATGATTGGACATTACATTCTTAAATTATACCTACTGAAATCAAAGGAAAGATAAAAACAGGTACCTAGAAACAAAATTGCATTTCACATGATTTAATGGTCAAACAGTAATGATATATCCTGGAAAACTCGCAGGATCTTTGCACATGTGGCGCCTTCTGCCTGGAATCTTCTCCTACTCCCCCAGGCCACATATTCATCGAGGTAACTCCTCCTTATCCATCTATCAGTTCTCAGCTCAAATGCCATTTCTTCCGGAAAGTCGTCCCTGACCCTGCAGACCAGGTCAAGTCCTCTGTTACCTTCTTTTCATAACATTTGAATGTGTACTTGTAGACCTGTTACCTACAGGTCTACACATGGAAGTATTTATTCATTTGGTTGGTTTATTTGTTCTAGTATCTTGTATGGTGTTTGGCATATAGCAATTGCTCAATAACTGTTTTATGAATGCATGTCTATATGTGTGTATGTATGTATGTACGTATGTATGTATGTACGTATGTATGTATTTACAATTAATCATGAGTCAGGGATCCTGAGTTCTAATTCTAACCCTGCTTCTAATCTTGGAAGGATTTTCTTGTGACCTTGGAAGGATTCTCTTCATCTTGTTGATCTTCATTTCTTCATCTCTAAAGTGACAATTTGGAGCTAGCTCATATCTTTGGACCTTTTCCACGTTTCATGGTCCTGAAATGTTAGGTGCAAATAATTTTTTTGTAAATTAAATAATGTTAACGTTTGCCTCTAAGAAAAAGTCTATAGTAAATTATTAATGATAGGTGAAGGTAAGATACTATCTCACCAATTGAAACATCTCCCGGGGATGCCAAAAATAGGTATACGCATGACTTGTATTCATCTTTTGTTATCAGTATATACTGAGTATTACAATTTTAGTACAGTTTTTTTCTTTCTTAAATGTGTATACATTTTTTTTGGCACCCCTGTATATTATCAGGATAGGTAAACTGATTATTCTGAGTTAGGAAAGGATACTTATTTTGAGATGTCTATAGACTCTCTGGTTTCCTTTAGGTTTTCAGGTTTTGGGAAATTCAAACTTGGATAAATAACTGAGAATAGGGGTGAGATTGGGAGGGGGCATCTATTAAGGAAAATTGTAAAGGCTGTTACAGAAACAACTGGTAGGGAATACAAGAAAATATTTATTTATGCACATATATTTATATACATGCCTGGGTGGATAGTGAATCCTTTTGAAAAGTGAATAGTTGTATATTGAATTATTTTATCTAATGAGATTTTGAAAGCCCTGTCCAACCACATTTTGATCTCTCTGTATGCTTCCTTGCATCAAATTCCTCATTCTACAACCTTAAAGCCAGTTTCAGAAAGATGCTCTATTGAAGGGAAAGCCTGAGCTCCACAGGGTCCCCAAGCAGGAATGCATGTCTGCCTCTGATAATGATCAGAAGGAAATATCCTGTGCTAATATTTGAAACTCAGACGAAGCTTTTGACACTTTCACCAATGTTTTTTTTTATAAAATGTTTGTTTAAAAAAGCAACTTTACCCCAACCATCTCTGAACTGTATCTTGTTTAGCTTTAGGACATTTATCATCCTCTGTGCCTTCCGTGGCTCTGCTTTAATTTCATGAGAGTTTTCATTAAAAACTGATCTGCAGAGCAGAAGTCACGTCAGTGTTATGAATGGGGACAGGTTTCTGATAGCATCTCCAACTGGTGTGGGAGGAGACGTGTGCTGAACCGGGATGCTGGGGGAGCCCTGGGCAGAGCAGGAGGTGGTGACTGGCTGCTGAGCTGGTGTTGAACCTGAATTTCTCAGGCTTGGCAACTGAGTCCTATAGACCAGGGCCCAATTAGAGGGATAAGAGAAAACAGGAGGATTCTTGGGGCTGCTTCCCTCAAGAATCAATGCCTCATGTACAGCATGGTGACTACAATATTGTATATTTGAAAGTCGCTAAGACAGTAGACCTTAAAAGTTCTCATCTCAAGAAAAAAATATGTATAACTATTTGCAGTGAATGTATGTGATGATGGATCGTTTTGCAATATATACAAATATCAAATTATTAAGTTGCATACCTGAAACTAATATAATGTTATATGTCAATTATATCTCTATTTTTTAAAAAAGGAATACAGGTAATGCTAGTGTTCCTGAAAGGTTTTCTATAGATCAGATTTTTATAAACAGACAATTTTTTTAATGATTAGCTATGTTAAAACGATGTACTATTTTTTCAAAGTAATTTAATTTTAACAAAATAGCCTTCTTAAAAGAAAAACTCAATGCCATTCACTGAGGGAGGGAAAAGAAGCCAGTCCAGAGCCCACTGTTCCAGGCCTCCTCTTGTATGTTGCCCTTGGAGGTACCCCTGGGCGCACAGTGTGGCTTCCTCTTAGCTACCAGTAACCCTGAAGACCAAGCAGAGATTCCAGTTCAAGGTGCTCAAAGGCTGCTGCTTCCTGGCTCCTCATCATTCTTCTATCTCTGCTCTCCTCGCAGGATTTAAGCTAAGAGACAGAGACAGGCTGATACAACAAAACAATAATAACTAGTATTGACAGAGGATTGTAAGTTACATGGCAGTTTTTGTGGTTTTACCTCCTAAGAGCAGCTACAAGATGCAAAACTGAAGAATGAGAGAGGGTTATGGTGAAGAGAGGATCTGTTTCAACCTCTTGCCCTTTTCAGCCTTAGGAGGCTGAGAAAGAAGCAGCTCCACGAACAGAGACAGACCCTGTGGTTCCAGGGAAAGGACAAAGCCTGTAGCCACATCTGGCCTTGGGGCCAGCTGAGCTGATCACTCCCAAGTTTCTTCTCTACCCAACTGCACACTTTATTCTTTATGGCTTACTGACCATTAGGATCTGGACTCAGGAAAGAAAAAGACCTGCTGAGGGACAATTATGCAATTCTGCCACTTGCTTTCCATTGCTCTTATCATAGCTGATTTTTACACACAATTCAAACTCTCTGCTGAGTGGTGTTCGTTTTCAGAGTGCCCAGGGATCTGTCTACACCATCACTCTGGCTCCTCGTTCTCATATGCACAATTTCCCCAAGAGTAGTAAATGAAACCAGTCCAGAGCGCATTTTGACTGCGAGACTGGACCTATAAGGGCCAACTATTTTGGGAAGGAGGCCAGAGGCTTCCTAAGCAAACAAGTGCAAACTTCGTTTGCTTTTGCAGTCAACCATTTCCTTTTGGTCATAATCTATTTATGGAACCCCCAGAATAGGTCACATCCTTCTCAGCACATTGTTGCTTAGCAGAAGTCCTTGAGTTATTGACCAGTCGTGAAGCCTTCAAGCTCTGGACCAGAGATTCTTGACCTTTCTTTGGTCCATGGATATATTTGGCAACCTGCTGAAGCCCGTGAACTCCTTCTTTAAAGTTTTCAAATACTTATCAAATGAAGAGCATTACAAATGAAACAAGTCATGCTGAAATGCAGTTGTTAAAATGTTTTAAAAAAATGTGTTATATAATGTATATGCTTTTTTATTAGTGTAAATAATACAAGCAGCAGGTCTAATAACTACTATCATTTTGAAGAAGTGATAAATGTAAACAACATTTCAAGATGTCTACAATACCTGAAAATGGTATGAATACTCGTATTTCTATGATTTCTGCTAGGGACACAGTCAGAGGTATTGCTGATAGCATCGTGGTTTGCTGCCTACACACATAAAGAAAACAAAAAATTTTAGTTAGAGGTTAATGAAAACAAAGATACAATTTTTTTCCAACCCAAGTTCAAAGATTCTAGATCCGTATATTCTCGTTCCTGCTGGACCTCTTACCTAATGTCCCACAGGCAACTCCAATTGAAAAGGTAGAGGGAACTTGTCATCTTCCACTCCTTCCCCACTTGCCACTCCCTCTCTGTCTCCATGGATGCAGCACCCATTACACAGCCCCAAATTCTCCTTCACCCTCTCAGATCCTTCCTTGGCATTCCTCCTTTGAGTCTCCTCTTCTCCCCTTCTACTCCTATTCCCTTAGTTGGGTCTCACCTAGACAGACCCTTGCGATAATCTGCCTGCTGTTTTGCCTGATTTGGCCTCCTGCTCACCAATCTACCCTCCACCCTGCGGGGGGAGTGACTGCTCCACAACATCTATATGTTCTTACTATGCTTAAACCTTTCCATGACTAGAGGATAGAATCCAGTCTTCCTACTGTAACATAGAAGGCCTGAAATGTGGCCCCCACCATCTTTTTGTCCCTGTCATTTAATTCCCTCACCAATACTCCAGGTCCCAATCCTAAGGAAAGGCTGACACTTCTCTCTCTCACATTCCAGGATATTTTGTGCTTCCAGGGACCCCTTGCCAAAACGCCTATTCCACTCTGGTCTCCTCATCTTCACTGATAGTTTCAACCTACAGCCCAACCCCTGCCTGTGTGTGGGTGTACACACGCGCACGCACGCACACACGGGTTGATTGACCATTTTCTCCTTGGTTTCTTCACCACATCCAGTAAATACTTCCATTAAATAGCAACTGTAAGATTTTATTTGGCTCGTTCTCTTATCTGTCTTTTTCTACTAGATACTAAGAGTCCTTCAAGGGCTGGTACCATGTTTTTGTTTTTGTTTGTTTCCTCTTTGATTGTTTAACATCTAGCCCAGTACCTAACATGTAGAATGTGCTTAATAAATTTATGGGCTTTTAAAAAAGATAAGCAACTGAAGAATGAATGGATAAATTAGTGAGAAGAAAAAAACGTACCTTTAATTTCTTGTATTTAAATAAAGTGTCAATTATAGCACTGACTCATAACAAAGAATACTGTGGAACTAAAAACAGACCCTCCGTAATCTCATTTATTTTACCTCTGTAATCTCATTTATTTTTCAGCCATTCTGTTGAGCGTGCTCCTCAGAGTTAAAGGAACTAAAGGATTCCACATTGTGTCTGAAGTTTGATAAAGAGAACCCAGGACTCAATCTTTGGTATAGCTGCTGACTTGCTATGAAATATATTCTGAAAAGTGTAGGCATCGCTGGTCCCAGAAAGTCGTGTTTTCCTGCCAGTGAGAGGGAATTCCAGTTCCTATTTGAAATAAGTTCCAGGTTTGGAGGTCCTCGAGTAAAAGTTTCATGATGTGTAACAGAACAAAACGTTAGTTTTGGCTTTCTATTTTATTAGGTCTATGTTTTCTATCTTCTGACACCAAATGCCTGAGATTCTTTCTTAACGATCTGATCCTTCAGTCTTGAAATCTATATTTCTTCTTTAAAAATGCATTGCTATTTTTCATCTCCTCCATTCATTTATAAATAAACTGTAAGTATTAACCTCCCTATACAATTATCTACTGGCTCTGCAGAACTTCTCCTTGAATGTGTGCCATAGAAATGAGGTGGGGACAACTCCAGTTTTCTAGAATACTTTCAAATGAGAAGGCAAATTTGACCTTTTGGCTTTCTTCTGTTCTGTGCTCAGTGCTGTATTATTCTCTGGGTTGATTAAGAAAAGATATTGGGGAATTTTCATGGTCATTGTTTAAGGACTGCTGTCTTTGGCAACATCATGGCCTGAATATCCCGTGTCCGACCAGCAGGATTCTCCTTTGGTATGTGCATAAAGGAGTATGTAAAAGGAGTATAAAGTGTATATGAAATAGGTGGGCAGGAGCAGTGGTCTTCAGCGAATTCACCAGAGCATTTGACTTTCTGGTGAGGAAGACCCTCATTATCACTAACTTAAGAATTGTTGCCAGTTAGAAGACAAATGTGGTGGAGCCACAGTCATTTGTCAAAGGAAGGGAGAAAGCAACCTTTGCCATCCATTAGAATGAGACGAGAAGCTTAGGTGTTCACTCAGTGAAAATGGTATATCCGCCATGCCTACCCTTTCAGACTCACTCAGAACATTGCTAACAGTCATCCGACTGAGCTTTTTGCTTTTGCTCAGAGGAATACTTTGTATAATCCAGTCTCTAGTTCCAAAAGCCCAGAGACTTTCATTGTCACCTGCCCGGTGAGACACTTCTCATTCAGTGTCTTCCGTACTTTTAAGGACAAGAGACAGCTTTTGCAAACTGTTGTTGGAATCCACAGACATTTAGTTGCAGCTTCTTAAATTAAGAAAAAAAAAATCTCCCACCAGAGCTAGCTATCTTTAGCGAGGTCTCCCTCTTTCTTTTTTTGGAAACACAAAGCACATATTTCTCTGGCTAATTAATATTTCAAAAGCAAGCTCAGAGACAAGGTGACGAATCCAGAAAGTTTTTAATTTGCAGAAATGATTTGTTTTTGGTATAGCCAAGGCAGTTTAAGCACTTTAAACGGTTTAAACACTTTCTACTTTGTCAGAAGCAGGAAAGAGGTTGGGAAATGGATCTGAGGTCTCAGGAATTCTTGGGCTAACAGCCTTCAGAGGGCCTAGAAATCCTGGTGTGCACATGGTTTCATGAGATAAGGTTGCAGATTCAGCAAGAGATGTCACAGGAGTGGATCCCATCAACTCAACTTCCTGTGTCGTCACCTTCACATTTATCTACTTTGCTCCCCTCTGCCAACCTCCTCCCACTCAACTCCACCACAGGGGCTGGTTGCCTTAGGGACAAAAGTAGGACAAGAGAAAGGAAGAGTGCCCACTGGGCCAGGGTGTTGTGTGCTCCAAAGGAAGCAAAAAGAGGTGCTGGGCCATCGGCTGACACTCCATGAAGCAGAGAACCTGCCAGAGCCCTGTGCCAGGGAGAAAGTCAAAAAACATCAGGTTCCAAGGTCCAGAGCCAAGCATGCAGAGCTGTGTGCAAAGATGCTGGTAAGCCGAAGGAGGAAGGGAGAGGAGATCTCAGTCACTAACTCCAAAGTCCTCATGCGGAGCCCATGGAGGCTCAGGGCATAGCAGACGGGCTAAGAGAAACTGAGGAGCGTACTGCTTTTGAGCTTCACCTTGTGTATATTAAAGTAGTCAAAGTTTTCATGAGTAAACACCAGTCTTTTTTGTATCAGAAAGAGGCATCTCTCCATCCTTTATTCCAAAGCTAAGGCCTCGGCCGGTATGCTGGAGTCCATGTCCTTCCATTTTTCCTACAACCATGCTGTACATTATTCTCTCTATCTCTGATATCCTCAGTCTTTCTCCACTGGCTCTTTCATATGAACTTTAAACTTATTACATTTTTTTTCTGCATCAGGCAAAAAGGCTTCCCTAAATTCTGGCTCTCCTATAAGTGATGAAGCAATAAAGAATGAAAGAATGGAAGGAGAGGAAGGAAGGAAGGAACAAAGGAAAGAAGGAAGGAAGGAAAGAAAGAAGGAAATGGGGGAAGAAGGAAGGAACCTTTTAAGGAAGAAACAATACGTACCTAAGTTGTAAACTGTTTTTAAAAGCTAGGAAACAATTATTACAAATGTCATTATGGACAGGAGAGAGAGAGACCATACAGTGCAATCAATAATATTCTATGTGTTTATTTAGATGGTTATTTTCTTATTATTGGTTAACTAAGCACATATGTTATATGGAATTTTCTATAAATGTGTTGCATTTAAAAATTTTAAGAAAAAATTTTAATTGAAAAAACAGCATGGAATTCTGTGCTTGGGGTTCTGTCCCTTCCTCATCTCTTATCCTCCCCGCCCTATGTGGGTTGATTTTCTTCTCAGGCAGGTTCTGTACAAAGCAAGGAAGTTTGACATGGGCACACGTCACGGTTTGCAATCCAGAATCAAAACGGGCAGCCTTCCTTTGAGATCTGAAAATCAAATCTCTAAGACGAATTGGGTTCATGCCCACATCCAGTAAGTAGTGAGCTGGTAAGCTGACTTTTGGTGGTGGGGCGGGGGATGGTAGTGTCTGCCCATTTCTGTGGTGCGAATTCTTCCACCATGGCTGACTTTGAGCTACCAACCTGATATCACTTGCCAGGAGGAAAGGCCAGCTCTAGCACATCACTGCCACATTGCGATATAATCAACGTGGCCAGGGTGAAGAGAGGCACACTGCGTTTTGGGGCACAGAGGGTAAGCATAGTTTTGATAAAATACCATGCAGATTTACTTCGCCAAAATCGCACAGTGGGAAGGGTGGCTGGCCAAAGGATAAATGAAGAAATAGCACCACAAGAAAGCAATGAATGCTGTGCCGTTAATAACAACACATGCCCATTGGGCTGCTTTTCTCCCACTTTTGCCTTTCTCTTTTCCTCTTCTCATTCTGTGTTTGTTCTGTGTGATCTCATCCATCCCCATTGCATTGATGTTGATGAAATAATGATTTCCAAAATCTACATCTTCCACCTTGACTTGGCTTCTGAGTTCCAGCCTCATATTTCATCTGTCAATTGACTATCTCCATCTGGATGGCCCCAGCAACCACAAACCATGCATATCCATAATTGAATTCATTCCCTCTCTCCACAAGCATCTTCCTTTAGTTCACTCATTAGAAACTTTAAAATCATCTCTGACTCATTTCACTCTCCCTCCCTCCTCCCACCCCCGCCCCTGCAATCTGGTCAGCAAGCCCAAGTTGTATTGATTTGTGCCTTTCAACTGTCTGTAAGATGTATGCCTTTTCTCTCCCTTCCAGTTCCATTGCCTTAATTCAAACCCACACTATCGTTTACCTTGACTCTTATGGTGAGCTCTTACCTGGTTTCCAAGCCTCCTCCCATCCATTCAAATTTCACACAACATAACCTTTCAAAAATACAAATGTGATTCTAGCTTTTCTCTGGGTCAAACTCTTTTAAAGGCTCTCCATTGCTCCTATGGCAAAGTCCAGACCTTTAGCATGGGACAATGGACCTTTGATTGTCTGTTCCAATCCCCATCCCTGGTCACATCAGGCATCTCACACTCCCAGGCCTTTAAACGTGCTGTTCTTTCTGCCTAGAATTCCTTCTTCACCCACTTATCTGACTGGTCAACTCTTACTCATCTTTCAGTGTCCAACATAACTGTGACTCTCCCTCACTACCCACCATTAGCTGTAGAGTTAGCTGCTGCATTATCTGTGCTTTCAAAGCTTGTGGTCCTAACCTTAATAATAATCCTAATACTGTGTTATTTAGATTAGTTAGATGTATTATTTAGATTAGTTAGATGTATTATTTAGATTAGTTAGATGTATGTTAATAAGTGTTTTCGAACGAATGAATTCTAGATGTATAGTGAATGGAAAAGGCATATGGATCATATTCACCAAACCCTACAGTCTTGGTCTTTATTTCAGTGATCCAAACCCCTGTCCTGCCTTAAAGATAGTAAAAGTTCCATTTGGGTGTTTAAAATAATAATAAATCACCTGGGCAGAGTCTTGACAGTTAGGGCCATAAGCTCATCAAACAATTGGCTGAAAGATGCTGACAGTTCAAGAACACATTTCATTAAAAAAATAATAATCTGTTTACATCTCATGTCCAGATGACTATATTTCCTCATTTCATTTGCAATCTGATATATTTCATATTAAAGAATTATTTGTGAGACTACCTTCTGTCTGTTAGCAGGCACAGCGCTGCGTGTTATAACAATGAAATCTTTTTGTAGTAAAGCTGGCATCACCACGAATCCTGAGGCATTGTCAGCTTTTTGTGTGACTCAGTCTATTGAAGTGCAGAGGCATTAACTCTCATTATCTCTCACTTTGGCAAAAGACAAATTTAGGCACACAAAAAAGTCAAGTTTGACTTAAAAGAAAAGAATTTGATCAGTGTGCTCCTATTCCCTGCTCTAGTTTCTGGGACATACTTGCTTTCTTAGGGAGGATTAAATAACTTCAAGAGGGAAATTAAGAGAACTGATTACTAAAGAAATAAGGCTCCTGTTATATAAATGGGAAGACTTAAGGAGAAAAACTCAAATCCAAAACCAAGGGTAGACTGTGGAACGAAAATTGAATTGAACCGAGTGTGTTTTCAAAATCTCATCTGTCAGTTGTAAATTCTATAGAACAATATAGATTTAGAGTTTAAAATGTCACCCTAGTCATAAATAATTTCCTTTTTTTTCCTATTGGCGTTAACATCTGAATATCTGCAACATGAAAATGAAAACCATCCATAAGCTTCAGCTAAATTATAAGTTCAAAGACTTGACTCCAGAATGAAGTTGCTTGCTTACGGCCCGGTCTTTACCCACAAGGATAAAGATCTATGACAGGAATAGGAAATATATAGAATTTTTGATGTTTTTCCCTTCCTCCCATGCCCAAGGTCAACCCCAACAAAGAACTACAGGACTCGTGATTGTGATCTGTTTGCCAGTCTTTGAATCTTCAATACCACATGTTTGGGGGGAGTCACCAATAATTCATCACTGTAGACCCACTTTTCAGTTGGGGATGCGTCAGGAAGCATATGCTACCCTCAAACTGGTAACTTTAGGGGTGTTTAATTCAGGCATTCTGGCTACCCTTGACACTCCTGGGTCTAACGGGATAAGTGGTCTGCAGAATCCAGAAGACATGGCTGTATGGAGAGAGCATTTGACAGGAGCTGTGGCTTCTGATGACGGTAAAGCAGCCAAGCTATTGCAATTTGGCAGGGAAGGGGCTGGGGAAATGCATCTGATAACAAGTGAAATAAGATTCACTCTTCTATCACCCTCTAGCCCCCTGACAGTGTGTTCTATCAATCAAGCCCAGCTCATACAGTGTGTATCAGTCAGCCCTGTTTCATGGAGTAGACTGGAGCAGATTGGAAAGTTGTTCTGGATAGACAATAGAATATATTGATTGCAACCAGACTGAAGGCATGTTGCCGTTTATAGCTACCTTATTGTATGATCTTCTGCATGTACATGCAAAGATAAAACAAAACAGGATGGGCTGCTGATGCTAGGCTGTCTTTGAACTTTCGTGGCTTCATTTCCCACGAGTTAAATAGAAGTGGGCTTGTAGACCTCTGAGATGGATGATGCAATTCTCCAAGTTTAGCATTCTAAACCAATTGAATTGTTGGCAAGAGAATACCAGCCGATGTTGTTAGAAAGATGTGATAGACCGTTTTGTTTCTAACACGTCTCAAGCAAAGCACCCAAGGAAAATTTCCTCCTTCTTTACATCTGTCTGCAGATGGGATCCTTATTTCTTTGGAGTCATCTGCAAGTGTTACTGATCCCCCATCTGAATCCCCAGCCGGTAGAGAGATGTGGGCTTTGGGGAGAGTTTATTCATATCCAGTCTATATATTTTTGTTTGAAATCTGATATCTTGACTTCAGAGCCAAGTGTCTTGTGATCTGCTGTCACCCAAATGTGTTTTTAAGGCGTCATCCCAATGGTGTTTTCTTCTGCTGCAAATAGGATGATGTTGGTTTTTTTTCTGTTGTAGAAAATGTTTTGTATGCCAGTTTTCAAAAATAAAAATTCTAAAACTGTCCATGGAACATTCTAGGAGGGCTCTCAAAAGGAGTAGGTTTTGTCCAAGTAGGGTGTGTTTCGGCATCTGGCCTGTGTTTAAATGATCACATTAGGAGAGCAGCCTGTTGGATTTCAGCTTAATTGAAGTATACACTATTAATGCAAAGAAGATGGGGGAAAGAGAGGAAAACTGATGTTAGAAATGAATTTAATGTATTGCTTTTCCCCTCCCTTTGGGTAGAAAGGTAAGTAAAGCAAAGAGCTGCAAACATGTATTCTATATATAATTTATCATTATTTCTCATCTGGTCATTTAAAAATTTATTCAATAGATGTTTATAGTCGATGTGGTCAGTGTATCTTATTTACAGTGTTTCATCAAAAAAACTAAAGGAAAGTCCTATGGGATGTTTTCTAGTTATATTTAAAGATGTTTGTCTCACTTGAATATCTAAAGACTACATCTGAAACAACAAAATCCCTCTCTTGTACTTCATGTTTCCAGATCCTTCAAACCTTTATGAATAATAAGCTCCCAAGTATTCTTGTGAAATTTGGTTTTATTCTTCCTGGGCCAGAGAAATTTCATGAGAAAAACAAAGGCACAAAGCCATAGGACAGGAAAAGGACTCCCCTCTCTTCTATGCCCTTCACTCCTGCCTCCTTGCTGACTCTCCTCACTCCCCATTTCCCTAAGCACTCCCTAGCCTTCATTTTGCTCTCCCATCTCAGTTCTCTCCCATGGTTTTATTCCCTTTGTCTCCGCAACATAGTTCATTTTTATGCTTTCCTTCTTTGATTTATCTTTAAAACTCATGTTTGCTCCCTTTCCTGAGCCATTCCAGAGCTTAGAGTCAGGTTTGGGAGGTCTTTAGGTGTCAGAATACTCACCAGACCCCACTTGCCTTTTCCATCCGTTCAAATGGGTTCAGCCTGTCATGAGAAATACACCACATTCAGCATGTGGGGAGTAAAAGGGTGATTAAAATATGGTTCCTGACCTATGGCACTTACAGTCTAATGAGGGAGTTAGAAATTCACACACCCAGCTATGGTTCAAAGTAATAATACATAGAATAAAAAGTGCAGAAACGAGTATCTTTATAAAGAGAGGCCTCCCAAGGAAGAGCCGAGTTCTGATTAAGGATGGAGGAGACTAGAAGGCTTCATGAATGAAATGGCATTGAAGATGGGTCTTCACCAGAAAAGGGAAACAGTGAGACCTCAGGCAATCAGAACAGTCATGGCAGGGGATGGGGCTAGAGATCTACCTACTCACCAGGGGAGAGTCAGAGTTCTGAGAAGAAGAACACAGTGGAAAGGAGAAAAAGTGAAAGGCAGAAGCTAGGAGGCTGCCTATATTTAAGGAAGAGAGGAGGAAACGAGGCCAGTGAGGGGGCTTAGAGAAAACCATCAGAGATCGGAGGAGAACCAAGAGTTCTATTGCAGGGAAGCGAAGGGTGAAACATTTCCAAAAGAATGATGGCTAATAATAGTTATGAGGAAAATAACCGCTAACATTTGTGGACTACTTACTATGTGCCAGGCATTATATTAAAGCTCCTAACAAAGCTAAGATGTGGCACTTAGGACTTGTACTCAGGCCTGGCTGATGCCAGCACTCTTCACTTCAGCTGCTAAGCAGAAGAACAAGGACCTAGGCCACAGCATTACCATGGTGACTAGAAGCCCACTGGTGACGTCCCAAGGGAGAGATTTCAGTAGAACGGTTGGGACAGGTTGCTCTAAAAGGAAGTAAAGGTATCAGGAGTTTGAAATCTTTTCCAAAAAGTTTAGCAGTGAAACTTAAGAAATGGGGCAATAGCTTGAGAAAATAGGAAGACTTTTTTTTTTTTAAGCGGAGCTACTTAGACATTAGGTTGAAAATGTGAGAGGAGATGCCCAAGGGGATGGGAGGAAGTGGCATCAACGACACACATGAAAAGATTATCATGGGGACATGAGGGACACTGCTTCCTGCCTTTGAGATAAGAGAGGGGACAACAGGATGAGCACTAAAGCCAATCTGCTACAAAGGATGGAGGAATTGAGGAAGTTCCTCTATGGCGGCCTCCAACTTCTCACTAAAGATTGATAATGAAGCGCCAGCAACTCTGACAATAGAACCTCGAGTGACCACTGGAGATCATGTGCTTGGAAAAGCGGATCTGTACGAAGTAGTAAATGTTTCCTTGGAATGCTTAAGAAGTATATTTGTGACACAGAATGCAGAGCCGGAAAACAACACTGCTGTAGGGTATGATGCAAGTTGTTTTTAAAAGTAAGGAATCCCAAGGACAAAAAAAGCAGATTCACATTCCAGCTGGGAGCCTCGACTTCTTCCCTTACTGATTTTTTTTTTTTTTTTGGCTAAGAAAACAGTAACCAAATAGTTTGAACATCTATCTACCAGAGAGACCTCTGATAAATTAAAAGTCACCTTGGCAGAAAGCAATGTTCCAAATGCCCATGGTATAACAAAAGGTTCTTTGTAGCATAAACCCCATAGAACAAGGGCTTGCAGGAGGAGTTTCTGAATTACCTGGAGAGCCAGCGTAGGGACAGGGCAGGAAAACCCTTTATCACTTACTGGCACAGCATTTGCCTTTCTGAATTGATCGCAGAGCAAAATGTAGTGAAAAGAACATGGCCCTGGGGTCAGAGAGCCCAGGGTTCAAGCCTCGGTCCTCCACTTACTAGTGTGTGGCTTTGGGCAAGTTATTCTCTCTGAACCTCATCTATAAAATGGAGATAATAATACCTACAACAGAGCTGTCAGAATTCAGTGAGGTAACAAATCCTGTTTCCTTTTCCTACCTGCCTAGACACTGAAAATCTCAAATTCTAAGTTGTGGAAGAGTGTATTTATTACAACCATCATAGTTCTATAGAGCCCCATCTCAGAGAGTTAAGCAGGTCTTTCTTGAAAAATTACAGAAATTATTTTGTTTTTGTTAAGCAGAGAAAGAAACGATCAGGGACAACTCCAGTGTAAATCTTGAAAACCACTAAGACGCAGGTACCTGTGTGGAATTCCCCTGGGGTCTTTTTTTGGTCTATTAGTCACTACTACCGCCTCCAAAACATGCTCTCCAGAATGTCTGAAAAGAGATTTAACAGATGGGAGGAACCTCCTAGTAGAGAGGAAAGTCAGGCACTTGTGAAATCAAGATAATGGAAGGTTTGGTGTCTCTTCCCCTAGGAGTGACAGAATCGGGTATGTGAGACTTCCTCAGAACAATCTAATTGGGGTGTCAGAAATTTATTTCTAGAAAGACAGGCCCAGTTCTAGGATAGCTGAGCCTTCTACTCTTTAGACTATGATAAGTTAGGTGTAAAACTAAGAATAGCAGCATAACTCTTAGGTTTCCCAGTCACAAAATTCTCAACACTGATATTTCTTAGCTTTGCAAAAATGTTGGGTAGTAATCTCTTTGCATGAATTGCACACTACTTCAGCAAGAAAATAGAAGTCATCAGAGAACTGTCACAAGGTTCTACCTCTACTGACACATCTGCTTCTAACGTAGTCTCTGCCTTCTCTCCTGTTACTATGGTGACCTGGCCATGCTCTCGTCTATGACCAGTGTCTTCCCTTGGGCACCAACCCATCCCTTGGTCCTACCCCAAAACATCTGCTCCAGCCATTTCCCAAACCCCCACCCCCACCTTCCAGTTTTCCATCTCTGTAGGATCATTCCCATCAATATACAAACATGCTGTTATGCCTGTTATCTTAGAAATAACCTCTCTGGCCCCATTTCCTCGAGTTATACTCCATTTTTCTCCTTCCCTTTTGAAAAAATCCCCCTGAAAGAGGGATCTGTTTTTGCGACCTCCAGTTGCTTCTCTGTCCCTCTCCTCTGAACTCACTCAAGGCACGTTTGGGCCCCCATCCCTCCAGTGACATTGCTCAAAGTCATCAGTGAATTACAGTATTGCTAAATCAAATGGAACTCCTCAGACCCCATCTTAATTGACCTACAAGCAGCATGTAACCAGGTCAATGCCTCTTTCCTCCTTGAAATACTTTTCTTGGCTTCCCGGTGTTCCTCTTACCTCACTGGTCAGGGTCTTCTTCGTCTCTCCAAACTCTAAATGTTGGACTTCCCCAGAACTCAGCCCTGGGGTGTTTCACGTCTCTGATGACATTTAATCACTTTGTAGATGTTCTAGTCTTGTGGCTTTAAGTACCATCTCTGTGCTAATGACTCCCATAATTTTATCTTCACTCTAGACCTTTCCCTTAAACTCATAGAAACATCTGCCCACTTGACTTCTCCAATTGGATGTCTACTTAACGTCTCAGACTTAACATGTCAAAACTGAGCTCCTAGCATTCATTCTCCCTGAAACCAGCTTCTCTTGCAATCTCCAGTTACTGGCTACCCCATTCTCCCAGTTGTTTCAGCCAGAAGACGTTAAGGGAATCCTTGACTCTTTCCTCTCTCTCACACCTTATATAGGATCTTCCAGCAAATGCTGTTGGCTCTACCTTTGAAATACATATACAGCATTTACCATCTTCACATCACCCTCTTGTTATCATCCTGGTCCAAATCTCCATCATCTCTCACTACTACGATAGTCTCCCTGCATCTACCCTTGCCCCTAAGTTTCTTTTTAATCCAGCAGCCGGTACTATCCTGTTAAAACGTGAAGCCCAATCATGACACTCCTTGCTCAAAATCTGCCTTTTGAGAGCTTCCCATCTCATTCAGAATAAAAGCCAAATCCACGGAACGGTGCCTGTTATCTCTTGACCCCATTTCCTGCTGATCTCCTTCTCAACTACCCAGTGAAGCCACACTGGCCTCCTTGCTGTTTCTCAAATACTCCGTGCTTCTGCCCCAGGGCCTTTATGTTTGCTGTTCCTTCTGCCTGGATTTCTCCTGTCCCAGATACATTTTGGGCCAGATCTCTCACTTCCTCATTTACTTGAATATAATCATCTCAGGAAAGTTTATCCTACTTTTCTGTTTCATTTTTTTCTCTCCTTAACATTTACCTCTACCTAACTATATATTTTACTTACCTTGTCACCTTTGCCTTCCTCACTAGAATGTATGTCCCACAGGATTGGAGATTTTCCTGTATTTTGTTCACAACTTTATTCCAGCATTTAGAACAGTGTCTGGCACATAGCATCTATTGAAAGATTGAATGAATGGATTTTATTAATTGAATATATTTGAATAGCCAAAGAGATTGTCATCAGTTTCTTTAAATTAAAATTTATTGGGGTGACAATGGTATCATCAAATTTTTAGAAAGGTATTGGGGGGGGAAAGTGGCAGAAGTCTAGTGATCTCTAGTCTTTAAACGCATGCCAGAGATATCACCCAGTGGTAACCTTACCCATGGTAATCAAGAAGGAGATTATCAGGGATCTCATTTTCTTCGTTGCATGCTGATGGCAGGCCTCTAGCCCGAAAGCTTCTTGCAACCTATGAAGAACCAACTTTGTGGCTCTAACAGTAAGAATAAAACTGTGATGGTCACATATACCAAGCAAGGAATCCTGAGCAGAGTGGAATCACTCCTTCATGATTTATGACATGAAAGTGATGGGATGATATCTTGGGCCACGAGGAAAGACACAGTTTACGGTCTTGTTATGGTTATGGATATGGATGGGAAAATTTGTCCTGTCAAGTTTGTGACCCAGTCACATTTCCAGGGCTCGGAAACGTGAACTGAATTAGATTTAATGTTTCTTTTGTATGAATGAAACATGGCCTCATTTTTGAGGAAGGAAGCTGTGCTTTAAGTACCGAGGTATAAGAGATTTATGGATAATAAATATGATGTAGAAGCTGAACTCACAAAGAAATTAAAAAAGTCTTTCCTTCCAAAATATTGATGAAATGATTAGCTGTGTGATGTTAGGTAAGTCTCTTGGCTTTTTAAAACTAGAGTGTCTGCATCTGTAATGTGGTAGGGTAAGCCATAGGATTGCTCAAGTCTTATATTCTTTTGATATGACGTCATCTAACTTTTTTCCTGTAAAATATGATCATAAAATTTGTCCTACATAGCTCATATTTTTCTAATAAGGATTAAATGGGATAATATTTTTGAAGGTTCTTGGTAAACTAAAACACTTTGCCCATGTAAAGCATTTATTATTACTATTCTCTATTCATTTGATGAGATGTATTTAGAACATTATTGTTTCCAAAATACTTTTAGTAATGGAAAAAAACTAGTGAAGAGCAAAATTGGCTATGTTACTACATAAAATACTTGAATAATTATCCTTTGAATTTTTCAAAGTGAAATAATTTTTTAAGCTGTGTCAGTTACGATTGTTTTGGTGCTATGTGACAGATAACATAACTCAAAACAGCCCATATAAAAGCTTGAACAAACAAAAACTTTAAAGTCAAAGGGAAATCACCTTCAGGTGTGGTTTGATCAGGCTTAAATAATGTCACCATAACTGCTTACTCTCCTTTTTTTCACATCATCTTCCTTCATAGCAGGTTTAATTTCAGGCCTTATATGATCATAAAGTGTATTCTAGCAGTTGCCAGGGCTATCTCTTTCTGAGGTTGAACACAATAAGAAATAACAAACCCTTTGCTTATCTAGTAATTGTAAGCATTCGGCAATTCACACACAAACCTCGTGAAGCAATTTCTGTGACCAGGAGAAATACAATAGGCTGATTGGTTTAGGCCTGGGCATAAGTCCTATCCTGAGTCTAGGAGTGAGGCCCTGTCCATCTCTAGTGGACTAGGAGTGAGTAAGAAATGGATCCCCCAACCAAAACTGGTTCATTGACCCAAGAAGAAAAAGTCATTGCTGATGAAGCAAGCCATATGTGTATATTTTGTAAGAAAAACACAGGCATCAGCTCTTGCTATTGTTGCTGTACACTCTCTCCAGTTGCCAAGAAAGCAGCACATTCTTTTACTGTGCCAACGAGCACACTGTTGGGAGACCATATTAACTTTTGTTAATAGAAAGCTCTGAGTTGGCAGAGAAGAGCCAAATTTCTCTCAAGAGCCTGTGCAGTCAGCTGTGTTTATCTTGTCCTTGCTTTCAGGTAAAGCTGCCTGGAACAGATCAGCCGTGCCACGAACAGCCATGAAAAGTGCTGTATCCTTCACAAGCGTTGGCATAGATAGACGTTTTCTGGGGCACCTCCGTTAGGCTCTCACACAGTCTAACAGGGAGAGCTCAGTCTATCCTCCAACAGCAAATTAAACACATCTTTGTGGGTTTGGTAGGTAGCTGCCAACAAGAAGACTGATCTCTGAATTAATAGGTCATGACAGGATGATTTTGGCGTTCTTGGCAGAAAGCAGTGTTTCCAATACTGGTGGTCCTTATGGCATCTATGTTAAGTAGCCCATATTCGCTGGTAGTATTTGCATAAAGGATCAGCTCTATTATTTTATTCAATGCCAAGATTTCCCAAGATGAGGGAGATGGTGGATACTCAGCGTGAATATGGTAATGTAGCTGTGCCGTCTACAAACCCTGGAAACAGTTTAACGGTGGAGGGTGTACCACCAACGTGACAGGTTTTCATATGAGATTACACTCTCCTGTGAATACGATTTTCCCTCTGTGGCATATGAGAATGAAATCTTATAATGGGAGCCTTGCTACAAGGCGATTTGGTTAAGCTGTCAGACCGTTAAATAAATGGTCTCTTACAATTTGTTTATACCTCTACTGAGCACAATATTTCTATAAAGAAGGAAAGTTATAACTGTCTGAAGGGAGATGGAAAAGAGATTATAGAGTCTATGTTGGTGGCTGACCTTTATCTCATTTTAGGGACTTTTCTGAGCAGTGACGAGAAAATGGTAAGAAAGTTCCTTCTAAAGATCCTGGGGGGAAACTCCACATCTGTGCAAATAAGTGAGCTAGCTCTTTTTTAGCCAAATCAGGGTCTTTCTTAAAATAATTTGTATCGGAAATAGATATCCAAGTCTGTAGTGTCAAACCGATTTGGTCCTTTTCCGACTGCATTCATTGTGATGCATCTTGATTTAATACGACTCTAAACCATCCCTCCTGTGTAGGAAAGATTAGAAATCAGGAAAGAATTAAAAATGCTAAGGTTTGAGGTTCACATCATTTTCCTGGCAAGCTGTTTACCTGCCTACAAATTTTGCTCGTGTTGGTTTGTGTAGTTGCTCAATTTTGTCCCAAGATATTTGCCACAGAACTACTATAGGAAAGGTTGGCTAACAACGAAGTCTCACAAGGAGCTACTCCAGCTAATTCTAATGTTTCTAACAGCCAGAACCAGCTGCTCTCCACGAGACTCATCTCTGGCCATGTCTGTACTCCTGTGTACAAAACGTGGGACGGATGGGCTGAAGCATGTCGGTATAGCCCTTATTTATAATGGGGTTGGCAAACACATACAGGACAAGCTTTGCCTTGAAAATTTCTAGGGAGATAATCATTTGCTATTTGTCAAATGCAGGTGGGTGAGTGTCATAGTTAAAAGTTCAGATACTGGGATCAGATGGACATACCTAAGCCACATACTAGCCGTGACCTTATGCAAATTACTAAATCTTTCTGATCTCCAGTTTTATCATTTCTAACATGAGGATAATACTGGTACCTAATGCAGCATTGTCTTGAGAATTAAATAAGGTAATGGGCATATAGTTCTTAGTATAGTTTCACCCACATATTTAAGTACTCGCTAAATGTTAACTATTATTATTATTATCTGACTTATCTTAAGCATTTGCTTTTGTTCCTATGAGTTAAAAACTATAAAGATAGGAAAAAACTGTAATAGTGTTAAAAGATGCTAGTCTCCATGTTTTCAAAGATGAAGATTACCAGCCTGTTCTTCTTAAAAATATAAAATATTAGGAATTCAAAGTTTTAATCCCAAGAGCCAGTTAGAGGGATTTTAATCTGGGAGACATCATTAGGCTTGTTCTAGGATGACCCTAATGAAACATATCATTGTAGTTACTTACTTTTACTTTGAATATACTGGTGCAGACAGTATATAGTGCTAGACAGTGCTGTGAAGGTCAGGTATAAGTGTAAAATTTTTCCAATCATCACAGACACACACACACACACACACACACAGACATGCACACAGACACGCACACAGACACACAGAGACACAGACACATGCAGACACAGACACACACACCCCCAAATACACAAACACAATCTCTTGGACCTACTTCTGGATTTACTAAAATGTTTCTCTTAATGGTGATGCATCCAAAAGAGAGACTTAAAAATGTAAAAGTTTTGTCTTGGTGGACCTGACAGAGCCAGTCATATCCTGGGGACACAGAGATAGCCCGGGGCCCTCTGCAGCTGAGAGGAAACCCCAAAGGGCCCAGTTCCTATTGATCCATCGGTTAGTGCCAGCAGCCCATGGAGAAGGTAAGGAGAGAAGGGGAGCCAGGCAGCTGTTGTTGCACGTTCACTTTGCTGGGCAGAAGGGTTCACCAGATAGCCTCTTGCTCAAATGGTGTAAAACAAATTATAAATACATACACACACTCTTAAAAATTATCATTTAAATGCACAAAAGCAACAAAGATTCCTCTTGCCCTTATTTTAAGAGAAAAACAGTCTTTACATTTCCTTTCTGTGGAAAACAGACATAAGGAATATTAAGTAGGGAAAATAGGTGGTGAGACAAAAACATATTTTTATTTCCTTGGCCAATGACCTTTGAGAAATAGGAATTTTATTTGGAGGAATTAAAATAGGAAAATAGGTGAAAACTAAAGCTTCCTTTGGCTTCCTTTGTTACCCACACACTTACAGCAACTGACAGAGCGGCCACTGCAGGACGATTTATAGGGGGTGATTGTCGAGTCCTGGTCTCAGGTGGTGCATTGTAGGTCACCAAGGCTTTGGCCTGCAAATGGAAGGAGAAGGCCATTTACCAGGGTGGCACAGTGCTAATTAGTGGCAAATTTGTTTGGTGCCTGCGTGTGAGGAAGCTTGAGCTGACTCGGGCCCCATCTGTTGTGAAAATAATGATGACCACAGTTTTTTTAAGCAAAGGCTTTTCTTTCACAGGGAATTCCTGTTTGGTCTTTCACAGGAAAACAAACTGAAAAGATTTTTATTCTCATCATCACATTTATTTTGGGGGGTGTTTAATATACAAGGGATGTTCTTCTATGATGTATGTCACGGAGCTGGGTAAAGAGCCCCCAAATTTGAGAAGGAGTTCTGTGTTCCCTTTGTTATGCTGATTCTCCCTCAGACCTGAATCCTGCGGAAATTATTTTAGAAAATAGATCTAAACTTAGCTCTGCAGGGTAAAGTAGCATCCCTTCCATCTTTTCCTGCTGTATGGGAGCTGAGACTCCAAAAGCTCATTTTTGGAGACTGACTTTTCTTGGAGAAAATGTCAGGAGACCCTCCCTGTTCTTATAATGGTTTCTAAACTGGGAAACCCATTTTCTTCTTGTTTCTATGTGTGTTTGTTTCTTTATTTTTTTAATTCAGGCAGCAATTGCTAATGTTTAATCATATTTACCTGGGATTGAAAACCAGAAAAAAAGGAAATAACCAGAAAAACAAACACATAAAAACCCGCAAACAGCATGTGGCTTTTCTCAGATCCTATATATGGATTCCCAAAATAGGTAAATAAACAAAGGTACAGACCCGCTTCATTTCATTTTTTTTCTCCCTTTTCCTAAAGGACTGAGCAAAGAAGTATCATTCATTTTTCTTTTTTTCTTTTTTTTTTTTGGTCTTGTGTCACCTAATCTAGTCCTGGCTTTTCTTGGAGCTTTCATGCATAACCTTCATTAACTGGATGCTTCTAATAACTCCCAACAACTCATTTTCAGCAACGTTTGTTTAAAAAGTCCAGTAAAAACACAAGCATTGTGTCCCACTTGCAGCAGATAACCATTTCTGTTAATTAAGTCCTTTTGATCTTATTTCTATGAGAAAGATTTTGCCTGTATATCCATTCACTCTGTTGCCCAAAATAATGAAAATTCTGCAAGAGCCTTTGCTGATGGGTGCACCTCTGGGTTTACAAAGATTAATGATTTTAAGATTGACTCTACAGACCACTAGTAATGAAATTGACCGTATCCAATTTTGAAAGCCCTAAGACCTGCGAGAAACTGCAAATCAGCAGTGAAAAGGTAGTGTGTTCCTAGTGGTGTGAAGCCCAAACTGATATTGGTCCAGTGAAGTGTTGCAGAATCCAGAAGGTTAGGTTAATACTGCAGCCCTAGCTTAAATGTCAATCCGGACGAGAAATGTGTAGGCAGATTTAGGAGATATTCATTTGCAATTCCTTAAGAACATGGAGTAGTAACAGGACAGTGACCATATAATTATACTAGTTATAATTAGTTATTCATTATCATATTCTATTGGCATGAATGAAAAGAAGAAGGAAGTAGTTACGGCTATTGCTTTGCTTCTATTGAAGTAATAATGGTAACGATACTAGTTATGATTTATTGAATATTTGCTATGTTCTAGACACAAGACTTAGTATTTATTACACATTATTTCACTTAGTTCTCACCAGAACCTTCGGTGGCATCCCCTTTTACAATGGAAGAAACTAAAATTTAGCAAGGTCAAATAACTTGCTTGCCTTAATCAGCTCTCAAGTAGTAGATATGAGAGTTGGACCTCGATACATTTGATTCAAAAGTAAAAGCATTTAGTCACTCTCTTTTACTGTCTCTGTATAGAACACTACTGCTCTATTTTATAGAATCACATGACTGGGAAGGGATAGCCAAGGTGGCCGCTATGGCCAAGGTTTTGGTCAGCCATTTGAAACATCTCCAGCTTCTTGTGAGAAACTTTCTTTGTTTAACAACCACCTGAAATTCTTCATACCGCCCTTTCAAACTCTCAGCTGTCACATCCTTACTCCTGTACAATTAGAAGCTTAGACTCCTCCTTCTTCAAAAAATCCCAAGAAAGCAAAAAGCAGAAAACAAAAAAACAAAAAACAGCCAAAAAAAAAACCACATAAAAGCAAAGATAAGTGTTATGGCTTCTACACTTCCTTAGTTAACATCTCCAAACTACTGTCCAAGACTCAATGAGGATAGTAACATTTGGGCATCTTCCTGGTTGAGGCATGTGGCTGAAAAGAAGAGCAATCACAAATAAAGCATTCTTATTTCTCTCTCAACACTCAGTGCTTGGTTTTGGTTCCTTAGTTTGTTCTTCTTTGAATCTTAGTACACGTGTCAGACTACAATCTCACCTGAACTACCCCTCCAGCTTGGCAGTCAGTCTTTCCAAGAAAATTCTATTTCTGTGATATAATATTAGAGAACTAAAAGTAGTTTGTCATCTCAAGCACTAGAAAAGTATGCCATATTGCTCTATTGTAATCCTTTCTCTTCTATATTTTCTCCCCTACTCCAATAAGTTTCAAGGCAGCTAGAATACCCAAGACTAAGTTTTCACTATCAATGTAGCTCCCTCAAGTCTAGGGAAAATAAAATGGGACAGACAAATGACTTAGTCTGTCTTTACATGATGGCTTTTTCAGTTTAAAGAGCCAAATGAAACTGCAGGTTTGCATTTCTAGCTCATAGATGACATTTTTTTTTTTTTGTAGCCACGTCACAGTTCATCTAAATTTGAATATGTGAAACATAAGAATCCAGAGTTAGATTTTCTGGCTTATTTCTATAGCAACTGGAATATAGAGCTATATACAGGGGACCCACTCGATAAATGGATGCCAACTTCAGCACCTCTCAGCCTCACAAAGATGCTGGAATGTTTGAGCAGCTCCAAAGAGAGGCAGATGAGAATGATGAGCATAAGAAGGCAACAATGATGGGCTGTTGCTGATAGCTATGCTGCCTGAATCTGCTGTGAGTTACGAGGGTGTGCGGTGGTATCAGCTAGTGATTGCCATGGAAAACTTAAGGGGGATCTCAGTGAATCCACCAGAAAGAAAAACATTTCTGAAACATATTGAAATGTGTAACTGGAAGCATAATTGCTATTAGAAATTACAGGATGGGGAACTATGACCAAAATTTGATAATATCATTTAATTTAAAAATATGCTTAAACACAAATGACAGTGATGGAATCCCTAGCCCTGTTAACGTATTCACTCACAAATCAGAGGAGGGCTAGGTTGTAGTACTGGGTAAGCCTGGACAAGAGCGTGGAAAGGGAAATGAAAAATGGCAAAAACTTACGTTTTTATATTTAATCGTACTTCAGGCAGGCTTGCCTCCTTCCCTCTCTGAGTCAGCCACGGTGTGACAATTAGGACTCAGCGGGTCATCGTGCTAGAGACCAAGGAGCAGAGTGGGGGGAACTAGGGAAAAGTTTTTACCAGTCAAATTTTCGTTTAAGACTCAAACCGACAGCAATCAATTCTTAGGCAAGCTGGCAGAATGGAAAGGTCCAGAACTGTCTGAATCCTAGCTTTGCCGCTGGAGATCCTTCTTTGCCTCTTTCAGCTTCTGCTGGCTCCTGGCATTTTTGGCGTATGGCTGCCTTGCTCCAATCTCTGCCTCTGTCTTCACGCCTTTCTCCTCTGTGTCTCTGGCTTCTCCTCTTCTTCTAAGGACACTTATGATTCAATTTAGGGCCCACTCAGCTAATCCAGGATGATCCCATCTCAAAATCCTTAATTATATCTGCAAAGACCTCTTTTCCAAACAAAATCGCATGCACAGCTACTGGGGGTTAGGACTTGGACACATCTTTTGGGGGGGCCACAATTCAACCTACTACACTGGATTTCTAAGTCCCAAGACGTGTTGGTCATTCACAGCTTGCTGATAATTAGTTTAACCAGGTAACAAATGTATGTAAAGAATAATGAGACAGTTGCTCTACTAAGAACTGTGGGATAGCCATCTTGGAGCTTGGGACATTTTACGCAAGGAAAGATGAGATAGGGGTCCCACCGATGGTATGTGGAGGTCCCTGACAGAGGCTGGGACACCCTGTCCTGGCACTGAGGAAGTGGGTGCAGGGGCAGGAAAAGGGAATGGGAAGTGAAGGACAAACATCTCCTTCCTATCTGCATTCCCAGGGCTTTGGTGGCTGCTGCTGTGTATGGCACAGAAAATCACTTTAGTCAGCACTGCTTTGGCATACTTTTGCCACCTGGATCTTAGGTCTGGCCTGTTACATAAGTGAGATACACTGGACTCTCTAAAGAACCACTGTACATTTGAACTGGGTAGCCGATGCCTGGGGCAGGTGAGAATGTATGTGCACATAATCAATAAACTGTCAGGGGAGTTCCCTACTTTGATGAACAGAAAGCAAGCTTCGATGTGGATTCTCAAGTCTGGAGGAGAATGGTCTCTGTTAGGTCCCTCTCACTGCCTAACCCTACTCGGAGCTGCAGCTACCACATAGTACTTCTTAAACCAATGATGCGTGACCCCATTAGGGAAGTCCGTCAGCAGGGTCTTAGGTGATCTCTGGGGGTATTTTTATTGACTTCAACAGCGCTGCCTATTCCTAGCACCCCTGGAATAAGTTTGGAATCCAAAGGGGATCTTAAGAAGAAGGATCTGGACTCTAAAGCTTTTCCTTGTTCTAATATTGGTGGTATGCATTCATTTATTCTAAATAATAGCTAATATGTAGTGAACATTCAGTTACATTGTAAGCACTGTTCTAGGTGCTTATAATACACTATTTCTTTAATTCTCACAAGAATCTTGCAAGTTAAGTCATATTATTGTGTCCACTTTTAACGTTAAGAAATTAATGACCAGAGAATTTAAGTAACTTGCCCAAAGTCACACAGCTAGGAAGTGGAGGATCCAGAAATCAAATCCAGGTGTCTCTAACCACAAAGCCCTTGCTATAAGCCACAGCCCCTGAGAGTTACAGAGGCCAGCAGTTTGCACGGTAGAAGAACTGGGGAGGGATTCAGGCAAAAAGAAACTTCTTATTGGGAACAAGAGCTCAAAGACCTAAGAAGTGAGCCCGGAGTATTTTCAGCCCTCTTGGCAGATACAGTTCTGTCACTGCTCAGCACCCCTGGCCTTCTGTGTCCTCCACGGGCAGCATACAGCCTCTCGCAGGCACTGATGGGACAGAATGGAGCTGGCCACAAGAAGGGGGTGGAAGCTGAGAGGATAGAAAGGTTTCAGGTCAGCTCTTACTAAAACTTTTGATTTGAAATCAGGATAGACTAGGGGGGTAAAAAACAGCACAGCTGGTGGTTCTCAGGAAAGCTTCCTTTAAGAAATGGAATTCCTTCCGTGTCCTCATTTAACACAGAGCAAACCTTATCTTTGGGTGTCTTGCATCTCTACCTAGCTACAAGTAGTCTAACTTTTAAAATGTGAGCCAGGCCTCTCCACAGCGGTACAGCTGGCTAACAGGAATTCAAATACATACTCGTCTATAAATGCTAGTTGATAGAGACCCTTTCACCATTTTAACAAGTTGTTGTGAGTAGTTCTGAATCTGAGACCACTAGCTATTTAAAATGCTCAGTGCTAATTGAATACAGCTGTTTGAACATTTCTAAATGACTTCTATTTCAGAGTTAGGAAACACCAGAGAGACTTTTGTTGTTCCAGTTACAAAAAAAAGAATTTATTCTTGGGAACTCTAGTTCTAGAAAAATAATTGTACACGTGTTAGAAGAGGAAAACCATGCAGACAGACCTTTCTGACATGTAATATATAAACACGTTTCAGGCCCTGCCCATCAACTCATAAAAGAAAAATATAATCTGAAATGTCTATTTTTCAAGTTACTCCCATGAATTATTATGAAGAAAGCTATATTTTCTCTTTATCAAAATATATATATTTTTTCACATGTTAACTCCAGAAAATTTTAAAATAATGGAACTTTCTCCTTGAAAGAAAGTGTTCCAGTTACTGTTGCTGGATAACAAACCACCTCAAAATATAGCAGCTTAAAACAACAAACATTTTTAATATGCTCATGGATTCTGTGGGTCAGGAGTTTGGATAAAGCACAAAAGTGATGCATTGATTTTGCTCCACGGTGTCTGAGATCTCAGCTCGGAAGGTTTAAAAGCTGAGGGCAATTCCAAGGTGGGGGGCTGTAGTCCTGTGGGGGCTGCTTCACTCCCATATCGGCACCTGGGCTAAGATGATTGGACTTGTAGCACTGCTGACCAGAGCACCTACCTGTGGCCATTCCATGTGACATGGCAGTCTCAAGCCTCCAAATGCAAGTGTTTCAGCAAGCAAGGCAGAAGCTGAATCACCTGTTATGACCCATGGCACCACTCCCACCACACTCTAATGGCCAAAGACATCAACAACCCATCCAGATTCAAGGGCAGGGGGACACATCACCTGCCTATAGAGAAAAGATGGTCACTTTGTACAAGAGCATGTAAGATGGGAGTTATTGTTGTAGTCATCTTTGGAAAAAATGCAATCTGCCATGAGAATAGAAAGTGCCACGGTGGTTCAAGATGCACATTATCCAAGACCTGAGTTGACACCTGGAGGGGAAAACTTAATTGGAATAAACTCCTTGAAGGGACGTACATTTTTATCCAGGATACAGTTAACAACAATGGTAATAACGATAGTAACTAAACCTCACATTGTTCACTGTGTGCCAGACACTGTTCCAAGTGTCTGTATTAATTCAGTTCATACTCATTGGAAACTGAGTTACGAAGAGGTTAAGTAACAAGCCCAAAGTTATACAGTTAGAAATCAGTAAAACCAGGCTCTGAGCCCTGACCATTCCACTCCATTTGCTGTTTGCTCTAACCGTTCCACTATATTCCTCTCCAATCCAATGGGGGAAATAGCAAACTATCAATTGACATTTGTTACTTCTAGGCCATGCTAGGGAATGGGGACTGATCTTTATTGATTGTCCACCGCATGCCAGATATTATGCTCCACATGTTACAATAACCCTATGAGGTAGGGAATATTACTGCCATCTTACAAAAGAGAGAATTGAGGTTCAGAGGTGTTGAATGACTTTCCCAAAGTCACAGAGCTGGCAAATGGTGGCCCTTGGATTCAAAAACAGATTTATCAATTTATTTATTCAATGTATCTGCTTTTCCCATCTTACCATAGCGACAGTCTACCTACTCTGGAGGGTTTTTGTGTCAGGATACATTTGAAATCATGCACTGTGGAGTGTTTTGCTTCTTGATAGCATGGCATTTGGGGAACATAGCTGAATAAGTGAGAGCAGCTGAAATCCCTTGGTTTGGTTGTGGAGCTTTAGGGACTAATGTTGCAACATTTGTGTTTGTCTTTGTACATTCCTGCTGGACCTGATCCATGACGTTTGTCTTAGGTAATGAGCCTGCATTCTGGATGGATTTTTTTTCTTTCTCTCTAAGAATATGGCTTATTGAATACCTGACATTTTCAAGAATGTATTCTTTGCCCTATTATACCATTAAGTGAGTGGTAAGTGCTCTGAAAAGGTCTGTGTTTTGCTTGATCTTCAGCTATAATTTGATAGGCCCTCAACCATAACATTTTGATTATGAAGCACTTAGGGAGGACGGTATCTGCAAGATGCTTTCTAAATATTTTCTTATCTTGTGCTTTTCCCTCTAAGTCTCTAATCCCAACTATGCTGGGGCCCTTAACCAATTCTAAGGGGGTTTCTTGAACTGTCATGAGAGAAAGAGGCAATTTGATTTTGGAATCTAAAGATATTTGTGTACTCTCCTTTATTCCATTAATGTGATGGACAGCTTCGGCCTTGTGCCAAATTGCTCTCTTTTTACTTGGTTCCTGTGCTGATAATTGATGTGTTAACTCACTCATGATCTGTGGATTCAGAGAGTTATACCCATTTTGCCCTTTTTGTCAACAACAAAAATGGCACCAAATATATCATTGCTTAAAGACTGATACTGTGCTTTCTAGGGCTAGGACTTAGTGGATTTTCCTAGGCTTTATCCACAAAGCAAGTTGAAGGTTTCCAGTTATCAGTGCTCTTATCAATTTATAGTGACATTATTTGGAATCACATCTGTTCCTAATGGGATAGAATTTAAACTAATGACAGGAGATCAAGGAGAAGTCACAAAGATCTTAAACAGTTACAGAATCTACCAACACAACATTCAGGCAGTAATACATACAGGAATCTAGTGAGTAAATGATATTTGTTATCAGGATATAGCAGTCATTTAGATGTGTTTATTTTAGTTCATTTTCTAGTACAAAATCTCCTTGAAAAGGAGCCAAGCTCTTTTCGTCTCAGTATATGTTTAGTGCCTAGCACATAGTACATTTTTAATTATTCAAAATCATTTCAGAAACTTGCCCACAAAACTTTGTTTAAACTTGTAATTCCTTGTCATAGAAACTCTAATATGAAAGAGCTGTATTTCTTATCTGTGGCTCAAACCTCCCAATTCCCCAGCCCAGTGCTTTCATTTGAAATCACCCTTAGCATTCTGTGGTCTAAGGTACATTATATAATAACTGTGAATTACTCATAGTCCCACTGGAAACTTTATTTATAACTCACCTAATCTCCTTAAGGCCTCCCAAACTGTTCACAGTACTTAGCAAATATAGTGGATATTCAATATAATTTGCTGAATGATTGCAATGACTGAATCATCCATCTTGTTAGGAAAAGCCTTTCTATTAAGTTCCATCTCAGTCACAGAAGTTACTCATCAAATCCCATTCTGTATGAAAATGCTGTTCTTTGCAAATATTTATATATGCATGCTTTGGCGTTTGCCTTCAATTTCCTTCAGGGAGCCCTGGAAGGTGTGGAGGCCATCTCCTTCTGTCTTTGGAGGCATACTAAATTCAGTCTTCATACAGATTAAAAATTGTGCACATAAAAAAACAGAATTATCTTAATCTCATTATAAGAAAAAGAAACACACTCAAGCTGGTTAAAATGAAGAGGAATTTATTGTAAGAGTCTGAAGAAATCCTATGACTAATGAATGACACAGCTGGGGACTTATGGGAACTCATCTTCAGGCACACCTTTTTTTTTTGGTCTTTCTCAGAATATTCTCTTTGTATGTTGGCTCCATCTTTCCTGTGGAAATCAGCTTCTTCTATAGGCCTTTTGGGTCTGCTTCCTCATAACTTCAATGACATTTAACTTTGCATTTAGCTACATTTTTAATTTGGCCATAAAGCCAATTCTATTACTAATTATGTGTGACCTTATGGCTTTGGAGCCTAAAATGTTGATTGATTTGGTTTCTATGTTTCAATTTCTAAAATTTCTGGAGAATTTGAATGGCCTACCTAGAGTCACATGCCCACCGTTGGTCCAGTTACTAAGGGTATGAGTCATAACCCTTCAGGGCTGTTAGCAGGAAAAGTTATCCAAAAAGGGGGTGTGGGCAAGAGAAAATAATCGATGTATCTAGAACAAGAAGCTTCAAAAGTTACTGTGAAAATTTGTCTTGGGAAGAAGGAGATACTTTCGATTGTGGTAAGAACATTTAAAATAAAAATGATGAAAATTAATTCTCACTTTTTGTAGCTAATGCTACTTCATTTTTTATTGTTAAAATACACCTTCATGTCTGAATCTGCTATTTCTCTCCCACAAATTATCTTTAGAGGATAATTTTTTTGAACCCTGGCCTTGTGGGTCCTAAGTTAGAAGCCAAATAACAAGGATAAATCCTTCAAACATTTCTTGTTGCTTCTGGCATTTTCATTTGTAATAATCATTTGGACTAAATTAAAGTGAGGTTGGAGATAGTGGAAATCAAACTCCAGGGAAAAGATTGAAAAAGCTGGGGGTACTTTTGAAGCTTAAGAAGATGAAAGAGATTGTAAGTAGTCTTGAACTTTTCTTTGATAGTTTACTCATTTAAAAATCTGTTTTCTTCAAAAATAGTACATTATTTTATTGAAGAAATAACTTTGGAAAATGGATAACCTTACGTCTTAAAGATAAAATAAAGGCTGACTACAAATGACTATAAATTTGAACATGAAAAACATATTTAAATGGTGTCATTTTAATTTAATTATAGAAAATTTATACTGTTAATACCTCGATATCAAGAACTTGTTCCTATTCAGCCCTGAATATCCCACCTACACTAGACGTGTTTGTAGCACCTGCCAGCCCATAGTAGCTTCTGGTGAGGCAATCTCTACTTGAAAAAGAGAGAGACAGAGAGAAAACCGTTGGCAGCCATGTTTTCTACCACTTGACTCTGTCACCACCATAGCTAACTGGATGTAACTCCTGATGTTCAAAAGATGTGTTAAGCCAATCATATTCCCTCTCTCAGGAATGTGAAATAAGAAACATCAAGAGAAGGAACTCAGGAAGTTTTATTAGGAGCAGAAGCTGACCCATTATGACTTAAAGGGACTAGATTTTCAATGTGCTCTGTGAAAGTCAAAGAGGGAAAAAAATAATGGCAGAAGAAATCCACCTAGTGAGAGAAAAGCAGGAACACCTTGGAAATCAGGCATCATCTATTAAGAATTGACAGCCCACTGGTCTATAGAACTGTCCCAGTTCTGCTTTCAGCAAAACCTCCCTTTCTTAAAGTATCATGAGTGGCTCTCCATTTCTTGTAACTCAAAAGGCCCGACTTCAATACCATTATATCCAGGGTTCGTGTAAAAAGGCTGAGGGTTGCCAACGTACATCAGACAATGAAACTTGATGCTTTGATATTTATAACACTGACATAGATCCTTCGAAAAATGAACTTTGAGAAAATTAGGGGTCAGCAGTGATGCAAAGCATTTGCATGTTGGCCTGTTTTCCCAGAGCAATAAGCTGGGACCTCTCCCTCACCCATGCTGATGAGGGCCAACTTAGCAGTTAGCTAAGGACTCAGGTACAGAAGGCACACCCACCAAGAGAGGGATGACAAACTTGTGCTGCTTGGAGGTGACTGGATCACTCCAGTCCAGGGTCTACTGACAGCAAATTGGGGGACGATGGAGATGCCTTCCCAGTTTCTGAACAAGCAGGGTGGTTCCTTGTCAAAGTCGTGAACTCCCATCCTAAGGGTGAGGAGTCAGAAGGGCCCTGACATTGAAGTAAGCTTTTAGTCACCCTATGTAGAGCAGTCACTCTGGTAGCCAGGGCAGAAGTGATTTGGGGGGAAGCTGTGTGTGCCCGTCCCTCCATAACAAAGAGACCAAATGGCTCACTCACTCTGAATGGAGTGTGTGTGTGTGTGTGTGTGTGTGTGCACACGCGCAGTGCTGAGGCAGCAGAGGAGTCAGCAGAGATGAGCCTCTAATCAGTGCCATCCACTAAGAGCAAACTGGCTGTCTTGCATGCTCAGGGAGAGTGTTGGGGGCTTCAAATGTCCTCAAGAGCTTTAAGCTCTTACCTAAGATTCAACCAGGACAGGTTATGGTTCCCCACCCCCAACCCCACCCCCAGGGAGACTCAGTGTATTGTGAATAACATCTTTGGTGCTATGCTTTTGGTCACTTTGGGACAGGGAGGTACATCTAATTGGGTAAGTGGCCCTATGTGCTACAAGGGCATGTATGACAAAAACTGCTGACAATGCACTAGACGTATAAAAGGACATTCAGCCAGTATCGCCAACAGGTATAAATTTAGAATTTAAAAACAGTTAGGAGGCACTATAGCATATTGCATGGATTCTGGAACCAGATATTTATGGTCTAAAGCCCAGTTCCACTACTTATTACCTTGGTCAAGGCACTTGAATTCTCCATAGCTCAATTTCTTCACCTATGTAATGGGGATGATGATGTATCTACTTCGTTTGGTTACTACAAGGATTAAATGAGTTAATTTTTGTAAAGCCTGCACTACAGTGTCTGGCACATAACAGATTTTCAGTAAGTGTTCTTGATTATTATAATCTATTGCACTTCAAGAATAAGGCACCGAAAGAGACTCATTGAAGGCCATCCAATGATCAGCCCAAAAGTTCCTGTTTGATGCTGGTTCTTTTTTAACACTCTAAAATTAAACCAAACTTTTCATGTCTCATGCCTCTGTGAAAGAAGTAAAACGTTACCCATGTTGTAACCTCAATTATAGGTGGAGAAAACTAAAGAATGAAAAGTGAAATTTTACACTAAAGGTGATTGTCCCTCTCTAATTTGCCTTTTTTTTTTTCCTTTTTGGTCACTGAACTGTTCTGCCTTCACGGTCATTCTTTCTGCAATAACACGCAGGAATAGAGTCCCTTGGCTGCCCTCCAGGCAATGCATGCCCTTCAGATGCTCTAGAACCACACTGTTAAAACAATCCCAGGGCTCAGCGCTAGGTCTGGCACAGAGTAAACACTCACTGTCTATTCACTTATTCTAAGTGACTGAATGTCAGTTTCTCTCCGGTCGTTTTGACCTCATCGCCTCCTGTCTCAAAATCTTCAACAAGACTTTCCTTTTACAACTTTAAATTATTTCTCCTATATTTCAAATCTTTTTGTGATCTCACCTGGGGTGAACTTCCTTATCTCCTGTTATCTAGTTGGCCCCTTTCTCTGTTCCTTGCTTACTTCAGTTAACATCTTCTTTGGCTCTGCTCTTCTTACTCATTTTTATCCCACACATAGTACTAAATATAACTCCTATACTTTAACATTTTGTTTACGCTCTAAGTTTTCTGCTTTCTCTCCATTGGAATTATAGTTGTAGTAGACCATTTAGAGGTGTTTTCACAGCCCATACCTTATCCCCTCCAAAACTTGCTCCCAAAGCATCTATGTTTGAACTTCATGACCCTCACCTTTAACCCAAGCTGATGGGACAAAGGGTGGTTTTTGGTTTTTGTTTTCCACTAAGTTTTGGGATTATATGATCATTATCCTTAGACGTTGCTTAATAAAATCTCTAATTGTGAATGAAAAAATATACTTAGAGTGGCAGACATATGATTTTATTATAAAAAGATTACAGAATGCAAGAAACTTCTCTATTGAATATGACGTATAGTTCCAAACATATGGTAAGTCTGTGAGAAATGCCAGAAAGATGATGAATTTTAAAATGCCTAGAGGAGAAGAGAGAGGGCAAAATATTTGATTTTTAAAGCTTTTTCACTGGCTTTTAGCATTGGTTGGTCTGGACATAGAGGAAGACACAGTTAATAAAATGCTTAACATTTAATAAAATGTTCATAATTTCATAGAAGAAAAAACATAGTTCATTTAGTTAAGATTCTTTACTTCCCTGATGTATTTGTGGATTGTTTTTGGTCAGCGGCAAGTTCTTAAGTTCTTGCTGGTATATTGACTTTAGCCAATCACAGCACAAGGACTGGAGAGCACAGGAGGGTACAGATTCCTCATATAATTGACCAGTCACCAAGCAAAGAGAAAGGTTAATAGGAATTTAAATTTACCAAGCAGGTGAATATTTTGTAAATTAACAGTTTGCTTTTTTGTGGGTCTTAAAGTGTTTCATTCCCCCATTACTGTGATGAAACTGCAACATTGGTTTAAGGCATTTCGAAAGGAATGAAAAATGTCATTCTGTCCTATTATTTCGCTTAAGGGAGTAGTTATAACTTCTACGTTATCTAGTGCTTGTTCCTACTTTAATTGTTGACTGTGGGCGTCAGTTCTATCTGTGCTGAGCTGTGTGTATCTGCGTGTCCTTGGATTTCTTGTGTGAACTGGCACGTAGTAACAGAGATTAGGTCACTTTCTGCTGCAAGTGTTGATTTTTGCAGCTAAATAATCCAATCCCTTCCCATGTGCAATTGCAATGACTGAATTTAAAAGATTGTGACAAGGTAGGAATAAAATGAGTTCATTCAGTATCATTTAAGTCAAATGGACCTTCATAAGCAAGTTTGAGATGGATGAAACTAGATCAAAACTTGAGATCAAGCTTCCTGATACAAGCTCATCTTTTAGTATTTCCCTCATAATCATGCAATTGTTTAGTTTCTGACAGTTTAGAAAGCACTCTCATTTGGGTTTACTTCTTATTTTAGGTTTCAAGGTCTTAATTGCTACAACTGGAACATTTCACAACTAGCAGGAAAGCTACAGATTTTGCAGACTCTGTAGCCAGAATCTCACACCCTCCCTCACTGTGCCTCATTCTGGGATCAGGATTTTACTTCCCAAATGTGAATCTCTGGGACTCCTGGTCTCCTGCTGTCTTAATTGCAGTTGTGCCACTTGCTATATCTATCATCGTGCTGTAACATAATAGATCCTAAATAAATATTTATCAAATTGACGTATTATCACACAGCTGCACAAAACAAATACAGAGAGCTTTCAACAAATATTTATTAATTCATTATTATTTAATATCTCCACATCCTCCCTCCCACAATATTGTTCCTGTAGTTTCACACAAAAATGACAATACTATGTGTTTTAATACATTGTAGTATACAAGTTATTGTCACATGCATGATCTCATTTAATTTTCTCAAAAACCTTGTTGAGATATATGGACAGAGAATTATTATTCCTATTTCACGGATGGGATAGTGGAGCAGGCATAAAGAGATTAAGTGATACAGAACTGAGGTTTCTCTGTCTCCTAAAGTAGCCCTTTCTTCATTCATTTAGGATGCCTCTCTCCTGCCTGTTTCACCTCTTCCCTGGAGCGCCTGTCTCAGTGGTGACTAAGAGTAAGGAGGCCTCTTCCTGGGCTATCTCTTTGCAGTGAAGTTCCCTTCACTGTGTGCAATAACTCTGACCTTGGTTACGAATAAAAAAATGAATTCTTTTATTCAAAAAATCATTTAGCATGTAGCTTCTAAAATGTATATCTTGATTTCAGCAAAGCATTTTTGGTCTCATGATATCTATGTAGGTAAAATTGTTAGATGAGATTATTTTTTATTGTTTCAACAATCATACCTAACTCTCCAATGACTTCTAATATCAACAAGAAGAAAATCAAATATTCACATCATTACTGTGATACCCTGTATGATCTGGCACCTGCCTACCTCTCCAACTTTATTTTATACCCCATTTCCTGTTCACTCAGTAGACTCCAGCAACATGGGGTTCTTCCTGTACCTAATATATGCCAAGCTCTTTGCTATCTTCGGGCATTTGCACTTGCTGTACCTTCTGGATGAAATATTGTCAATCCCTCAGATCTCAACAGGTGACTCTGTCTTATTATTCAGTCATCTGCTGAAGGGCCTTCTTGAAGAGGCTTTTCCTGGTCTCCTTGTTAAGTGAAAAAAAGCTAGATATAGTATAGTGTATATAGTGTGTTGCTATTTCTCTGTATTTTTTTAAGGATTATTTACACAAACATACACAGAGAATAGCACTGGAAATATACACAAGAAATTCATAACAGTGGTTTCCACTAGGGAGAACTGCAGAATAGAAATCGGATTGAGAGAATTTTCACTTTTTTGCATTATTTGAATTGCTTATCATCTGTTTATAATACCTATTAAAATAATAAAATCCTCTTTTAAAAAAATGAGAAACATGAGAAATAAAAGAACTCACTGAATTGTTCAAACTTTACAAATTGAAAATATAACAAGAATAAATATTTACTAGTTCACTTAGATTCAATGACTCAATTGTACAGTTCCTCTTGAAATGGACCCTGCTTAAAAGTAGTTTATCTGACAAAACCCTGAAATTTTATTGATCACAAGCTCAATATGACACAACGTGTGGCTGTCAAAAAACGTGATTGTATCTACCCAACAGCATTAGAATACACACCCTACTCTAGTGCACACAGAACATTCTTCAGGATAGATCATGTTAGGTCACAAAACAAGTCTTAACAACTTTTAAGAAGATTGAAATCATTCTGAGTATCTTTCTGATCACAATTGAATGAATAGCAAGAAAAATTAGAAAACTGACTATCAATGGATCAAAGAAGAAATCAAAAAGGAAATTAGGAAATATATTGAGACAAATGAAAATACAACATACTAAAATGTATGGGGTGCAGTAAAAGCAGTAATAAGAGGCAACTTTGTAGTGATAAATTCCTACATTAAAAAAAAGATGTTGGATCTTAAATAAATAACCTAACTCTACACCTCAAGGGCCTAGAAAAGAAGAACAAAATCCAAAGTTAGCAGAAGGAAGGAAATAAAGATTAGAGCGGAAATAAACAAAATACAAAATAGAAAAATAATAGAAAAAATTAACAAAACTTAGGGTTGGGTAAAAGACGTGGCATATATATGCAATGAAATATTAAGCCATAAAAAGAAGGAAATCCTTTCATATTCTACAATATGGAAAAAACTTGAGGACATTTGCTAAAGAGAACAAATACTGCATGATTCCAATTATATGATGTATCTAAAGTAGTCAAACTCATGGAAGTAGAATGTACAATCACCATTGCTGGGGCCTGGGAAAAGGGAGAAATGGGGACTTACAGTTTAATGGATATAAAATTTCAGTCATATAAAACGAAAAAGTTCCAGAGATTTGCTGTACAATATTATGTTTAGAGTTAACAATACTCTACTGTACTCTTAAAAATTTGTTGAGGGTAGATTTCGTGTTATGTGTTTTTTACCACAATTTTAAAAAAAAGTGAGTGCACATCACAATAGCAATCAAAGAAATGCAAATAAAAAATTACTACCTGTCAAATTAGTCAAGATTTAAAAATGCTTGTGAGAGCTCCCTGAGGCAGACTCTCTCATTTACTGCTAGTTATAGTATAAATTGGTAGGCACAAATGTTTTGAAAAATGCTTTGGAAATACGCATCAAAGGGTCTAAAAAATATTTCTACCCTTTGATGTAATAATGTTACTTGTAGGAATCTGTTCTCATACAATAATAACAAATGTAAATATGTTTATTATTTAGAAGACCAAAAATTAGAAATCTTCCAAACATTCCATAAGAAAGGAATGGTTAATACACTTTGATACATACGATGAAACAAAAGTGTTTATGAAGTTTTACCGACAAGAGAAAACTGCTCACAATATAATATTAAGTGAAAAAGGGCAGGATAACAAACTGTAAAGAATGATTATATACGGTATTATTACCGCTATGTAAAAAAATTAAAAATTAAAAAGACAAAGGAAATGCACAAAAATGTTATATGGGTTTGTTTCTGGGTAATGAGACTAGGGATATTTAAAATAAGACTTAAAAAAATTATTTTGTTTATGTTTTCCAAACTTCTGATAAGGAACTCATATTACTCTCTCAATCAGAAAAAAAAAGTGTAATTTAAAAGTGAAATGTGATTAGGTTTCATGAAAAAGACGATCAGTTTGTCTAAACATATATTTCTGAAAGTATCTCTTACTCTTTAGTTTTTGCAAACACAACATGTAAGGTAAAATATAAGGTGACCAAAAATTAGACTGAATTCTGGAAATACTAGGAGGTATTTGACTGATTTTATTTAAGGTATGGTCAAGATAAACTTTTTCAGAAAAATCTTTTAATGGTAACTTAAAGGAAGTAGACATAACAGGCTGAGAAATCAAGAGAAAGCCTTACATTATTATTTGTGTAGTAAACATACAGCCTCTGGTCATCCAAGAAATAACATCAACTCCCTCTGGGGTGCTGTGGGTGGGTCATCCTTTTCAGGAGAGTGGTTTAGGGGAAACAGAAATGGAATGGCAAGCAGGGAGGGGAGAGGAGGGTCTGCCTTGGCAGCCAGGTTGGCCAAACCCACTCTGGCTTTCAGTGGGTTGGCAGATGGCACAGCCAGATTGTCCCACCAGCCTGGAGCTACTAACTAAAACAATTACATTCGAGAAGAGATAAATTCATGCTACAATCAGATTCCTAATATAAGCTAGGGGTGGTGGGGGTAATGTTCTAATTAGCTTTAGTTGTGAGCAGAACTCTCTAATAAGGGATGGGCAGAGAAAGATACAAGCTGGCTTCCGTAAGGACACAAGCCAGCAACTCTGAGAAAATCAAGGTTATGTCCCACCACTCTGCTCCCCACCCAGCATTGCCATTTAATCTCACATGAGATGTGTTCTTTTACCTTCACTCATACATGTTTCCTTGAAATCAGAGAAGGCAAATTTGGAGATTTGGGGCGCAATTTAGAAAATAGACATAGTTCTGGTGGTCCCATGCTGTTTTTTAAAAACAACAACAACAACAACAACAACAACAACAAAACTCCCAAAACTTGAATGAGTTGACAACAGTTAAAATATCGAGAGATTTGGCATAAACATCAGGATTTCGGGCTTTTAAAAAATAATTAAATTTGGGAACAGGGAGCTGATATTGTTACATGGCAACAATCAGCTGGAGATGAGTAACAGAAGCCCCTTTAAGGTGGTACAGGCTCATGAATTTGCCACAGTCCTTACTCAGCCCATTTACCCTTTGGACTGACATTCCTGGCCCCTGTATGCATTCCTTAGGCTTTCAGGTCTCAACGTGATTTATAAACTGGTCTGCAAGCCCTAAAATGCCTAGGATAAAAAGCCTCCACTGATACAAAAACTCATTCAAAGCAGCTCTTTCTGTAAGTAACTGATAAAGACAGACCTGATTAAGTGTTTTAAGCAGGCTCAAAGGCAGGCTGGGAGAGTAGAAAGAGAGATGCCCCTCTGGAAGTCATAGGCGCCATAGGCAGATAGCTAGAATGCAGGGCCATCAAAGACTGGGATACCCTATGAGAAACTCTCAGCCTAGTGTTTGGAACTTAGTAGGAGGTTAATAAATATTTGTTTCCATCCTCCTAAGAGCAGATGCAGAACACAGCAAGGAGGAAATGGAGCCAGAACAGTGTAATGCAATGCACAAAAGCACAGCATGCCAAGAGAGAAGGAGGGAGGAAGTAATTGTAGCCTGAAGAGCAGTAGCAGCAACAAAACAAGCCTAGAGAAGTTAGAATGACAGAACCAGGTACTATAATAATGGGGGGCTGCATAACTGTGGCATGATTCTGATAGATCTTTGCTAGCCACACCTCTATATGATAAGTGGGAGTGTATAGAGGAGGACGACAGAGATTCACACACAAATTCACACCAAGACATTAGTCATGAGAAAGAATTCAACTCTTCAGAGAAGGATTGTTGGTTAAAGCTATAACAGAATATGTATAAAAACGACAGAATAGTTAAAGTGTGCAGAATAGCTGTATTCAGTTGAAGGATAGAATTTCTACCCTTAGTGGAAATAAGTTAATTGTTTAAAGTTTTGTTTTGTTTTGGGCTCAACGTTACTTTAGTTACTTTGGAATAATCTATCCCTAAAGCCTCAATTTAAAAAAGCAGTTAGTATGTAAGTGACGTAAAATTTCCAGAAGCAGCCTATCACTACATAACCTGTCAGAGAATGTTAGACAAAGGGTGCTGAACGCCGGATGGAGGGTTACAGATGGAACTGTTTTCTTTCTACTCCTTTCTTGGGGTCATAGCCAACCAACCAGTCTGTTAATACTTGGGGTAGCTTTTGCAGTATTTATTTCTTTAAATATTTAATAGTCTTAAGAGGCAGTGACTGGCAATAATATGTAGAGTTTCTAGCATGTTATGAGTGCTTAATAAATGGTAACAATAAAATCCTGCATGATGAAAACATCAGTCAGTAAATGTATTATGATGTATTATATTCTAAAATATTTTAAAGCCATAGTAGTAACCACTTAGAAAAGTATAAAAAGCAAACATAGTGCATTGACTAAATTATGGTAATAAAGGAATATCTATATTCACTAAAAAAGTTCACCCTGGTAATTGCCCCTTAAATTCCTTAAGGGATTGAGAGAAGCTATGGGAAAAGTGGATTGAGTATGGATGTCAAAACATTTTTTTTTCCCTTTGTTTTTGAAACCATGTGGAAATCTTGACGATAAACCGGGTAACTACACCCTGTACAACGGCGGAGTGCTCGAAGTGCCTTCAAAAGTCCCTCTAATGCAGCACCAGTTGGCAAAGCCCTCCACATTTCTAGAGGTCCTCAAGCTCTGGAGGACTTGGTGTTGGAAGAGGAGGCACCCGGGTGCGTGTGTGCCACACCTTCAGATGTATGCCGCTACACAGTGATACCGGGAAAACAAATGCTCTTATACTCCGAGAGGAAGTCCTTTATTTACATCTAACTCAACCTGGGAGAGCTAGGCTACACTTGGGAACCTTGACCGTTGCGCTTCCGGGATCCTGCACAGCCTTGCGTGGCTGCAGAACTCGGCGGCGAGGGCTGAGGACCCAGTGCTGTAAGTTTAGGGAAGGAAGCCAGGGGGAAAAAAATAGAGCTGCTCCTTTAAGAAGTTCCTTTCCCTTTTACTCTATGTTTACATAACACGGGGGCCGAACCACCTCGGGGCCCAGCGGCGGAAAGCGGGGAGTGGGCGCGGGGAGTGGGCGCGGGAGGCCCCCCCACGCCGCCGCCGGGGGCGCCGGGCCCGCCCGGGATTGCAGGGCTCTTTGCGGAGGGCGGGGCGGCTCCCACCTGCCCGCGCGCGGCGGGGCGTCTCCGCGGTCCTGCCCCCGCCCCTCCCCCGCCCGTTGCCCCCGCCCCTCCCTCCGTCGCTCGCTCCCTCCCTCCCGCGGGGCTTCCGCGGCGGCGGCGGTGGCGGTGGCGGCGGCGGCGGCGGCGGCACTCAGCGCGGGCAGGTTCCCTACTGCCCGGTCCCATTTGTTGCCTGTTCTGGCTCCGGGCGGCCGCGGCGTGCGGAGCTCCGGGGAGCCCGGCGGGGCAGCTGCACAGCCACGACGGAGCAGCCGCGGGACTGGCCGCCCCGCGCCCCCTTCGCCGCCGTGCCGTTTCCCGGCGCGCTCACCCCCTTCTCGGGATGGGATTGTAGCGGCGGCGCGGACTCGGCGGGGATCGCGGCGGAGGCGGCGGCGGCCGAGCGGGGCTCCATGTTTTCCCCCGGCCAGGAGGAGCCCTGCGCCCCCAATAAGGAGCCGGTGAAATACGGGGAGCTGGTGGTATTGGGGTGAGTCCGCGCATCCCCGACCTCAGGGAGCTTGCGGTAGGCGGCGAGCGCTCCGGGCTGGGGGGCCGCCGTGCGCCGGCATCCCGGAGCGGGGCCAGCGGGATGGCTCCGGCGCTCTCCAGGGACCGCCCGGGCGCCTGGGGCAGCTGGAGCGGCTCGGAAAGCGGGGCGGGGGCGGGCTGCCCCCATCAGCACGTTCGGGGCGCTGAGCGGGTGCCGGGATGCGCTGTCCTCACGGAGGACGGCGGCGGAGGAAGTGAAGGAGCGGGGCCGGCCCGGGAGAGGCGGCGGCGGGGACGGGGGCGACCCCGCGCCCGGCGGGACACAGTGCTCGGGGACGGTCCTTGGCAGTACCGCGGGGGCAGGGGCTCGACTTCCCCGCGCGTCCCGGACCGGGGAGAGTCGGTGGGGACCGCGGCTGAGGCGCCACCGTCGCAGGCACCTCGCAGTGTCGGCGGAGACCCCCCGCTCGGCGGAGCTGAGAGGCCCGAGAGGCCCAGCCCCCGGGGCCCTCTGTGTCGGTTTACGGTGGGCCCGGGGCCCTGGGACTCCGAGCGCCGCGCTGCGCTGCGCGCTCGGCCGTTGCGGGGGCCCGTGGGTTCTGCGCGGTGGGCGTCCGCGGGCAGCGCTTTGCATATTGTTATGGGGACTGCGGCCGGCAGCCGCAGCCCGCGGGCAGTGAACTGTCTATGACCTGGGCGGGCGGGCCGGCCCTCGGCTCTCCCCGCCGGCAGCGTCCGGGAGGGGGCAGGGACGCGGCGGCGCGGGGCCGCATCCCCTCGGTTCCTCCAGCCCGGGTCGCGCGGCCTCGCGGAGCTCGCCTGCCTCGCCCGCCTCGGCTCCCTCTCCGCTGGTAAAAAAACCACATTTTGAAGATAGTAATTATCTACGATCGTTAAACGGCAGCAATTAGAGACTTCATCTACTTCCTGAGTTTCCTTGTGACATTTCTATTGTTTACCCTTAATAAGCCGGGAGAAAGGCTTCGCCAGATTAAAGCAGGATAAAGTGGGCAGTGAAAGGGGAGCGGAATGGGGAGGGGAAAGTACAGGAAACCCGGGAGAAGGAGCAACTTGGGTTTAGTATTGGAGGAGAAAGGATTATTTTTTCCTTTGGATGTATCATTCCCAGGAACCTGCGCTTTTGTCCTTCTCTGTTGAAAGACCTGTATTCAGAACATGATGGGTGCTGATAAGTAGGCTTAGCACACACACGAGGAGTCATGGGTATAGAAAAACTCAAGGAACTCTGAAAATCGTGTCTTGATAACCGAACACCTTGAAGTAAGTGCCAACTTAAAAATCATTTCAGAGAGAAGAATTAAGAGAAGCTTCCAGACACAGTACAGCTCAAAGTTGTCTAGTCTTTCTCACTTTGTTGCTACAGTAGTAAGTGGAATATTATTGGAAATCTCACTGTTTTGAAGCTGTGTGTAGATAAGCGTTTTTTCTTACCTGCATCTGATTGCACTTAAAAGACAGATGTCAGGGTTCACTGGAAGGAGGGAGGGATGACAGGAAGAAAAGACACGGTTTAGTTTGTCTTACGTAACCTCAGCTCAACCTAGTTTTGTGGAGTTTGGGTTTGTTTGTGTGACTGGCTTCAAAGTATGTTTAACATTGTGAACCTGACGGGAAAGATTAACTTATGCCAGAACTTTATTTCATTATTTCCTTTTGAGGAAATCATTATTGAGATGTTTCAGAAAAGCAATGTATGAGTGGGCAAAGGGAGGTTTTGTATTAATAGCTGGAAGTGCAGGACATTTCAAAGCCCCAAAAAGGATTTATACCCTGGATTGTCCTAGTACAGTAGGCTTAATTTACTGTAGGCTAAGGAAATGCATTGCTAATTGCGTGTGCTCTGTCCTTTACTAGTGCCTTTCCAGGAGACTATGACTATGTTGACTGACTATGACATAGTTGGTACTTAATATTGTGGGCCAGACACGCCACAGTTATGTGCACACTTACTATGTGCCTGCGCTGTGTAGGCATTGAGGATCCAGCCTACAAGGAACAAAGGAGCTTTAATTATAGTGGAATGGCAAGCTTAAACAGAAAGGGACACGTAAACAAATGAATAATAAAAGACAATTTCAGGTGTTGCCAACTACTCAACAGAAGTGGGTTAACTTAGGGAATCTGCTCTAGGCAGGTATTGCTTTCTTTAGCTAGGAGATCAGGGCAGGTCTCTCCGAGGAAGTGAAATGTGAGTTGAGACCAGAATGCTAAGATGCTAGTCTGGTTTTTGAATACTTTAGAAGAATTGTGGTCTTTCTTTTCCTTTCTTTTCTTTCTTCTTTTTTTGAGAGTAGGTTTTTTGACTAGCAATATTGAACACATTGAAGATCCCGAGGAAATAGTGAGAAGGTAGGTCGACTTTAAAGGACCCTATTAAGTCATGTCCCACCCTTAGGAGTTGAGACAGTGCCCTCCCTCTTAAAACAATGATAAGTAAAAATTAGTATCAAATTTGCATGTTTGATCATCTAGGACATAAATATTGGTAAATAGAGAGTGCCTAGATTTTATTATTGATAAAATTAATCTGGAGATGTAAAAGTGCTCAATATTGATATTGAGAGAAGCTTTTGCTTAAAAAATACAGTGCTTAAAAAAAAAACTTGTGTGACTGTCATTTTTGCTCTCTTCATAATAAAATTTACTGAGGAATCCTGGAGAGCAGACTGAGGAACTATATATGTATATGTGTATGTATATATATGTCTATACATGTATATGGGAGGAGCTATACATGAGTAAGTTTATATCCATATAGAAATACTTCTATGTCTTCTCATGTGTTAATTTTAGTAAGGGCATCACTTTCTTGGCAGGTAAGTAGAATTTAATTATTTCATCACTCCACCTGGTGAATGTATCATAGCCGCAATTCTTTATTGTGCTCATTACATAATTGAAGGTAGAGAAAATGGTCTGTCAGGTCTTTTTGCTATTTATTTTAAACCTGGCTTAACTGTTCAAGTTGGGGAAATGTGTCAGGATTTGAGAGGTAGTCCATGTACTGTGGAGAGCATGAAAGTACAGTTAGATCTGGATTGAATTCCTACTTTCTCGCAGACTGGCTTTGTTATTTTGGTTTAGTCCCTCAGTCTGTCCTTGTTTCTTTAGCAGTAATGAAATATGATTAGTAGGTAGTCAAGGGCCTCCCTGGGGGATACCCTGTAGTAGTGTTCACTGGCTGTGAAGTGGAGTATGTGTAGTTCACATGTTCTAGATAGCCCAGCTTGTGTTGACTTTGTATATTCTTGAGGTGATGATGCTAGAACTTGAATGGGACGTTTGTTTAGATAGTAGAAAAGACCAATGCTGTGATTGCTTTTTATGAAGTAGAAATGTGCAAAACAGGCTTTTTAAAAAAAAGTTGTGATGATATACATATATTTGGCTTATTGGTGTTAGGTTGTACATGAGGGCCTTCAAACTTGGTACAATTTTGTTCCAAGTTTAAGAAAGGCAATGATGTTTTGAGATTCAGCTAAATAGGCTGAAATAGCCAGCATAGGAAGAGATAATCTCATAATAGAATTTTAGAGCTGGCAGGAGCCTAATAAGTCATGGTACATGTTCAGCCCTTTTATTTTACTGATGAAGGAGCTGAGGTTCCAGGAAAGGAGATTTTTTTTTCAAGTTCATAGTTGAGCTGGATCACTACACTGCCAGGTCACTGTTTCCACACTTAAGGACAGATTCCAACCTGCTGTCAGTTCCTCAAAGCTTAGGGTTTTTTGTTACTTGCATGAGGGGAGCTGAATCTCTTTGTGGGTTCAGTTTGATTCATGCAGTTCTCTTGCTGACTAGTGACCCATCATGGTTTTTGGAAAGATAATGCTTACTCTTAGTTCCCCTAACCTCACGATTCCATGGATAATGCATTTTGCAAGGCTTTATGTTTTGTTTGATGCTTCACAAAATTTTTTATGAATTTTTTTTGATGCTTTATGTTTTGTTTGATGCTTCACAAAATACAATAGATGTATTTCTATTGACTTTTAACAGAGTTTTAAACATAGGTATCCACAGATGCAGTCTAGGGAGTCCTCAAACTTGGATGAGGAAAAAAAATTGCATCTTTTTTTTCTATACTCAAATTGAAATTTAGCATTTCACTCAATTATGAGTATTGGCAGCAATAGACTTGCTGTTAGTTTTGTTATTTAATGCATTAATACAGAAGTATATATACTATTGTATCACAATTTAAAACTATCTTGATAACTAAGTATAATTGATTTTACTTACAATGCTTTGTATTTTATTGTATGCATTTAACAACATTTTTCCTAGAACGGCTCAGGAGACTTTACCAGACTGCCAAAGGGATCCTTAGCACGTGCACATAGGTACACACACACACACACACACACACACACACACACACACACGGTTAAAAACCTCTACAAATGAAGGCTTGTAAATAATGACTTAAGATGAAGTATTTTAGTGGAAACTAACCAATGTCTACAAAAGGTTAAATTAAAGGTGAGGCAGTACCTGCCTTTTCCCATTTGGATGATACAGTATTCTATCAGAAAAGACAAAGAGAACTGTTGCTTGAAGAGTTTATGGTCTTTACTTTTTACACAAGCAGCTTCTGATTTCTGTATGCTGTTTTCGTTTTAATCTTGGCACTTTGCCTTGACTACGCCTCCCCTTGGTAGTAATAAGAAACCTTAAAATATACCCTAACACTTTTCCTTTTCTCGTCCTCCTCTCTAATTTGGGCCCAGAGACATCAAACACTAGTGTCCTTTGACTAAAAGGCTTTTGAACTTTTTTTTTTTTTTTAATAAAACAAAATCTTTACTGTCACTCAGCATCACTTCACGTGTGGGGTGATCTGAAGAGCTCAGATCTGTTGGTGTGGATGGAGTGTCTAATTCTGTAGGCCATTACGGGTCATGGTGTTAGTGGCACTGGGTTGCTATATATTCCTTTGCTAACTTTAGCCTCGTTTGGGGTATGTGGCTGTCTGTGTGGTTTCTCGTCTGGCTTTCTCCGATTTATTTGTTTCTCTCTTTAACACACTGAGACTGAAGCCTTCATTAGGACTTTTCATTTTTGGCTGTATTTCATCATGGGATCAATATTTGGGAATGTTTTATGTAAACAAAAATAAAACCAGGTTGATTCAAGTCCCAGCAACTTTACCAAACATATTTTATGCAAAAGATAAAACACGTACACAGATAAGACTAAAGAAACCTAACTCCATACCAGTTGCTATATTTGAGGGAGACTGATATTGTCACATTGGGACACTGGGTTTGTATCTGCTTTGTGGGTCTCAGCAGTGGCCCCCCCTAAAGTAAGCATGGGGGGCTGTAGGTTGGCTTTTGAACGTAGACCACAGCATCTTGATGAACTTCATTGTTAGGGGAGAAAAATAACTGAAAAGGTATTTTTAACATCTTTCAATTTAATTAAAGGTTTCTCCTGGGTGTGCAGAATCTATTTCATAAAAAGAAAAATGAGGATAAGAATGATTCTGTTATTAGTTCTTATTGGGCTTATTGTCACCATCTTCTGGAAAATAAAATAATGAGAGCAGAAAGTGCTTCATATTTCTTAGTTTTGTCTAAATCAGCTATTCTCAACTCCTGTTTCAACTATCTCATGTGTGATGGACAGTTTTGAGGTAGGTGGCCAGTAGTTTATGACAAGTAATAAAGTGTGGATCTTACAAATGATTCAGAGATGCCCCTTTAATAATGTCATTTTTGTTTTTACCCACTTGCATTCTGATATGTTTTCTTAAGTGGGAGAGAGGGGTGGAGGCAAGCCAGGAATTCATTCATTCAGCAAATATTTATTGGGTATCTACTCTTCTAGGCACAGGGAATACAGCTAGACAAGGCAGACATGTTCCCTGCCTTGTGAATTGCTGTTATCTTACTCCTGTCACAGCCCCTTAGTGAACAGCCATTACTGATATGCAGAGCATTTTACTTATTTGACAACCATTTGAGCATCTATTGCGTGTCAGATGCTGTGTTCAACACGAACGGATGTAGTGGTGAGCAAGACAGGGTTGGTCCTGTCTGCGGAGCCTACAGTCCAGTGAGGGAGATAGGAAGCAATCCAGAGCACATGCTGCTATGGGGGACCCATTAGCAGTGTCATCTAACCCCGTGCCAGGATGAGAAGACGGTGGCCTATGGAGATGAGAGGGAAAGAGTGCTCTAGGAAACAGAGACTCCGTTTTTCTAAGACCCAGAGGTGAGAGCTCCAGATGATCCTTGGAGGAACAGAGAAAAGTCCCATCGGGCTAGAAAAGAGTGGTTGAATGAAATAATGTGAGAGATGAGGAAGAAGGGAACAAGTCATGGAGGGCTTATAAGTTATTGGAAGGATTTTGGATTTTACCCTACGAGCATGGGAGACTGTAGCAGGGTTTTTCAGCTCTGAAATGGGCGTGGAGAAAGCAGAGGGATGCAGCAGGAACTGGAGGGAGCAATTGAGGCTGGAGCCGGGGAGACATGCAAAGAGGGAACCGAGTGTGAGCCAGCAGGCAGCTGTCTTGGTTCCAGTTTCTGGTTCCTGTCTCTCATGGGGCCTTGTTGTATCCCCTGTTCTGTATGATCGGCCATTCATTCATCCATCCATCCAGTGACTCAAAGATACTGAACGAGGGCCAGCACTGCCCGAGGCACTGGGCCACATACAGCAGCAGGTGAGATAGACAGTGACCCTGCCCCATCGGCAGTGGCAAAGGAGCCTGCAAACAGGTAGATACAACATTTAATCTCAGAGGAAGATAAAGCAGGATAAGTGGGAAGAGAGTGGTTGGGTGGGCAGCAGTGGGGGACTGGCAGGGGAAAGTGCTAAACATAAGGTATCGGGAGGCCCTTGTAGACAGAATAATCAGGAAAAGCTTTTCTGAGAAAATAGTCCTGTGTCCTCTGAGAGTGCCTACTTTTTCAATTTTTATTTACTTTTCTTCCGTTTAAGCCACTCTTAGTGGGTTCTGCTCTTACAGTCAAAGGATTCCCAGTATTCCATTAGTTAAGGAGGCAAAGTATATACACAATTTGCCAAAGGAAAAATAGAAGTGTAAATAAATATAAGGACATAATATTAAACATTCCTAGACACAAACAGGGTTCAGTTGGCTGTGCGCTTGCCGTGTGCCTGCCTGGAGTGGTAATTGCATTCCGCTAGAGTTCATTGAAACTATCCGGGCTTTCCTTTGAAATTTGCCCCTTGAGGGCACGGACCCTGACTTCCACCCCCCTGAGAATGTGAGGCACGCCTTTTCAGCTGCATAGGAGGTACTCACCGAGTATCTTGACGGAATGGATTTCTGTGGCACACTCCGGCACCCCACTTGGCACAAAGGTGTCTCGGGGGCTCAGTGAATATTCCTCGATTTGAAAGGAACACATTCTGTAGCACAGATGCAGTTTGCTGAACAGTCCTCCTAACCTTAAGAGCCCAAGTTAAAGGATCCCTGCAATACTAACCACATATTTTACCGACATCAGATACTCCAGTGTCAACCTTTGTTTTTCTTTTTCTCAGTCACCTAACAGTCATTTTGTCACCTGCAGAAAGTTCTGCCTCGAAGGGAAGCAAGCCATCTGTTCCGATTCCACCAGCTGCTCTGAGCTGCATTGCAGTCCACCACGGTGGTGCTGAGAGGCTGTGGTCATTAGTGCTTGTTAATGATGGTTGGAAATACTACGAAATATAAACCTCTTGGATGACAAACTTCATAAATATGCATCAGGAGTATTTTCAGTAGCAGGTTTTAAGACTACTGCAAGTCACTCTCTATTGAGGTTTTATGTCCAGCCAGCCACATAATGCTTTGCACTCTCAAACACTTAACTCTGTTTGTTCCTTGCTTTTTTTGCTCATGCTGGATAAGAATCATTATTTCAAGCTTTGTACTTCCATTCTAATTAATGCTAGTTTAACAGAATCCAACCAAAGCAGGCAGTTGCGTGTTTGGCTTCTAAGCTATTGGTCTAAAAGGGTTGTTTGCTATTATCAAACACCTCCAAGGAAACTCAGAGGTCCCTCCTTTTCCGTATGTACTTTGCCTCTCGTGCTTTCTGCTACATGGTTATAAAACATGGAACTTGTGATGGGTATGCAATTAAGGTTTTCTGGAGCACTTGATTGATTGATTCACTTGACGAAAGGCCCTTTCTGCCCAAAGATTATAGACACAAAGGAGTATGCCTTTGTGCAGACTGGATCTTTGCTGTAGTGCATGAGATTACATTATAGTTGGGGTGCTTTTGTTATTCCACGCTCTTGGATAGAAGTCAATGGAATCTGTATTTTTTTTCAATAGCTACATACATATAAGGTATGCAGGAGAGTGACAATGGTGTACAGATAACTGTACTGTGTTTGTTAGCATTTTATGCTTCTCAACAGTTTTCATATATTTGAACTATTTTCACTTACTAAGTTTTCAGTTGTATGACCCTTTAAACCATCTAATGAAAGAATTGTACCTAAAGGCCATGTTATTGAGGTGGACAATAACATGGACAAGGTGAGCTTTCCCAGTGGGTCTTAGAGCCAGTTGGAGATCATAGAACTCAGGGTTTTGACTTCTTCCCCTGTTGTCTTCAAATGTGGCTAGCATGTGTGCGTGCTGGGCCTCCTATCAGGAAGTGAATCCCTTCCTCTTTAATCTGGGCTAGTTTCGTGATTTGCTTTGACCAGTCTGTAATGCAAGTAAAGCTTTGTGACTCTTGGATGTTGCCTTAAGGGGTGTTGTCGCTTTCATTTTTGTCTTCTGTATTAGTTTCCTACAACAGCCATAATAAAATACCAGAGACCGGGTGGCTTAAAGAACAGAAATTAATTTTCTCGTAAGCCTGGGGCCTAAAAGTCCAAGATCAAGGTGTCGGCACGTTTGGTTTCTCCTGAGGTCTCTTTCCTTGGCTTGCAGACGGCTGTCTCTTGCTATGTTCTCAGATGGCTTTTTCTCTGTGTGCCCGTCCCTGGTGGCCATTCCTTTTATAAAGACACCAATTATATTGGATTAGGGGCCACCCATAGGCCCGAGTTTAACGTTCATTACATCTTTAAAGACCCTGTCTCCAAATACAGTCACATTCTGAGGTACTGGGGGTTAGGACTGCGATACATAAATACAGGCCATAACTCCCTCTTACAAAGCAGGTGCCATATAAAGAAGTCTGACTACCCTGCTGGAGAGAGTGGGTCTGGTGGGTGAGAGATTGCAAAGGAGAGGTGTCCCAGCCACCCGGCTGAAGCAGCAGACCTGTGAGTGAAGCCATCTTGGATCCTTGGGCCCATTAGGCTGCCCAGTCCACACCACATGGAGCAGAGATGAGCCGTTTCCAACATGTTCTGTTGGAATTGTGAGTGCCAGTTGTTTTAAGCCACTGTGTTTGGGGGTGATTTGTTACACAACAATAGGTAACTCAGACACCACAACACTACAGTTGCGTGTAGTTCATTTCAGAGCAGACAGACTAATACAAAATAATTCATTGAGTTTTAGCTGAGTTGTTTTTTGTTTCCCTCCGGTTATTGATTATTTTAATAAGCACAATTGTAGCCTTTTAGAAGAGTTATTCCAAACCTTAAGTACTATATGGTCTGAAAATCTTAACTAACAAAAGTGTTTGTAGAATAACTTTACCATGTATAACTCATCTCTGAGTCTCTGCATTTGTTAATCTCCATAATCAATATTGTCTCCTGAAATTCATTGAGAGGGTGGCAGTTGAGGAATGGCCTGGCTTAGCTGACAACCATGCTTCTGACTCAAACGTAAGCAGCTTTAACCCAGAACAGCTAATGCATGACACAGATTTTCAGACCTTTAAAGACCACCTGACATGAAATCATAGAACCAACAGAGAGTAGGGGAGGTAATCTCTACTAGCATCTTGCAGTACAGGCTGATGCATGGACCAGAAGAATGTTTTAACACTGCAGTTGGGTGATGAAATGACAGGATGAAAAGCTCATTTATATTGGTTATTCCATATGGAGGTAGCAGGCACAGTTTCAGCTCTCTGAGTTGGTGAGTTAAGTAATCTTCAGGACCTATCTTGCTTGAAATCTCCAAACGGTCCTCCTTTTCTCTTTTGTCATTCATTTCCCCTCACCTTTGTCTCCCTTCACAGTGGCTCATGATGGCTCTAGCCCTCCCCTGAGAGGTGGTGATGGTGGGATAAACCATCATTCTTTTCACTCAGTGTGTGTTTTGGAAACTTGTGCTGGAACCAGTACATTTTTTTCGGGGTGTGGGGGTGGGGGACGGGGGGCAAACGTCACCCAGCAGAGCAATCAGGGATCAAAGAAACTTTACGCACTCAGCCAGTTGTCCTCTGGTGCCTCGCTTTCCCTGAACACCAGAGTGGCCGTGTCCTGCGTGCATTGTCCATGGGCGGAGAGGACCTGCAGCCCCGCCACCCTCCTTCTCCAGCCTCCAAGGAGGCTGTGTGCAAACCATCCCTGAATCCCTCTTAGGGAGGAATAACTGGGCGCTCTTCTTTCAGGCTGTTATTGCAGCCCAGGGTCTTGGCTGTGTCTGGGTCAGCTGTGCCAGCAGCAGAAGTGTGGGGGCAGGTGGGATGGGGCTGACCCATAGAGCAGCCCTCTGGTGGTGTACTGATCCTGTTGCCAGGAGAATATATTTCTATTCCTACGTTTGCAGTAGGTACGGGGTCTCTGCTTGCTGTCCTGTTTGCTCACCCATTGCTCCCCTCTCAACCTCTGTGCCCTCTTCTCCTTTTCAGTTGAAGTGGAGTTCCCTGGTCAGAAGCCTGTAGTTTAAAATCATTGTTAAAGAGGAAACATCGGGATCTGAGCTTTCTCTCCTTTTTTCCCCCTGCTGAAAAAATAAGGAAATTTTGTCAAAACTTGCTACTTAGTGGCTGGGTTCTTTCTCTCTTTAGGGAGGTGCACAGAGATGGTGGCTTGGTACCCCAGTACTGAGTGCTTATTCTTAGGCAGGTCTTATGCAAAGCGCTGCTCCTGCATGGCCTCCTGGGGTCTGGCCAAGGGAGGGGGGTGTCAACACTCATCATTTTATAGATGAGGAACTTGAGTCGTGCATGTTGGTTGAGAAACTTGTCCAGGATTGCTGGACTGTTATGAGACAGAGCTCTGATTGGAACCCAGGCCTTTCTGACTCCAATACCTTTGTTTGTAAATCCTGCCTCAACTGTATGTGTGCAGTTTTAAACCTTATTTTTTAACCAAATATTTTCCATACTAGGTATTCCCATTAAACAGTGACAGAAACCGTCACTCATTTGATGAAGTTACCAGTAAGGTTAAATTCTTTTTTCGTAATGTTTACAACTTATATGAACTTTTTTGGGACAAATTACTTACATACCGTGTTTCCCCGAAAATAAGACCTAGCCGGACAATCAGATCTAATGTATTTTTTGGAGCAAATATTAGTGTAAGACCGGGTCTTATATTAATTTTTGCTCCAAAAGACGCATTAGAGCTGATTTTCTGGCTAGGTCTTATATTCGGGGAAACATGGTACACACTTTGCCCACTTATGGATTGTGTTTCTGATGTATTTTCAGAAAGTTAAACATATGAACTCTAGGGAATAAAAACATGAATTCTCCTCACATCTGCCTTCTTATTTGCCTGAATGTATTACAGTTAAATTAATGCATCAAGGAAGACCTACGTCTATAATCCAAAATAATTCAAACTTTATTTCTCTGGTTTTGAAGCCAATTCATCGATTTATTCTTCTTTCGTGAGAACAGCTCTCTAATCTCATTAGCTGTGGCATGCACCCCTGAAATCTTTTGCTTTTCTTTTTTCCACTGTTTTTTCTTTTTTGCCACTGTTGTTGATAATTGAGGCTAGCATTTGTTTTTTTTATTGGTAGCTTGAAAAGGGGGCTTCAAGTACTTGTCCTCTCAAGTAAAGGTGTGTCTTTGCCTGGATGCTAAGGTCACTGCATGTTGATTGCTCCTCTCCTGTCCCTGGATCGTCCTGTTCATATTGATTAAGGGAAAAAAACCTTCACAGCCTCTCTTCATCTCCTCATGAACAGTACTTAATACAACTTGTTCCAGCAGTGGTCCTAGTTCAGCTAATCCGAAAAGCATAGGCCAGGAAAGAAAAAAAAAGTGCCTTTTATTTGTTTACTCTAAGTGTTAATGTAGACCAGATGCCAACTTGAAAGCTTTGATGGAACTGTTGACTTAGACCCTTCTGGAAGCTGGCGTAGCTTATGCTGTACAGTTTCAGCCTTCCTGTGGCGGCAGTGAAGCCTTGCCTCTTACACATGTGGTAAGGTGCATATGACCCAGCGTTTCTGAAAAAAACAGTCTTAATACACTGGCGTCCTAAGATATCAGATGGCAGGATACCAAAGGACAAATATAGCATCTTGATAAGCAATATTAGATGTTACATGGAGGAAAAGCAGAGACTTGGAAGAGCTGCAAGGAAGTAATTCAATCAGGAGGGTCTGATAATGTAATAAACTACACGTGGGTGAAACTTGAGTAGTTTACACACACTAGAATGCCCTTCAATTGAATTACTGCCTTATAATGGTTGTCTGCCCATCTACTACTGTTTTAAATATTTAAAAAGAAAACCACAACTCACTTTTTCCCCAGATGGGAGAGAAAAGACACAAATCCACATCACCTTAATAACTGTGTGTCCATCTTCCCACTCCCCCCTCCCGTGACTGTCAAAGCTCATGTTTTGGGTCTATTAGTTGGAAATCCTGTTCCAGGTAATGAAGCATACAGACTCCGTGTTGTATAAGAAATCAAACGGCTCCTCGATTGTGCCGAGTTTAGCCATGGTGGCAAGCCTACAGGCTTCTTTAGCTCCAAGGGGACCATCCTGGAAGAGAAGAACCTGGTTTTCCTCTTAAGCTCTTCTTCAGGAGCAGCTGTGTCGAGTTGCTTCTCCTTTTGTAGGTCGTGAAGGGGTCTGAGCAGAGGGCCTTTCCTCTCACTGCGTTCTCCTGGCTCCTGGACAATTTACTGACTATAGGAGGCAGTAAGAACTTGGGGTCCTTTTCACAGTGTGACAGGCTTGCAGGGCCCAAGCCCCTGTCATGTGCCTGGTGCTGGATTTCAGCAGGCCTCAGAAGATGTGAGAAATGGGGAAGCGTAAGTGCTGGGAGGTTTGAGTGACTCCTATGAGCGTGCACGGTTAATAAAGGATTTTGAAATTCAGGAATTTGAATCCCGGTCTCATATTCTAGAATTCATATTCTACTTCTCAAAACCTATAAATTCTTCCATCATTGTCAGTAATAACTTTGGAGAATGATGTGAAGGGGGTAACTCTTGGTGTTTGGCATTAGGTTCTGAAGTTGTGATTATAACAATAGAAAATGCTGGTGATTTCCCCACTGGACTGGCTGGGATGGGGTGGACAATAGTGTAGAGAACAGCGTGCTGAGAGCCATCCCCTTCTCACTGCTTGATGGCTTTGCCTGCTTACACTTCCCTTTATGTTCCTCTCTTTCAGGCCCATGGAAAGGGTCAGAGGATGCCTGCCCCTGTTTTTCCTGTTACTTCCATTCAGATCAAATTCAGACAATAGCAGTCCAGTCCCTCAGGAGAAGGGCTGTCCCGGGCCCTTGAAGCTCCGTTGAAGTGAATTTTTCTCTGATCTAAATTTTTTTTTAAATCCACTTGAATACTCATCATATTAGTTAATAAATCATGTACTTTTCAATTTTGCTTGTGTAGTAATTTCACCCCAATTTGTCCTAGGGTTAAACCAGTTTTAAGTCATATGTCACAGATTCTTGTAAGTTATAAATGTTAGCACTAATCATTAACACTAATCATTTAGCTTTCCTCCGTTGATAAATTTGTAAATGGAAATTTTTTTCAGGCAAACCATTTATATTCAGCTAATACGGAATTAATTTAAAAAGCTGTCTGCTAAAAAGATGATACATAAAGTATATTAATGAAAATTTTGGAAGAAGGAAGAAACATCACTCCCAATGCTAATTATTTTCATTTTTTGCACAGTTATTTTTAGTTATTGTCCATGTACAAAAGCATTTTCTATCTTTTATTTGATACATAGCACATGTCCTGCTTTTTAAAAGTATTAGCCACTGACCTTCATTTTAAGTATTTGATTAATACTAGAAAAACATTTCAAGTAACTCTTGATCAGAGCAGATATATTTTAATAGATTCTCTAACACAAATTCTGCTTTTTTGGGGGGTGGGATGGGGCGCAGCATCAAGAATTGCCATGTAATTTCTGAGGTCCTTATCTGTTCAAACAGGATACGTGGGAGGAGAAATACAAGGTTATTAAAAGATCTAGTTATTGAAAGACTGGTTGTGTGCTAAGGGCATGGCTTCTGAAAATCAGTTTCTTAGGTACTTAGAGGAAAAGACACTTTGAAGGACAGTAAATTGTACACAGGAATCACCCAGTTCAGCCCAAGATAACTTACTTTCTTGCCCCGGGGGCCTATATCCTGGCCGGCCCCCCATTACGCATTCATAGACCTTCCTTTTCTGCATCTGTGCTTTTGCTCTGAAGTTCCCTGTGCCTGCGAGATCTTGCGCACCCCTAGGATTTAACTCAGGTGTCACTTCCAGCATGATGCCATTTCTGACGCCTCCTTTTTACTCCAGCCTGGCGCAATTAATTCTAATGAGCTCTCTGTGAGAGAGCCTTATGAATGTCCCCTTCTCTCGTAGCCCCTTCAGGCCAGGGCCCAGTCTCATCAGCACTCTGTCCCAGCACCTCTCGCAGGACCCGGCACTTGCGGGATAGTCAGTGATACTGATGGGATGGATGAAGCAATGCTGCCCTGGAAATATAAGCATACTAACACGGATGGCTTCTTAGCCCCTTTCTTTGCTCCCTGCTCCAGTTTTAAAGAATGGATTATTAACTTTTAAATAGGTATTTATTTATATTTCTTTAATTAACTTACTAAAGGTATTGTCCTGTATCTGTCTTCTGAGGAAAATTGCAAAGTTCGTCAGCACATAAACGTGATGGACGCTCACTGCCAAGTGACTGGCCCTGAAATGGGATGGTGGTGACTTTTCAATTTTCCTTTTAAACTTTAAGAAAGCGGGTTAAAGTGGATGAGTACAGAGATGTGGTCTGAAGCTGACAGTAATTTTGGATTTCAGCTTTAAATAAATGATCGTAATGTGTATTAAAAATCTCCCTAGAAAGATCAACAAGTCCAAACATGTTTTGACAGTGATAAATCCTTATTTTTCACTTAAAATTAGTTGCTCTGCTTTCTTATCTTTCCCCTCTGTAGTCACAGATAAATATTCTTTCCATTATTTTTTCCTGATGCTTATCATAGCTGGCTGGCTTTTGTGTTTGTGTGTTGGCTGGAGCTGTGTGCTTTTTCGCTCTGCATCTTCTGCTTTCCAAGTCCTTGGCTTTGATTTTTAGAGAGCTTTGTGCTTGTACTGTATATATGTTGTTTGCTGTTTAGCCAATTTTGGTGTGTTCTTTTTTCATGTTCTTACAAACATACTTGCTTGTTGACCTTTTCCCTCCATCAGACCATGTTGAATGCAGCTTGTTATATACTTGAAGCAAGACAGCTGGGGGTACTCTGGAAGCCAACTTGAGTTTATTTTTTCCTTTCATTTCTTTTTTAAAATCATTATCACGAGGAACCAGAGATCTTGTCATTAAACTCTTGTTTCTTTTGCTGGAGAGAGTTGTGTACAGCAAAGGAATATAGCTGTCTTTCTTCTCTGGTTTTCTGTACGCTGCCCCACCCCCCACCCACTTTCCTATCCTGCCTTCAGTTTGTAGAATTCTCCACTGAATATTCATCTTCTTTCTTCATTCCCACTCCAGCTCTTACAGGAACCATAAGAGATAATGAAATGTCTAAAATTCAGGTTATTCATGGAATTTATAACAAATAAAAAGGGAAATGTAGTGACATTAAAAAAGTGACGTGCACTTTGGAGAGCAGTGTGGTGGTAGAAATTATTCTGAATTAAGGTCCTTTTTCTTGGTGGTGGCTCTGCAGCCTCTCAATATTAAAACACACACAAATCTGGTTCTGTGAGCACATATGGCGCCTCACAACTTGCCAACAACTAGAAGGGAAATGGTCTGCTTCTCTGTGTGCACAGATCTTTGGGAGTAAGCTCTGCCATCCATTTGATTTGTGAATTGTGGTTCTGTAAAGTGGCTTAATGAATTTGTTCATTTAGTTTTCATTGGATTATAATAAGAGACTGTCTTATGGTGAGTATTGGGCTGATTATTTTTGCCTTGTTGATTTTCTTTCTGGTGTGTTATGGGCACCTGCTCTCAATAAAAAAAAATGATCCAGAAATTGCAGATATTTTCTCAAAATGAGAAATAATGTTCAGAGATGGTAGCCCAGCGATTTTGGGGGAATGATGGTGCTTGATGAGTCAATTTATTACTGAAGATCTGTCTAAAGTGAGATTTCTCTAAGAGCTGACATTTTTGGCTTTCTGTTATAAATGTATTAGCTACACCTGGTGACTATTATTAAATTGAAAACAGCCTTTATTTTTCTGATAGAAAATATTTCAACAGCTGGAACTCTTGTCTCTTCTAGACCAGAAGTAACTGGATAAAAAAAAAAAAGACTAACAATATGCTGCATTTTCTGCTTGTTAAGAAAATTTAGCCAAGTAGTTAACAACCTCATTTTTATATTGTAAAGATTTTAATTAACCAGAATGTTTCAGGTGTGGAATACGTATGGACCGTGAAAGTTTTAGGTTAACTGATGATTAAGCAGAAATTTCTATAGAGGATTTTTTTTTTTTTTACTGAGTTATAACTGACACATAACATTACATTAGTTTCAGGTGTAGAACAATGATTTGCTATTTTGCGAATACATTGCAAAATGACCAACACTGTAAGTCTAGTTAACATCCATCATCGTAACGTAGTTACAATTTTTTTTCTTGTAAGAATTTTTAAGGTCTGTAGAGGATTAAAAAATACATAGTTCATGATTGTGCTTTTCTAAATATAACATATGGAGTCTACTTGAATCTGCCTTTGGTGGCTTGGTATTGCCTTGTTGATTCTTCTAAACATCAGTGATCATTGAATAACACTAAATAAAAAGGCAGAAAACTGGGACCCAAAGGAATCCTCTGAAAATGTTTTCCAAACATGTTATTCCTATAAATGAAATAAAATAAATCCTATGTTAAAGGTAACTCAGCTCTCTGTAGGAGAGGAATGCAGGGAAGGCACGTCTGCTGGTGAGGGCTCCGTGGGTTCACTTAGGTTCTGCCTGTCTTGAGTTCTTCAGTATCTCCCAGGGGCATGGCGGAGTCTAGCCAGCCACAGCTTCTTTGGTCATTACTAGAGGCTCTGGATTTAGATAGTGTGGCTGCAAAATAAACATATTTGCATCTGTGGAGAATATCATTTAGAAGCATCACTGTTAACTGCCAGATTATATTTTTAACCTTTACAACTGGTGGTTTCTCTTAATGCATTGGGCTGGTGAAAATGAGATTAGATCAGGGTTTCAGCTAAGGAGAATTGGGACCAGAAAGCAAATCTGGACATGGTCATATGTGAGATACCATTCTCTAGGGATGTTCAGTTGGAGGGATGCCTTTTTAAATAAGAATAAAAATAACAATTGATTCCTTCAGCCCACTGACCTTGGTAATTGTGACATCCTCTGACGTAATTTATTGATTGCCAAGTGTTTTTAATTGATGTATAAAGCATGGGGTTTATATGGGATGCCTGCCAGTGGTTTCACTTTAAAGTTGAATGAATGTCTTTCTTCTCTTCTTTTTTCTCCTCCTTCTTCATTCCTTTCTCCTCTTCTCCATCCTCCTTGTCTTCTTGATGTAGGTGTGCCCTCTGAGATCATTCATGTATGAGTCTTATGTGGAGAAGAACCCTCCAGTGTAGAATTAGTTTGTTTGCCATCTCCCCTTTGAAAAGCTGCTTATTCCCCCTTGCTTTCTGGATAGAGATAATTGTCATGCAGGCTGGTGTCTGGTCTTGCATCCATCTGCTGGGAAGGTTTGAGTGGTGGTTAGTATAACAAAGTGGATTTCACCCATCCAATGGAAACTTTATTTTCATTTACTTATTGCACTATAGGGGAGGACATCAAGTTTACAGGGAGGCGTTCAAGATGGGGTCTGTAACCTCTTCCAGAAAGTGGTTTATGGCTTCTCCTGGACATAAGAATCCCACAGTAAGTTTTCTTCTCTTGGGAGATGCATAATAAGGTGATTTTCTCATGTGAAATTGGAGAAATTTCTTTTCAGGCTTGGGAGTGGGTAATAAGAGAAGGGGAAAAAAGCTTTTGGGGCCATATAACAAATAATTGCTTCGTATCTGGATTACAGTGGAGGAAAAGAATGAAGACAAGCTACCCAGAGGTTAGTGGGCCCCTAGGTCCTGCTCTGTGGCTAGGACAGCTGACTTCCAGGTCCCTCTAGCATGTCCTGCGTCCTTGTCACCTCCAGCATGATGCTGATCTCAATGTCTTAGGTTTGATTCTTCTGTAGCATATTAGGCACCTGTATAGACAAGGTGTTTTTGTGCATGCTTTAGGGTATTTAGCAGTATAGTGAGTGCACGAGAAATGACTACTCAACATTCGTATGCAGGTGGTCTCTTACCATTTTCATCAGTGTTCTAAAAAACTGGATTGGCTGATCAAATTTGATGCTGACGGTTTGGATCGAAGATCTTAAACTGTGCCTGAGTTTACTCAAGTTGCCAAGGTATTTCATTTAGGGAGCCAAATGCAGATTCATCTTTGCAGAAGAGTACAGAAACCTGTAAGAATGATGCTTGGATTATTCTTACAGAAATGTTATTTGATTCCAGACATTGCAAGTTGAAGTGGGAACAATGAGCTGATCTGCTCTGGCCCTTGCTTCCCATCACTTCTTTACCTGTACAGTTGTGGGAGGTTCCAGGATGCCTGTTTCTCCTGCCGCTTTGCTGCAGACATCACCTGAGGAGGCAGCTCTGGGTGCTGTCAAGTGTTCAGATGTGTGGAGCAGCCAGGCCCCGTGCCCTGCCTCTCCGGCTGCTCCGCGGCACCAGCTCGCCGGGGCAGCCTGCATCTGTTATGTGCTCACCAGGGCCTCACGGTGCTCAGAACATTGCTTTCTCCAAGGACTGGCTGTTTTTGTGTAGAGTAGTCATTTTTCACGTGGAGGTAAAAGTAACTTCAGGAAGTAGCCTTTGAAAATTGTACATGTAGTTAGTAAAAAGGTGCTGAGTCCCCAAATAGTGTGTTTCTACATGGATTGTGACACACAGCACCTTCCATTTGGAGTTTTAGTGCTCCCGTGGAATAGAAAAGGCATTTTTCAGGATTTGAGCATTTCCTTGGACTCCCCTGCAATTTAATTTAATCAAATCAAAATGCAAATGGTTCTGTGGTTCCTTTTGTCTCTCAAAGACTGAAAAGTATTCATGATTTATTATTTTCTATAATACCTATATAGGAAAGACTATGAAATGGAACTACCTAACAAGAATATTACATAGTAGGGTATTCATAGCCTCTGACTCGAGAAACTTTGTAAAATGATTGATTTGGCACATTTAAGGAAAAGTCAGGTCTTATTGTTAGAGATGTGTGAATAATGATGGAATATGAAAAATTTAAAGATTTGATCCACCAAGTTAATAATAGTATTTCTTTTATTTCTGACTATAGTTGATTTGTGGCATAACTAAAAGATAGAATGAGCAAATTGTTTTCAATAGACTGTCAGTCTAGTAATGTCTATTGTTCATTCATGCAACTAGTTTGAAATCTCACTAGCGTGATTATGGAAATACTTAGTTCATGTTGAAACAATTATTTCTCCCGTGTTGTTGTGTGTTTGTTTTCTCAGGTGCCTTTTCCCAGCCTGGCTTTCGTTTCTTTCCTGCTGACAAAGTTGATGAACATGTGGGGAGGCGGTGGGAAAGAGTGGGGATTACAAGTGATTCAAGCTGGTCCAGTGACAGAGAGCTGGAAGGATTTTCAGAATGTGGGAAAGAGTTGCAGGGACAGCTGGGTGGAGGTGGACTCATTGGCTAAGCCACAAAATCCTTAATTATCTAACTGCATGCCTTGCTTCTTGGACACCCTAAATGATAGGGCATTACATACCCAATCATTTTCTTTGGTTTGGTGCTGGCAGAGGGAGGTGGGAGGTGGGGCAGGGAGACAGATGGGCCTGGGACGGTAGACGGTAGGGGAGGAAGGCACAAGGAGAGAGATGGGGGCTGCCTTGAAAAATCCTGGGTTTTCTTTGTATTGGGCACTTTCAAGATTTAATGGTCTTAGAGACTGATTAGGAAACTGTATTGAAAATTGGTGTATGTGTATTTTGTATGCAGTTGCTTATTTTCTAAGCAGAGTACCCTGTAGTTTTTTTTGTTTAGTGCTAGTGTTTAGTTCATTTCTTATTGAATCGACTCCTTTTCCCTAAATCTGTTCCTCCTTTTCTCCAGTCAGTTCTTTTATAATTGTTTGCTTTTCTGTTTTGTTCCCTCTTCTTGGGGTACATTTATATATTTGGTTTATTTTTTAAATCTTAGATTTACTTTTGAGTCAGTGCCTTGAGGGCCCCCTTTTTTAATGCTTACAGCCTTTTATGTTTCAACTTGCCTTCTTTTCCCCATGTTGCAAACTTTTTTTTTAAATTGATTTTCTAGAAATATAATTTTGATAGCCAGTGAGACTCCACCAGCACAGATGAAGAACAGAAAAACTATGACTAGGAGATGTCCTAACAGTAATCCTATCACATACCCCTCACATTTAGCAAGCTTTCTGTTTGGTGAAATTGAAATTCTTTCTTTGGTATGGGCGGTGCAAACTAGCTTTATTATTAAAAGGGAGAGATGGGATTTTAGTATTTGAGGTTTGTCATTGTTGCTTAAATTGGCTTTCATCAGAAATGAGTGACTAATTGTCTGAAAATGGGCCTTTCTTCCTCCCCACTTGTCTGTTAACATCTTAGCGCATGTATGAATGAAATGAAAATACTACTCTGTTGATAATAGCTAAATCATGCCTGATGGCCCAAACGTGTACTTCAGAGAGGAGTATCTCATTTGAGTGTACTTACATTTGAAACGTTTTTAATTTTACAGAACTGAGTCATCTTTCCCATTAATGTCTTTAGGACTTGTATAGTTCATAGCAACCCCCTTCTCCCAAAACACAAATTCCTTCCTCGAATCCCAGATATTCACTTTAAAATGATTTAAAACAGTTTGCTGTAAACGAACCACTTGTTAGGTTCCAATTAATCTAATTTTTGAAAACTTGTAACAACAACCATAAATATAACAGTAATGTGTCCTTGATTTTTACTTTACCTTTGCAGTGAGGTCTAAAAAGAAAAGGGCATTAAGTTTAAGCAAAGCTTTGAAAGTGACCCCTTCTTGGAACGGAAGCTCCTTGTGCAAGTTCCTAAGTGAATACTGCCCTAAGGGTTATGTCCAGATGCAGCACTGCCCTCAGCAAGATCGGTGACGCTCCCTAAGCGGGTCTTTGTCAGCGGCTCCTTATGTTACGACAGCAGGAAGAGAAAATGTTCGCGGCTTCAAGTTACTTTTGAAGTTATTTTAACTTGATGCCAAGGACTCAGTCATGTTTTCAGTCGGAAATTTTGATTCAGCCACAAGACAGGGAAAACTTGATGATGCGAGAACTAGACCCGGAGGGTCCAGTGGCCAAGTGGGCGGTTCCCTTGTTATCCGGAGATGACCGCTCTGTAGTCACAGAGGGAAAGCCAAGAGAATGGGCAGAGGCGTAGAGCTTGGCAGGTTTGCTGGCCAGAGCAGGTGGAAGTTGACACAGAACCTCAGTGTTTATTTCTGTCCTCTCTCCCCTCGTACATTTTTGTTCAGTTGTCTTATCAACGGCAGAGAGCATTGGTTCAGTAATATAAGAATGGTAGTCTTGTCGGGTTCAGTTAGAACCCACAAGGTTGGTGGCAAGGCTTGCACCATCAGGCTGGGATGGCAGTGGCAGCGTAGGAACTGTTTCCTTGTAAATCTGGGATTCCCTTGGATGAGATAAAAGCATGATTTGGTTTGTTTGTTTTTCAGTTTTATTGAGATATAATTGACATATATCACTGTGTAAGCGTAAGGAGTATGGCATAATGACTTACATTTGTTGCAAAATGATTACCCCGAGTTTAGTTAACATCTGTCATCTCCTGTAAAAGTATAACTTAAAACTGAATGATAATTTGATTCACAAGTGAAAATGTTTAATAGTTTTTAGGCATTATGCTGTCTCCTGTGTGTATAGATCTGGGAAATTAGACGTCGGTGTAGAAGTTGTGGGACGAGAATCTTGCTGATGTTCTCAGCGCTCTTGCTTCAGGAACAGACGGTGGATACAGGACTGACTGGCCTGTGACCGGCCAGTTAGGCAAATAAACACCTGTTCCTCTTTTGTCTGTGATTTTTCTGAGGCGGAATCTGCCTCACAGTTTTTAGGAGCTAATTTGATTCGTAGGCTGTCTGGATGGATGTGAAGTATTTTATTACAAGGAAAATGCTTTGTAGCATTGTACAAAGGCATTGGCAAAACGGAAACAAATGCAGGTGCACGTGGCAACTCAGTATAGTGTCAGCATAGTTCTGACCTTTGCCCCTTTCTGAGTCATCTTTCGTGAGCAATAATCTCTGATTTACTGTGACTTGAACTCACCCATCCCTCTTGAGTGGTCTTTGAAATAAGAGGGAGCTGTGGGCTCCTGAGCAGAACTTCAGATTTTGACAGTGGTCTCTGTTCTACCTTTAAAATATTTGCTCACCCTTTACAGTTAAAACAAACTCAAGTTTTCTTCAAGTAAATAAGCAATACATATATTACTCATTTATAAATCTGTGGGGCAGAATCGGAGCATGCTGCATCTTGAACATTATTCTCTCTAGTGGGGGTTTGGTTCCCCCTGAGAATATGGGGTGCTCACACCAGGAATTTGCTCCCAGTTACCAGTGATTGGATGTCTCACAGTCAGCATATTTTCAGAGTTAGGAATTTAATGCTTAGAAGCGATAGCTTCTCCACTAAGTCTGAGCTTCTTAGCCAAGAGATATTTGATTTCAGAAACGTTCGAGTGTGTTTCATAGAGAGCCATGCCTTCCCAAATATGAAAATGAAATCATTTTCCATTCCCTCATTTCCCTGAATGCTATTACTAGAAAAAAAAGTGTTACAGTAGGAAATCGCAGGGGTACCAGCAGTCAACATATATAGCAGTGGCAAGTTGAAGAATCTCCTAATTTCTTTTTACAAATAATTACATTAAGTGGGCGTCAACATATTCGTGTTGATAATGTGGAAAATACAGAAAGGTATAAAGAGGGAAATAAAGCATCTAACTGGTCCTACCATACCCTGGACACAGCTGCCACCCACACAGTGTCCCGCAGACAGTCCCGGTACCCCTTCATGCTTCTCTGCCGGGCAGGCCCACACAGCCGTTGCAGGGCCAACATGAGTCCGATCATGTGACTTCCTTTAAAGCCCCTGGACAGGGGCTTCCTGGGCCCTGCCGATCTGGCACATGCATATGTTTTCCTCTCCCCACCTCTTATTGTCTATCACAGCCTCCTGTGTTCTTTGTAGACTGTGTGTATTTGTTACATTTATTGCGTTTTTGTCTCTCTCACACTAGAATGTGAGTTCCCTGAGCCTGAGGACCATGTCATAGTTGTATTCCTAGAGCCTGGCAGGTGCCTGTAATATTGCTGGGGCTTAGCAGAAATTTATTAAGCAATGAATGAATGAATCTTTCAGTCCCTTCTTTGCATATTCCTGTATGCATAATAACATATACATTTGTCCTGTGCAAAATTCTTTACAAAGTTCTCAGTTTGGTTTCTTTTTTTCAGACCAGTACAGTTCTTTTTCATTTTGACCTCAGAGGATATGATTATAAGACACACTTTTTTTTCAAATAAAGCACTAAAGGTTTATATTTATAATATTTACTTTTAGTAAAAATAGGAGTACCCGGTCTTCCTGTTTAAAATTAGAAAGATCCAGACTACTGTACTATATTTAAACCTTTTAAAAATGTAGGGCCAGATTTAGATCTCTTTTTTTGAACTGTAGCTTTTTTTTTTCTTTTTATTTCATATAATTTTAATCTTACATAAAAACTGTAAAAATAGTGTGGAGCATTCATATACACCTTTTACCCTGCTTCCTTTAATGTTTTCAACTTTCATGACCATAGCACAATGATCCAAGGCAGACTAGCAGTGATACAAAACTAGTACCTACACTACAGACCTTAATATGAATTTCATCAGATGATCCCCCGTTGTCTTATTCTGTGCTAGGATCTGGCCCAGGGTCTCCACATTGTGTTAGCTGTCCTGCCTCCTTAGTCTTCTCCAATTTCTGACAATTCCCTCCATCTTGCATGAACATGACTCTTTTGATAAATACAAGGCAGTTATTTTGTAGATTGTCACTTGTTTGGGGTTGCTCTAATGTGTTCTCTGTGCAGTTTTGATCAGAAGTCCATGAAGTAATGTGCTCTTTTTAGTGTATCAGGACTACGTGAAGATGGGTGTCTTGGCTGTGGTGATGTCTGCTTAATTTCTCTGTAAAGTGACTCCTTTGTCCTTTATAATTGGTACACTTACTGGAAGAGACACTTTGAGACTGATGTTCGTGTTTCTCCTTAAACGTTCCCCACTTTGAGACAAGAATAAGTTCCCATAGTTTACATCAGCAGTGGGTCTTGCCTGCAATAACTGTTCCTGCAGTGCTTGCCTAATGGTGATTCTGTATTTCCTTCATTCCTTTGGTATTCATTAATTGGTATTCTTCTGTAAAGAAGAAACTGTCTCTTCTCTTCTATATGTACTTATTCATAGCAAAATGAAGTTATGGTTCTTTTATTTTATGGGTTACAATCCAAATGTACTACAATTTTTTTTTTTTGCTCATATTGTTCCAGCTTTGGCCTCTGGGAGCTCCTTCAGGTTGGCTCCATTTTTTTTTTGTCAAGCACTTTCTTGTTTTCTGGCACTATGAGATGTTCAGACTCATCTTGTACTTTTCCTTCCCCAGCCCTGAAATCAGCTCCTTTCCCAAGAAGCCTTGGTTCCTTTTATTGGAGAATGATATTTAGAAACCAAGATCTGGGTATTAACCGAGCTAATTGCTCCTAGGCCCTCTCAGTGGACAGAGCTAGGAAAAACTCATATATATACTAACTTATGCTTGCATACACATCTATATTTATTTCTATATCTGTATTTGTATAAATACACATATATATTCACATACACATGTATACATACATATATACATATATATGTACATGTATGTATGTATATATGTATGTATATATGTATGTATACATATATACACGAATCTAGGTGTTGCTATATATACCTATCTATGTATATATATGTATGTATATATACAAGAAACCATTGTTCCACTGTTACCTCTGATTCCAGTCCACCACCATACCGTTCATTCTAACCTTCCCTCTTTCCTTATTTATGTTCCTTTTTTCTTAGACAATGAGAAACCTGATTCTCATTATCTACAATGTATTTAGTGATTTGTTTGACTGTATTGTATCATTGAAGGTTTAACCAGAGAAACAGAAAGAGTTAGAAGATACATTAAAAGTTTTATTTTAAGGAATTGGCTTATATGATTGTGGGGGCTGGTTAGGCAAGTTGGAAATCCCTAGGGCAGGCATCAGGAAGGGCAGGCTGGAACTCTCAGGCATGGGCTGAAGCTGTGGTCCACAGGTAGAATTTCTTCTTCAGGAAAGCCTCAGCTTTGCTCTTAAGGCCTTTCAACCTGGTTGAATCAGGCCCACACAGATTATCTGGGATAATCTCCCTTACTTAAAATTACCTGATTATGGACTTTAATCACATATACAAAATACCTTTATAGCAACACCTAGATTAGTGTTTTATTGAATAACTGGGGACTGTAAGTCTAGCCAAATTGACACATAAAACTGACCATCACACCTCATATATGCATGAAGTAGTTACAGAATTGCTGTGAGAAACAGATACAGTATCCCAGTTTGGTTTTTAAGTACTGTTTTCCGTGAAAAAAATTTTAGATGTTACAGTGAATATAGAATAGCACTTGTCCGAATTTCCAATTATCCCTGTTATTTATAATCTCGTTTATCGTTTGTCTTCTTCACTGGACCCCCTATTCAGTCTTGTCATGTATCCCCAAGACTTGGTATGGTGTCTGGTACCGTAGCTGTTGAGTTAACCAAATGAATAAGGCCATCCATCCTGTTCTTTCTTTACCAGCTTTCCCCTCTACCAGTGTTTTCATTAAAAGAGAAGAGGGAGGTGGAAGACCCAGTTTGGAAAGGGGTAGAAAGAGACCAAAAGATGGGTGTTAGGTTAAGTCCTGGATTCCAAGGAAGCATTTTATAAATGTCTTATTTTGGCTTACATGATTGTGTTGAAATAGTTCGGTGAAAGCAACCCATTCCTTTCACAGAATGCCTGTTGCCCCTCCCTTTTCCTCCCACTCGAACCCTCTACTCTTTCTGTAAGTTCTACTTGGTTAGTTTTTCTACCTTTGAGAAAAGGATAACTTCCCAGAGTTTAAAGCTTTAAAATAGGCATTACCAGACAGAAGCAATTCATGTTTCTGCTGTTTTGGAGCAGTAGCAGCATAATGCAAACTGTTATTTATTCAACCATATTTTAGGAATGTTTCTCCTGTGCCATGCATTTGGACTACAGAAAGTAAAATCTAAGGACTCTGCTATTAAAGCATATATATGTATATATTCTAGTGCACTGTTTTTCTAACTTGAGTAATACATGGTTCTGTTTCAAAGGAAAAAAAAATCTGGCATCCTTAGTGTTGACTTACATTACTTTTGTAATAATGTTACTTAGGGATATACAAACACATAACTAGGAATAAACACCTTATGCTTCTATCTATTTTACAACTATAAACCAAAGCCAATTTGCAATGAAATATAAAACTACAAAGCCCCTAGAATCCAAATTAACCGTGTTTAATATGACGGATGGTATTGTTTTGCTAAAACAAAAGCACCATTTGTGATGCAAAATATTGTATTGGCTTGTAAGGACCAAGGTGTTTGAGTTCTGCATGCCTCTGCTGCCATGGGCTGACTCCGTCTTCCCACCAGCAGTTCCCTTTTGGAACTGCTGAGTCTTTGTTCTTGCACATGCAGTATGATTTCATTTGGCCTTCTGTTGAGCTAAATGCGTCATCTGCAGATAGGTCTGTCTCTGTTGGTTTCTTGTCAGTACCAGACAATTAAAGTGGTAATAGTTTGTCCCATCCTGATTCTACATGCAGTATAAGCTGGGTCACTGAAAAACAAGATAGAAAGTATGCTTCTTGCTGTGTTATGGAGCCCCAAGAATCCCCACTTGGTGAAACATTGGTTCAGTAAAGAGAGAGATGAGCAAACAGTTACCGTATGCCGACTGAGTGCTGTCCTGGAGGTTTGTAGGAGGTGTGCTGGGTGATAGGAGACGATGTAGCATTTAGGGTGAAATTTGAAGGGTGAGAAGTAGTTTAGAGAACTGAAAGCCGGTGGTAGAAGGTCGTGGGGGTCTGGTGGCCTGGGTAGTTTGATACTTTTGGAATATCTTACAAAGGAGAACTTTGGAAGTTGATGGTAATATTTTAACAGAATCCTTATTATGGAATCCTGTTGTTTACATGCTGAGAGAGAAATTTTGCCTGTGTTGTAACACTAAGATTAAAGTCTCCATTTTTCTGTTGATGAGTAGTCTGTTTTTCTTTTTTATAGCTTTATTGAGGTATAATTTATATCCCCATACCATTGCCCTATTCAAGAATACAGTAGAATGGTTTAGTAAATCTGTATATTCATTTATAAATTCATCACCACGGTGCAGTTCGGAACGCTTTCATCATCCCAAAGTGTTCCCTGTGCCAGGTTGTACTGAATTCCTGCTCGCACTGCTAGCTCTCGGCAACCACTCATCTGCTTTCTGTCCCTATCACTTTGCCTTCTCTAGAAACTTCACATAAACAGGATCGTATAGTGTGTAGTCTCTTGTGTCTGACTTATTTCATTTAACATAATGTTTTCAAGCTTCATCCATGTTGTAACATGTTTCAGTACCACATTCCTTTTTCTGACCAAACGATAGTCCATTTTATGAATGGTACCACATTTTGTTTATCCATTCACCAGTTGGTGGACACTTGGATTGTTTCTAATTTTTGGATTTTTATGAATAATGTTATGGACATTTGCTTGCATGTCTTTCTGTGGACATATGTTTTAGTGTTTCTTTGGTAGATACTTAGGAGTAGAATTACTGGGTCCTATAATAAGTGTATGTTTAACTTTTAAAGAACCCACTGCAGTCTGTTCCCAAACATGCTATACCATCTTACTGAATGTGTAGTGTTATTGGCAAGAATGTTGTCATTTCCGGTTATGGGGGACAGCCGCACATGCATATGGGCAGAGGGAAGGAGAAGATGTCGAAGTCTCTGTGGTGGGATGGGTTGTTGCTTTGTCCTTCACTTTATGTTCTGAAAACCTCCTAATGGAGCGGCCAGTTACGTAGGATGGCATTCTGAGGATATTGCTTTCTTTCTGCTTAATGTTAATATTAATTCTTTTTTCTTTATAAACTCTGGTTTTATGTGACCTGTTTGTCAGACACTGGAATCTTGAAGAAGATCCCGATAGTGATGTCCAGCTGGGCTAAAGCAGCACCCCCACAGCTGTGATAGAATCCTCTGGCTCAGCTTCGAGAAACTGAGGAAAAGGCAAGAACTGTGTAGGAGGAGAGGATTAGCAGATATTTTTAAGTGTGTGGTTTGGGTGTGTGCTGAAAAGGAAAACTAAAGTATTGTTGTGTCATTACCTGGGCAGTATTTTAACCACAGCCTTATTAGTGTGACAAGTTGTCTTGGAATCAGATTTGTATAAGACTGAATGTTCTATGTATAAATAGCCCGGGAGCAGACAGGTTGAAGTTCAATATTTTAATAGCAGTAGATGGGAAGTCCAGGTTAACTTTTGATCATAGTACCAAGTTTAGCACCAAGATCAGTATCTCCCTTCCGCCTCACATCTGCCTCCTTCCCCTCGATTCCATCGCTGGGTATTTGCACTACCATACCACTGGGTATTGGGTCACTAAGTTTTTAAAACTTTCCTTCCTTCCGAGTTGACTTCTCTCTCCTATCTCTGCCATGTCTGTCACCTCCTAATTCCTTTTCATCTTTTCTCCACTCCAGTCTATACTACTGGAGAGGTACGGGAACAATGACAAGCAATTCGTGGGACTCTTGGGATTTATATAAAACAGTATATGGCTGTGTGTGTTGGCTGTAGGATGCAGTGTCAACTTGTCGTGTGTAGGCTCCACAGGCCAGGACCTACCTGCCTGACCCCTCTGGTCCCCCATGGAGCTGCTCGCTGCTGCTCAGATGTCCTTGGGTCTCTCATCCATCCAGCCTTTGCAGATCCTGCCCTAGTTGTCTCAGACACCCTGTCTTTCCCACCTTTGTCCCCTCTGAACAAGGAGTAAGCTCATCCCTCCCAGATTCCGTGGTGGTGCCCAGGCTACCCAAACCTTCCCAGACACCTTTCCCTCCCCGCCCCTCTTCCTGTTTCCCCCCAGCACTTTCACAAACCTCTGTGTGACTTTGTCCCAGAGTGTAGCAGTGTGCTTGCTTCTCTGTCCCCCGGCTGGACTGTGTACTGCTTTCCTTCTATGCTTGTGACCCTGGCATCTAGTACAGTGCGTGGCACCAAGTGTGCACTCAATAAAAATTTGCAGATGAGAGAGCTGAAGAGTCTGGGTTAAAGTCGGGGGTGAGCAGCAGCTACGTGTGGGAAATGAGAAGCTGTACGAGAGCATCACGAGGAGGTAGGGTCACTGCATCTTTCAGGTTTAGACTCAGCCCGCTTGCTGATTGAAAAAGCTTCGTAAGATACCTCCTCCATTTGTGACTTGTTTCAGTAATCAAAAGCCCTCATGCTCAGAAACTGTAGATTATATTTTACCCATATCCTTTCTACTGGGGTTGTAATAAAATTGAAATAAGAATTGTGAAGTTCGATGCCAAAATGTACAAACCTATTAGATAAGCTTTAAACCACATATCCTTGATACTTGAAAATTGAGGGCTTTGCCTACAATGTACTCTTCCCTGTTTAACTTGCTCATTATGCCTAGTTCTGCTTTCTTCTGGTTAGATATTCTGAATGTGGCAGTTCATTCTTTGTCCTTTTTCATTTCTGCTACTTGCCAAGCATAATCACATATGGATTGTGTTTTATAAAATAATGCCTGCCCAAAGGAGCATGGGAATCCATGAAGACGATGCTGAAGGAAGAATCACCAAGTATTTCTCAATTTGGTTTCAATAGTTCCAGTTTCCTTGGAGATTGGAGCCCACCTTTTACTTTTTTTTATATATATAAAAACTAGATCACAACTGCAAAGAATCTTTTTGTCATTCTGCTAGATTAATTTTTACCTGACCTTCAGGCATTGTATTGCCTCAAAGTTTATTTCCAGATTATATCACTTGTCATACTTTTGACGCATCTGTGAATACGATGTTAAGATCTCTGTTTAACATATTGTATGCCTTGTATTTTTGTTCTTGGTCTGAAGAGCTCACGTATCTTTCTGGGGATAATGCAGATATTTTGTCTTTTTCTATTATTTTTGAAGTATATTTAATATCTTTCCTTTCATGTACAGAAGACACATTTTTCTTGCCTTCTTTTTCGGTGATGGTGGGACACTTAACAGATCCTGTTCCCCTATAATTTGGTATCCTGGCCCAGCTATGTTGTGGGCTAGATTGGTGGCTTTTCTAGAAATCCACAGGATACACGTTACCGATAACTGCTATTAAGAGGAAACTTGAATAACTTTGACCTCTAATTATACTTGCTCATTTCCTTCTCAAGGCAGGTGTAAGGATAAATAAGGTAAAATGCTTTGATCTCCTCAAAAGCAAAACAGTTTAAGGAGGAAATATTACGGGGATTATGTCCCTGGCAAAAAGCACTCTGTAACTGTCAAGTGGGTCTGGTAGTTAACATTAAAATCCAGTGTTAGTGCCAAAATGCCAACTTGAAGGAAACCATTTCCCCACGTATAGCGAAAATAAAAAAATTCATTTAAACAGAGTTTAAGAATGAAGATGTATTTTAATGAGTGCCACGTATATTGATTGATTCAGTATAATCTCATAATCCCATTATCTATTACCTTTTTGTTTAGTTTTTTTTTTTTTTTACCACTTTAAAATAGATTCTAAATAGTTTAAATAGTTTCTTTTCAGGTTAGCTTATATCTGATATAATATTTATTAATGAATTTTAGAGATACTTTACATAAATAACAGTGTTTAAATACCTATTTACGTATTCATAGTGTTTGGAAAATATCTTACAATCTTTTGTGTGATTCTAAATGTGTGAAGGGCTTTCAGATAGAAAAGGGTAAACTCATTTGTGTTGCTTGAAAAGACTTGACGTGAACATCGGATAAACAAGATGAAGAAACCAGATTTAACTTCGCATCACGAAGGCTTCTAATAGGGACATGAGCCCAGCATGGGCCGGCCCTTCCCTGTGGCCCCATTCCACTTCCCAATTCCAGCTGGTTGGGCCTCCTCTGTCTCAGAGAAAGCAGTGTGGACTCTGGTGGCAGGGGAGAGGACTGGGTGATATCCAGGGTGCATTCAACCCTAGATTCTGAGATGTCAGATAGAACTTTACAGATAAGAAGACTGAAGCTAAGGAGATTCAATGGTATTGCCCTCTTGGATATTAAGAACTTATGCAAATCAGAGGCTCAAGCACTTCTGTCATGTTTATAGCTGAAGCTTAGAAAGAAAAAGTGAAAATGAGATTGAAGGTAAACTGGGCAGTGCCGACCAGTTTTCTGGCAATGTTTTCCCACACCCACCCACAGTATCTTGGGGAGCCTCTTTGATGCATCTTTGGCAACTCTGAGAGCAGTTACAGGGGTTTAATATCACATGGCCTTTACATATACAGTTCCTTCTGGACCTGCTTGCCCTCCCTCCCCACCTACCTGGTGAATTTTTCCTTTCATCTAATGCATTGCTCTACAGTGTTCTCTGTGAACTTTTTTTTAAAAAAAATTTTTTATTTTTCAATTACATTTGTCATACAATATTATATTAGTTTTTGGTGTACAACATAGTGATTAGACATTTATATAACTTACGAGTGATCCCCTTGATAAGTCTAGTAGCCATCTGACACCATACACAGTTATTACAATATTATTGACTAGATTCCGTATGCTGTACTTTACATCCCCGTGACTATTTTGTAACTTCCAGTTTGTACTTCTTTATCCTTTCCCATTTTTCAGTGATTCTGCCCAGCCCCCTCCCATGTGGCAACCATTAAAATGTTCTCTGTATCTATGAGTTTGTTTCTGCTTTGTTTGTTCATTTATCTTATTTTTCAGATACCACATATAAGTGAAATCATATGGTATTTGGCTTTCTGTTTGACTTCACTTAGCGTAATACCCTGTAGGGCCACCCATGTTGTTGCAGATGGCAAGATTTCACACTTGTTTGTGTCTGAGTAATATGCCATTGTATATATGTACTACTTCTTCTTTACCATTCATCTATTGATGGGCACTTAGGGTGTGTCCATATTTTTGCTCTTATAAATAATGCTGCAATGAACATATATGGGTGCATATGTCTTTTTGAATTAGTGTTTTGAGTTTCTTCTGATAAATAAGTGGAATTATTGGGTCCTTCTTTGTCTCTTGTTTTAAAGCCTTTTGTCTGGTATAAGTATTGCTACCTTAGATTTTTTTGTTTTGTTTGTTTCCATTTTCATTAAATATTTTTTCTATCCCTTTACTTTCAGTCTGTGTGTCTTTCAATCTGAAGTGAGTCTTTTGTATGCAGCATATGTAAGGGTCTTGTTTTCTTCTCCATTCACGACCCTATGTCTTTTGATTGGAGAATTTAATCCATTTATATTTAAAGTAATTATTGATAGGTATGTAGTTACTGACATTTTATTATTCATATTTTTTTTAATCTTTTTCTTCATCTTAAGTCCTTTTATAATATTTCTTGTAATACTATTTTGATGTTGATGAACTCCTTTAGCTTTTTCTTGTCTGGGAAGCTCTTTATCTGTCCTTCAATTCTAAATGGTAGATTTGCTGGGCAGAGTAATCTTAGTTGTATTTCCTTGCTTTTCATCACTTTGAATATTTCACTTCAATCCCTTGTGGCCTGCAAAGTTTCTGGTGAGAAATCAACTGACAGTCTTATGGGAGCTCCCTTTTAGGTCTTCTTCTGTATATTCTGTTATAGGACTTCTGTTCAGCTAGACTTCAGATGGTTCTCAGTGATGGTTGTTCTGTAGTTTAGCTGTAATTTTAATGTGGTCATGGGAGGAAGCAAGCACAGCGTTTACCTACTCCGCCGTCTTCAGTTTTCTCTGTGAACTCTTTTGACCATTGTTTACCCCATACTTAACTGGCCTCATATGCTCCAACCTTGGTGCTCCATTACTATTTTACACAGACTTGTTTTAGAACAACACTCTGTATTGTAAGTGTTGCATGTTTCTCAAGGGACTGAACTTGCTAAACATGTTACATGGACTTGGTAATACCTCAGTCATTGGAACATACCTGTCCAGCTAGGACATAAAGCCAGTGTTCTGGTTTTCATCCCAGCTCTCTGATGGTGGACAGGCTGCTTAACCAGTGCCTCAGTTTCTCATCTATTGGGTGAGGATATTAACAGGGCCCCGCCCCCACAGAATTGTTAGGGAGATTAAATTAGTTAATACATGCAAAATGATTAGAACACTGTTATCCCAGACCCAAAGCATCTGCTTCCCTGTGTGCATCCAAGCAGGAAAAAAGTAATGAACGGGAGGTTGCAGCAAAGAAAGTAAAGGTTTATTTAAGGAATTGGCACTGAGCCCGGAGACACAGGTGAGCTAATGCTGTCAAAAACCTGGCTCCCTGATGGCCTCTAGTGACTAGGTTATATAAAGGAAAAATCATTAATTGTGGTTACTGTGAGAGTTGGGATCGTAGGCTCTACTAATCTGTCTGGGCTCAGGCAGGGACAAGTTGATCATGGCAGCAGGCCCTGGTGTCAGTCATGGCATTACTCCGTCTAGTTCCCAGGGGATGCAGTCTGTGGGGCCGTTCTGCTTTCAGGAGTCTGGAGCTCAAACCTAACTGAGGCCAAGGTGTTATCTTTGTTTGACTTTGTTTAACCTTATTCTAGCTTGAGTTTCAGTAATTGTGTCTTGGCCATAGTTGGTAGACCTGAAACTCTTAAGAGAATTTGATGCTGATCAGAACTTAATGTCCTAAGGGCTTAATAATTAAAAGGAGGGGACATCCAGTATATGTACAGGTAACAGTGTCTAGTGGCCAGAATGCATGTGAGTCATAGTTCTATTAGGCTAAACAAAGCTGGCTCGGATTAAATCAGAATACGTGCTAAAGAAATGCAGTTCATGTGTGGTTACAGCTGTGTCAAGTAAGCATTTAATAAGTAATAGTTATTATCTGGACCAAAACTAAGAACCAAATTATTACACAAATTGTTAGTAGAGCTTATTTAAGAAGGCAAAGCAAGTTTGCGGTTTAAACAAAATGAGGTTAAGTTCGTCTTAACAAAGATACCCTGAAATATTTCTAAATAATATAGCTGAAATGCAGGAGATGTCCTCTCTGACAAAATAGCCCAACTCTGAGCAGTCGCAGTTGCTGTAGTCCACAGGGTCATTCAGGAACCCAGGCTCCTTTCATGTTGTTACTCTCAGGAGATTGGTCTCCTTCACATAGTATAAACTGTCCTATCTCCCATCTATGTTCAAGCCCTCAGGGAAGAGAAAGGTCAGGGAAAGTGGTTTCACCTTTAAGGAGATCAGGCAGAAGTTGTATGGGTCACTTAAGGTCTGATTCCATTGTCCCAAACAGTCATATGACCACAAGGGAAACTTAGGGGGCTTCCCTCTTATGCACTGTTTAGTCCTAGCTCTGCCACTTAATGACTGTGAGAGATTGGGAAAGTTGCTTAACCTCTCTGGGCCTATTTTCTTCTCTTTAAAATGATATAATAGGAGTATAGGTCAAATAACTTTGGGAAGTACCTCACAGGGCTATGGTGAGGATTGCATGAAGTTAATACGAGGAAAGCATTCAGGATAGTGCCTGGCATAAAGGAAGCATTATTTAAATGCCACTGATTGTGATTATTATTTGACCAAAAAGAAGGAGGGAGAATGAGTATTGGGGGACAGTGAACAGTCTTTTGTATGGGAGGAAAACCAGATACTGGGGCTCCCTAGCATGACTCATTCTTTGCCTGAGGTTTCTGAGTGGTGGCAGCTTTACTGTAATTACTGCAGGTCCCAGGAACTTTTTGCTCCTGTCTTTTAGCTCCTGCCTTGCTTAGGCCTCCCTTGGGTCTGTATGAGAAAGGTTCATGAGCTGTGTTTATGGTTTTGACCTCTCAGTTTTTCATTTCTAGCACTTCCTTGACTGTAGCTTGTCATTAATGTACCAAAGAGGTAAATTAAAGGAACATTCTCTTTATAACTGTATTAATTTATCATTATAATGTTCATTCTTCCTTATAGTAGATACTGTAGTAGAAAAAATAGCTGTAAAGTGCAGCCACTTATGGAAGTCCATTTCCAGTTGATGTCAATTAGAAAATGTATATTAATAGGAAACGCAATGTAAGATCCACTTTTTCCCCTAATTCCTGCTTTTTAAAAGACTTTATTCTGTATCTTTTAATAACACAGTGAGCTGCATCGTATATGTATACACACCAAATGCGGCAGTTCCCAGACTTGGCTGCTCAGAGCCGTATTCTGGGAAACGATTGTGTATGTGCCCTGATGGTGTAATATTAGGTCAAATAACTTTGGGAAATACCACATGCTGTGTGTGCCACTTGGGTTCATAGGGCATATTAGCATATTAAAAACTGAGAAGGATGGTATCAGGAAAACCTGTTTAATTTTTTTTTTTTTTTAGCTCACCTGACAAACTCTTTTGAAAATGAATGTTTTTGATTTATTAGTTTGTTTTTTAGTAGCATTACTGTGACTATTCTGGAAAACAGGATTCTGTATATTCTGGTTTGGACAGGATGAACAATCCTGATTTATTTCAAAGTTTAATTCATATCAGGTTGCTAATTCCATGAGTTGGCTGAAATTCCAGCTCCTATTTGTCATCAGAGTCAAGGTGTAAATATAAAACCTAATACCCTGTTCATCTGGAGAGAAGGTATCAGGAAGATGGTCCCATGTGAGAGAAATGGAAGTTTGACACTGCCTGATTAGTGGTGTTAAGGTTTCTCTTCTTCTAGGAATTAATCCAGAGACATATTTTTTAGATAACATTTTCAAAAGTGTTTGTACTCTAATGACAAGTGACATGAGTTGGAAATTTGACTAAGGTTGTGTATTAAAGAATTAAATATATCCGTGTCAAGGAAGTAGAAAACTTGGGAAATTTTTAAAATTTAAAAAGCACAAAAATGATAGATGCAAACAGTTTTTTGTAGAGTTACAGCTTTTCCAGCTGTGAAAAGCCTAGTTCTTTCTACTTGTCTGCCAGAAATAATCCATGCATAAATGGTATTTGTCAGTGTAACCATTTACCATTTGAGACACCTTGTGGCCTTCTAGTGAGTCAAAATTTAAATCTTCTTCCCATCTTTGGGTTGATTTTATTTCTGGGTCTTGTTTCAGGTCCAAATTGAGCAATACTGTACCATTAGAAAGTAAAACGAGGCTACCTTATTTAACCAAATAGCAGCTTTTTTAAATGTTTAATTCTAACTTAAAGAAATACTCAACATAGACATTTATAAGATATAGAAAAATATGAATAAGGATTAAGTCACATAATTATACTGTCAATATCATTGCTAATATTTTGGTGTATTTATTTCAGCTTTTCCTATGAATATTTAATATTTTGAACATGTTAGCGATGATTTTGTATTCTCTGGTTTGCATAATCCTTTTTCATTGCTATTAGGAATTTGTGGTAAATATAACTTCATCATACAGAATTACATTATCTACTTAATCCATTGTTATTGAATAGTTAGGTTATTTATAATTTTTACTATTAGTGTAATGATATAATTTAACGTCTTTGTGCATAAAACTTGACTTGCATTTCAACACTGAAGATAGACCTCTCAAATTAGAATTACTAGGTCAAAGAACATCAGCGCTTTTATAAGAGTGTTGGTACATGTAGCTAAATTATTTTACAGGGAGATGCTCAATTAAGATTCTCACTAATGGTGTATTAGAGTACTGTGCCACTTCAACAGTTTGGTGATTTTATTGGCAAATAATGAAATACTGCTTTCATTTGTGTGTTTTTGATTCCTGAGAAGATTGATCATTTAAAAAAAAATACTGATTTTCTATTCATGTTCTTTGCCTATTTTTCTATTGTGTATCTGTGGGGATGTCTGTGTTATTTTTTTTTTATTTGTAAAAAAATTTATTAAAGATGCTAAGCTTTTATCACATTGTCAATATTTTTCTAGTTTTGTTTTATGTGTAATTTTATAATTTTTGATAGGAAGAAGGTTCACATTTTTACGTATTTAAATGTACCAATCTTTTTCTTTGTAATTTTTTTTCCATTGCTTTTATGTTTCGAACATTATTTCTGATTCAGGGATAATATAAACAATCAACTTTGTTTACTTCTTTAATTTTAAGACTGCTCTTCACATTTGCCTTTGAGTAGTTTAGATTTTGTTTTGTGGTAGAATGTAAGATGTGGCTCTAAACAGTTATTTTTTTTTTCTTTCAAAGTAGCTAGTCAGTTTCTGTAAACAATTGAATAATCCAGTTTCTTTCCCATTGACTGGTGGTCCTTCATCTTCTGTTACTCTTTTCTGTAGTTAAGGGTCTATTTCTGGAGAGAAATTGCTTCTGTTCCATTGATGTGTGGTTTTTGTTCTCAAGCAATACCAGTTTTAATGACTGTAGCAGTAACACTGTGTATAGGTTCTTTCCCTACCGTTAACAGCCCTTATTTCTAAGTCAGTGTTTCCGGTCGGGTTGTGACCAGTGTTCAGTGCAAATAGTCATCCTTGGTTAGGTCCTGATTTCTAATATAAATCCTTTTACTGTTTAACTTACTTTAAATAATTACGGGAAGGAAATTATTCTTTTATTCTTGGCTCTTAAAAACATTAATCTGGAATGGATAAAGAATTTTATCAAATGCCTTTGAGTGTCTGCACTAGGTCTGAATTTAGAAGTTGTTTATAAAGCGAATTTTTATAATTGAATCACACTTTGCCAGAAATTACATTGCAAATTCCAAAATGTGTCCCTAGAGAAAATGGTGTGGCCTCAAGCAAAATATGTTTTTTGATGCCAGCATGTTTCCTTTCCTTCAAAAGGCAGTAGGACATTTTCTGAATTACCAGATAGAGACAAAACGTCTTTAAGCAAGAGATGGGCGTTCTTCAGAGGGTCTCTTACAAATACAGTGTTCCAAAACTGTCAAATTCTAGAAATTCTAAGGGCAGAATTGCAGTAGGATTCAGAATCCTACTACTGAGTGGCTCTGGACCTTGACGGCGCTTTATTTGACTTGCTCGAATGTCTGTAATAGATGTTCAGCTGCCCAATAGAAATTTTTTGATGCTGGAAATGTTTACAGCTCTGCCGTCCAGCACGGTTGCCATTGTCCACATGTGGCTGTTGAGCCCTTGAAATGTGGCTCATGTGAAGAACTGAGTTTTAATTTTACTAAAACTTAAATAACCCTATGTGGCTGGTGGATATTATATTGGACAATGCAGATGTGTACAATGAGTAAGTATGCATCTAAGGCGATTTGTGGGTCTCAAACTGTCCCTCTCTGAATATGCCTAAAAATTTCCTAATAATCTTTTTATATTTAAGAAAATTATAAATTGGGAGATTTGACTGGAGGCTCTGATGTGTTCTGATTCTTAAATTCTTGATATACTCCCGGTATTTACATTATGTACATGGCTGTTAACTGATTCCTACATCCATGTAAAAATAATGTACTATTTGTGGTAATTGACAAGTTAATGTATTTTCATGGTGAATATGAAGGGTTTTTTTTTTTCCCTTTTTGCAGCTAGTGGCTTAATGCTCCTAGCATTGAAGCGTTGATTGTTACAAAAATCATTTAATATAGAGAGGCTCAGAAGCCCTTTTATGTAATTGACCTCACTCACCTACTACTCTGCTGTTATAAAATGAGGTTTTAGAGAGTGCTTCCATTTCTTGAAATAAACTTGATTTTTGTATACATTTTTATTTCTAGTATTTATAAATCTTCTGTTTCGGCTATTTGTTATACGTATGTAAGTTCTAGAAATAGAAAAATCTTAAGAAAAGTTACATGAAAGGAAGTAAATCCATGTAATATCATCACGCATAACATAAAGCCACGGATGGCTCTGTGCTTTGTAGCTCATTAAAAAGTATTTATATTTGGTATAAAATCACTCCCCCTCCCCAAAATTCTGTCATGGGTAATTGAATAAAGCTAATAGATTTTATAACTAATTGTCTTGAGAACTTAATCGTTGTATGCAATATCAATTATATATCTTTTTAGTAAGTAATTTGTCAGGACATTTCCTAGTGATGTTCAAAAGTTGGATTTGCTTGTCCTGGTATGTCTGTATTTCTAGGAATTTCTAAAAGTTCTCTATGCATACTCTAAAAGTTTAATGTAAGTAAACATTAGTAGAATAAAGCATATATCTTTGTGTGATTCTTTTTAGGAGTAGTAAAAGTATGCCATGAAATTTTAAAAAAGGAAAGGAGATTGGAAGTAATTATTTTAATAGTTAGGAATAGTTATAATAAGTTGTGTATGATACAGAAGAGATTCCGATACTAGTTTTAATTTCTGGCCTCAATACTTACACAAACTTTGGGCCAATAACCACATTTCTTTGTACCATGAAGTTCTTTATTTGAAATATCCATAGCTTAATACCTGTTAGATGATGGGCTTAATGTGAGTTTCAGAAGTTTCCTTTTTAGGCAGCCTTTGAGATGCTCACTTTTTAGAGGCCTCTTATTACAGTAGAAGTTGTGTATAAACAGATTTAAAAGAGTCAGTGCTCTGCCAAGTAATTATTAATTTTATCTTCATTCTCTTATGTCTAAATTTGGTTTTTAGAAATTGAGATCTTTGTATGCACACATTGTGTAGCTTATTTGAGAGACCACAAATTTATTTGATGTAATGATTTACTGAAAACAAATAAGATGTACAATTAGTTCATCTCCTTCTTTGTCAACAAAGAGGTATGCATTTTTTTAAAAAAATTCCATTTTCTTATAGTCGATTTTAAAAAGGACACATTTGAAATTATCTCTAATTTTAGACTTTTTCCTTCGGTATTATTCTTCAGAAGATTATTCTTCTATATAAAACTTTGGATGGCTACATATTTGATACTTATGTGTCTTTAGCCCAGAGTCGTTAGGTAACGAGGAAGTTATTTAAGTTAATTTGCTTTTGAAATGCAGAGTATCATTTAATTTTTGCTATATGATGACATATAACATATGATATTTACCAAATCATCCCCAAACTCTGCAGCAACAGCCATTTATTCTCCTGAATCCGTGGATTGGTTGAGGTGTCTGCTTTAGGCTGTGATGGAATGGCTTTGCTTTGCACTGCATTTAAGTGGTTTGGGTCTCTTCCAGGTGTCTGTCATCCTCCTTGGCAAGCTGGCTGGGATGTGTCTTCCTATGGCCATGGCAGAGGTGTCAAGCACATTTCAAGCATCTGTCTTTATCACATTTGTTAACATCCTACTGGCCAAAGCAAGTCACATGGCCCCACCCAAAGTCCAGGGCAAGGAAGTTAACTGTATCTATAAAGTCATGGTGAAGGGCATGTCTTCAGGGAGGAGTAAGAATTGGGACCAGTAGTTCAATCTACCACGTACAATTGATGCACCTGCCCATCTTAGTTGGGGTGATGAGAGCCTAAAATAAACAAGTGTTAGTGATGAAAGGAATATGTGGGATTTAATCTGTTTTTCAAGATCATTAAATAAAGAAGTATGGATTATAAGACAGTACTAATTCATGAATCAGATCTGATAAATCTACCTGGTTGTCCTTGAATTGTACAAATCTTGTACTATATCCAGTCCATTTCTTGCTACACTTCGTTTTTTTCTCTTCCTGTGATAGTTTCTGTTAGGAATCAAAAATTACTGTAGGATAATACTTAAAGTTAACAGTTTTCACCCTAGGATAAAAAATAGATTCTTTGACCTAAAGCTCTAATATTATATCGATACATATTAATCTGAGGTATTTTGGGCTATTGAAACCAACAGCAGAATCAAAGAAGTAGTCTTAAATGTTTTAAGAGGAACATAAATAGCCTTTCCTGCTCCTGACTCCTTCTGTACCTTCAAGTATTCAGAGAAATACACTCTGCTGCTGGCCCTCCAGCAGTGCTCAAAAATCAAAGATTCAATACAGTAAAGAACTTTATCTTGTGTGATTCAGTGACAGTACTGCTTTGAAAAGGAAAAGACAGGAGAAAGACTTCAAAGAAGCACATGGCTAACTATGAGATAATAAATATTACTCTTTTCATAAACAGTTTTTGTTTTGTTTTGTTTTTTAGACTGGATTTACTTTACATGTTCTTTCCTTTTGTTGGCCTGGTTGGAGAAAGAAGCAGGTAGGGAAGTGTAGCCCGACAGACTCCGTAGGACTTAAATGCAGGAAAGAACAGTGACTGCCCAGGGCTCCGTGTGTGTGTGTGGCGATGATGAGGCTGAGGTTGACCTCGGCCTCCTGGGGTAGGTCGCTGTGCCCTTATCTCCCACCTCCACGCTGCACCAGAACCCACACCTCAGAATGTCATGCCTGCCGACTTTATAGGGAAAGAAAGAGGTCTGAGAAGTGCAGGGACTCGTGCAAAGTCACTTACGGGATTGGATGCCGAGCCGGGATGTGGTCCCCCTCTTGCCTTCACACCCTACCTTTTGCAGCAAGGGCCTGCGTGAGAGTGTGCGGGTGTATAAACCCTGGAAGAAGGGCTTCAAATCTACTAAGCCTGGGGGTAGTATGGTGTACCTGATATAAAGAAACTTTCTAAATGTTTCGTCTTGGGAAATATTTTGTATGGGGAAGCTAGAAAGCCTCAAGATAAGAAAAAGGCAACCTGACAGTATAACTGCCACATCTCAACTGCCGCAGTGTGTGGGAGTCTTTTGGAACCATTGCAGCATATAAAAGCCAGTCGTTAATATTTAACAGCCACAACCTTCACCTTTGTTGGACAAGATGCCAGTATTTCAGTTGGATGAAATGCCTTCTGTGTCCATATTGAATTGGAATGTTTGAAAGAGGGTGAATCTCTTTCTAAAATTGAAGGTGTAACTTTGTGTTGCTATCTTTGTAGCGGAGGAAGCTGAGTCCCATCTTAGGTAAGTGTGTAGCACCATCAGCTAGGAGAAAGAGTTGGAGCTCAATTCCCATCTCTTCATCCCCACACCACTATTGTTATTTCCATACTAATGTGGTGACTTTTATTGAGCCCCTCCTCCGTTTTAAGGTACCATGTAGCCTGAAGGTGGGTGGGGGGGAGTTATACAAAGAAATAGGAAACCCAAAGAGCATCCAGTTTAAATGGTATAAGGTAAGTGGAAGGTTAACCTGTGATGTCACACAAGGCTGTTATAGAAGACCATTATTGCAATTTCACGACTTGAATCACATGTGTATGTAGGACCTAGCAAGACACCATGGCAGGGTCCTAATTCAGAACTTAACTGTTCTGATTTCTGTTTTTGCCATTGTGGTTTGTAACTCAGTTTCATTAGCATTTGTCAGTTTGTGTAGTTTTGTTACCTTGTCTGTCTTTTCCACCTGACTGAGTCATCAGGAGAAGATGTCCTTTTTGTGTCCTTAACCTCTTAGCGCCCCGCCCTGGGGCCTGACTCACCTGAGGCATTTCACTTGATGCATTCTAGAATGAAGATATAGATTTTCACATTCAGTAGATCTTAAATAGCTACCATGTTTCCCCGAAAATAAGACCTAGCCAGACCATTAGCTCTAATGCATCTTTTGGAGCAAAAATTAATATAAGACCTGATCTTATGTAAGACCTGGTCTTATTTTAATACAAGACACCGGGTATAATATAATATAATAATATAATATAATACCCGGTCTTACATTAAAATAAGACCAGATCTTATATTAATTTTTGCTCCAAAACACACATTAGAGCTGATGGTCCGGCTAGGTCTTATTTTCGGGGAAACACGGTACTTGGAACAAAGACCATTTCCAAACCAGAAATGGGACATTGAGAATTTTCATTTTAAGGCCAAGCCCAGGAAGAATTTCTGAATGAATTAATGTTTAAAAAAGCTGCAGCCGATTATCACTGGAGGAGAGTAGACTGTTACGGTGCCACCATCATTAGTTCTCTGGCTGGAAATGAAAGTCTATTTATTTATGAGACCCTACAATCTACACCATTCGTTAGGCGCAGAGAAATATTGTTGTGTCCCTGGGCTTTCTATATAAAGTTCATGCGGACAGGGCAAGTCCAGATGTGTGTGACAGGTTACAAAGTAAGGAGCTGGGACGAGAATGACAGAGCGGGAGTCAGGCCCTCCCTGGTTTCTGTGCATCTTCTTACACACGGTTGTGACAGTGCGTCCACTGCGGTGGTGGGTTAGTTGTGCTCCCTCAAGGCCGGAGCCCCGTTGCGGGGGTTTATCGGACGCTGTTGTGCCCTGCCTTCGAGCCTCTTGTCTGCAGTGGCACTGACCTATTCACCTGCAGCGCACAGTCTGCTTTAGTTACAGGAGTTGTCTGTGACTTACCTGTGCACGGGACAGAGATGTTGCCTTCGAGCGGGGGCGGAGCCTTCAGTCTGTAATGAGAAGCAGCCTGCCTCTGGCACCCACTTCGTAGCCCACATTCACGTTCCCAATTCCACATGAGTTCAGGCTCGTTAACATCCAACGTGCTGCTGCCAAAATGTGGCTGGGCGTCCCCAGCACTCCCACACTCGCTGTTGTTTCCTCTACAAAATTCTTTTTGTTTAATACATTTTTAGGTCCCAGGCATATTCTCAAGACTCTATCTTTGTGTTATATTCCAAGAAATACCTTGAATTTAACAATTGTCAATGTTGTCTACTGGACAGAGGAAGACATTTGGAGTCAGACAAAACTAGGTGTGGATTTGGGTCCTGTCTGCCCTGTCCTACCATGCTTCCCCAAAAATAAGACCTAGCCGGATCATCAGCTCTAATGTGTCTTTTGGAGTAAAAATTAATGTAAGATCTGGTCTTATTTTAATACAAGACCAGGTCTTCATAATATAATATAATGTGATATAATTAATATAATACCAAGTCTTATATTAATTTTTGCTCCAAAAGACGCATTAGAGCTGATGGTCCGGCTAGGACTTATTTTTGGGGAAACACGGTACTTATTGGCTGAAAAGCATGCCAGGCGAGCAAACGTTCTGACCTTCTTTTGTGGAAGGACAATGTTCTGCCTTTGTAAGCAGAATCTCATCTTTATGTCTGGGCTCTACTCCACTATACAGAGGATGATTCTTCCGGCCCTTCATGTATGTACTTGGTTTGGAGGGTTTCAGTGCCACCGTGTGCCCCATATACTGTGCCAGGTGCTGGAGACAGACTTCCCATCCCCTGGGGAGAAGAGAGGCCAGATGGGGACTTTGGAAGGGACGTGTCAAGGGGAAGACTTGATCGTGTTCGTGGCGAGGTGACTGTGCTTAACTTGAATTAGATCGGGGGTGAAGGAGAAACCGTGAAGCAGGGAGTAAGAAGGAGACTGTGCTGAAGGGGTGGGGCCTATTCCAGGCATCTATTGCTCCGTAACCAGCTACCCCAAACTTAGTGGTTTGAAACAACAACAGTTGTATTTACTGTATGGTTCTGTGGGTCAGGAATTTGGGTGGTGCTCAGAAGGGGATTTCTTCTGCCCCATATTGTGTCAACTGAAGTCACTTGGTCGAAGTCAGCTGATGGATGGACTGGTCTGGGTCCAAGATTGCTTCATTTGTTCAACTGCTACCTTAACAGGGTGGTTGGAAGACTGGGCTTCGCTGGGACTGCCGCCTAGAGCACCTACATGTGGCCTCCCCAGCATGGGTAGTCTCAGGTTTCTTACGTGGCAGCTCAAGGCTCCCAGGAGACCCAGGCAGACACTGCAAAGCTTTGTCAGACCTGGCTTTGGAAGTTTCACAATGTCATTTCCTCTCCATCCTGGTGGTAAGCACATCACTAAGGCCAGCCCAGGTTTAGGGAGAGCAACTTAGACTCGCCTCTCAGGGGGATAAGTAATGGGAATTTGTAGCCATCTTTGGTTTCCTACACTGTGTTCCTTGATAGGAAAGCCACTGTGAGACCAAGTGGAGACGGCCTCGTGGGGTGGTGGGGGCCTGACACATGACCATGTGTACTTTTAGATTTGGAGGCGACGATCAAATGATAGTGGATTGCAGATTCAGTAAGTGTTAGAAGTGGGATTGTTGGTGGTGTACTCTTCCACAATTCTTGGAGGCTGTGAGAAGATGGGAATGGGAGTGGAGATCAGAGCGGGACTGACGGTTAGAGGGGTTTGCTTATTTTTAACTTTGTATGTTCGCTTTGAAGATGGGTGAGCTGACCAGTGACCCGATCTTTTTCAAATCATATTTGTGCATTTTTGTTCTAATGGAGCACTGTTGAAATTCTCTTGTCTTTGGTGATACAACTTTCTCCTCATCCTGGTCCTTCCGCATGTGACAAAGAAGGGGCTATTTCTTCAAATGGTTATATGGCCCAGAATGTGTACCTTTTTCTTAAGTAATCTCGTGTAATCGCATGATTTTGACTGCCGTTTGGGTGGTGAAGGCACCCACGTCTGTAACTTCTGTTGCCTCCTGTGTGTCTTCCCCTGGATGTCCCTGAATTCCCATTCCTCGTCTTAGTAATGCCCTCACTCTAGCCGAGGCCAGAGGCCTGTGTGACATTCCCTTCCTCTGTCCTGGCTCTGTGTAGCCAAACAGGTCCCCAAGTACTATTGATATTTTTTTCCCTTTTAAAACTGTGGCTGCAGGTAAGTATCACCTGTGGACCTTTTAAAACGTGCACCCCTGGAGCCCCGTCCCAGAACTATGAATCAGAATCTCCTGAGACTTAGGCATGCCTGTTTTTATAAAGCTTCCCTGGTGATTCTGATGTTCACGTACAAAGCATTGGAAACAACTCTCTAAAAATTGTCTCTAATCCCCCAGCCCATTTCCACCATTGCTGCTTTGATTTAGCCTTTTAGAGTTTCCTGTAGCTCCCGCAACAAATGACCACCAACATGGTGGCTTAAAAGAACAGTCTATTCTCTCACTGTTCTGGAAGCTTCATGGCTGGAATGGAAGTGTCGGCAGGGCCATGCCGCCTCGGAGGGCCCTTGGGGAGGAGACTTCCTCACCTCTTTCTGCTTCTGATGGCTCCAGGCATTCTTTGCCGTGGGACTGCCAACTCTAGTCTCTGCCTCCATCTTCGCACAGGTCTCTCCTCCCTCTCCTTGTGGGTCTCATCTTTGCACTGTGTGTCTCTTATAAAGACATTTGTCATTGGATTTAGGGGCCACCAGTAATCCTGGATGATCTCCTTTCGAGATCCTTAATTTAACTCCCTCTGGAAAGACCCTTTTCCCCAATAAGGTCACATTCACAGGTTGTGGGACGTGGACATATCTTTTTGGGGCCACCTTTCCATCTGCTGTACTCCTGCCATGGTTATGATGGTTCTCCTGTCGGATCATCTTGACTCTAATCTCGACGACGTCTATCCTGGACTATGCTGCAGTTACTTTATACAGCAACTCTTTGAATAATGCCATTTTGTTCAACATCGTTTCCTTATAACACTGACGAGATACTATGGGAACTTAACTCTTGTTTATACCAATTAGGGTATAGTAAAATTAGTTTCATTATGCATTGTTTTGCTTAAAGTCGCAGAATGCATCAACAACATTACGTGAGGACTGACTCTGTATCCAGCCATACTAGTCCTTTGCTTAAGTCTGACCAGATTCCCCACTCCTCTTAGGGTAAGCCAAGCCCCTTATCATGGAGCACCAGGCTGTTGTAATCTGGCCCTTGCTTCCCTTGACCCTTGTTTCCCTCGGTTCTCCTCTTGAACTTCATGCTCTTGCAGAACTGAACTACCTGCAGTCCTCCTTGTCATTGCCCCGTCTTCCCCATTTAGCCTTGTGCAGATTTCAGGACAGTTCAAGCAGTGTCTCCGCCGTGAAGTCTTCCCTAGTGCCTCTTCCCATGTGCTTTAGCCAACAGTGCACAGAACGACCGGCACACTTACAGAAGTGTTTTGTTGCACTTGTGTTGGTGCCTTTCTCTCCTTTTAACAGAGAGCTCTGTGAAGACAGGGACGCTGGTATTCATCGTTGTAGCCCTACTACTTGGCATTGTAAATGTTGAAGGAATGGCCATGTAGCCTAACCCAATTAGAAACTTGTCTCATCGTAACACTGGTTTTTCTACTGTTACCTTAAGGGTAATATAAGACCCAGTATTATATTACATATCATATTAATTATATTATATTATAATAAAGACTGGGTCATAGATTATGTTATATAAGACCGGGTCTTATATTTTATTAAAATAAGACTGGGTCTTATAATTTTTGCTCTAAAAGATGCATTAGAGCCGATGGTCTGGCTAGCTCTTATTTTTGGGGAAACACAGTAAGTAGACAGTATAAGTAGTCTGGCACATTCTCTGCTTAACCTGCAATATCTGTGCATGGATGCTCAGGCAATTTGAATTAAAATGTTTCTGCATATGTTAAGATGGGCATTTCTGGTTTTTGTGTTCTTCCCTTTATATTAGATATGGCTTTGGGGTTGTAAGTGGCAGAAATCCACCTGAGTTAGCTTAAAGTAAAAGGCATTTCATGAACAAGGGTTGGATACAGTGGGACCTGTAGCAGCCCTTAAGGTGCCTTTCTCTGTCCATCTCTCTTTGCTGCTTGTCTCTGTTCATCTGCTTCATTCCTCACTTTCTGTGCTGCTTCATCCACATAACAGATTCTGACATCCCCACACCTCCTGCGATTACATTTTTAGATCTCTTGCCATTCAGAGACTGGCTGGCTATCTCTCCATCCCTCCCCCCTTTTTTTTCTTTCCCCGGGAGAAGAGTGTCATTGGCCCACTCAGGCCAGATGTCCACCTCTGCCTTAGGTGGTGGGGAGGGTGCTGGGCTGGCCATTTCATTCATGCGTGGTGCTGGGGCTTACTTTAGGGAGTCATGGGAGAGATTCTCGAGAAGGGAATATTGTGAGGAAATCCCTAAAAGTGTCTGCCATACTCTTACTAGGTTGGATCTTGTTGAGCAGCAGTGGGAAGTTGAGAGAAGATACATCAGAGAGCTGGGGAAACATGAGGGGCACAGGAAACCTCCCCAGATCTTGTACCAGTAGCCTCGGAGCCACAGCGGTGAAAATGTTCCTCTGAATTGTTTAGAGTCCTGGCTTTAATTAATTCACATGTTTCTCTTAATATAGAACGTAATCTTGATTTACTGGTGTGGAAATATATTAAAACAAAGTGGGTTTATAATGATTGTTTACTCACGGCTACGTTCATTATACTAATGATCACAAATATGTTTAAAAATAATGTACAGTATTCTGATCTTGCCTCAGAAAAAAAGGAGATGAATAGACTTGAAACAACTTATCTCTGTATTCTAGAAACATTTTTATGTAGCTGACATTCCTTTGTGATGGAAATGGTAACAGATTAAAAACACAGCAGGAGTAACTTCTGGTGACAATTTAAATCCGTTGTATTACTGTAGCTACCCAGTTGTAAAACAAACACACAAAACCCCTTGGTTTCAACTTTTACTCTTCTCACAGGCCTCATGTCCCCTCTTTGCCATACTGGCTACCACGCTCTCTTCTTCTGGGTGTGAGTGGACGAGTGGCAAAGGCAAGAGTGTCCGGACAGGGATGAGCCACCAAATAGGCCATCCCTCACTTAGGTGCTGTGAGGGAGCCCTGGGGCTGTCATATTTGTCCACGTAAATGTTTAATGATTCCCTGCCCTTCTTTCGGTTTTCTTCTTGAAAAGAATTGCCAAAGGAGAGGTGGGGAATAGTCATGTCAGTGTGACAGCGTGAGACGGTGATCAGAAAGCATAGGAGCTGCTTAATCCAGAATTAGAAAATAGAGTTGAAAACTAAAATGCTAACTGCAGTCTTGCATTTTTTTTAAACACTGTTGATAGCTTAAGGTATTAATACAGGAAATCTGCTTAAGGACATTATATGTTTTCCAGGTGACTTTTAAAATTGACCGTGGACTAAAACTCATCCTTTTTACCTTTGGGCCATTTTATGGGCAGCCTTCTTGTACAGTCTTATTGTATGTTTATATTTTATGGTGTAGAGTCAATTTTTGCAAGCTATGTTTTGTTAAGCCGACAGTGTAAGGCTTAAATAGAAATGGGAATCAGTATAGAGAATTCAGAACTTTTAAGAATGTACGTAACTAAATTGGGTCTTCCTACAAATAAAGATCCTACAGATGTTAATATGACTTGAGAGTGAGACATGAGATTTAATTAGTATGCTATTTTCTAACTAGTTCATTTAAAAATATTTCTTGAGTGTTTCTCTGGGGTCCATTAGAATGACACTTGCCGACTTGAGCTAGCAGTAATGTGGCCTCTGAAGAATTCTCATTTGCTTATTTATACTCTGTCTCTTTCTAAAAAGATTTTAAGAGTCTGACTTTATAGAATAGGAAACCTATAATTACATTGCACATCACTCTTAAATTAAGTTTCTGGAAGTGATTTGAGTTTCATTATAGTGGAAGCCTGTTTTGCAGCCCTTCCCTTTTGTGGGGTGTTTAGTGGGCAATTCTTTATGACCATTGCTGTCTTTTCCCTTATCCCGTCTACTTTGTCTTCTTAGAACTTTGAAAATCTGCAAATAAGTAAACTCTTTCATCTCTGTTTGTAGGTACAATGGTGCTTTACCTAATGGAGACAGAGGCCGGAGGAAAAGCAGATTTGCTCTCTATAAGCGGCCCAAGGCTAATGGAGTCAAACCCAGCACAGTCCACGTGATCTCCACGCCGCAGGCATCAAAGGTACGTGGCCCCTGCAGTGGGGAGGGCTGGGCAGACAGTGACCCGTGGCGATTCCTTGTTATTCTTTGTCCTTCCCGTCTGACGTCTCCGTAGGAAGTTTCTCCACCATTTGAGGCCAGGGAATTCTTGGCTGTGAAGGGTTGTCCTGTACAGCATTGTAGGGTAATGAACAGCATGCCTCGATGCACTAGATGCCACTAGCACATCAACCCACCGCGCCCCCAACTGCCATGGCCATTGTGGCAACCAAAACTGTCCCCTGGAGGGGGGGGTGAGCAAACCCCTTCTCGCCACCTCATTATAAACCAGTGTTTTAGGTTATAGTGAAACCAGCATGTATCAATTTGGAATAGTTGTGGTTGAAAGATAAATAATGTTCTTTATCCTGAAGTGGTTCTTTTCATTAAATCTTGGTATAAACCTCATTAAGATTTGTTATTTTCCTTCTGTTGAGCAGTGGGTGTTTTCACATAATCTACATGTACATGGAATTGAATTTGTGTATTTGTTAGAAAGATTGGAAGTAAACAGCTAAGTGCTGTAAGAAGTCGACTAGCCATATTTCCTCTTATAAATTTTGAGTGAATAAAATCTTTATTTTTATGATTATTTCATGTGTTCTCTGATATATAAATGGAGGGAAAATCTGTTTCCATTTTGGTTGACATATTCTACCTATGAGATTTATGGTAATGTTCCTTTTAATTAAATAAATTCTTTAATGCATAATATAGTTTCCTTTTCTATAAAACAGTTATATTTACATGAAGTATTTCATATGTGACACTAGATATACATGTTTATCATCCTGAGTTTGGACCATCTGGAATAAATAAGGGACTTATTTCTCATTTTTACTGAAAACCCATGTTCAAAGAGAAATGAGTGGCTTCGTGGAAGCACATGTGGTATTTATACTCAGTCTTAGAAACAAATCACCTTTGTTAATGTTTTTATTTAAAAATAAAGCTCCTGTTGCTTCTGAAGCAGTACATGGGGAAAGTTTGCTAGAATGTACCAGTACAGAGAACATTCTGATGGTTGCCAGATGGGGGGGGCATATAAAAGGGGAAGGGATTAAAAAGTACAAATTGGTTGTTACACAGTAGTCATGGGGATGTAGGGTATACCATGTTTCCCCCAAAATAAGACCGGGTCTTATATTATTTTTTGCTCCAAAAGATGCATTAGGGCTTGTATTCAGGGGATGTCATCCTGAAAAATCATGCTAGGGCTTATCTTCCGGTTAGGTCTTATTTTCAGGGAAACATGGTAGCATAAAGAATATAGTCAGTAATGTAATAACTATGTATGGTGTCAGATGGGTACTAGATTTATCAGGGTGATGGATGGGGTATTGGGGAGCAGGGTGAAAAAGGTGAAGAGATTAAGAAGTACAAACTGGTAGTTACAGAATAGTCGTGGGAATATAAAGTAAAGCACAGGGAATATGGTCAATAATATGGTAATAACTATGTATAATGCCAGGTGGGTACTAGACTAGTCAGGGGGATTACTTCTTAAAATGTATAAATGTCTGACCACTATGCTGTACACCTCAAATTAATATAAAATAGCATTGAATGTCAACTGTAATTGAAAGCTTTAAAAAGCAGGGAGAAGGTGAAAGAATAAGAGGTTCAAATTTCCAGGTCTATAAAACAAGTCATGGGGATGTAATATACAGCATAGGGAATATAATCAATAATATTGTGATAACGTGGTACGATGTCAGATGTTTGCTGGAATTATGGTGATCACTTCTTTAGGTATATACATGTTGAATAACTATGGTGTATACCTGAAGCTAATATAAAATTGTATGTTAGCTATATTTTAATAAAAATCTTTTTAGAAAAAGATTATCTTGTATTAATAAGGGAATGGTTAGACAAGAAAATATCAAACACCAAGGAAATAGGGAAGAAAAGATTAATATTTAGTGGCACAGTTTTGGGCTACAGAAGGGGGCTTTAGAGTAAAAGTTTTAGGGAGAGAAGGACACTTGTAGGGAAGACGAAGGAAATAAGCCTTACAAAGGTTCTGAGAAATGGAGAAAATGAAGAGCAACAGAATCTTGGAAGGTCAGAGAAATATGAGAAACATTTTATGGTCCAAAAGTATTTGGTGAAGCAGGGTACCAAGACAAACGTTTTTAAGCATGGGATAAATGCCAAAAATCTTCTGGTTTTATAGACGTAGTCCTTATAATTCTGTTTATTTGTTGACATTTATTTTTCCTTCCCCTGGTTCTGTACCTTTTTATTACATTTACCCTTTTTTAATCTCAGATTTTATATTAATATGATGGCTTCAGATATTTTTTAAAATTTTTCTAGAAATCTGGGATTACTCAGGCTTAATGTTATCATAGAATATGAAAATTAGCTACTATGGAAATATCAGTTGCTCTTTTTCATTACTTATCTCCATCTACTCCAGTTTTAGCTTTTTATGTTTTACCTTTATACCTACATTTCAACTGAAGTTTTTTAGATTATAAATCTGTTGGTAGTTGTCTTTCTAAATCTGTGTTTAAAAATATCACCCACAGTACTAGTAGTAGGGCAAACTGGGTTTTGGTCTTGACTCTCTCATCTTTCAAACTGGGAAAAATACATTCTCAAGGCCTCAGATTCCTCCTTTACAAACTGCATAAGTTGGCTTACAGGAGCCATACTGAATCAGATAAGATACTTTGGTTATAAGCAACACAAATGATCCTAACTTAAAAACCAAAAACAAACAAAACAACAACAACAACAAAAAACAAATGGAGAAATTATTAAAGGATAGAGTAGGAGCAGGTCTCAGAATTGGGGAAAAAATTAGGTAACTAGGTTTTGTGAGAGAGAACCAGAGTATCAATAGGAATTAACATGGATATTCTTTCAAGGGTGTTATAAAGTGACTTGGCTCCAACTACCTTCTATCTCTTCTAAAGGTTTTAAATTTTCAGGACAGAGAATCTGATAGGCCAACCCTGGGTCAGTCAGCCACGACCAAGGGAGATGAGTAGACCAGACATATTTGTTGTGAGCTGTTCAGTTACCCCATATGACATTTCCACCATGTATCTTATCCATCTTAGTACCTGGAGGTTGAGGGCTTCTACACAGTGTTCCAGCTTGCCTGAACCTCGCACCTGAGTCATAAATCCCTCGCTCCTGCTCCCTCTCAGGCTCCCATTCCTGATCAGCTTGCCCAGCCACTCCTGCTGTCACCTGCTCTGTTGGTCCCCTAGACAAAATCTCTTACATATTTAACTTTTTAAAAAAAATGCTACTCCCACTGCCTCACTTTAACTGAATCCTGGTTTTTATCAATGGACTCTTAATTCTTCTGTCTCTTCCCTTCCTGTTCATGCAACTAGAAATGATTTCATTCTGTTTCCACTTTAGTCTTCTCTTTTTAACCCTACGTTATTAACTTAAGCTTCCTCTTCCTCTACTTCTTCTCATCTCACTGACCTACAGTTTAGTCTTCTGCGTGTTTGAGTGACGCAGTACCCAGCCCAGTCTCTGCTTCTCCCCAACCCCTGCTACACCATAAACTAGCATCCATGGTTCAGAGTGCTTTAACTCTTTCAATTTCTGAGACTGTCACTTCCATTCCACTTTTCCCCCTGACACTTTTCCCCCCTGTAAAGTGGACCTTACAGCCCATTGTACTTGAAAGTGACCATAGTGTCCAGTTCATTCTACGGGGAGATACATGTATTTTCTTGTCTAATCTCATCAAGACATCTGGCCCTTTTGCCTGTTCTTATTTGTCACAGTCGTTAGCCCACTTGACTTTTCCATTTATGTTGTTGGCTTCACCCCAGCCAGATTGCCTTTCTCTGGGACCTTTCAGCACCCGCTCTTTGTGAGTCCCTGGCTCTGGGACCTTCCCAGGCCCTGCTGGATTGTGTTGCTCTCTTCCTTCTTGCTCACCCCATTTCCCATCAGGGTGCCAGGGTATGTGGTGCTACTTGGGAAAAGCTGTTTGGCCGCTATCACAGTAGTTTGTCTGCTCTGAAAGTTGTGATTCTGCAGTATTGATAATGAAAGGGTCATCTTGGATTGGCATTGTAAAAATAAGAGCTAGAAGGGTGGATGTGCTTACCATTGTTAGAATTAGAGCACTTGGCCTTTTAACTATGTTGTTTCTTCCCTTTGCCGTAATCATTTCCTCTGTTGCACACAGTCTGGGGGCAGAACAGGGAATATCCCTTTGCTGATGGTAGTGACAGCTGGGAAATGGGATTTCTTAGTCTTCCATGCATGCTGATGTGCAAGCTAAGTCAGATACGGATGGCAAGTATGTGCTACTGTTGTGGAATCGCTATTTGTGGAATCGCTATTTGTGTAATCTTTAGTTGTGTACATATTTGCTCTTGGAATAGTAATACTCAAAGATATTTCTCCTATTATATAAGGTGTTTTTTTTAAAAAAAAATCCTTAAGTCCTGTTTTACTTTTGGCAGTTCTGTTATACAGACATAGGGTATTTAGCAATTTGTTCATCTATTCATTTACTCTACAAATATTTATCTAGTACTTGCTTTGGCCAGGCATCATGTTAGGTATTGGATATACTACAGTCAACAAAACATGCCTGCATGGAGCTAATTGTCTAGCGAGAAGGCAAACAGTAAGTAACCATGTGCATACATATTTAACTGCACATTGTGAAAACATGCGGTGATAGAAAAGAATACGGTGCTATGAGAAAAGGGGATGCAGAGCAGAGATTGGGTAGACAAGGAAGGATCTCTGAGGAAGTAGCTTGTGAGTTAAAAGCTGAAGGGTAAGGGCGAGTTAGCCAGGTGAGCACACAGAGCTAGAGCCCTGTGGGTCTGATGGGAGAATTCGGATTGTTTTCTAAGGGGAAACATTGAAAGATGTTAATCAAAGGGAGTGGCATGATATGACTGAGAATTTAAGTTGATTTACGTTTGCTCGTTTACTTTTTTTTAATGATGTGGGACAACTATTTTGCTTTCACTTAATCAGTAACTAGCATGATGATTGTGTGTGTGTGTGGGGGGGTGATGGTGCCTGATGGGTGAATGTTTTGCCAGCAATATGGTTTAAATTTAGCAACATTACTGTGGAAAGCTCTTCATCATGATTTTTCCCTTCTTACATTGTGCCTTATGGAAATCTCCTTTTTTGGTTATTTTTACTTAAAAAAAGTAACTGAGTATCACTTGATTCCAGTTGGCATATTTCAGAATGGAAAATATCAGGGGTCTTAGAGTGACAGTTTACAGAAAAATGAGGGCTATTTAATGTGATTGCTATAACCAGGATTGTTGCACTGGAATGATAAGATATTGAAACTCTTCCTTATCAGTCGATAGATAATATAATAGTAACTGTGAGAAATGGCAAAGTGAATAACATAAATTTCAATGTAAACTCATTAGATCAAGCTAATTTTATAGGCTGTAGCGGGGTTTACTTTTGAAGCACTCACTGTCTGTCTATCCAGCCTGGATCTTGGTGGGAATGGGTGGCACATCTCCCATTTGGATAAGTTTTATCCTTTTAGATATCATAAACATGAATATTCTGAGTCTGAGAAGAGAAAAAAGAAGTATTGGTAATAAACTGCAGCTCAGAATATCCTTTGACACTCTACAGGAATACAATCATAAAAAATTTTCATTTCTAGAATGAAACACAACTTATTTCAACAACCAAAAAAATATAAATATGAACAACCTACTTTTATACCTTAAGGAATTAGAAAAAAACAAAGCCAAAAGTTAGTAGGAAGAAGGAAATAACAAAGATCAGAAATAAATAAAATAGAGACAAAAAAATAGAAAAGATCAATGAAACTAAGAGCTAACTTTTTGAAAAGATAAACAAAATAGACAAACCTTTAGCTCGACTCACCAGGAAAAAAAGAGAGGACTCAAATAAATAAAATTAGAAATGAAAGAGGAGACTTTATAACTGATACCACAGAAATACAAAGGATCGTAAGAGAGTACTATGAACAATTATACGTCAACAAAATACTCAACCTAGAAGAAATATATAAATTCCTGGTAACATACTAGCTACCAAGACTGAATAATGAAGAAATAGAAAATCTGAACAGACTAGTTACTAATAAGGAGATTATTTAAATTTAAATTTAAAATAATTTTCTGACTTAAAGTATTAAGGCTTTAAAGATAGTTTTTATGTGAATGTATCATGGCAGTTTCAAGTTATGGTCTGAGTGTTGCAAAACTTGTCTATTGAGATGAGAAAACAATTTTTGGAAAAAATAAATCAGGGCTGTGAAATTTAAGTCATTATTGACAAAGCTTCAACTATTTCACATAGAAGAGGTTTAATAATTTACTTATCGTGCAGTATTCAAGACTTTGAAGATAGGTAATGGTTTTTGTTGATTTCATGGAGTTGGAAGGAACAGCATCTGAAAGATATTAAACTTTATAACTCAAGAAAAATTGTTTCAATGAGAAGTATTTATCTGAAAATGTTAGGAATTTTGTACAGATGATGCAAGTATAGTTATAGGGAGGAAAACTTGTCTTGGTTGAAATTCTAGAAAAACTTTTGGATATTTTCATTAGTGCTGTCTTATTGTATTTAGTTATCTCTGCACGACACCATAGAAAGATAAAAACCAAATAAACTACTTAACATTTTTTCTTGGTATTTTAATATTTATCTTATATTGAATAAGTATCATCGAGTTAAATAACATATGTAAAAACTTGGAATTGAAATAATGAAGTATTTACCTTTGGATGGGCTGTGGTATTATTGATACAAACTCAGTTTGGAAATCAGATAAAGACTTGAATATTCACTGTAATAGAAATTGTGGAGTAGAATTTTGAATAATTAAAATGTTTAGGTATTTGGCTTTTTACATGCTATTCTAACCATTCTTATTTCTTAGATTATTAAAATGAGTAGATTTATTTGACAAATAGTAGGTGATGCAACATATAAAACCAAATACAGGAAACTGTGATAGAGAAAAGAGGATATTAGAGAAACAAACAGATAGGAAACAAAGGAAAATATTCCAAAAGAACAACTTTTAAATTATCCAACAAGTCACATGAAAATACACTTATTTGATGTCAAATCTCTGAAGACTATAATTAACTTTTAATAACATCCTTTTAATGTATTGATTCTTGGAATTTAGCCAGATGTTTTCAAAGCGTAATAGATTGAGAGTTAACAAAATGTTGTAAAATTAATATAGATAATTAAATATGACAGCCCAATAACTGATTTATATGATTTAGATGATAATAGAATTAGTGAATATGAAAATCTTGTATTCGTTAGGATGAGAAAAAAATTAATTTAATTGATATTAGTTCAGCAGAAGGTAATAGATTTAACATGAACAATATTATGTTATGGGAAAATCTTTACATCAAGAGTCAATGCACCCGTTGCCTTTCAATTAATTGGGGAAGCTTTTGGAAGAGTTTGGTTTGTTATATTAAATAAAGCTCAGACATTGCTTATCTTGTGACAGAAAAATCAAATAGAGGATTACACCAATAATTTCCAACAGTTCATAGATGACTTAGAAATTATTAGCATGATTTGATGAATGATTAGTTCTCTAACTTGTATTACTTCGGTACAGTTTTACACTATGTGTAGCTCATCTTATTTAGAGAATAAATGACAGTATTTAAAAATTTTTTTATTTGTATGCTTTATTATTATTTTGATTGTTAAATATTATCACTCCTGACATGAATAATTTTTATAAATATATCTGTGATTAGGTGACTATTGCTTTTTGTTTTATGTAGCATGAGTTTTGACATCAAGAATTGGTTATTAGTAACTACTACATTTCTGTAAAATTTGGCTAATCAGTACATTTACATTTTCATAAAGTATTTTGATAGTTTTGTCATTGCAAATAGTGTAAATTTAGTAATTTGGAACTGTTCTTTTCCCTTCCTATTTTTTTGGTTTAGTTTTTTTAACTTCTGTTGTTCACAAAGTAAACAAGAATAAACTTTGCTGTTTAAGTATGTTTTCTTTCCAATCCCCCAAATAAAATAAGATTTTTTACTGTTGTGCTCAAGTTAGGCAGCTTGACTTGCACTGATCGAAGACCTGAAGCAGCATAATTATTTTTCATTCAGATTTGTGTGAGAGTCTTTAAAGTAGGTTGTAAGATATTTTAGTGTATTTTAAAAATTAAAATTTGAAGTGTGTTCACAGTGCCTACTATGAATATCCTAGAAAATCGAAGAATTGATTCAGAATATCACATTTTTCTTAATTTCTGCAGTTAGTTTGACATTAACATTTTTGTTTTTCCTGACTCTTCTTCTAGCAAATATAGTTTCATTGTTGCAAGCACTAACAACAAATGGGTCTGTTTGTGGCTGCAGAGTAATCACAAGGCCATTGCCTTCTTCATTTCTGTTCATTGATGATTGAGCATAAATCCGTGCTTTACTATGTGGTGTGGGCAGAGGAATGATTCATCATTTTCTGGTAAAGGAGACATTTATGTCTTTTCTGTATTTATGATGTGGTTGGCAGAATAATGGCCCCCAAAGATGCCCACCCCTTTGTCTCTGGGATCTGTGTTTGTGTCACCTCACACCGCAGAAGGATCTTTGCAGATGGAATTAAAATGGGGAGATTATCTTGGGCTATGGCAGGGAGGGCCAGTGTAATCACAAGAGTCCTTAAAAGTGGAAAAGGGACTTCGAAGACTCACAGAGATGGGAGGGAAGAAGGGGCAGGAGGGTTTGAAGTGTGAGCAGGACTCAACCTGCGGGGCGATGAGCCATGGAATGTGGGCAGCCTCTCGCAGCTGAGAACAACTGACAGGCGCTCTGCAAGGCAATTGGGACCTCAGTCTGATAGGAAATGGAACTCAATTTTGCCAACAACCCTAGTGTCCCTGAAAACAGATTCTTCCCTAGAGCCTCTAAGGAACACAGCCCTTGGTTTTGGCCTTGTGAGGCTTGGGCAGGGCAAGCAGTAGCCGATGGACCAACAGATCTGTGAGATACTTTGTGTTGTTTGTAGCGGCCAAGTTTCTGATAATTTGTTACAGCAGCAGGAAGAAACTTATATATACTATTTTATGGGAAATTAAGTACAAAGTACCTTGTATCACTGAGCAGCTCTTAAACATGTGTTGGGGGAAAGGAAAGGATGGGGAAGCCATGAAGGAATTGGGGGGCAGGGAAGGTGGTTTATGTTTATTTTTTAAGTTCTTTTCGATCGAGAGTATTGGAGCAGGAAAACTTGACTCTGGCACTCAATAACTTAATTATTAGTATCAGTGTAATTTTCTGCATTACTGATAAATAATAATTAGTACTATTGACTTAATGCATTAGTTAGAAAAATCGTCTTTAAATTGTGTTGTCCTTAAAATACAATTATATTAAAGAGTTGCTTTTACTTTGTCAGTATGGGAGAATCCTTGTATTTATATTTATAATTAGGCCTTTACTCAAACTTTGAATTATGACTCTGATTCAGGCGCTAACACCCATCTTATCTTTTTGTGGAGGAAGAGAATCTTTTGCTGTAACTTTCCTTGGTAAATACATGGAACATGAAAGTTGGAAGGAAGCTTATTCAGACTGACTCCTCATTTGTAAAAGGAGGGACTTAAAAGAAGTTCAGAGAGGCCCAGTAAGAAATCTTAGGTCACTAAGCCAAGTGTGTTGCCCAGGACCCAGGAATACTGGTCAGTTGTTACAGATAGCAGGTGGAAAGTGCTGTGAACACACCCATTTAAACAGTACCCAGATCAAGAGCGAGCATTACCATTATCCCAAGACTCCCTTGCTCCCCTTCCGAAACACTCCTCCCACCCCCATAGCAACCAGGTAACCACTGTCCTAACCCAGTGCTTTTAGTTTGTTTTCTCTGTGTTTGTACTTTATATAAATTGGATCTGTAGTATAGGTTATTCATTGCTATATAGTATTCCATTGTGTTGAATTTATTTTGTTACCCAGTATGCCTTACAGTTTTCATAACACTAAAACCTCAGTTAAGTTTTTGTAAATTATTAAAGGTATTTTTTTAAAGTTAGCTATTGTACTCTAAGATATGAGGTCAAAAGAATTGGAGGTCAGTAATAGCTACCAATATTCACATTTATAGCTTACAGCAATTTAAAATCTCGCTGCTTTTTGCACAAGTTAAAAATGTATCTTCACTCAGAAAACTGGTTAGCCTGTTAAAACAGTAATGATTTTATAGAATTGAATATTAGCGAGAACTCTAATTTTATACTGAACTTTGAATTTTATGATACGTTGTCTTCCTCTCCTGAAAAGTTTATACCTACGTATTACAGCTAGTGGCCTACGTGCTTCATTTTCCTCAGCTTTCACATTTGTGAAATAGGGACGCGGCCTGATGTAGGAGACAGGGAGAACACAGACCTGACGTCAGATGAACCTAACTGGACTCGGGGCTCCTCCCTTTGCTAATCAGTGGACGAGGACAAGCCACAGAGACCCTCTGGGTGTAACAGCCCCTTTCAGCTGTGAGGATTAGACAGAATGGATAGTACGCATGCCTCCTGGCCAGGCCAGGCTCTTAGGACTGAGTAACTGTTCTTTTAGTTTCCTTGAGAGGGAGTTGTAAGGATGTGATGGAATCATATGGACTTTGAAAGCCACTCTATATCCCTCCAGTATAGCAGTGTTTGCTCAGCGTGAACCAAGCCTCCAGCGTAAATGTACTCAGTGAATTGGGAATACTTTAGAATGATTCCCCTTTTTAAGTGCCATAAATGCTCATTCTCGTTGGCTGCGTAGTTGGATTTCAGTATTTCAAAATGTAAGCACATCCTTCATATCTAATTCCTTCCTTAATTGCACGTACACAAAAAAATAGCCTTCTTAAAACTTTATTCTGAAAGGCGACTGACTCTTCTCAGATGCCGCCCCCCTGTAAAATATCTGTATTCTAGTGTCACTGCCTCTGACTTGTGTTAGACTTGCATTAGACTTGTGCCTGCGTGTCTCTGTTTCCAGCAGACTGTAAGCTCCTGGAGGGCAGGCCCTGCCTTTACAGGCAGCTGCCCGGAGAATACCCAGTGACTGAGGGAATGAACAGCTGTCCATGATTTTTAGAATCCATTGCTTCCCAGTTAATTTACATGGTTTCATGAAAGTGCAAAGGAGGTTTATAACTTTTGCCCGGAGACAGATGAAAGCTTTTTTCAGAAAATATGTATTGTTAGCATTCCAGATAGTTGAACCGGTTGAAATATTTTCTTCTTATTTGTGAAATGTAATCTTTACCTGACACCTGAATGAAATCCTCAGGTGGGAAAATGAAGTGTGGCTGGTTGGTAGCAATGAGTCACAGAGTTGGGGAGTGGAGGGTGTGGGGGTAAGAGAATTGGGTGGGAGGTTGGGGTTGGGTAGTCGGCTTCCAGTGGCAAAGGCTGTAACTGCTGTAGAAGTGTTGACATGGTGGGCATGCCGTAAAGGAGAAGGCAGGAGAAGTCCTTAAAGCTAAGATCAGATTGTCTGCAAACAGCTGGTAGACTCATACCTGAAAGGTGGTGCTGGTCCCCATAAGGAGCATCTCTCTGTCCTTGTCCCCCTTCTGAGAGATTAGACAGAGACACATGGATTCCTCTGGTGGAGTCACTACCCCACTGTACGTTATGGGATATTTAGCAGCATTCCTGGTCTCTAGCCACTCCATGCCAATAGCACCCCTCCAGTTGTGACAACCAAAAATGTCTCCAGCCATTGCTCAATGTCCCCTGGGGGGGCAGAATCACTCTAGTGGAGGACCACTGAGCCAGATTCGGAGCTCTTGTCAGTATGGAACCTGGTTCAGGGTGCAGGCGCTGAAGTAAAATTCCCGTGGTTGAAACCCCAACTCTTTTTTTGGCCAAGTCATAACCACTCTATCCCTCTTGTTTTCTTACCCCTCAAGTGATAGAAAAGTGAGAGAAAAGTGGAATAAATGAGTTGATACCTGTAAAGTTCTTAGCTTTTAGAATGGCGGCGGGCACATTGTAAATGCTCAGTAAATATTAACCATGATTATTATTAACTGCTTATAAGAATATTGGGTATCATGTTACACATTTTCTTCTCTCCTTCCTTCCATTGCTTCTCATTTTGTTTTTTTTTTTACCATGTCATAGAATGGAAACCTGAGGGAAAATCATAACTGAGAAAGTTTTTCAGCAGATTAGTCTTTATTTTTAAAAGCTACATTGCAGGCATCGTGGCAAAGTGAGTTGATACCAGATTCTTCTGAAGTTCCCTCTCCTTCAGTGATTGTGTGCTGCTTAGCAGAAACCATTGCTCGAAATCAGGTTTTGCAGAGATGGAGGGTGATGCCTTACAAATGGACTTTCAGTATGGGGTTAATCTGTCTTTGGCCTAGATTAAGAAGAGCTGGTCTCAGCTCTGGACTTAGTTCTCCAAGCTTCTCTCTTCCCAGGATTGGAGGGGTGCGTTTAAGATTTTCTGTCGGGGGGGTGGGGGCGGTGAGAGGCTTCCGGACGGGTGTGTGGGCTGGAAGGAATGCTGATTTTCTCTATTACCCCAGTCCGCTGAAGCTCCCTCCTCCTTGAGTTTAATCCATTATCTAATCTGACAAGGATGAATTCATTTTGCCAAAGCCTTGAATGTGGCAGTGGGTACTAATTTTATAAAATAAAAAAAGTAGTGTTGGGCAGGGGATGGGGTGAGGGAGTGGGGGCTTGGGTCAGCGGAGAAGGAGGAGCGACATTTTGTGGAGGAAAAAAAAATTCTCTAAAATCAGAGAATGGAAAAGGAAAAGAAAAGGAGTTGAAAACCAATATATAGTCACACATTCCAAAGCAGACTGGAAATAATTTAAATCAGCAAAATATTTCCTCTGATGATACATATAGTTGAATTGCACTGAGTTTATAGGTTTTAAAAAAATCCACAAGGAAATTCCAAATGTGTTAATGATAGGCATCTTTGAATATTTATTGAGTTTCTGAATTTTAAAACACACTTTTGATAAAGAATAAGAATTTTTGGTTTAGAGAAGTATTTTAAGTCAACATGAGATTTTAAAAGGTAACTCAGCTTCCCTTTTTTGTCAAAATAAAGGACTATGTAATTTTCCCCCAATTTACGATACCATTTTTGTATAAGTCGCATTAGGAAGAATCTAGTTCTACCTGGTTATTTTTCCTGGCACAAAAATTGAGACTTTCCTAGGATTGCTTTGTTAGCTTGAACCGGAGGCTCTTAATTCTGTTAGTATTTTTTGTTGTTAGATCCTTGCTTGGTTTGAGAAGTTGCTAAAAGTCTTTTAGCACCTTGTTCTTTTTTTTTTCTTTTTTAAGTAGTCTCTGTCTCTGAACTTTGTGGATTCTTACGTGGTAAAAAAGCACTTACAAAAACACAATTGAGTGTAAGGTATTTTTATTGCCTGAAATGTGGAGCACAGACAGTAAGCGTTCCCACTGCAGTGGTAGCCATTTTCCAGTGTCCCTGCCTCGCTCCCTGCTAGAACAGCATCTTGTTTCTGTCCTCAGCGTCTGCTCCTGAACCCGCTCTTCTCCATCTGACTCTCTTCTGTAGTACCTCTCTTTGGTGACAGTCCCATCACCACCTGCCTCCTGGTCTAAGTGAGAACCTTGGCATGATGCTTAACGTTTTGTTTACCTTAATGCCCAGGTGCCTTCCTCCCTCCCCTCTAGCCAGATCCTGTAGAAAGAATCTACATGTGCACCGATTCCATTTTCCCTTTCTCCTCGTCTTCATTGCCAATCCCTGGTGCTGACATTTGCAGTGGTTCTTGAACAGACAGATGAATGAACCCGTCCAGAGTTTTCCCTTCCTTCCAGGCCATAGTCTCTTTTGGCCTATTAGATGTAACTCCAGTGCTAAATATGCTTTAAGGTAATGTGAAGGTATCTGTCCTTCATACTGCCTTGTCTGCTCAGTGACACCCCTTCACCTAGTTCAAAACTTGAATCATTCTCCATCATGTACAAGATCTGGCCCCAAGTCCAGAGAATGGCATGAGACATCTTTCACAGAGTAGTCCCCATATCTTTCCAGCCTCCTTTTCTCCACCAGCATCCCCTTTCTCACATTCAATATTCAGCCAGTGGGGAATTGTAAGGGATTAGTGTGTTTAAGATCTTGTCCTTTACATATGTGAAAATAAGAACTCACTATTGGTTCTGTTATTAGAATTCAAGAGCCAGCTCTGTGAAATTCAGATACCCCTGGACTCTCTGTGTGGAACGATGGCCCTAATGAATGCAGGAGAGTTCACTTCTTACTGATGAGAATTAAATCTAACGCCATATGCTGGATGCTTAGTAATTTAATGTTTTTCCTTGACACACGTTTCTATTTAAATAAAAATGTTTTTAGGCATCCATGCATGTGGAAGGATGCATGCAAGTCAGAGGTAATTAAGTCTAGAAAATGAACATCTCTCCTTTTTGGTATTCCTTGTAACATCCCTGTAAAGGGGGACTGCCCCCCAAAAAACTAGGCATGTGTCTAAAATATCTCCTGGGGCTCATTCTTCACGTTGTTTAATGTAATGTTTTGTCTTTATGTTTGCTTCTTCCCATTTGACCATTCCCTCATTCTCTAGTTAGGGACATGAGCGTGAAGAGACAAACGTGGACCTACTGGGAGAAAGCTCTCCTTCCCCTTCCCGTGCAGAGCGCTCTCCTGAGGGGCCGTTTCTCTTTCTTGTCTTTGGTCCTCCTGTGGCATCTTCCATTCTCACCTCACAGCTGGTTTGAAGCTGAAGCAGTTTTCAATAGCAGCTGTTCACTAAGACAGTTATGAAGCGACTTGGGTATTTTAATGGCCATATTACAGAATTATGGTGTTTAAGACCTTTCAGCAATTTAACTAAAGGCTTTTGTGGCAGTGGAGATATTTCCACTTATGAAAATTGGCACTAATGAAACGTGGGTATACCTTTCCTCCAAAGGCTATCACTTTCTGTATTAAAATACTAGACCACTCATGAGAAGAAACTTCCCACCTTTGCTGTTTTAGTTTATATATAACCATGTCTTAGATTTTGGAGTGGTTCTACAGGGACCTTCTTGTTTGTTTTAATCTGAATCAGACCCAAAGCAATCTATAGATTTAACAGCAATCCCTATCAAAATTCCAATGGCATAAAGAAGATGTGGTATATACACACACACACACACACACACACACACACACACACACAAAGGAATATTCCTCAGCCGTAAGAAAAGATGAAATACTGCCATCTGTGACAACATGGAAAGATTTTTGGGAGTATCATATTAAGTGAAGTAAGTCAGATGGAAAAGGACAAGAATCATATGATTTCACTCATATGTGGTAAATAAAACAAAAAGCAACAAACAAAACAAACAACTCATTGATGCAGACAACAATACGGTGGTTACCAGTAGGGGAGTGGGATGGGGGGAGGTTGGAGAGAGTAAAGGGGGTCAAATATATGGTGACGGAGACTAAACTTTGGGTGATGGGCACACAATGCAGCATACAGATGATGTATCATAGTGTTGTACGTTTGAAACTTATATAATCTTACTAACCAATGTCACCCCAATAAATTTAATAACAAAAAATTTTAGAAATTCCAATGGAATTTTTCACAGAAATAGAAAAAACAGTCCTAAAATTCACATAGAACCACAAAAGACTCTAAAGAACCAAAGCAGTCTTGAGAAAGAAGAACAGAGCTGGAAATATTATATTTCCTGATTTCAAACTATATTACAAAGCTATAGTAATCAAATCAGTAAGGTATTGGCATAAAAATAGACACATAGATAAATGGAACAGAATAGAGACTCCAGAAATACCGTATTTGCCGGCGTATAAGACGACTGGGCGTATAAGACGACCCCCTAACATTTCCACTCAAAATACAGAGTTTGTTGTATACTCGCCGTATAAGACTACCCCCTCTTCCGCACACCTTCCACACACCAAATAACTTTCAGTTTAAAATTTGCATCATACTTCTTTCTTTTGGCTGGTGCCATGATAGGGATGATAGGGGTTTGACTGGTCGACATTTTCTATGCTGTACTGTACAATGGTGCAGTATTGTGGTTGGCTGTTGGCTGTATACAAAGCCTGGTTTGATTGGTCCCTGCTCCCTGTTTGCCCGCCCTGTCACTATAGCAGTCTGGTCCACCCTTGCATCAGCATCTCCCTGGGACCTCACTAGTGCGCAAGTGCGAGCTCTTCAACATTCTAACAGGCACCATGATAGCGCAAAATCGCGAATCTTCAATGCATATGTAAAGAAATATATGGTAACCCGAATTTACCACACTCGCAAAATCGCACACAGCCGACCATACACCCAGTATGGTATCGCGATTCGCGATTTTGCGCTATCATACTGGGTGTATGCTCGGCTGTGTGTGATTTTGCGAGTGTGGTAAAATCGCATAACAGCAAAATCGCATAACAGCCGAGAGCATACACCCAGCAGCGCTGCTGATGCCTGAAAGGTATGTGGAATGAAGTGGGCGGGCATCGGGAGGCCACTATGGCACGGGGCAAGCACTATGGGCAGTCTATCTGAAGTGTACCTGGAGTATAAGACGACCCCCCCACTTGGAGGCATATTTTGCGGGGCCAAAAAATCATCTTATACGCCGGCAAATACGGTAAACCTATGCATATGTGACCAATTACTTTACAACAGAGGAACTAAGAACACTTGGGAGAGGATAGTCTCTTCAATAAATGGTGTTGGGAAAACTGCACAGCCACATGCAAAAGAATGAAACTTGTTTTCTATTTTTACACCAGACACAAAATCAACTCAAAATGAATTAAAGAAACCATAAAACTTGTAGAAGAAAATATAAGGGGTAAGCTCCTTGACATTGGTCTTAGCAATGAGTTCTTGGATTTGACACCAAAAGCAAAGACAACAAAAGCAAAAACAACCAGTGGAACTCCATCAAATTAAAAGGCTTTCGCACAGCAAAGGAAACTATCACCAAAATAAAGAGGCAACCTGTGGAATGGGAGAAAAATATTTGCAAATCAGATTATCTGATAAGGGGTTAATACTCAAATGTATAAGGAATTCATACAATACAGCAGCAAAACAAACTTTGATGAAAAAAGAGCAGAGGAACTAAATGGACATTTTTCCAAAGAAGACATCCAGATGGCCTGTAAGGCCAACAGGTACATAAAAAGGTGCATGTGCCCAACATCACTAATCATCAGGGAAATACAAATCAAAACCAAAATGAAATATCACCTCACACCTGTTAGAAAGGCTATCATCAAAAAGACAACCCTCAGGCCAGCCCGGTGGCTCAGGTGGTTAGCGCTCCATGCTCCTAGCTCCGAAGGCTGCTGGTTCGATTCCCATATGGGCCAGTGGGCTCTCAACCACAAGGTTGCGAGTTCAATCCCTCCAGTCCCGCAAGGCATGGTAGGCTCCGCCCCCTGCAACTAAGATTGAACACGGCACCTTGAGCTGAGCTGCCTCCCGGATGGCTCAGTTGGTTGGAGCACGTCCTCTCAAGGTTGCTGGTTCGACTTCCGCAAGGGATAGTGAGCTGCGCCCCCTGCAACTGGCAGCGGCGGCTGGACCTGGGGCTGGGCTGTGCCCTCCACAGCTAGGACTGAAGGGACAACAACTTGAAGCTGAACAGCACCCTCCACGGCTAAGATTGAAGGGATAATAACTTGACTTGGAAAAAAAAAAGTCCTGGAAGTACACACTGTTCCCCAATAAAGTCCTTAAAAACAAAGAAAAAAGACAACCCTCATACACTGTTGGTGGAATTGTAAATTGGTACAGCAACTATGGAAAACAGTATGGAGTGTTCTCAAAAAATTTCAAATAAAGCTATCATATGGTCCAGCAATACGATATCGTATGGTCCCACTTCTGGGTATATAGCCAAAGGACCTATAAGAGATATCCTCACTCCCATGTTCATTGCAGCCTTATTTTCAGTAGCCAAGACATGAAAACAACCTGAGTGTCCATCAACAGATGAATGGATAAAAATGGTGTCTATGTGTATATATGATGGCATATCATTCAGCCATGATTAAAAAGAACACCCTGCCATTTGCAACAACATGGATGGACCTTGAGAGCATTATGGAAAGTAAAACAAGTTAGACAGAGAAATACAAATACTATATACTATTTATGTGTGGAATCTAAAAAAGCCAAGCTCATAGAAACAGGCTAGAATGGTGGTTACCAGGGAATGGAGGGTGGGGGGGAATAGGGAGATGCTCGTCAAAGTGTACAAACTTTCAATTATAAGCTATGTCTTAGGGATCTAGTGTACAGCATGGTGATTATGGAAAGCCACTAAGAGAGTAGATCTTAAATGTTCTCAGTACAAAAAAGAAACGCCATTATGTGATGTGATGGAGGTGTTAGCTGATGATATGGTGGTAATCATTTTGCAATGTACAAGTGTATCAGACTTACGTGTTGTACGCCTTAAACTGACACAATTTATATCTTTAAAAAACTTACACAATTTACATTTTAAAAAAAGAGAGACTTACACAAGTCATATGTATCTCAAAAAAGTTGGGGGAAAATGTGAATTGCCTGTCAAATAGCCTACTCTGTCCATTTGGCAGTTTTGGACACCATTGTTCGAGGCTGAGGACCAACACAAGCTCTGCTTTGCGTGTGTCATTGTAAGGCAGACTGTCAATGGTGGTCCTGACAGGAGAGCGCCATTTCTGCAAATATGTTCCCAGTTGGCAGAATACGTCTTTTACTTGACTCCAAAATGTCAATTTGTGATTACTGGGTAATCATAGGGGGAATGGACTCTGTTAGAATTAAGCATTTACTCATTTTAATAAATGAGTAAAATAGAACACAGAAATGCTTAACTGTGATTTTTTAAGTAGAGTTTCCAGGATTTTAGAGGTTATATTCTATAAATAGAATTAATGCCAAGTGAATTTGAAAGTAGAAGCAAGAGATTCCTTAGGAGTAATTTCCTTAAAGTAACTATATCTGTTTCCTTCCAAAGCACTTTTTTTTTTTGGTGCAATTTATGAATCCTGTAGCTAATGTGTTTGACATTCATTTCTGAAGAAGGTCTTCTGAGTCTCTGTTTACTGAGAAATTTGAGCCACAGAAAAATTCTAGTCCTTGATAACTTGCTATCTGGTGAAGAGACTGTAATTATGTCACTGTCTCTGGGTTGGTAATCTTTGCTTTTTGGAAAATGTGTAATCCTGTACTTCAAACAAACTAGATTTATTGCAGATGTGGCTGTAAGGAAAAAAATCTTCAACTCTTTGCTTTCCTGCATTCCTTTCTCTCGATGAAGCTGTCTAGCCCACTGCACTGTGATTGTACACTACTGTCCATTTGGAAAGTGACTCACTGCGTCTTTTTTGATCATTGTTTTCAATCTTTAAAACATGTTTTTCCATTTTTATTTTAAAAAATGTTTGTTAATTTTTGCCAATGTGATGGATTAAGATTGGAATTTCTGTTAATTTCCTGGCATTTATTAACTATCTAATGTTTAAATTTCTTGGCTGTTTTTGAATTGGATTGTTTAATTTTTTTAATTTGTAAGATCTTTTTGTTATACATACTGCATATGTTTTCTTTGTGTTTTAACTTTGTTCATGGTGTCATTCAGTGATTGAGGTTTTTTAACATTGATGTAATTATATGTGAAATTTGTTTTCACTTATGATTTATAAGTTTCCTGTTTTGCTTAAGATATACTTGTCTACCCCAAAATTCATATCTTCTCCTACTTTTTCAATACTTTCATGATTTTATTTTTTTATACTTAGATACCTCTTCCATTTGAATTTTTTTGTTGTTTTTAAATGAATATCGACTGAGCATCTCCTATTAGCCAGGCCCTGAGCTCTGCACTGGGATGAGTAAAACAGACACGGTCCATGCACTAATGGAGATTATGGTGGCAGAGTCAGGCAATAAATAAGGAACCAGACAAATAAATATATAATTTTCATATGTGCTCAGTGCCATCAAGGAGACAAATAGTGAATGAAAATCTTGTGCTGGCCAGGGACACAGCTTCAGTTATGCTGAGTTATAAAGGGATACATAGAATTTAGCTTTGCAAAGAGAGAGAGAAGAATGGAACCAGCAGCATATTCCAAAACCCTGAGGCAGACTTCATGGTTAGTTTGCAGAGGGTTGGATCTGGGATGAGCTGAGGGTCTGGAAGTAATGGACCCTTCAAGTCTTGGTAAGGGGCTTGGTTCTAATCTAGGTGCAGTAGGAAGCTGTTGGGTTTAGGGAGAGATTTATGACTGAAGAGAGTTTTCTGGCTTTGATGTGGAGGGCATGTATGTATAGGAGCAAAGAGATCAGTTTGGAGGTTACTGTAATACGTTTGATCTGAGTCATGAAGTGGCTTAGGTGAGTGTGATGGCTAATTTTCCATGTCAGTTTGGCTGGGCTATGGGACCCAGATATGTCATCAGACATCATTCTGGATATTTCTTGAAAGGGGTTGTTAAATGAGACGAACATTTTAATCGGTGGATTCTGAGTAAAGCCGATTGCCCTGCAGTGTTGGTGGGCCTCGTCCAATCAGTTGAAGGCTTGCTAGAACAAAAGACTAACCTTCCCTGAGAAAGAGGGGATTCAGCAGATGGCCTTCAGACTTGAATTGCAGCTTCAGCTCTTCCCCGGCCTCTAGCCTGCTGGCCAGCCCTGCAGATTTTGGACTTGCCAGCCTCCATAATCACAAGAGCTAATTATTAAAAATAAAGAGAAAAAAATTCTATGTATATACACACATACTGGTTCTGTTTCTCTGGAGAACCCTAACTAATACAACAGACATGATGGCAGTGGAAATACAGAGAAGTGAAGATATTTTAAAGGAAGAAACAATAGGACTCCTAAGAAGAATAAATTGTAATTGGATGGATGGTGATACTTTTACTGAAAGGAAGGCAACAGTGAAGAGCCAATTTAAGGAGAAATTCAAGAGTTTTGTTTAGGACCTGTTTAGTTTGAGGTACCAATGAGATATGAATGAAAGGATCGAGGGCAGAAATTGGAGATAGTGATCTGGAATTCAGCAGTGTAGAGAGGGACAGAGGTGTAAGGCTGAGCACTGGAGAACGCAACCTTTAGAAAAAGACCGACAGGGTGTAACGAGAAAACTATGAAGACAACCAAGAGAGTGTGGCATCCTGGAAGACAAGAGAGGAGTGTCTCTAAAGCAGAAGCGGGTAGCTGACAACATCAGATGCTGCTGAGTGGTCCATTAAGATGAAGATAAAAAAGAAGCAACTGTTAGATTTGACAGTTTGCTGATTGGTGGTTACATTTGCTAAAGCAAAGTTGATTGAGTAATGGGAACAAAGTCAAGAATAGACTTAAGAGTGAACGGGAGATGAGGAAGTGAAGAAAGAACTCACCTGTGGCAACTCTGGCAAAGATGTGCAGTGACAGGAATAGCAAAACTAAGAGGTGGTTGAGGATTTAAGGGTCAAGAGAGGTATTTCTTTTTTACTTTTCAATGATAGATGATAGGAAAGCATGTTCATATGCTGGTGGAGATGATCCAGTAAAGTGGAACATTGATGAGGAGAGAGAAGAGGGGTAACTGAAGGAACAGGTGCTTGGGAAAATGAGAGAGAGATGTGTGTCAGAAAACATGTATCTGTCTATGTTGATGGCAGTCACAGATAGAAGGGGAAGGAAAGAAAATCACACAGCTGTAAGCAGGTGTGCATATTTGCTGCTGAGGATAAAGGAGCTCCCCCCCGGTGGGTTTTTTATTTTATTTTATTTTTTATTTTTTTCTTTTTATTAGTTTCAGGTGCACAAGACAAGGTAATACTTAGACGTTCATCATTTATATCCCTCACACTGTGGACACCCCTCCCCCATCCACTATCCCTCCGGCATTGCACCGAGCCATCACATTATATATATATAAAATTATAGTTGGCATTCATTATTGTTTAGCTTCTGGTGTACAGTGCTGTGATCAGGCATCCACAGTATCCCTGAGGTGGTCTCCCAAATGGGACACGTGTCCATCGGATACCCTACAAAATCTTTACAACATTATTGATTACGTTCCCCAAATTAATTTTCAAAAACCCTGAGGCCATCTTGTGGTTGACTGTTTTCTAATCCCCTCACCTTCCCCCTTATCCCCAACCCCCCCGCCCATCTAACAACCCTCAGTTTTTCCTCTTTGTCCCCAGAACTGTTTCTGATTAGTTCATTCACTTATTCTTTTCTTTAGATTCCGCATATAAGTGAGACCATATGGTACTTGTCTTTCTCTTTCTGACTTATTTCACTTAACATAATGTTCTCTAGATCCATCCATGTTGTTGCAAATGGTAAGATTTCTTTCTTCTTTATGGCTGCGTAATACTCCATTGTATAAATGTACCACACTTTCTTAATCCAGTCATCTACCGATGGGCATTTCGGTTGTTTCCATGTCTTGGCTATTGTGTATAGTGCTGCAATAAACATAGGAGTGCATACAGATTTTTGAATTGGAGATTTGGATTTCTCCGGCTAGATGGCTAGGAGTGGAATTACTGGATCATAGGGTAGTTCCATTTTTAGATTTCTGAGATACCTCCATACTGTTTTCCATAGTGGCTGCACCAATCTGCAATCCCACCAACAGTGCACAAGCGTTCCCTTTTCTCCACATCCATGCCAGCACTTGTTGTTTGTTGATTTATTGATGATAGCCATTTTGACTGGGGTGAGGTGGTATCTCATTGTGGTTTTTGTTTGCGTTTCTCTGATGGTTAGTGAGGTTGAGCATTTCTTCATATGTCTGTTTGCCATCTGTATGTCCTTTTTAGAAAAATCTCTCCTCAAGAGGTCTGCCCATTTTTTAATTGGGTTGTTTGTTTTTTTGGAGTTGAGTTGAGTGAGTTTTTTATAGATTTGTGATATTAATCCCTTATCAGATATATCATTGGCAAATATCCTTACCCATTCAGTAGGATCCCTTTTTGTTTTATTGATGGTTTCCTTTGCTGTGAAAAAACTTTTTAGTTTGATGTAATCCCACATGTTTATTTTTTCTCTGACTTTCCTCGCGCAAGGGGATATATCAGTAAAAATCTTACTCCGGGTAACGTATGACAAACCCATAGCTAACATCATACTCAATGGGGAAAAGCTAAAACCATTCCCCCTAAGATCAGGAACAAGGCAAGGTTGCCCACTATCTCCACTTCTATTCAACATAGTGCTGGAAGTTCTAGCCACAGCACTCAGACAAGAAAAAGGAAATAAAAGGCATCCAAATTGGTAAGGAGGAAGTAAAATTATCATTATATGCAGATGATATGATACTATATATAGAGAACCCTAAAGACTCCACCAAGAAACTATTAGAGCTGATAGATGAATTTAGTAAAGTAGCAGGATACAAAATTAATATTCGGAAATCAGTTGCATTTGTATATACCAATGATAAAATATCAGAAGGAGAAATTTAAAAAACAATTCCATTTACAATTGCTCCATAGACTACAAAATACCTGGGAATAAATTTAACCAAAGAAGTAAAAGATATGTACTCAGAAAATTATAAGACACTGAAGAAAGAAATGAAAGAAGATACAAATAGATGGAAACACATTCCATGTTCATGGATAGGAAGAATTAATATAGTTAAAATGTCCATACTGCCTAAGGCAATATACATATTCAACGCAATTCCTATCAAACTACCTAAGGCATTTTTCACAGAAATAGAACATATAATCCTAAAATTTATATGGGACCATAAAAGACCCTGGATAGCCTCAGCAATCTTGAGAAATAAGAACAAAGTGGGAGGTATAACGATACCTGACTTCAAATTATACTACAAGGCTACAGTAATCAAAACAGCATGGTACTGGCATAAAAATAGACACATAGATCAATGGAACAGAATAGAGAGTCCAGAAATAAATCCATGCCTATATGCCCATTGAATGTACGATGGGGTAAAGACAGTCTGTACAATAAGTGCTGTTGGGAAACCTGGACAGACACATGCAAGAAAATGAAGCTGGACCACCTCCTTACACCATGTACAAAAATAAATTCAAAATGGCTTAAAGACTTAAATGTAAGATCTGAAACCATAAAATATCTAGAAGAAAATATAGGAAGAAACTTCACAGACATTACCCCCTGGTGGGTTTTATTCTCACTACTGTAAAAGGGAACCGAAGTACTAGGGAGGAAGTGTGAAGAAAAGTAGGAGGTAGAGTGGGAAAGAAAGTTGACTTAAACAGAATTGCTGGGATAGTTTGAGAACCCACTTGAGGATTGGGACTGATTTAAAGTGACACTAGTCTGTCTGTGTTTTCCCAGTGTAAACACTTTGCTGCTTGGCTGCAGCTGTGGAGAAAAAAGAAAACAGGGTTAGAGTCTGATAAGCAGGACAGAGAGGGAAGGGGTTTTACAGGAGTGGTTATAGTGGAGACAGAATTTCTGTTTGATGAAAAGGGCACTGATGGATAATTAGAGATATCCAAGAACTGTGGTGAGGGGACTTTAGCAAGTCATTGCAGGGATGAGAGGTTGTATATATGGTGTGAGGTAAGAGGCCCAGCTGTATGATTTTCAGGAGAAGCAGTCATGCCCCAACCCATTACTGAACGGTCCGTACTTTCTTCACTGCCTTTACTTGCCATTGTTCCCACATACTAAATTACCATATATCCTTGGAGTTCTCTTTGGCTCTCTGTTCTGTTCCCTAGATCTCTTTGCCTCTTGCTTTGCAGGGACACACTGTTTTATTAAGGGGTAGAGTAGCTCCCTTCAGGCACCTGTGCTATAGTTTCTCCAGACCGACCACCTAGAATGGAGTTGTTTGGTAAGACATAATGTGTTCATCGTCGATGTCGTTAACTATTGCCAAATTGTTCTTCAAGGTATGTGTACCATTTTACATTCCTACCAGCAATATGTGAGTTTCTATATCTTCACATTCTTACAGACTTGATAGTTGAATTTTGGGAGACGGTTTTGTTGACCTCCTTACTCATTAATGCTGGAAGTCAGAAGTCTCAAGGTTTTAAATTTTTATGTTATCAGATAAATCTTGTCACTCTGCTCCCTCTCCCCCCTTTTCGTGCCTTTTTCTATTACCCTAATGTCATAGACATTGTTTCTGATATTGTCTTTTAATATGTTTTAAAGTTTTGCCTTTCATAGTTAGGACTTTAAGCCATGTGGAATTTATTTTGTATAGGTTGTAAGCTAAGTAAAGATCCAATTTTGCTTTTCCATGTCCAACCAATTTTCTCTGCACTTTCCCTCATTAGCTTTCTCAGTCATATACTAAATTTCTACTTAAACATGTAGACCCATATATATATAGCTCTCTGTTCTCCACTCAGTGGTCTGTTTATCTCTGTACCAACATCACAATATTTTAATGACTACAGCTTTATGGTAAAACCTAATATTTGGTAAGATAAGTCCCACCCACTTTGTTCTTCATGAGTGTCGTGACTATTCTTGGTTTTTTTTCCTCTTCCATATGAATGCTAGGGTCAAATTGTCAGGTCTCATCAAAAGACATGTTAGAGTTTTAATGGGAATTGCATGTAATTTACAGATTAATTTTGGGTAAAAATTGTACATTGCTGAATCTTCCTATCCATTGACATGATTTCTATTTATTTAGGTCACTTTTTATGATTTTTAATAAAGCTTATCTCCATAGAGATCTTATATCTCTTTAAAAAATTTAGTACTAGATAACTTATGGTTATCATTGCTATCATAAAATACATCTATTTTTAAAGTTATGTTTTACAATTTTCCATTGTTCATAAAGTGGAGTGCTATTGATTTCTCTATATCCACGCATATAGTTATTGGTTCGTCTTTTCTACTTAGTCTTTGGTCAAGTTTAGTAATTTAGTATTTTGTTTTAACGTCTTTCCTTTGCTCTGGATTTACTAAGTAAATCCTTTGAATCATTCATATCTATAATTATGTCCCCTTTTCTATTACTGATACTGTATATTTTTTCTTTTTTCTGCTTAGATATAATCTTTTATTTTACTTTCATTTTCAAAGAGCCAGATTTTAACTTTACTTGTTTTACTAGTGTTACTTATTTTCTTAACTTCATTAACTTGACCTCATATCTTTCTCTTCTTTTTTTACAGTAATTCTATAAACAAAAATAATTTTATTTCTATCATGCGTGAGCCAACAGTTTCTGTCTTGCAACTCCAGGCCTTTCTCGTGAGAGTCATCACACAATGTTCCGAATTATCTTTGGTGACTGTCCTGAATGTCTCCGCATATCCATATTTGGAAATTGAATGTCTCAGTTCTGCTTGGGCTCTAATAGAAGCCATTTACTTCTATTCCATTTTTGTGTTTATACAAGAGACAGTTTAGTCTGGGTCATTTCTCATCTTCATATGTTGCTGCTGAGGCGGAATCCAGTTAAAGAACTAAGAACTATGAGAATGAAAGGATCCAACTAATCACAGATGGCAGAGTCCCAAACTTAATTAAAAACCATTTTTTATTATCAGGAATATTAAAATGGAAGATTATATTTAAATTATGTAATTAAATTCACCCAGTGTTTAATGATTTTTCTTGTTGATTTCTCAGGGTGTGGTTAGCAAAGAACCAAGGTTTATAAATGACAAGTCTGAGTGAAAATCCCATTATAAACAGTTAAGTTTAATGGCCACTTTGACATATTTATTCTGATTACACCCAAAGCTTACTGGTTACATGACCAGATAAAAGTTATTTTGGTAAATTAAAATATCTGAACATACATGATAAACCAATTTTGCAGCTTTCTCCAGTATTTACGTATACCTTGCACTCAGCGTACTGGGACCCAGGGATTTAATTCTGCTGTGCTGCAGGCTCTGCTTATGGTCACGCTATTATAGTTCTTGAGGTGGTGCTCGAGAAATCTTCACTGACTTACGCTGATTGCATGTACCTGCAGTTTACCTTCGTTGCAGAAATCTACCTCGTATGCCTGGCTGCACTTGGTATACTCACCTGGTAGACAACAGACAGATCTGTACCAAGCTTAGGTTTCCTGGCAGCCGGCAGTTGAAGTGATTAACACAGAATTTATATAAAACAGGGAGCAATGATTTAAAGCCAGAATTCAAGGCTTCAATAAAAATGATTACATGAGTATTCTTTATAATCTAGTTCACAATTCATTTTACAAATATTTGTTGTTGTTACTTGAGTAAAACATAATGGACTTCTAACTACGTTTTCTGCCACTACCACACCACACTGCCACAATAATAACAGGAACTCAAATATAGACTGCTTCCTGGCTACCAGATATTGTGCTAAGACCTTTTCATATGTCTTTCCTTATTTTTCCTCTCAACAGTCTCATGAGGTAGGATTTTATCATCTCCATTTTTCAGATAAGGAATCGGAGGCATACAGTGATTAAGTAATCTCCCCAAGGTCACACAGCTGGTGAGAAGTGGCGTGGAGACTGGGCCCTGAGCTGTCTGACGCCTGAGCCTGTTTCCATAAAGACTGTACTCTGCATTCTTACCCTGGAGGGTACAATCTGGAACTAGAAGCGATGACTAAGAAATCTTGTTAAAAGATGGTGAAGTGATCAATAAAACCACCGTTCAACAAAAAATATATTCCTATGTATTGAAATATTGAATTTTAGATTTTTGGACTGTGACTGATTATAAGTGAACAGCCTACAGTTTAGGCAAAGACGATTCTTAAACTGAGTTCCTGACTCAGGTCTCTTTTTATTAAAATTCCTGTTAGACTATTTTTTACTATCTTAGCAGGCTTTAGCAGAATTATTGGCATTTTCATTAATTATCTTATATTTGCATTTCAAACACTCGATTGTTTGGCTCACAGATTTTGCCTGCTAGAGGCCATTAGTGATTGCTATTAAATGAAACTATTTTAGGATTTCACAAGTATGTCTCTCTCTCTCTCTCTCTCTCTCTCTCTCTCTCTGTCTCTGTCTCTCTCTCTATCTCTCTCTCTCTCTGTCGCTGTCTCTCATCAGAGGCTTTCCTAAATGTCTGGTACTACTTGGATGTCTTTGCCCATACAAGGCTGGTTGGAATCGGTGTGCGCAGGCGTGGGGGCTCCTGTAGTATGGACTTCCCTGCATCATAATTGAGTAAGGACCTGGCTGCACCTTTTGGGGGATTTGTCTCCTGATGTGATACAATGAGAAGTACACAACGTACTGTCTGAGGTATCTACTTGACAATAGCTTGAACCTGAACCTGACATTAAAAAACAGCCAACCAAGTATAGATCAGAAGCATTTTAAAAGACACCTGGACAGGACCAAAAAATCTTAAAAGAAAAAGGGCAGGGGAGCTGTTCTTTATTAAAAGAGATTTAAAGATTGGAATAGCCAAATGCGGGGTGTGATCATTCCTTGCATCGTGGGTATTTTAAAAATGCTATTAAAGTGAAAATTTTAAACACTTGGGGAAGTTTGAATATGGAACAAAGTAGATAATCATTGTATGAAGGTTAATTTCTTGTGGTAATGGTATTATAAACATATAAGAAATCATTGAAATATCTAGGAATGGTGTCATAATGTCTATGACTTAATCTGAAATAGTTGAGCAAAAAAATGTATGTTTATGTACACATATACACACACTATACATATATATGGCAGAATAGAGGGAGGGAGGGAAGGAGAAGGGGAGAGAGTAAAAGCAAATGTGCCAGAAAAGTTAACAATTGTGAATCCATGTTGTGTTCATTATACAACTCTTTCAACTTTTCTGTAGATTTGAAAGGTTTTAGAATAAGCAGTTGAGGTGTAGAATTGGCCTAGCATTTTGTTAGGTTGAGTTTTATGGTTTTCCCCGTCAAGGTCAATTCTGAGAGGAAAACTCTAACTTTCTGGTAAAACACATTTGTAAAGGAAATCAAAACATAACTTGCTGTTAAAAATGTAGCCAAGTTAGAGTTTGAGTTTAGAAGACCAGATTTCATTAATTCTAAGAAACATATTTTTTGTGCATTTTATTATTTCTGAAATTGGAGTATGATTTTACAGTATTTGGCATTTTAGCATGGTGTTGTAGTTTAATTAGCAGTATTTCTTTTTGTTTATTTGCATTTAGTGGTACATTGAGTTGCGATGTGTCTTATAGTAGATAATGTTAATAGATTTCGAATATAGTATTGGGAGATCTGATTTCTGTGCCATGACAGAATTTGAGGATGAGAACTTGTATGTTTTGCTCATCTTTTAATGCTGAATCTTGCTGGCAGTGCCTGGTGCACAAAAGGTGCTCAGCCAAATTTTGACTTAATAAATAAGTCAATGCTGTATGTTGACTTCAGATGTGCTATTTAAGTTTTGTAACTTTTTACATAATATAATGAGTGACATTTGGTTATTAATGGTGATTTGATGATTACACTAAATGGACTTAGTCCAATTTTTGTTGTGAGAATTATCACTAAAGCTAAAAGTGTTGGTTAAATTTGATTTCTTAATGTCCACTTGTAATTGAGGGGGTCCTGTTGTTGAATTGAAACCTTTGATAACAATTTTTGAAGTATATTTCAGTAGTTCTGTTCTGGCTTTCTGAAGTTATGGGTCATTCTACATTTTTTTTTCTGAAGAAAAAAATTACAAAAAGATAAATTATTTGATAGTCATTGATAGTGAATATCAGTATCATTAGTTTCAAAGCGATGTATGAAGAAATTAAAAGTATAAAATGGGCATACTTTTACCGTTAAAGTTATTTAGAATAATTCATCTATGCAAGTAGGGAGGTAACTGAAAAATAGAACATTTTAAAAGGACTTCAAAAGCAACATTGATCAATTTAGGTTTTAGGATCTCTCTCTCTGCTCTACAAAGTCTCATAATTTAACAATATGGCTGCTCTCCTAAGAACAGTAACTTTGTAACTTAAGCACATCAATAATCTGTGAATAAATAATCTGGTTTTCTGGATGATGAGGTGGGGGCTCAAGTGGGCCCTAGCATCAGGCTGAGTGAGAATCAAAGGAAGGATGAGAGCATTTTTTTCTAATTGAGAGAAAACAGGGAGGATGGTAGGTGGGTTTCAGATCTCTGATTTTAATGTTTTGATATGTTGTGTATAACATATATCTATTTGTCTCATTTATATATATACATATACATATACATATATATGATGTATTGTGTATATGTATATAGATGTCCTCTATATCTGTAAACATTTTTTCCTGGGAATTATTTAATTTATTATAAAAACATTAATGCTTAATTTCTCAGAGTCAAGCAATGAAGGGCAAAGCAATTATTCAAAATGCTGTGAAACAGTGAAAACATGAGGCCGCTGACTGACTTTATAATTTATTTAACAAAGATTCATTGGGCACCTGCTAAGGGAACCCGTACTGTGCCAGCTGTTGTTGATAGACCCAGTCTTCATCCTAGTCGACCTTGAAGTCTGGTGTAAGATCATACAAGTAATTATGGGTGTTGTTTCTGAAAAGGATTATGACTGGATATAACAGGTGCTCCCACCCTACTCTGGAGAGTAGAGAAAGTCAGCCTCTATAGAAAGCAACTTTTCAGCTGAGACTTCTGAAGAAAGATATAAGGAGTTAAGTCTGTTAAGTGGGGAGCTGGACAGAAAGAAGCTGGAGAATGTGTAGAATGAAAAAAGAGCCAGTGCAAAGTCTTGTGGCAAGGGAAGATGGTGGTGATTCCTGCCACCCGAGGGGTTAGGTGTAGAGACCTGAGCCATAAGCAGAGCCGAGCCCCCAAAAGGACTTATCAGCCCCGAATATTAGACCAGCATTAGGTCTCCTTCAGCAGGGGACTGATGGGATCAAATTGCCATTTAGAACAGTCACATTGGCAATCACTTTGGCTTTGCAGAAATGATCAAGAATGTCAAAGGTTGGTGACTAGCTGGAGATCTGTTAGAAGCTGTTGCAGAAATACAGGCAAGGGGATGTGATGTTTAGACTGAGCCGTGGAAATGGAAACAGAGAGAAGTAGACGGATTAGAGTGATGCGTGCAGATTAATCAGAAGCTTAGATCAATGTGGCTAGTAAACAAGGATGAGACTAGGATTACTCCCGAGCTTCTGACTTGAAGACATGGATGGGTGGCATGATCCTGCAGGAGGACCAGGGTCTTTTTATTTTGGGGGGTGGAGAAGGATAGGAGAAGATGACTTCCATTTTGGATATGCTGAACTTGAGGCATTTGTGAGACCTACCAGTGTGGATGTTCAGAAGGCTGTGAGATGTATGGGTTTGGAGTTCAGACGTGAGATTCATCAACATTAGGGAGTTATTGGCCCAAAAATAGTGTTAGAGAAAGAGAGAGTACAGCTTGCCCCTGGAGAGAACTTTTAGGCTGATAAGAAGAGGAAGGGGCCTATGAAGAAGGATCCAGAAGGTGGGCAAAGAATTTGGGGGTGCTTCAAGACCAGGGGAGTAGGCAGCAGGTTCCGAGGCTGTGAAGAGGTCGAGCAAAGAGAGGACTGAAAAAGCCCCTTGAGATTTCCCTGTGTGAGGGTCATGCGGGATCTTACCATGGAGAGCTGGGGGCTGGGGAGACAATAGATCAAATGACCTGTGGGCAAGTGATGACACAGAGCAAGCATAGGGGACTCGTGTAATTAGACTGTGACCAGGAGACGAGAGCGTGACATTAGTCAGGGAATAGAGTCAAGGAAGGGTTTATTCATATGTTTTGTTTAACATGGAATTCTTGAACGTGCTTAAATGCTGTCATGAGCCTGCAGGGAAGGGGAGATTGAAAATACCGAGAAGGGGGTAAATTGATTAAGATCCTAGAGAAAGCAGGAGGAGCGGCCAGCACAAAACCCTCCTCCATTGTAACAGCAGGACGGAAGGACACTTGGAAGCATAGATAAAGGTAAATAATTCAATGGAAAATTAAAGTGAATACTTACAAAGCAAAACCATTCATGCAGCCGATGGCTCATGTGGTGAGAGCGCAAGCTCTGAACAACAGGGTTGCCGGTTCGATTCCCACCTGGGATGGTGGGCTGCGCCTCCAGCATCTAAAGATTGAAAACGATGGCTGGACTTGGAACTGAGCTGCACCCTCCACAACTAGATTGAAGGACAATGACTTGGAGCTGATGGGCCCTGGAGAAACACACTGTTCCCCAATATTCCCCAATAAAATTTGTATTAAAAACAAAGGACAAAACCGTTCAGTGGTTTCAAAAGTAAATAAAGTTTTGTAGCTTTGAATAGTATTCATGTGAAGCTGAGGACATGGCTGGTGCTCCCAGGGAGCACCCCAACACTCCGAGGAGATGCTTGCAAGGACCTCTGATGGCTGTTGGAGGGCCACTGTGCCCGGGGACACCCCCCGTGCTGGGTGCTGGATATTAGGATTAGAAAGTAGTTGGGAGAGGGAGGGGAGTGCTTAATTAAATGCAGTTAAAATTAAAGGCTATTCTAGTAAGTACCATGGGTGTTTAAGGGAGTCATTGAAGAATTGGATTATTTTTCCTGTGGACTAATCAGTAACCATTATTTTGATGCATGAAAAGACCATCGATAGCCTACCGATAGTAGTTAGCTTGCAACCAAATGTTTCCCAGCGGGAAGCATGGCAGCTATTCCGTTTCCTCTCTTTTGCAAAGGTTGAGTACTAAAGTGACACACCTCGTTTACTAGGGTGCTTGCTGTAGGAAGTGACCTAATTAGAACAAGTGGTAACTACAGGAACTTCTGGTCTTCTGATTACAGGGTCAGTGCCTCCAATTACTTTTCCTTACTTGATTGAAATAGATTGGTTGTGACTTGTTACCAGAGTTAATCAGCGGAAAACAAAAAGTTATATTAGAATGTGGGTTTGCACATATCTCCCTTCCATTTCCCTTTCAAGAAAGTTTTTTTTTGTTATTCTTTTGTAAAAATCTCTTCTGCTTGCCCTTATCGTAGAACATTCCCCTTCACCAAGTAGATTAGACTCGATAAAACTTTTAAGTGCTGCCTTCTAGTTTAGCATCACTGTTCTGGTCACACCAAGTGCGCCAGTGTGTTGTCCTTTCAGAATTCAGTAAATGACTCTTTTCATATGCTAGGCTGCATGTGATATTTCTATTTCCAGTATTCCATTAAAGACCACTTTGTTTTTCTAGGGGCTCTACATTTCTAGAATACACAAAGTGGTTTCCCTTTAGATGTTTTAAAATAACATAAAAATCCTGGAATTCATCACTAGCCCATGTAGTGTTGTTCTATGACTTTTCTCTTTCCTCCTTGAACGTTTTCTTTGTTTCCTGCTGTTCAGTGTTTTATCAATCTGATACCAATTTCCTTCTCAGTTTATGGCTCTCATACACTGGCTGTTAACCTTTGATATGGAACGTTGTCAAGTGTTTTCTGGAATTCCAAGATCACTGCCACTCCTTTTATTAAACTTGTTGCTGTCCTCAGAGGCTTTGCTGCATGTTATGTGAGAATGACTTGTAGTGCCTCGAAGCTTGTTGGCTGTGCCTAATGAAAATGTGCTCAACAAGTTAGCAAATAAGGGCCCTTAGTTTTCAGTGATTACATGGGGATTGAATTGTGTGTCTGCAGTGAAATCCTGGGAAGACGTAGAAGTTAATAACGACAACAAAAAAATTACCATTCAAGAGGGAGCAAACATTGGGTTTTAAGATTCATGAACTACGTCATTTCTTAAGGCCCGTGGACACATGCCAAGATTATTAGATCCTACTAAATATTCTTTGCACATTGCCAACGAGGCCAGTAGAGCAAAAAATTACTGAATAATCTCTGTGTAAACCCTAATATTGCTGTCGTTGTGATATCAAAATCAGAGCAGCTTCCGCTGTTGGTGCCTGACTGTGTCTCAGTCACTGTGCTAAGAACTTTATATACGTGATCTCATTTAATTGCCTCAGCAGATAGGTTTTGAGCACCTACTGTATTCCAGGTGCTGTGGTAAGTACTGGGGACTTTATGCTCCCTACCGTCCAGGAATTTATAGTTTGGTAGGAGGTCCTAGCAAGAAAATCAGAAGTCCCATGTAGAACATAACAGTGTCGGACGCCTTAGGAATAGGGACTGATTTCCTAGCAGCTTCATTTTCCTTCAGCAGATTCTATTTCCATAGAAACACAGTATCACAGTGTGGATAAAACATGATTAAGCTTTAATGTCACCTAGACCCATTGTGGAAAAGGGGTGGTGCAACTGCTGGTAGAAGATTGCTGTAAGAGCTGGCGTGCCATCACTCCAGTGGGCTCTAGTGCCGGCTAACGGGGGGAAGGGGGGCAGCTGTCAAGACAGCTGAGCCCTTTCTTGTCTGGCCAGAGGACAGAGGGTTCACTAGTACAGAGCAGCGGCCCCGACCAGGAGTGGACCCTGTTGCCGTCGGCTGTGTTGGGGAGATGGCCATCATGCCTGTTCTCTGGATGGGAGTCTGGACCCTTGTCCAGATGACAGGCACATTGGGGATTGTCAGAGGACTAGGACTCAAAGGCAAACCTGGCACTCTCGTCTTTTGCAGACACAGAGGCAGTAAACGCCAGATTCCTCTTGCATGGCAGGCATGGTACTGGTGCTGACACTCGAAGTGCTGTGTGTCAAGTTGTACCAACCAGCTTTACAGAGAGAGCTTGAACAGGTTAGGAGTCAGTCTTGTGAGAAAAGAAAGAATCATTATTCAGTGTCTGCCAGGATGGGGCGGAGACGCCAGTGGGGAAAGGATTCTTAGGAGCTCCTTACTTTCCACAGTGCACAGGTGCTATGGAAGGGCCTAGCAGAGCACCCTGGCTGGATTTGAGGGAGTGAGAGAGGGCTTTCCAGAAGAGATGACATCCAACATGTGAATGATAAATTGCAGGGTGGGGAGAAGGGGCAGGACAAGGAGAGACGAAATGACTGTTGAGATAGGCACAGAATTAGAAGGAGTTCCATTTGACAGGAAGGTGTAGAAGAGAAAGAGAGGCTGTTAGGAAACTGTTGCGTTTGCCTTTTCTCTCCATGTTGACATTTGCATTCATGGTGGATAACACTGTGCCACCTTGGTATGAATCAAGGCAGAGTCTCAAATTGTAGTCATTTTGTTCTCCATTGCCACAGAGCAGAGCACCTGCAGTTAAAAAAAAACAAATGCAGTTTCACTTGTTGAAGCAGTAACTTTTTTTTATTAAATTTCAACCCTTGAGAACACACATCTTTTTATTATGCATGATGAAATGGGAAGTGCATATAAAGAACGTCTGGTTTGTCACATACTACCATATGTTAGTCACATAGTTGCTAGTTGGCTGGTTGTGACCACTGGAAGACCGTTATGGGACCACGGTGTAATTGGGTTTTTGGGTTGGTAGGTGGGCCTCTGAGTTGAGATGTCACAGCGTTGTTGTGGCTTGCCACTTCCTGTGAAGCCTGCCCTCAAGTTGCCACCTCTTTCCCCTTGACATCCACAGTCTGGGTTAAATGCTCACTTAGTGCTTAGTGTGTATCTTATAGAGCGTCTTGTATTTTGTGTTTATTTTCAGATGTTTTCAAACCTTGTTAGGGTAGAGAACGTATTTTATTGATGTATGTGTATCTTCAGCTCTAATCATAGATAGTACTTGGCATCTAGTGAGAACTACATATTGGGGGGGGTGGATGGATGGTGGATGTAAATATGATAGGCATTTGACTTATCTCAAAATTTTAGGGAAATTTTATTATAAAAGTATTAAACAAATGTGTTATTTTTGTATTTGTGGTTTCCAGGTGGTAATTTTGCCAGATGGCTGAATTCCAAGTGGGAGGTGGGCTGGGGATACTATTAAAAAGTCCCATTTATTTATTTATTTAATTTATTTATAGATGTAGCTAGGTCACTTCTTTTTCTTTTTTTAAAGGAAAAATCCATGCTATCAAAATTCAGCATTCATAAACACATACATGCTGGCTTTCCCTCAGGAGTGGAAGTATAATTCTGGGGGACATTGAAATAAACCTGAAGTCAAATCACAGACTAGGATCTTCATTTAGTCAGCAACACAGTATTAAGAGGAGCCTGTTAGGTGCTAGGAATAGGTCTGGTGGTTACTGTTGGAGGGGGTAGGGGAGCCAAAAAACAGAACTAGTTGTAGATGCCACTGAAGAGTCAGGCAGTAAAATCACTGGAGGAAAAACAGGATAGAAATACAGTTTTCTTAAGACGTTTAAATATGTGTTCAAACAAACTGGGGGTCTGTATCTGAAGTCCTTAAAACAAACCATTCTCCCACGTTGGTAGGTCCTGAGCATAACCGATTTTTAAAATTCTACCCTACATTTCTTATTTTATTCACACTGAAGTAATTCTCGCTATTTCCCCCTCAGCTTTCTTGCAGTGCCGACTTTCAGTAGCGCATAGACCCTTAGTTTCTGCTCCTTAAGAAACCTTGATCCAGATGCCACTTGTCAGGGATCCCTTCTTCACTTCCCTGGCAGGCTGGGCCCCCGGGTCCCCAGGGGTGAGGCTGTGTGCCTGGAACCCTGACCCACGTAGGTTCAGCTGAGCTCCCATGGGGAGTTGGAAGAAACAATATATAAGGTGAGGAAGGGATGGTGGGTAACAGGCTTCCTGAGGACAAGTGAAGCTCCTTGATGCTGCCTTATTCATCTCCTTTTGGAGGAAGAGGAGTCTGACTTTGAAATGGTCACCCAGGTGGCAAGCTCATGCAGTTACTGTGTGAAGCTGTTGTGGAGAGCGGTAAGATTCACCATGACTCTTAGTTTTATTTCAGTGCCTCCTTGCCTGCAGACATCCTGGAGGCTGGAACAGGACAGGGACGTATGCCCCAATGTCCCGATTCAGCACATACACCGGGGCTGAGCACACACCTGCCTTGCAGGAGAGGGGAGGCACGCGCCATGCCTAAGAAATCAAGCTGAGCCCAATGGCCAGATGAACCAGAGGTGCTGGGGGTGAAAGACAGATCGGAAGGCAGAGTCCAGAGGAACTTCTGGGTACATATGCTGCACGTGCCTTTTCAGGAGCCCTGGCTTGGAAGTGAATGGTGGTGCCTCTGCCCAGACCTGCAGCTTGCCAGTCATTGCCTTTCGTTCTTCTTACTGACCTTAGTCCAGCTTTAGAATTATTCCTAAAACTGGAAAGTGCCCCTACAGGCAGACTGCCTGGTTATAAAGAATGTGAACTCTGGCCTTAGGAGACATCTTTATCACCTCCATCACCTCCTCAGGAAGTAGAGACACAGACTGGATAATGATATCTGTTCTCCTCCAACATGTGTGGAGGAAGTTACAGTTTGTATCATCATGAATTACCTTCATATTTGTTTTGTATCCCACCTTTTGACCCCAGGCAAAAGTTTTGCTTGGTAGAGGCAGAAGGAGATCTAGAAGGGAATGAGCTTGTTGGAGCAGCATACTTTATGGGCATAGAGGGCGCGCTCAGAGATACGTAGGGGAGCAAGGGAGGCTCAGGGCAGGTCCACTGTGTACCGTGGGGCAGTACCCAGAGAGAGAGGGGCAAAGGCCGGATTGCAGAGAATCTAAGTGAAAAAAAGAGAAAAGAGCCTACAAGTTTGGCCGTTTGATGATGAAGGGAAGAATTAATTGTGGTAGAATGGAGGAGGGCAAAAAATGAGTTTGGGAGTGAGGTCAAGAAGCCTGCTGTAGAGACGGGGGTTGAAACAGCAAGAGCAGGGCTCAGTGTGAGCATTACTGATAATGGGTAAGATGATGACAGCAAAAAGCTTAGTTTTATTTAGCTGGTTTGCTCCTGGGGGATATGTGAATTTTCTGAATGACAAATGTGTGCCTCATGCAGTGGTAATTTTTAAGGACTCATTTACAAGGCTTGTCCTAATATCACTATGACACCATTCAGTAAAACGCACAGACTCCAAATTTGGATCATCTACAGGGAAGTATGTTCTTAAATTAATTGGGATGCAGAGACAGAAATTTTTTCTTGCTTTCTCACCTTGGCTCAAGGTCTGGGGAAGCCAGCAGAGATGGGACTCTGCCTCTAGGGGCAGAGGGTTTGGGGGTGAGGCAGTGGGGAAAAGGGCTGGGAACCATTGAGCCCTATGCTATGATTTTCACAGGTGCCACGATGAGTCTGGGACAGGAAATGATGCTGGTTTTTCTCTGAATTCATTTTTGGATGTTAATGGCACTCTCCAGTTGGATTGATTGGGTTTGGGAAATATTGTTCGGGATATCCACAAATGCTAACATACCCATGGTCATTGCTTTTGTAGAATATCCTCATTTTTAGTCTCTTTTCCTCTTCCTAGTCTTTCTGAATGTGTCCAGTGGTATGAATTTTTTCCAAGTGGTTTCTTCTTGGTTTGTTCTCTTGGTAGGAAGAGGATTCAGACCCACATGTCCTAGAGGGAACTGACCTTGGAGTCAGTTGCAAGTATGTATCAGGCACAGCCTTGGAGGGGGCTGGTGGGTACAGCAACCCTGGAGTTTGGAGATAGCTATTCAACTCTTTTTGGTGGAGTCCTTAACATACATTTTGCGTCTGTGAGATATTCATATACTGAGGGGCACAAAAACAGCATTTTGAGGTACCATGTTTGATTAGCAGGAGAGAAGGTTAGTTGGAAGGGAAGTGGTGGAACACTGAAAACGGTAAATGCCAGGTAGAGGGTGTCCTTTCAGATTTGGGCGCCCATCTGTGGTGTATCAGGGACCTGGGTGAGATGTTGGGGGTAGATAGACTATGACAGGTCTTACCCTCAGGGCTCACAGCCTGGGGAGAAGTGACCAAGGAAATAAACAACACGGTGCTGTGTTACCAGCTTTGACAGGTGAGCTCAGGACCGCAGGCGATTGATTGCAGGGGGTTATGCTCTATCTGAACATCACCTTTTCTTCTGATTTTTTCTGTTTTTTAATTTAGAGGCGCTCAGAATTTTAGTAACTGTTTCACTTACACCTATATTTTGAAAATTTTGGAATGATCCATAATTTGAGAAGAGGAAGAATCAGTAATTAACATCTGCTTTTCACTTAGCTTCCAGAAGCCCATCTCATGCCTGAATCACAAAATTATGATTATCCTTGTAACAGTCTCACTTGGTGATATAGATGATGTCCAAACAGAGCTTTATCAGTTTTATTTATTTTAACACTCAACATTTGTTCTCTTTCTTAACCCTCGAAAGTCTATGTACTCAGTAGGAAAGAATTCTGTAGTGATAGACTGTAATGTATCTTGCAGGCTAAACCCTTCTTCGCATGGAGTACAGAGGGGTTTCAGGAGAGGGTGCGTGGGGCTGGATGCCCTCTCATACTATTGCTGTGTAGCAGAACAGCCCACAGAAAGAAACAACTGAAGGGAAATGTTGCTGATTACATTGTTAGTGAATATATTTTGGTGTTCTTTTCACATGATTCACATTTTCGCTTTCCTCAACTAGGTGCGTAGAAGGAAACAATCCTTGTTTTTCTAGATTTGACTCATTTATAGCTTTTAAAAAACAGGAGTTCATGAACCAAGACTAAAAGAATTGATCAGAAACAAAACAACATAAATCAGTTGTTGAAAAATTCATGTTTGCATTAAACTGAAATATTTTAACTGAAATCTGCATTTTGGTAGCAGAACACGAGTTACAGAGCGTTTCATTTTCAAAATTAACTGGGTCTGAAGAATTAGAGTCTTGAAATGTAGCTCAGTTTTGCAAATAAAAACTTTAACTGAACTCACAGTTGTTTAATTACACCTGTCAGCTCTTGTCACTGTCACCATTGCCATGGAATTTAGGTACCTAAGGTTTGTGAGTATCTGTCAGTAGCTGAAAACATACATAGGGTGATTGCAAAGTAATGACACTGCAGTGGCTTATAGAAATGCAGTTTTATTTAATAGTCACACTTCACATTGCGGAATATATGTCACATTTGTGCTATTGTAATTTTTTTTTTTTTTAATATGGGAAATACATGTCAACACTACTGGAGAACTTGCTTAATCTGGTTCATATCTTGCAAAGCAGTCAACTCTGAGCTTTCAGGGAACCATTTAATTTTCCTTCATTGTTTAATCAGCATTATGGAAAAATAAAAACAAAAAATGTATGCAGTTGCTGATGCATTTGCTTTTTATGTACCCATGAAATAATTCATCTTTTATTTTGTTTGGGTTTCTTGTATGTGTGTGGGCTCTTGACTGGGGTAGGGTGGAGGCTGTTGATGGCCTTGGAATCACACTCTCAGTTGGGCTTATTTGGTTTTAGTGTTACTTGTTAAGTTCCTTTCTGTTTTGTTTTCTGCCTTCTAAGCCAATTTGGAGTTACCCTATGTTCAATCTTGTTCTCTAGATTCACTTCCAAGTTTTATAACACTACATTAAGCTAAGTTATGCAGCAGAGTGTGAGCTGGTAGTGTTGGATCTTCAGGTAAGACTGTTATTTTGTAAAAGACACATCGTCATACCCAACAAGACATAGGCTGTTTTCTGCTGCAAACATACTTGCTCCTAAAGGCAGAGATATTTCACATAATTGGTATCAATTTTCTCAAATGTATAATTCTCTGTCTTATTTGTAGTGTCTTGAGTTTTCATACATTTGATGATAGTTTCTCAGTGAACACAGCTAGGCAGTAGTTATAAGGCAATTGTAACGGCATTCATTTTAATCTAATTCAGAGGGAAGAAAGGAATAACTCTCCAGGCAGCAGACCAGTTCAGAGCTCCCTTGCTTTTAAGATTCATGGCATCAGGCCTCAGTTTTCTGGCTCCTCTGAAAAAGCTAATTCAGTTTCTTAAGGCATTTACTTACCCAGCAGACAGTTGGCTCTTGGCTATGAGCTGTTGACAGTTCTTCTCCTGAGGCTGATTAGCATGCAGTGTTACAATGTCCCTAAGAATAATTGTACTCACCTATATAATAATTGAAGAATTTAATCATTTCCAAACATATCCTAAGTTACCCAGTTCTTTGTCAGCATCTCAATTCGGTTCTGGAAGTTGTTTGTTTGTTTAAGCATTTGCTGTACGAGGAATAGTGTATTAAATACATTAAGGGAAGTGTTTCCAAATAGATTGTTGTTTCTAATCATAGAATTCCTTAGATTCTTTTGCTGCTTCATAGTTTTACACACATCTCATTGGACAATAATAACTGTCCTGTGAGACGGAACTATTAGCAATGTGTCTCCCCTTACCACAGATGAGGAAACACAGGCCTTGGCACAGTGATGGGTTTGCCCAGGTCCGCACAGCTTTAAGTATTGCAGCAGGGCTGCACCCAGCTAGTCCTCTGCTCCCGTGAACTTGACGGGTGCGCAGGTGAGCGTAGTATTGTGAGGAGGACTTCCCTGGCTTTGATGGGGCCCCTGAGGGTAGGGGGGAGAGGTGCCAGATCCTGCCTGGCCAGGCCTCCACCGCAGCCACCTTGTGATTGACAGCTGAGGCGGGGTCGTTCTCAACACACCCTCACTGCACCAGATGCCTTTCATGTGCGTCATTTTTGACATTTGTATTGAAGAAAACACTTGATACCCTGTGATTCTGCTCCACACTGAAAGCTAGACACATTTTTCATTACAGGAAGAACAAAACACAAAAACACATGTGCTAGAAAAAGGCAATTTATTTATTTGATCACTGTCTAACCTCTGAGGTTGTAACATCTCGGTTGGCATCTCTCTGTTCTCTTTGGTTGAGGCTGTTTTGGTCTGTGTGGCTGTATTTCTCCGTGGTAGCTCTGCGTCTCCCTTCAGCCTCTCCTTTACCGGTGGTGGTCGTCGCCACCTCGTGTAGCCTTTAGCCACCACTTATTTGTGTACTCAAGCTCTCGCTCACCCAGCTAACAAAGAACTCCTATTTATTTAGGGTCATTTGCCAGGTAAGCACATCAATAATAAGCGCGCTTCACCGTGTCGCATAATTTCTCCCGGCCACCCTATCAGTCGGTATTCTACCTATCTCTGTCTCATAGATAAAAAAAGTAAGCGTAGTGAAGAAACTGCCCAATATTACACAGCTGAGAAGTGGCAGAGCTGAGTTGGAGCTCTGTGTCGTCTGACTCCGTAGCCCAGCGGTCTCATAAATGAGTCTACTGCTTCTGTCCCTGCCTTTGGCCCTTTCAGGACCCGTGCTCTCTCCTTATTTTCTGGGACATGTCCTTTCAGAGAATGCTATCTCATGTTTTTCTTTTTTTAACAGCTAACTGCTTTTGCACTTAGAGATTTCTTCTTTTTTTCCTGTTCTGATGTTCACTCAAGCAGAATTAGTCCAATGTTTAAAATATAAGCCAAGAATTTTATTTTCTTTTTTCTTTATACCTTTATGGTGTAGAGCAGAGAAGTTATTCCAGGTGGATCTGGCAGTAATAAAAATGATTGGTGGTGTAACCAACGTTGCTACTCCTTCAACTGTTGCCAATTTGGACATTTTCGAGGACTGTGTAGAAACCTTCTGTTGTATAGAAGTTAATGTGTTGTGCCAAATTTTGAGGCTAATTTATTGCTGCCTACCTTTCTACCTCCCAGAAGTTTTCCTTTATTTTTCCCAAGAGATGGAAATGTTATTTTGCTTTGTGTTTATGGGTAATACGTTTAGAAAATCAGATCTAAGACTGTGTGTGTGTGTGTGAGAGCGAGAGAGAGAGAGAGAGAGAGAGAGACAGAGACAGAGACAGAGAGAGACAGAGAGACAGGAAAAGAAGGAGTTGGAGGAAACGGAGGAACAGGAAAATAAAAAGAGGAGAGAAGGAGGAAAAACAACAGGAATAAGAGGAGGGGGGAAAGGAAGAAGAGAGGGAGAGAGAAGGCGAGTATTTGATTTGCCTAGAAGATTATAGACTAAGCTACACAAAGCTGTTGGTCTGAAACTAGTGCATCTGAAGCATGCACTGTGGTTCACAGACCCAGGAAATTTTGTCAAAATTATATGTGATGAGAGCTTAGTTCTCAAAGATGATAAAAATGAACAGGTCGTCATGTGATGCTATGTGCATATTAAAGCAGCAGACACCATTCTTGAGCTGCTCTGGTCTGGACTTTATAAGATGACTGGTCCTTACACTTTCTTGGGCATGACTACGTTGATTTCTCTCCTTCTTTCCCTTCACCTTTTCTAATAGTAAACAGATTCCTAAGAAGTGAAAGTATCTTCAGATACAAGCCATTTTGGGTATCCATATCTCTTAATTCTTTGGAGATTTTTAATTTTACATTAATATTGACTTGCAGAAAGTTAAAAAGTGCTTTCAATTCTTAACATTCCAGTTGTTTTTAATGTTCAGGTCCTTATGCTTTTATCATCCTTCCCTCTCCCAGTAACTACAGGATGATTTGTTTTCCCTCTTAGGACTCAGCTATCCCGTCATATCTCACCTTCTTCAGCAACCCCTCCATCAATCTTGAACAGGCTGGAACAGCCAGGATGGTAAGGAAGTCAACTCAAGGTCTCTCAGCTGCCAGATGCTCATTAGAGGCTCCTTCACCCTCCTCCCAGGACTCATTTGTTGTTTATAGGCGATTTTTGACTGATCAATTATTCAATTTCCATTTCTGTAACCAATTTAAAAGCAGAAAAATAGATGGGGGAAATCATACTTATGTTAGTCAACTGAAGAGTAACACGACATACATTCATTTTATTCATTTCGATTGATTTATTTCCACATGTTTCTACCATGCCCTATTCTGCAACGCCTTTGAGGTCATGGACATCCATACAGGGAGAGTCCCTTGTTGTGTCTTGAATGGGTACGGGCTCCTTTAAGCAGCTCTGGATCAAAAAAATCTCATGGCAAGAACAGATCACTTAAGTGTTCTGCTGACACTTACTTGTCATGGGAGACCTATCACAAGCCGTCCAGATAAACAGTAAGCTAACAGTACACCCTGAGAACTTTCCTTTCCCCCCAAACATGTTTCTTATCTGCTGGCTGCAGACATTGAGCTGCAGCTTGTTCCTTGCTTCTGGTCTCTTCCTAAGGGGCTGACCAGGAAGCACCCAGAGATGTGTCCCAGGTGCTGACCCCCGTGACAGCATGGTCCCCAGTACCAGGCCGACTGCACTACGGGATAATGGTCGCACTCTCTGCAGCTTTAAAATCATGTTAATTTCATTTGTGCAGAGGAGCAAGGGCAGGGCTGTGTTTCCCTGTTGGACACACAGATGACAGTCTGACTAGAAGCTGATATTTGGGGAAAATAACTGAAAACAAAATGATAGTTTTGAAGCAACAGCTATAAGACACAGCATGTAGCTACAGTTTTCTTCTGAAAAACATCAACATTTTCACCCCAGAAAAACACCCAGAAAACAGGCAGTCCCCTACGTTTTGGAATTTATATAACAGTTTATATAAAAGGACAATACTGGATACAGGGATTCCTGTACTGATTGTCTATTTTGCCAAAACCACAAGATGAAAAAATCAGTATCTTCGCTCTTTTGGCTTGAAATTTTTTTAAAAGTATGATGTTGCAAAGGGAGGAGGAGGGAGGGAGAAATCTGCCCTGACTGAAGAGGACTGCGTGGGAGCACAGCTTTAAAATCCAGGTCTGTACATAATAATTGGTAGATAGCCCTCACCAGGGTGGGAGGAGCTGAAGGAGGTGTCCAGGCAAATGGGGCCTCGTAAGGAAGAAGCATCACCCAGTGGTTCCAGCCTTGGTGACTAAAACCCAAAGTCCTGTAAGGCTTTCTGGAAGATGTATACAGCCGCATAGTTCAAGTTATACAGACATTCTGTTTGTTCAGAGTTTTCAGAAACACGTGATCTTGTTCTTGTAACAGTGATGTGAAGGAGAAGAGGCGCATACAATCTAGGTTATAAATATGACGACAGTTAGGCCCTCTGTGATTCTGTGGCATGAACCACAGAAACAGAACCGAAACAGAGCCACCCTCACACCTGGCCGTGCTTTCTAGGAAGCTGAAGTTGCATTTCATTGGCTACACCTGAGGCTTCTATCCCAACAAAAAACAAATTCCATGTCGAACACTTAATTTAGGCAACTGAGAAAGAGAGGCAAGGCCACCTAAGGAGAATCTGGGCCCAGGAGGATCGCTCAGCCCGAGACATGAAAAGGAGCAGCTCAGGCCACCAGGTTCAGGAGTGATGGAGCAGGTTACGGGGAGGTGACCAGAGGAGGTCACGGAGCTCCTGAGGTGGGTACCAGTCTCAGCTTGCCCAGGACCTGTGGTGTTGGTGACAGAGCCTAAGCGTTTGCCTGCTAGCTGTTGAAGCAAAAATCTGGAAATGGACACACATTTTTTTCAATGCCCCCGTCTCCACCTACCCACATGCTCAGTAATATTCCTGCTCAGGAATAATCATTTCTTTTTGATGAAACAAGTTATAGAAGACTTCTGTTTGTCAGATCCCAAGTTGGGATTGAGTGTCTTCTGCCAAATGTCTTTAGGTGCTAAGATAACAGGACCTTTAACTAGAAGGATGAGTCTGAAACACAAACCCATGGGTACCAGAGACTATTTTTAAGAGTTCTCCTTCAGTGGCATTTGTGTAGATGAGCAAAGGAAAATGATACCAAAGGATGCTTTCAGCTCTCTGAAACCATCAGTGGATGGATGAGTGATTCAATATAGATGAGTTTTATAAATAGTTGATGATAGAAGCACTCAGATTTTATCAGTCTTTTGGGTGGTTATGTCCTCCCTTGGGATCAGTCTTTCTTTCCCTTTTTTTATTTTTTTAAAGAAAGAGGAGTAACAGCATTCAGCTAATAGAATTGTAAGAGCTTAATGTACATATCCTGATAATGTATGGCAACCATGGAGGAACTCAGTGCAGGTTTGCTCCCAGCCTCATCCCTCCCACAAAGGACATGGAACAAGAAATCATTGACTTGAATAACAGTCATTTTGTATTAGGGTGCATTTCCTTTATGCATAATGGCCCTAGGCTGTTATTCTTTTTTAGTCTTGAACTGCTTTTGAATTTTTCTGCCTCCTTTAACTTTTTAAAAAAGTTAATGGAGCTTCTGCTATATCATGCTCGAAGCTTTCTATCGATGTCACCTCATTTAATTTTCATAGCAAGGGGTTCTTTTCATTGCTGTGGCTTTAATTAAATACATGTTGCAGCTGCGATTGATTATTTTCTCCAAATCCCAGCAGTTGCTGCTGGATCTGGATCAGAATTTGTCCTCTTCATTCACCTAAGGTAGATTTCCCTCACATCACTGTTAAAAGTATTTGCGTCGTTAGATACAGCCAGCATTGAATGACACTTTAAAAAGTATGAGTAATAACATCTAATATTTAGTTGGTGCTTACATGTGACTATGAGCCAGGAATTACCCAAGACCCTTTATTTATTCATTTATTTCAGTTAAAAACAGCTATTTGACTTAAAGAGGAACTCTTTGTCCACGGGAAAAGACATACTAATCTAATATCATGCCTTAAAATATTTTTATCAAAGGTAATTGAAAAAGAATTGTTTTGATGGAAGAACCATCTTTTTTAGTTCACAGTGATGGCTAAGGGGACGGGCAGAGCTGGCCCTAGTCCATAAGGATAAGCAAATGGCGCATTCTCTGGGCAGTTGCTGCCCCTGGAGCAGAAGGCTTGGGGAATGGATGGTGTTTTGTGCACAGTAGGAGAAGGCCTCCTTTCTCTGGTGGACACAGCCCATCATCAGGGTGTTTGGCTCAGGGCGCTAAGTGCAGGCTGGCTTTCAGCCCCTTCTGCTCCCTTGTGCATTTTATAGGCTCTCCTGATTCTACACGGCAGCCCAGGTGTGTGGGTGAGAGGGGTTAGGGAGATAGAGGAGGCAGCAAAGATGTTGATGGTGAAAGGGCAGAGAATGAATGAATATAGGAGAGGAGAACAGGTACAGGGCAAAATGATAGCTTGGGAACCAGTAAATAATCAAAGGATTATTTCAGAATGGGGAATGTGGGGAGATGGCTGCCGCCCACCGTGGCTTAAGGCTGGTAAGACAGCTCGGTCCTTAAAGTGACCTTCGCTGCTCATGGCTCCATTCATCTCTAGAGCCTACCCAGGAAAGTCACGCTGCTCTTAGCCACTCTGCCACCCAACTGCAGAGATTAAACACAGTTTATTCTTAGGGGGCAGAGTTTATTAGGCTTCCAAGGCTTTCAGGGCAAACGAATTACAAGCACTGGAGGAATGATGTGAAATGCAGTCGGAGCTTTGACATTCTGCCCCTTGCATCTCCAGAACAAGCTGATCCCCTGCCACTGAGTTTTCTTCAGCCCGGAGATGGGGAGAGCTGGCCCTAGGTCTCCGAAGAGCAGCCTGGTCTCTACTCCCACATTATCCTGTTCCCCTGTGGATTGCAGATGTGCAAAGAAAGGGCAAAATTGTGGGTTGGATGTAGTCCTAATAATAGGAATACAAATTATGGAAGCGATGTGGATGGGATGTGGAGAAAGGAAAATCTAGTGGTAAAAGAGCATTTTTAAGTTGGATACACATCTTGATTATTTCCCTTCCTTTCATACTAGACAATATTTGATTATTTATTAACTTCATTGAGGGCCAGATGCAGATTTCAGTACCACATGTAGTAACTTTCTAAAGCTGTAGAAGAGGGAAAGAAATCACAGTAGGATTTTTATTCTTTTCTTTTTTCATGTTTGGAAATCATTTATTCTGATTTCACAAGAATTGAATGCTGTTTGCTAGTATTCCAGGAGATTAATTTGCCGGTTTCTATCATATAATAACTGTTCTGCTCCACTCACCCCTCATTTTGGCAAATGTAAATGTACAAGGATGGTGAGATCAATGTAGTTTAGTGTATTTCTGAGAAAAGAACGACTTCATAGCCTGTGAAATAATGGGACAATATAAATTGGTCTTATGTGGGAATCTGGATGAACATGGCTTTTAAAGGGAGAAAAGAAAGGGGATTGAGGAATATACATATGCACTTTAAAAGTTCTGACCTAGAACTCAAGACAGGTTCAGACGTATCCAGAATAATACGTGGATGGTTTAGACACTGCTTTGAATGGGCTGGTTTCATGCAAAGGGCTCCCTGCTTAGAATACTTGCTTCAGTAAGGTGATTTAATGTTGCTTTCAAATGTCGAGACCTGTGATTTAGACTCAGGGAAGAGCAATTCTCTGCTCTGGCATTCATTTACTTCATCTGTCCCAAATTTCGTATTCCACAAGAGGTAACTGTGACTTCGTATGCTTTGCACGTTTTCGTTAATTTGGAGTCTCCTAACTTTGAAAGTCCACCGCTATCTTGCCCTCTAGTGGCTTTTTAAAGACTCATGAATAGTTCACTCTGAAATTTAGCTGGTAAAATTGTTGCTCTGAGAAAAGAGTCATCTGTTCAAAGTTCAGTAGGTGTAGAATTCCTACAAACATAATGTACTTGACTTTATATCTTTCTCTGCTTTTAGAAACTGAGCTCCCAGACAAGTTCCACCAACTATAGTTTGTCAGAAATTTTTCATTGTTAACCTACAAAAGCAACTCAATTTAAGTAGTATATTTTATGAGTAATAGTTTAATTTCTATACATATAAATGGAATGAGAAGGTTTTGCTATATTTGTGCAGGACTCTTTGTATTATTGTCTTTAAAGAGGTAATCTTTCTTTCATTAGACTTAGGAGACTCATGAAAATGTCAGTATGTGTGATTGAATCGAAAGGTGAAGACCTGGCCCCACGGCCACCCGCCCCTCCGTCCGCTTTAGCTCCTTCGCTGGGTCCCTCGCTCTCTGGGCCTAATCCTGTCCCAGCAGCAGCCACGCTGCCGATTTGCCTGTTGGTTTCTCCCTTGGTGCTCTGCCTAATTTGAAGGTCTGGGTTTGTGCAAATACCGGTGTATCTTCACTGTACGTGTCCCCAGAGCCTGCTTTAATGTGAGGTGCTTAATATGCGACATACACGTGTAATCAGTGATTGGTAAAGATGACCAACAGAATGGAGATCTGACCCTGGGAAATGGGGAAAGGATAAGGCGCGTCCAAGAATTTGGAGTCGCAGCTGTATGAACTTGGGGACTCTGGAGATCCAGGCTGAGTTGGGCATCAGGCCGCTGTTAGGGAAACAGTTTTGAAGCAAGGCAAAGAGGCTGGCTTCTCCAGAAATCTGGGTATCTGAGAGCTGAAACTGGGTACAGAGTGTAGAAGGAGGTCAAGTCGTAAGAAGTGACAGTCACCTCAAGGCTTTAAGGGCGAGAAGAGGAACCAACAAGTAGGAAGAGACCCCGGATGAGTTTTGTGATGCCCTGGCCCCTCCTGGAACTCCCTGAGTGATGTGAGATGGGGCCCATCATTGACCTGAACTGAACATACTTTCGAGTGAGGTCCTGTGCTAGTTGTGTGACATGCAGAGGAGTGGGCTGTCCTGCAGCGGACATGGCAGAAAAGCCACAGTGAAGGGGAAGGAAAGGTGTTGTGGTCACAACTGCAGTGGTAGTACCTTCTCAGGGGAGGTTTTGCCTGCTTTGGTTCTCCGCTCTTTTTTGTTTTTTTTTCCTGTTTTTTTTGTTTTGGTTTGTTTTTTTGTCCTAGAGGAGGCAGAAGCTTCCAAAGAGAAGCCTGGGAGAAAACGTATCCAGAGAAGCCTTCTGAGTTGAGGCAGCCCCCAAACCCACTGGACACAGCTGCCCTTCCATAGTCCTCCAGTTCCTCAGGGTGGGGCAGGGGCTCCTCGTTCTGTTTGTCCCCATTCAGGTGTTTAGGATCCACATATCATGTGGGATGAGGCACAGAGAGGTTATGAAGCTTGCCCAAGGTCATTCAGGTAATATATTATGAAGCCAGAACTCAGTCTGTGTTCAGGATCTGTGCTGTAACACTAGTCTACACTCTCTTTGCCAGTGTGAAAATCCATTGCCCTAGTTGGGGTTGCCAGGGGAAGACTCAGGTTAAAAAATCTGCCTCTGGCTGCAAAAGGAAGCAGGTCAGTGAGCCAAAATTAACACCAAACTCCAGTCTCCCAAAATAAAACTATCCTATCTTTACTGAAAGATAATATGACTATTTACTTTTTATCCCCCAGCAGTTGATAATTTCCTGCATTCACTGAATGAAATATTAATGGGTCCTTACAAGTGTTTATTCTGACCTTCTCTCTCCTTCTCGAATAGAATCCTTTGTGTATCATCAGTGTATCAGTTGATGATCTTTGTGATGGCTATAAAACAGGTCGAAATTCCAGGGGCAGTTGCTGTGTTGTGGTTAGGATTCTTTTTGATGCCAGAAGAAGCTCACTAGAGCTGGGACAGGTGGGGTTGGCACAGGACAAGGAGTTATAAAGTGATCACAGGTCTTGGGAGAATTCTTCTTTCTGTGCTAAGGAGTCGCAGGTCTGAGTGTCACTTAGAGCCAGGCCTTGAGCCAGGGCCCAGCTCGTTGATTAGCTGCCCTAGACTCAGGCTGCCGGCCTGCTGTGGTCATCCGTGCGCAGGGCCTGGCCACGCAGGGCCTGGCCACGCAGGCGGTCGTGGTAGAAGCCGTACTTGCTCATGGAACATCATATTCATGGCAGATCTAAATCTTGCAGTTTTATGAAAGAATGGAAGATGGATGTTTTCATTTCCTATGGCATTTTTAATACATAAGCATCTCCTCTGCAGAAGCAGCTGTCTGCCCCGTTTTCTTGTTGGCTCATGCCAAGCCTGCTTTTAAGCCAGGGAGAAGACAGGGAGGGGAGGGGCATCTCTGCATACTTTCAGGAGCAAAGGTAGATGTATCCTGTTCTGGATGGTGGGGTTGGCTCTCCAACTGTGTGTTGTTTGTTTCATTAGCTTTACGATTGCAAGGAATCAAATTCAGGAAGTACTTTATAATTCTTAGGCCTTGGAATTTGCTTTTGCTTCTCTTTTGGTGCTAATGGGATTCTACTCCCTCACACCTCTTTTTCTGCCTCATTCCATATATTTAGTGAGATATTGGGAGAGGATGCATTAGGAGCTGTAGCTGGATAACCTTTTAAACTTGACTGAATATTTTGAAAGGTTTGAAGCTCCCATGTATAGGGCATCAAACAGATAGTCTGACACACCTACTTTGATTCATCCCTCTGATTCATCGCCATCACCTCTGAGGAGTAGTGTTAGTGTCTGGGCCATAACACATCTGTCTAGAGAAGGAAACAGATGAGGCAGTCCCAGGCTCCTGAACTCCTAGCGGCATCAGCTGTCTCCCATGATGTCATTGAAACCAGTGCCACAAGAGGGAAGCTGTCCTTGCCTGATTTGTCCGACACATGTTATATAAGCCTCGTTAGAATAATAGGTACAAACTTCCAGTTATAAAATCAATTAAGTCAAGGGATGTAATGTACAGCATAGGGAATGTAGTCAGTAGTTTGGTAATAACTACAGACGACTACTAGATTTATTGCAGTGATAACTTCGTAAGTTGCATAAGTGTTGAATAACTGTGTTGTACACCCGAAACTCATATAATATTGTGTGTCAACTATACTTCAATTTAAAAAGAATGAAAAATAAATAAATGCCCATTATCACTAACATATGAAACTAAAGAAAGAGCATTGGATAATGAGAGTCGAAGAAAAATAATACAGATACTTGTTAATCATTTTAAACCTTAATTAACCTCTCCATTTTGTAGTGAAATTTCCCAGTGTTTAATTTTGCTTTAGTCCCACATTCAGTCAGCTGAAGACTCTCTGACGTGGCGTCCAGAGCAACAGGACCATTTCCCACCTTTTCCTCAATTGCTTTTTGCAGTGAAAGTGACACATGGGACTGGAGTAGAGCATTACAATTTCTAAGTGGCAGCACCTGCTGCAGAATTCATGTGTCATTTTAACAAATTTGTGTTTATTGTGATTGTTTTTAATCAACTCTTTTGTGAGCTTGATAGAATTAAATTTTTAGAGTTTGTCAATGTGACCACTTTTGGCTGTGCTGGTGTGTTTCAGAATAAGCCTACTTGACATTGATTTAAAACACACGTACATACGTGACTTAAAACATGTACATACTCGTTTATGTATAAGTACTTACCTCACATTGTTCTAGCGACAGCTCTTTGTACAGAGATAAGCTGTGTCTGGTCAATACCAGGAGGAGACTTATTCTTAGGTTTTCATTATGGATTAACTTTTACAGCAGCTCTAATAGTACGTTGCTTTTGAGGAATGAATGAGATGTCAGCATAGCCAGGGGCCTAGCCAGCTTTGGGTATTGTGTGTGTGATGCATGCTTGTGCTTGCCTGTCATCCCAGTTCTGTTTTTGATAAAGGCAGTAGCTACAGCTTTTATCGTTCTGATTCTACTCTGTTTTTGCTTACTCATAGTACCTTGCTTTTGTGTGTGTGTGGTTTTTTTTGTTTTTTTTGTTTTTTTGTTTTTTTTTAGTTCTTACTATGAGTTCATACTTCATAGACTTTAATCTGGGGAAACTCACTGAAGGCCAAAGTTAAGGGTGGGTTCCCCTGACGAGAAATTAGCTGTGTGCTTCTCCCAGGTGCCTGGAGGCTCTCCTGACCCCTGGAACCACTGGAAACTCAACTCTCCACTTGAGGTTTTTTGGACCTCAAGTCATTTCTGGCCACCAACTTGTATAAGGGCTGACTTGTGATTATGACTTCTTGGAGGTTCAGGGATCTCCCCACTTCACTTAGCACCAAGATTGAGACAGGCAGTTGTGTTTGTAGTCCTAAGTTGTCGTTGTAATTCTAATTTTCCCAAACACTGGGTATGTGGTCCTTTGGTATGCCCAGTTAGAGTCCACTTTGGGCAGGCCCTGGGGATTTTCCCCCCCTGCCTCTAGCACCACTATAAGACTATGAAAACACAAGCTGCAGTCCAGCTGGTCTGGCAAATGCCCCCAAGGCAGAAACCACTTTTGGTCTCCTGCTTATCTTTTAGGATTCCTGCCCACTTAATATTCGGTTTTCTAATATTCCTTACTAACCAGCCAGGTCTTATCTAGCTGTCTGTTTTAAACATTATATCCAACCTTTTTAATTTTCAATGTGAAGATCAGTCAGAGTACCTACTTGGACAAATCCCCCCAAGTGGAAGTCCTTGGTTAATCTTAAGATACCTTCGAGCCTGTCTTTATTTTGGCCGTGTACGTCCCACTGCAGGGCTGACAGTCCCTTTCACAGAATTCATGTCTGTGAGGCATCCAGACCCCACTCTAATCAGTGTTCACTACTTGTTCAGAATCCAATTCTAGTCAGGCACCTCTGATTTTTAGACCCCTTTTTCTACACGAAACTAAATTCTAGTTCCCTTTAATTTCTCTCAATTGTTTAATATTCTGCTCCTTGAAGCAGCACAAGATAAATGTCTCTCTTCTCTGTGGCAGCTCTTCAGGGGTTTCCTTCCACTCCCATCTCCCACCCCACTACGCCTTTTGGATCAAGGACCCTCAGTGTTTCTATCACTTCTTGGCAATGTAATGTAAGATCTCAGTCCCCAAACATCAGAATCACTGATGATTTCCTTCTTTTTGGAATCTAGTTTGTCAGCTCATCAAGCATCGCATAGTCAGAACTGTATCAAATATTCCGCATGTGGCTGGACCATGTTAGACCATAGGCACTGCCCAGTGCTTCTTTCTGTGCCCTCTGCAGCTTTCTGTAAGTAGCTCTGTCACAGGGTTCATTACAATTCACTGAGCCAATAATCGCTTCTTCCCTCTGCACTCCCTCTTCCTCCTACCCTCCAACCCTGATCTTTTTCATGTGAACTGGCATAACCCAGATCTTATTTATTCTGAAATTATGGACAATAAGCATTTTAAAAGGTAAAAGATGTACTGTTATCTGATTCCTTTTGGAAGGGGCACTTAAGCCCCTGACACGATTCTGTTTATCTTTGCTAAAGAATAATTTATTTGAATAGAAAATAATCTAGAATCTCAAAAACTCCTACTAAGCTGTTGGTTTAAGAACCTAGCACTTTGACTTGATATTTTGACTTGCTATTTTACCAAGCAATTTTGTGTGCAGAAGTTGATAGTTATTCAGTTATAATTAATAATAACTAAATCTAGTGAATTAGTATGCCTCTTGCAGTTCCAGGGACTCTTAAGATATTTTGCAGAGGAGTTTCATTTACTATCTTTAATTTAAGGGAAAAGATTAAAGTTCTTAAAAATCTCATTTTAGCCAACATTTGATGTCAATTGCTATTTTATATTGACTGCATTAATTAGATTTCCTGCTGATTGCAGTCATCTAGTGCATACTATATCAAAAAAATCTATTAGTTATAATTTAGATTCTTGTCATAAATATTTTTAGAAGGCTCTTCCAGCAGTGCTAGTAGCAGTTAAAGGTGTTTAATGTTCTTAATCCACCTCTACAGCTATTTTGCTCTTCTCAAAATAAGACCTCAGTCCCTCTTTTTTCCTGTTATGATTTTGTGACTTTTGATTATGGGGCTCAATGATTTTGGATAGACTTATTGTAATTACATTTAAGACAATATGAGTTCTAAATTTCAGACAATGAATTTGATGTCTATTTAATCAGTTACTACAATGCTGCATGAAACTGTCCAGCGACAAAAAGCATGTGGCCAGAAGCCAGCTGAGTGGCAGTTGTACAGTGTCTGCGAACCTATTTGACAAAGATGTTAACCAGGAGGATTTGTGGGTTAAAGATTTTAGGGTTTATATGAAAGGATTTTTTCAGTGAACTAGAAAAAAAATATCCTTGCCTGAAGAGAAAAGAGGTTAAAAAAGTAACAAGTGAGGAAGGTAGCTGAAAACTTCCTTGAAGCGGTTAAAGCAACTCAAGCAGTAAATTAAACAGGCTTTATTGTCAATGGTGAAAAATGTTTTTTCATTGATTTTGATTGGAAACATGAATGAACTCGAAATCTTATCACATATTTTTTGGAGAGGACCACTTTGTGCTAACATTGGTTAGTGACCTAGAGGTTTTATTTTAAAGTATAAATTCATCTTAATAAGAGGGCTAAAATAATGGAAAACATTAGTTATTAAACCATAAATGATATTTATTGCCTCCCTTGGTCTGTGTAGTTTCAAAGCTGCAAAATAGCTGCCTTAAATCAGTTTTCATTGTGGGGAGGAATAAAAGTGGCTCAAGGGCAGGCCCATGTTCTCTTTTGGGAATGTGTGCTGAAAGCAGGAGAGCGGTGCATTACTGAAAATGGGGAATCAAGTAAACACCCATGTGCTGAACAGTGAGATCGTCCACTTGGCTCCTGGAACACTGGAACCCTGACCAATAACATCAGCCAAGAGATTTAAGGATTCTTCTTTGGGGAAACTGACTGGACCTAGAGAAAAAGACCTTACACATATCAGTGTTTTGGAATTCTGTCCCCTTCGGTGAAATAAATGGGACTCTTGATTACTCATCACTAGGCCTGCAGGAAAGAAAGAACTAAAAACTTAATATTTGGTAACCAAAGGTTAAAGCAGCTTTCAATGATAGAAAGATAAAGCTGACAGAAATCTCCCAGAGGTAGCACAATGAGGGAGGAAAAAAAGAAAAGGATATTTGGGAATCAGTTCAAGAATCCAACACTGAACTAATGTGAGTTCCAGAAAAAGTAGTGGGAGAAAGTTACAAAGAACTAATTCAGGAGAACGCCTGTGCCTCCAGATTCAGAGAGCCCTGCGAGCACAGGCTTGCCTTGTTCTGTCATACTACCTAGATTTATTGAGCACCTACTCTGTGACAGGCACTGCTCAATGCACTAGAGGCACGCAGTAGGGGGAGGCAGATGAAAATCTGTGCCCTCGTGGATTTTACATTCTGCTGGAATTACATTAAAAATTTAAAAATGACTCACAGCAAGGTATTTTATTATGAAATTACAGAATACCAGAGATAAAGGGAAGAATTAAAAATTTCCAGAGAGGAGAAAATCAGGTTACATTTAAAAGATCAGGACTAAAGTAGCATCAAACTTTTCAGTAATAAAGTGATATGCTACTTCTGAAGGGAAATGAGTTCCAGCCTGGTAGTTCTGTACCCAGCCAGACCATTAAGTGTGAGGGTAAAACTAAGCCATTGTTAGATATGCAAGGACTACAAAATTTACCTGCTGGGGATGTGCTCCACAAAAATGAAGGAGTAAAATGAAGAAAGAGGAAAACATTAGGATTCAGAACACAGTAAGTCCAGCACAAGAAGAAAGCAGAGGGAATTGCCAGGAAGGTGGGAGGGCGCACAGCTGTGTCCTGGTCCTAGAGGCCAGCCTACCCAGGAGGTAGAGGCTTCTGGGAGGAATGGCTGTCTGTATGTGAACGGTGTGGACGTCAGGAGGAATTACTGATAGATTACGTGGTGCGTTTCTGTAGAGAGGAGTTTTATCGTCATGTCAGAAGTTTGGGGGATGAATTAGTGGTAGGAAAATAGAAAACTAAGGGAACGTAAGCAAAGTTATAATTAATTCCAGGATAGAAAGTCATTAAGAAAGGAAATATACTCATGGTATGCTACAGATTCAGCTGTGAACATTATATACATAGTCATAACCATGAAAACAGTGACTGTCAATTTAATGAAAAAATTATATTAGCAAGATGGAGGAGAGGAGTCTGTGAGAAAGTTAATGCTCATCTTGCAAAATAGGAAGTCAAAATTAACATGTAACTGAAAAACCAAGAAAGACTAACTTGGTAGGACATGTAACACTGAATCAACTTGCCAAGGAAGTCTGTCTAATTTCCACCTGGTTTGACTTAAGGCGCAGGATGGAAAGCAGTCTTTCAACCCCTTGGCTGTGACGTCTATCACCAGATTCCATCTCTGAGGGAGGTGGGATGCTTTGTTGCAGTGGTTCCTGAAGGAGCTTTCCAGGACTTCGTAGGGCAACTGTTTTAACATATCCCTTCTAAGGAATAGGTGACAAGGACTGCATCAGTGCATTCATTTTACGTAACAGGACTTGATCTCTGCAAGTATGTTTTCTCCTGTTTGAGAGCGAGCAGCACCATGTCAGAAGAATACAGGCTCTTGAGTTAGATTGACTGGTCCCAAATCCTGATTCTTTGTGACCTTGGGCAAGTGAACACTACCTCCTTCCTAAGGTGGTTGTGAACAGTAAATCAGTTAATATATGTAAAATCTTTCAACTAGTTCATGGCACATAGTAGGTTGTACGTTATTTTATTATTTTTTGTTAACCTTTTGATTTTTGGCTGTGAACTGTTCTGTTGTTTTCATTATTCAGTCCTCAAAACTGGATCGGTAATTCAGAGTGGTTTATTAAAGTATAAAAGGAGTGAATAGGAAAGGAGTGAATAGGAGTGAATAAAAATAGGAATCAAATACGACAGCTCAAAATAACACCATACACATACACAGTGAACAGAAACTCAGTGTAATTATAGAATGCGGATCTTAATGTCTGGGGACCAGTGAATCTACCTGCTGATAATTTCAATCAAGTAACAGAAAAAAAAAATTGTAAATAGAAAGTACCACAATGACTCTTTGAAAATTGGATTTTGCTTGGCAGGTGATTTATTTGTCCACAGTCTCCAGTGCTTTCTCTGTTGGGAAACTTCGTCAAATAATGACATGAAACCCTCCATGCTTTCGAGTCATTTTCAGGCAAAGTACAGTGGCCTTTCTACTAAGCAGGTTGAGTCTTCCCAGATCAAGTACAAAATAATATTTTCCAGGGTGAAACTGATGACTTTTTTCATGAGTGGCCCAGAATAGAACAAAACCTCAGAGACATGCAAGTTGCATTCGTCATAGCAAAAGCAGATTTGCTGAGAAGTTTGCAATATCAGCCTCAAAGCTGATGGCAAACATGCTCAAAGGGAAAGAGGAACAAACTTGTAGCACAAGCCCTTTATCAAATGCTGCTCTTGTTTGTCACATATTAATCAGGGGTATGCAGTATGGGAGCACAATCGTGTTTGTGAATGAATATCGTTTGTTGAAATCACTGATGTGCAGGGTGTGAGCCAGCCCTTAGCATATGTCTGATAACACTTATCAGGGAGAAGTGTTCAATGATTTTTCATTGAAAACTGCTTCAAATGGAGAGAGGTTGTTTTTTTTTAGTTGCTTGTTTTGTGGGCTCTGATGTTGATCGAAAGGTTCCTTGACATTCCTCATCACACAGCAACAGTAAGTAAGCAGCAAGGAAGATGTCACTCTACAAATACTTCTCCATGCTCCACTTTCTCCACCGAGGGTGATGAAGGCTCTGTCATTAAATGCATATTTTCCACTGGGCTGTACGAAGAAATATTCAGCAAGTAAATATCTCAACTTTTCTACATTGAATTTTGCTAGCTGTTGAGATGATCAAAAGATCTTTCCAAAAGGAAATAAGAAATAAAATATTGGTTCATGGTCTGTAGTGAGTAAAAACCATTTCTATGGTATCGCTTGGTTTAGTCAGGAAGTATATCGCATACACATTTTTATCTTTTCTGATTTAATCTTTCTCTTCCCGGTCAGGGACAGAAATCGCATACAGAAAATGTTTAAAAATTGGGTGATGATGCTGACAACTTGATCGCCAAGAATTTGAATCTTTTGTAGCATATGCTGATCTTCATCCCAAAGAAAGCCATGACATGTGGGGTGTATGCAAAAATCTGAGGCTAGTGGACACAAAAAAAGGACTGAAGAAGCCATTCACCACTTCCTCCCAAGCTGAAACATTCCACATCCCAGCTTTTAAGGATGGCTTCGGTTTCTAATAGATGCTAAAAGAAACCTAAAGACACCTTTAAGGAGAAGTTTCTTCACGATACCCGAGTTCATCCTTAATGCAAATATCTGTTCTGCTTACTGGAACAAGACATTGCAGCCATTTCTAACTCTGTATAGCCACAATGAGTTATGATTTGCTAATTAATTTTCATTTAAAATATATTAATTGGCTTAGATTTGGATCCAGACTATTGCTCAAGCTAAATACATCATTTAATCTAAGTAAGAATATGCTGATATGGAATACTTACTAATTTACATTTTATTGATATTCGAAAGTTATGATGAACATATAAAAATTTTTGATTACCATTAGTCATCTGTATGTGCACCATATGCTCATTGAGTGAACTCATAGCCGGAAAATATTGAGAGCTACTGCCTTAGAGGTTGGAGAGTTATTACTCTGGTCTGGTGTTCAATCTGTACAGGCAATTTTTCTTCCTCTGGGCACTGTTTCTTCATCTATAAAAATGAGAATAGCCAGACAGTTTCACTCATTAAAATATCAGTACTTACTGAACTAATAGACTTTTGTAACTGAATAGCTCCTTTGAATGTCATAGATCCTATAAATCTGAAAGTAACAGCAAACTTTAGGAGCATGTAGTCCGTCCTTCCTCAGCGGACACAAATCCCCCCTGCAGCACCCCTAGCACAGTGTCTCTGTGAACTTCCCCTGGTGGGGCGAGCACAGCAAGTGAAGCCTGCTCTGACTTGGGGAGGGTGGCAGGTGGAGGCTGGGCAACTCGCCTCCGTTTTCAACAGCGGAGACTGTCACAAGGTTTATATATTTGTACTTGACTCTGATTCCTCTTTCCTGCAACTGCTCTGTATTGGTTTTCGTTTTGACCATCAAAGCCAAACAGAAAAAAAATCCAAAAATTTTTTAATTAACAGTCCTTTAATTATTTAAAGTCAGCTGCTAATTATCCTCCAGGATATCGCTGGGAGGGCAGATCGCTCCAGTTCTTTCAGCCCTTCTCCTGGTTTGTTTCACATCTCCTCTGCGTTCTGTCTCTTCTGTGTCTCTGCATTCGGTGCTTTTCAGGATTAGTGTGGTCTGCCTCTATTGATTAAAATGATTTTTTTTTTGTTATGTAAGAAGTGTTTACTGAGGCAGGTCAACCGTGTGCCATGAAGTGTGGGCTTGGCACAGTCCTGCGTTATTTAACCCGTGTAACTTTGCAAGTAGTCTTGATTGTCAACAGTGCACTGAAAAGGAAACTAAGACTCAGATATTAAGTAAATTGCTCAAGGTAACTTACCCAGGAAGTAGCAGAGCTGTGTCTCCTCTTCCCTTTTATTATTTCATCGCACCATTGACTCATATTGCACAACATTTCCTTAATACTTATTACCTCGGCCACATCCTTTTTTGAATTAAAAAAAGTATTGTATGCATTCTGAAAACCTTTAAATTATACAGAACTATATGAAGAAAACCCTTCTCCACCCCATTCACTCTGCTGATACTGTGAAATGTGATTGCCTTTTACATTCTTGCTCCACACCTTAATCTCAGTACGGAAGTAAAATGGAGATGTGTACGTGTTTCATTATAAGGCCTGAAAAAGTTAATACATATATAAAGAACATATAGGACAGATATTCATGTATATAAAAAAATAACATATACAGTCAACTAATATTTGACAAGGGAGCCAAGAATACTTAATAAAGGATAGCCTTCTAAATAAATGGCATTGGGAAAACTAGACAGCCACATGCAAAACAGCGAAATTAGTCCTAATAACACCATTCACAAAAAATAACTTGAAATGATCAAAGGGTTAAATGTAAAACCTGAAACCGTAAAACTCCTAGAAGAAAACATAGGGAAAAGCTCGTTGTCATTGTTCCTGGCAATGATTTTTTGGATATGACACCAGAAGCCCAAGCAATAAAAGCAAACCGCTGGGACTCCATCAAATTAAAAAGCTTCTGCACAACAAAAGAAACAATCAACAAAAGGAAGAGACAGCCTACAAAATGGGAGAAAATATTTGCAAACCATATATCAAATGAGTAAATCTCCAAAATATATGAGGAACTCATACAACTCAAATGCAAAAAGACTAATAATCCAATTTAAAAACAGAGGACCTCAATAGGCATTTTTCCAAAGATAGACAAATGGCCAACAGGTACATGAAAAGATGCTCAGCATCGCTAATCATCAGGGAAATGCAAATCAAAACTATGGTAAGACGCATGGCTGTCATTCCACCTGCTATCATCAAAAAGACAAGTGAGAAGTGTTGGTGGGGTTGTGGAAAAAAGAACCATTGTCACTGTTGGTGGAAATATAAATTTCCACTATGGAAAATAATATGGAAGTTACTAAAAAAAATTAAAAATAGAACTATCATATGATCCAGCAGTTCAAATCTGGGTATATATCCATAGGAAATGAAATCACCATCTTGATGAGATTGCTGTACCCCCAGGTTCACTGAAGCATTATTTACAATAGCCAAGACATAGAAACAACCTGAGTGTCCTTCAGTGGATGAATGGATAAAGAAGGGGTGATGGTGGTGGTGGTGGTGTGTATATTATTCAGCCATAAAAAAGAAGGAAATTCTGCAATATGAAACAACACGGGTGGACTTTGAGGGTGTTAGGCAAAGTCTAAACGAGTCAGAAAGACAAACACTGTATGATATCACTTACATGTGCAATCTAAAAAAAAAGCTGAACTCATAGAAACAGTGGAATGGTGGTTTCTGGGGCGTGGAGGAAATGGGGAAATGTTGGCCAAAGGGTAGAAGCTTCAGTTATAAGGTGAGTTCTGGGGATGACTCACTATATGGCGTGTGACTACAGTTAATTATTATATGCTTCAGAGTCTCTAAGAGAGTAGATCGTAAATGTTCTCACTACAAAAGAAATAGTTATGTGAGGTGATGGACATGTTAACTAACTTTATTGTGGTAATCATTTCACCGTACATATGTGTATCAGATCAACATGCTGTGCACCTTAAACTCACACAATGTTATATGTCAATTGTCTCATTAAAACAGAGGGAAAACAATAGAAAGGTCTTCCCTGTATCAGGCTAATAAAAAAACTCAACGAATGACCTAAACAGTAGTTTAGAGGCAGATACAAGAGAATCAGTATGCTGAAAAACAGGTCATAAGAAAATATGCAGAATAAAAAGAAATCACAGAATAATACAAAAAGAAAAATCTGCCTAATCAATCCAAAATAAAGCTTAAAAAGTTAGTAAAACAGGAATATACCACAGGTAGGACAGATAGAAAGCAAAGAGTAAAAAGGTAAATAAAACACAATTGTATATTAAATGCAGGGGACTAGCTGTTTCATTAAAAACAGAAAGAGAACACACATATATTTGGAATTCTTTAAAAACAAAACAAGAATGGTGACAGTTTGTATATAATATTCTCAACCTGTTTTGATCACCCAAAATTTATCATAGACATTTTTCTATATCATTATATGTCAGTATACTGTAGTTCTTTTTCTTTTTATAGCTGCAAAGTATACTGTATTCAGTTAATTTATTTAGCTATCCTCTTGTTGCTGAATATTTAGGTTGTCATCAAGCTATTACAAATAATGGTGTAGGGAATAGTCTGTACACGTATCTTTATTCATGAGACTTGATTGTCTGAACCTAACATACATAGAAATTTACATTTGTGTCTTAAAAATATTTTATCTTGATTGATTTGGCTTGTTTTTATAATGTATTGTCATTGGGTAAATTGTGACCCTGTCATCTAGTGGATTCACTGCCTTTGGTTTTACATCTTTTTTTTTTTTTTATTGTGATCAACCTTACTGTCTTTGACATCTTGAAAATCATGAATTCAAAAGGTTGAATTCAGCAGTTTAGTACAGAATTCTGTAGTTGCCATCAGAGGGTTCCTGTTAGGTTTAAAATGAGCTTTTAGGCATAATCTTTCCCCCAGGTTTAAAGGATTTTCTGATTGTGTTTCTCCATTGTATGCAGAATTGTCGTGACAGATCTTGTCAGGTGTCTTCATGGAATCTTGTTAAGAAAGCAGTCATTTAGTGAGTAGTCTTTGCTGTCCAATCTGGAAGAATAATACATTACTCTACATTTGGGGAAACTTGAAATACAAACACCAGATGTCTATAGTTTGGGAAATGTCTGAAAAATGTCTAAAAATGCCCATAGTTTTATTGTACACACACGCACACACCACAGAATATGAGTTCTATTTTTATTCTGTTAGAATAGCTGCCACATAACTGGCATCGGAATTGATACTCCATTTGGAAATTTTTTCCCAAGATCAAATTTAATATAATCACTTAAAATATATTTTCAGAATATTGAGTTGATATAAACCATTAAAAGTGGTTGTATGAATGTGAAATAGAGTACAAAAATAATTTTCAGGGTCTACTGTGCTATCAGTATGCAGTGAACATCTCACATGAGCCAACTAAATATGTGGCTTCCTTGGACAGAGTAAACAATGAGAACATTAAGTTCTGTGTACATATTTATTCATTCTTCAACTTTTTAAGATTTTAGGAATTATAACCACATCTATCACCTGATTTGAACCTTTTAAGAACTCTGAAGTGACAAGAATACCGATCATTATTCCCATTTTTCAGTCAAAGAAATTGAAACTCAGAGAAATAAAATAACTGCCCAGAATAAGGAGTGATTCATTCTGATCATTTAGAGCAGGGGTGTCCAAACTTTTTTCAACATTTTTCACCAAGGGCCATATGCGGTAAAATACACAAACAGCCGGGCCACTCACTCGAGGTGAAGTATGTATTGCCTCACCTGGTTTATTTAAGTAAACTAAATATATTTTTGGAGTTTGCTGTGGGCCAATAAAAAATGGATCTCGGTGGCCCGCGGGCCGCAGTTTGGACACCCCTGATCTAGAGAGTCATGTAAACCTTCACACAAGAGGGGAACTTTAACCAGGTCTTACCATTTTGTTCAGGGGTGATAGTGAAAGGGGGCAAGCAGGCTGAGCAGTGAGCGAAGGCTGAGAGGTGTGGAAAGGTAGGAGGGCTAGGAAGGCAGAGCAAAGGCATGCGGCTGGCACATATTGGGAGACTGGGCCAAAAGGGTAATAATGTGAGGCTGCCTCCTGGAGAGTCCTGAACGCCACACTCGGGAATGTGGGCTGGCATCTATAATGGCCGGAAGCTAGCAGAGAGCATTACAGGAAGGAGACCGGTCTCCTCAGGGCAGGACCAGAGTGAAGACCTGAGAGGGTGTTGGCTGCTGCTGACTATTCTGAAGCTTAGTTGTTGGAAACCCACAGATCTTTCGTGGCCATGGGAAGTTGTCTGTGTTCGTCGTACCACTTTGTAAGGGGGTTTTCCTGAGTGAATACCTCACAAACATGGTTCATTCTCCATTCAAAAATAAAGTGCACAGTCTTCTATCCCAGTTGTTGCCCTGGCTTCTGTATTTCCATTGGGCCTTTCACGTGAAGGTGTGAGTACTTTCATCAGATCACCCCTGTAGTAATTCTGTCACTTGGCCATGGAGATAGATCAGTTGATGCTCAGAAATGTTTACTGGTTTTAAAAGTCTGATGTGGACATCTTTTACTTTCTAGTAATTTACACATAAGAATTCTAAGCCTAAGGAATTAATGTCTACTAAAATTCAGACAATATTGAGCGTTTATTCTGTTCCAGGCACCTTTCAGGGTAAGAAGAAAGAAAAGTAAGACCAAGTTCCCCAGGCAGTTCATTGCTCCCCTGTTTGTTTGGCATCGTATACTTATGTTACATATTTGTTTGCCAGCCCTTATCACAGTGCTTACTGTGATATTCTTACTTACAAGTCTTGTCTCTACCACTGTGAATGTCTTTCCCTCCCCCAACATACCTTTTATTCCTCCTTCTGTCTAAATCCTGCTCCCCCAGCATCCCTCTCAAAGACCACTTCTTCCTAGAATTCTTATCAAACTCTTCCAAGCCACGGTCACTTTAATTCAACAATCCTGGAACAATCTGTTGGGTGCAAGGTTCTTTGTGAGTAACTTGTATATGAAAACTTTGCCTAATTTACTGCTTAGAACCTCTGTATTGAGCCTGGTTCTAGGCACAGAGCATGGGCTCCAAATATGCCTTGTAAGGAAGTAAGGGACTTAATGTTCCCTTGAGGAGGCAACATAGACACACACCAACGCCTTCATTTGGGGCAGCACGTGTGGCCCGTGTGTTCTGTTCTATGGGAATTCAAAGAGGGTAGGGACTGCAAACAGTGGTCGAGAGTGTGACCCCTACTGCTCTGTCCCATTAGAATATGTGCATTGACTCATTCAGTCAATGGTCATTGAGAGCCCACGGTGGTCCACGGGGGTGTGGGCCCTGTGGATATGTGAATCCTAAGATCATTTAAATGCTTTTGCAGCAGGGCAAGTGTTTCTGGGAGATTCAGTTGACTTCTGTGAACAGATTAGATCAGAGGGGTGTTTCACACAGGGAGTGAGGTAGGTGTTCTCTAATATTCTCCAAGGGACAGAAGCCCCCTTCACCTGTAGGTTTTGGAAACTCCTGTCTTCCTCTCTGAGGAGGCTCTAAGCAGGGGGATAACCTGTGCCACCTGTAATATCATGTACTCTGCTCAAACATTGGCTTCAGGCTTTTTTCCAGAAGCCACCAGCATTGGCTGCGCTGTGGCACACTGTCCTGCTGTACTGGTAAGCCCTGACGAAAGCCTGGGTTGTCCTAGAAACATTTCCATTTGCTGATGCTTGTCAGACGCTAGCTAGATAAGTCAATACTGGAAGATAACTGGTGGTTTCTTAGACGTTCTTTGGAAGCAAAGCATGTATAAGTCGTTTGTTGAGGAATTGTTGTCAGAACGAAACAGTAAGGAAGTGAGGGGAGCAGAAGAGAGCCGGAGAAGAAGCTGAGAAAAACGTGCTTCTAGCCCAAGCCTAGCCCCAGCCTGCTCCCCAGGGAGCTCTGAAGCCTGGGACCACAGTTGCCCACCATGTGGCCGAGGCTCAGCCTTTTCTCATTGCTTATGGGCTTAGGGTGCTCCCGGGGAAGATCGTCTTCCAGCCCTTTCTGAACTAGGTGGTCCAAAGGACCTTTCCCCGAAAAGGACTCAGTTGTCAACCATCAGCAGCCAACACTCAGTGGCCGATTTCCCATAGCGGTGGAGATAGGCACAGCAGCTCTGTAAAGGTCACCAGCAGGACAGTCTTTATAAACAGAAGTTGACATTTGTACTTCTTAACCTTAGTGTTTCTCTTTCCATTCACAAATGGAGTTACCCTCCTAGGAAGATAGTGGCTTAATGTTTGTGTAGCACTTTGAACTTTAAACAATCAAGTTTATTGTCTCATTTCATTGTATTCCTGCAAAAATCATGTAAGTTAAGTAGGATAGTTATTGTACATTGTAATGTATGATGGTTAAGTGACTTAAGGTCAAGTAGCAGTAGTTTCCATTGGGCACTCTGTTTAACCCTTGGAACAATTCTGTGAGGTGGGTATGATTACCCCCAGAAATTGTGATGCAGGGAGGCTAAGTGACATGCCTGTATTCTCAGAGCTGGATGTAGTGGACCTGTGATTATGACCACTTATGTGGCTCCACACCCTGCTTTAGTCCCACCGTAGCTTGCAGTCTCTGCAATTGGTAGGCAAACCAAGTCCAAAACCCGAGTTTTTGACACCTGCAACTCTTGGAAAGAGCTACGCATAAATGAAGGGGCCATTAGGTATAAAATTTTAAATGTCTCAATTGTTTAAAGCTAGCAGAGCATATCAGGCTGAGTTGTTAACGCTCTGGGGGTTGCTACATGAAAAGTAGCCACATTTGTGATATTTTAGTTGTTCAATTTATATTCATCTCATATTCCTGTCTAGATTCACATGACAGCTTGAGACTCCAGGCATTGTGTACCATAATTCCCTTGTTTTGTTTTTTTTGTTTGTTTGTTTGTTTTTTTTTGCATAGTGAGGCATAAATGAATTATGAGGTAAACTTGGGGAATTTTTAATTAACTTGAGTTGAGAATAACACAGTGTGATACTATCTCGGACATCTAGAGTGCTTGAGAGGATAGGGTATTCTGGTTCAGTAATTTATTCATTTGACAAACACTTATTGAGTGCTCTCTGTGCCAGTAAGGAGCTGACAATTTATAGACAAGTGGGTAATTGTCATAGCAGAGGGTAAGGATGCTATAACAGTAACCAAACTTGAAAAAGGGTATTTAGGCCTTTAAAATTATTTTCTTAGTTAATGGTAGTATAACCATATTTTAAAGTAAGATTGCCCAAAGCAAAAATGTTCCTACACTGTGTTCATTCATACCATCTTAATGGAATACCTATTGTGTGTGAAGTACTATAACCCAGCCCCGTCATTTGCCAATTCGACAAACTTTGAAAGAATTCTTAGAAAATACAATCACAGCATTGTTTATATGAAAACACATCTAACCTGTAACATATTTTAAGATGTGTATTGGTGGTCATGATAGAGTCAGTTTGGGAGTTTGGGTTACATAAGACAAAAATTATTATTCATTTCAAACTAAAATTAATTAGAAATGTCAGTAGCCAAGGGTGATTCTGGAGAAAGGTGGTATCTAGCATACATTTTATTGAAATCTTATTGAAAATATAAATAAACTTCAATTTGTCCCTGAATCTTTTAGCAAAGATTTTATGTTGAGGCTGAATCTGCTTTTCTTATTTAACGTAAATTGTACATAGTTAGAAATGAAAAAACTTTAGAACTTCTTGGGAAGTAACTAATTTACAGAATGAAATCACCAATTAGCCTAACCTGTAACTTAAATAACAAAAGATTTTATTGCAGGTAGGTATCAGACAGTTCTCCCCTCCTTCATATGCTCTGATTAATATAGGTCATACCTTTTTAAATGACAGCTTTTGAGAACATATACTATTCTGTTCTCTGTAAGTAGCCTTCATCTTCAGATTCGTACTAGTATATGCTGTCAAAAAGTACCAGATGCCCGAATAGTTCCTTAGGATGTTCTGCATTTTTACATATTATTTATTTTGATGTACATTAAAGTGTATAGTGTTGTTTTTCCTTTCAAAATATGAATTTGGGTGTTTATCTTTTTTAAATATTTGTATGCATATATATAGGGCCATATTTTAATAATATGTAGTGGATAATCAAGAGAAAACAGGATACTATTTAACCAAAATTAACTTTGTTGCAAATAAGAATGTTTTCTACTATGAGATGCCTACCAAGTCAAAGAATAGATGTACAAAATTGTCTTATAAAGTAATACTGTGTGCATGTGTGCTAGGAGCTGTTCTAGGTACTAGAGATAAAAGCAGTGAACAATACTGAAAAAGTTCCTACCTTCTCAGAGGTTACTTCCTAATGTGAGCTGGGAGGAAGACAGTAAACCAGTAAAATAAGTATCAACTATGAGGTGCCCAAAATAGTATTAGCGAGAACTAGATTGGAATACCACTAATATTTAATGTTATCAGAGGTGTTATAACCCAAGAAGTTGAATTGCTTAAGTTGAAAATTGTCATCACTTCAAGTGTTCTAGTTTCTATCCCATCAGGTCCCCCCCCTGAGATTTCCGAAATGTACGCAAAACACAGTTCTGTTTGTACCCATGAAGAATTAACTGCTACATACGTTTTTTCTCTCTCCCTGCTGTGAAGAGCTGGAACACTGAACAAAATATATTAAATAACTGTTTGCAGGTATTGGACAACAGGAAGCTCAGGGCTTTGGTCCCTAAGAGAAGAAAGATAAACGAGGCAAGCATCCTCACCCACCCATCTTACTGCATGAGGGCAGTTTCCGATCCTAACACAGGGACGAGGAACCAAATAGCCCTCTGATCTCACTGAGTTGAAGAGTCAGAGATGATAGCTGAGGTAGCGAGGATTTGTGAAGGAGCGTACCAGTGAGGAGGAGGCTTCATGGGGCGAAAGAGCTCTGGATAGCTGCAGAGGATGCCCCTTGAGTGCTTGGCTAAGTACTCCTTTGCGCATGTGTAGGGCAAAACTCCACAAGGTTGGGAAAAAACACTGGAAAGCAAGAGGTCAAACCATTTCTGTAGCTCACAAAGGGCTGGAGATTCATTCATGTTTCCACCTGCAGAGTGGAAAGACCTCATAATGCAAGGGAAATAGGATAGAGTCTGCAGCGGGTATCACCTACGTAACGAGGCTAAATTATCCCTAGATTCATATCTGCTCTGAACTTGCCCCAACAAAGCTTAAAAGCAAGTCTTGTAAGAGAAAACTGATCTGAAGTAACTGCCTGCCAGAACCAGTCCACCTTTAACAAAATCCAGCACCCCAAAACATAAAACTAACAATATCAATAAAAAATTACCAGAGATGAAAAAAACAAAACACAGTAAAATACGTCCAATAATTGGGAGTCAATCAATAGAAACAAACCCAGAAATTACAGATGGACTTAACAGATAAGAAGGTTAAATTGCTACAGTTATATTCCCTATGGTCAAGAGTGTAAAGGAAAGCATGAACGTATTGAGGAGAGAAATGAAAGTACAAAAAAATACCCAACTAAAATTTCCAAAGGTGAAAAATGAAATGTCTGAAGTAGAAAATACATTGGTTGAGGCAACAGCAGATTAGAAACTGAAGAAGGAAAGATTAGTGAACTTAAAAAACATGGCAATAGAAAGTATACAATATAAGGCACAGAAAGGAAAATGACTGAAAAAAATGAAGAATATCAAGTCGTTTCAAATATGTGTAATTGGTGTCTTAGAAAAATGAAGGTAGGAGAGGAAAGTAAAGAATGGCAAAATTTCATCAAATTTTCAAATTTGATGAAAATGATAAATCCAAGATTTAACATGGTCAGTCAACCCCAAAGAGAAGAAACATGAGGCATACCACAGTAAGACACATCATGATCAAATTGCTGAAAACTAATAATGACAAAATATTGAAAGCACTCAGAGAAAAAAGAGGCAATACGAACAGAGAAACAAAGATAAAAATTAAAAAACAAAAACAAAAAAAATATCAGAAATGTTGCAAACCAAAAGACATCTTTAAAGTCCTGGAAGGGAGGGACAGGAGAATGGAGTGAAAAAAGGGAGACTGTCAACCTAGAATTCTATACCTAGCATAAATATCTTTCAAAAATGAAGAGAAAATAAAGATTTATTTTAAACAAATCTGAAATAGTTATTACCAGCAAACCAGCACAAAAAGAAATGTTACAGTTTTCAGGCAGAAGAAAAAAATACCAGATGGAAATTTGGATTTACAGAAAGTACTTCAGACATGATAAAGATGTGGTTAATATAAAAGACTTTTCTTTCTTATTTTTGATGTCTTTAAAAGATAATTAACTAGTTAAAGCAAAGTGGTATATGGGATTTATACCACATATAGAAGTAAAATGTATGACAACAGCATTAAGGGCGGGAGAGAGGAAATTGTAAGATTTTTGCATTCTTTTATCCCGAGAATGCAAGGTAGGTTTATCCTTTAAAAACCAGTCAGTGTAATTCACCCTATCTACTGACTAAAAAGACCATATGATCATCTCAATAGATACACAAAAAAAAATTTGATAAACACTCATTCATGATGAAATCTCTTAGGAAATTAGGAGTAGAAGAAACTTCCTAACTTGATAAAGGGTGTTTATGAAAAACTTGGAATGTCCTGGGTAATGAGAGTGTCTTTTTGTTCTAATGAGTCAATTCTTGGTAGACTTCTGGATGGGGGCTGGTCACCAGGAAGACCAAGTCATGATTAGAAGCTGGGAACTTGCAGCCCCAATCCACCTCCATTCTTCAGAGAGGAAAGAAAGTGTGGAACTTGAGTTTATAATTAATCATGCCTATATGATAAAGTCTTCATAAAAAGTATGGGGTTCGGAGAGCTTCTGGGTTGGTGAACACATCCGTGTGGCAGGACAGTGGCACACCTCAACTCTATGGGAACAGACGCTCCTGTGCTCGAGACTCTTCCAGACCTCTCCCTATGTACTTCTTCATCTGGCTGTTCATTTGTATCCTTTAAAATATCTTTTGTAATCAGCAGTAGGAATTAAACTGTTTTCCTGGGTTCTGTGAATCACTCTAGAAAATTGCTGAACCCGAAATGGGGGCCGTGGGAACCCTTAATTTGTAGCCACGTTGGACAGAAGTTGTGAGTAACCTGGGGGTCTACTACTGACGATTGATATCTGAAGTGGGAAGCAGTCTTGAGGCACTGAACCCTTAACCTGTGGGGTTTGTGCTAACTCCAGAAAGTTAGTGTCAGAATTGCGTGGTGTAGAAAACTCTCACTTTTGGCATCGCACGTTGTGAGCATGCATAAAAAAGTAAAAAACAGTTCTTACCCTGTTCATCGCACACCCAGCAATTCTCTCCTAGGTATTTACCCAGGAGAAACAAAACCAATATTCACAGCCTTATTCATGATTGGCAAAAACTGCAAATAATGTAAGTATCCATCAACGAATGAATGGATAAGCAAGTCATAGTGTATCTGTAAAATGGAATACACGTAAAGGTATGACTGAAGAGTGCTGACTTTCCAAGACTGTAAATGAGACTTCTCTACTCTGGTCACATAGTTGCATTCTTGAAAAGTTGCTTTGATAGGTGGCATCTTTAGGGTTTACCATTCAGTATGGCTTCATCCACTAGATAGCAACACATTTATGATATTTGTCAAATTTATTTATATTCTGTCTCCCCCCAAAATAATTAGACGCAAGCTGGTTTATTTTAAGCAGCAATCTACAGGCAGAGTCCTAACGCGTATCTGTCCTTTTGTTTGTCTTCCTTTGGCTAGATAGCAAGTATAATAACACATCATTGACCCTGGTCATTTTCAGCTGCAATTCTTGGAGTTTTGTTCTCTCACCCAAGAAATAAGTATTGTGTTGTCTACTGCATGGATAGGCCTTTTAATCAATAGCAATCATCTTATTGACTTAATAACCAAATCAGATCTGCATCCACACTGTACTCAATATCAAGCTGTTTTACTTTCGCCATGATTTCTTGATTATGTGTAAGTGGGTTATCTACAGATATTTCACATCAGATTGTTTTATCTGAGGTGTCCCTTACCGCCTATTGTTGTGTTCAGCCTTTAATGTCTCAAGGAATGTAAACTAATTTTTATGATAGCTGAGGCTGAGTAAGGAAAGGATGACAAAGATAATTCTTCGCCATACATAGGATATATTCTTACAATGGAAAATGGCATTAAAAATCTTTCCCACTGCTCTCCTCTTACCAGATTCGTAATGTCTTAGTAACATGCCTAAGGACTTGGTCAGTTGGTGTTGGGGCCGAGCCTCAAACTAAGTGTCTTGCTCCTGATCTGACATTCTTTTCAATGTCACGTTATGTCTCAGTGCTGTTGTCACCACTTGATTCTTATATAGTATTCCTGATTTCTTTGAATAAATTTGGATTCTCATCAAGTATAGCCAGAACGTAAAAGTTTTAAGATAGAATGTGCGCAGAAGAAAGCATTTTTAATAACTTTTATTCATTTTTGTTACTGGCTTTTTTCGTGTAAGGATTGTTCAAAAGGTTACTGACTGTATTTTGCTAGATGCTTTGATTCTTTTGCCCAAGGATTTAATAATCTATTCACCCAAGATCTCTCTACTTACCCTTAATTTCTTTTAAATATACAGTCAACAGACAGATATTGGTGAACATGTAAGAACTCAGGATATAGAATTTTTATGAGCCCTTACTGAAGAAATTACCAAAAGACAAATTTCAGCCAAATAGGAGGTAAATGGAAAATCTTTGGCAAAGAGACTAGCATTTAATCATTGGATTCAATGTGCTCTGTAGGACTAAAACAAGAGAGAGTGATTGCCACAGAATAGAATGTAAATGTTGTAAATTCTGACAGTGTAGAAATAATAAATTATAAAATGGGAGAGGAAGAGGAGAAAAGGTGAGATGTACTGTATGCTTGCCAATGTCCTCAGATTTTAGAGCTAGGAAACAAAAACTATCACTTAAAAGAGAAAGATATAAATATATTCGATGGTTAAGAAAAGCAAACAGCAATAAAAATTAAATCAATTAAAAGTGTGTGTGGGAGGATGGTAGAGAAGAAATGAAAATATTCTCATTTATCATTGCTCTTATTAGAGAATTAATGAGTGCAACCATATTTATGTAGTTGTATACAGAAAAGTAACTGCAAGGATGAAAATAAAACTCTTTAGAGTAATCATATAAAGTACAGAACATAAGGCAAAGAAAGAAGAGACCATAATGTGATAGATTTTTAAAAATACACTACAGAAGCTCAGAAACTAAAATAAAATGAAAAATACCACTTACAGTAGCATCAAACATGTAAAATACAGTTGATCCTCCTTATTTGCTGAGTCCATATTTTCAAATTCACCTACTCACTAAAATTTATATGTAACCCCAAAATCAATGCTGTGGCAATTTCCTAGTCATTTGTGAGCATGAGCAGCATGGTGAAAAACTTGAGTTCCCAGCTGAGGTTGAACAAGACGACATTCTACCTTTTTGTTTCAACTGTCATACTATAAATAATTATTTGTAAGAAATGTATATTAAACAAGGTGTCCTTAAACCGAAACATGCAAAAAAGAAGGTACATATTGATCAACTGACAAAAATGTTGTGACCAGAGGTTCACAGGAACCTAACCCTGTATTTTCCCTTGGCTATTCACTAATTCAGTGTTTGTAACAACTTTACAGAATGTCACTGTGGCAAACACCAAGAATAGACTATATTTAGGGATGAATCTAACAAAAGATATGCATGACGTTTACACTGAAAACTATAAACCATTGCTAAGAGGTATAACATATCTCTAAATATATGAAGAGATATATACCATGTACGTGGATCAAAAAACTCAATATTGGTGTCAGTTCTTCCCAAATTGATTTCTAAATTCACTACACTCCCAGTCAGAATTCCAGCATGTTTTTTTTAAAAAAATTGATATTCACTGGAAAAACCTAAACAAAGCAAAACAGTTTTGAAAAGGAAGAACAGAATTGGAATACTTACACTAACTGACTTCCACACTTTCTGAAAGCTACAGTAATCAAGACAGTGTGGTATTGATGTAAAGCTATAAAAATAGAGCAGCAGAGTAGCGTCCAGAAATAGACCCACACTAATATGGACAGCTGATTTTCAACAAAGGTGCAAAGGCGATTCAGTTGAAAATGGATAGCCCTTTAAATGAATGGTGCTGGACCATTTGGATATCCTTGTGCAGAAATACGAACTTTGATTCATACCTTTTACTATGTACAAAAATGAGCTCTAAATGGATCATAGGCCTAAATATAAAAACTTCTAAAAGAAAACATACAAGAAAAATCTTTGTGATTTTGGATTAGACAAAGATTTCTTACATACAAAACCAAAAGCATGATTCATAAAAGAACAAGTTGATAAATTAGACATAAAAATTAAGAACTTTTGCTCTTTGAAAGAAATTGTTCAGAGGATGGAAAGACATGCTACAGACTGGGAGAGAATATTTGCACATCATATCTCATAAAGGATTTGTATTCAGAATTTTTAAGAATTCTCAAAACTCAATAAGAAAACAGCTTAATTTTTTTTAATGGGCTAAAGATTTGAACAAACACTTCACCAAAGAAAATACACAGATGGCAAATTAGCATGTGAAACGATTTTCATTGTCATTAGGAAAATACAAGTTAAAACCACAATGAGATATCACTCCATACTCATAAGGATGGCTAAAATTTAAAGATGCCAGTACCAGTGGTTGACAGGATGTGGAGCAAGTGGCACTCACATTCACTGCTGATGGGAATGCCAAACGGTACAACCAATTTGGAAAATAATTTGGCAGTTTCTTAAAAAGTTAAACATAAACCTACCATATGTCCACACCTAGGTGTTTATCCAAGAGAAAGGAAAGCATGTGTTCATACAAACACTTACACATAAATGTTTATAACAGCCTTATTTGCAATAGCTAAAAACTAGAACTAACTTGATGTCCACCAACAGTTGAATGGATGAACAAATGGTAGTATGCCCTTACAAGGGAATACTACTCAGCAATAAAAGTAGTGAGTGAACTATTGATACAAATAATAATAACACGGATGAATTTCAAAAGGATGATAAGTAGAAGAAGCCAGACCAAAAAAATAGAACATAGTGTAAGATTCCATTTCTGTAAAATGCTAGAAATTGCAATCTAGTCTGTGGTGACAGAAAACAAATCATTGGCTGCCTGAGCACGAGGAAGTGGTTGGAAGGGAAGGATGTACTGCAGATGGGCGTGGTGAAGAAACTTCTATGGGTTATAGATATGTGCATAATTTTTATTATGATGGTTTTGTAGATATATAAGCATGTCAAAACTTATCAAATTGTACATTTTAAATAGATGCAGCTTATCTCTCAATTAGAGCTCAGGAAAGCTGTTTTTAATAAAAGATTGATAGCAATATAAGCAGGCAGTATAGCATGTATCTTGTACTTACCAGTAAACGTAAATGTTCTAAACTTGCAGATTAAAAGAAATGGATCCTATTAAAAGTACAATTACAGGCTTTACGTAAGACATGTTTTTAAAAAGGGATCTAGATTCAGGGTAAAATTCTGGAGCATGACGATGAAATGTAAACAAACCAAAAAAGGCAGAAGTTGCTATCTTAATATTAAAAAAGATTTAATTCACATTAAAATGTATTAAACAAGTCAAAAAAGGGTTTTCTATAATGAAAGGAGTGCAACCCAGTGTAAGTCTAAGAGTTAGATTTATGTATCATATAACAGCAGCACGTTCCTTAAAATGTACAGGAAATATAAGGAAAAAATTTTTCATTAAAATGCATATAATATGACCTTTATATGCTGAAAACAGAAACTATATTTTCTTTGTAAGCACTCAGGACTGTTCAGACAAGTGTTCAAATAAAATTTTAAATATAAGAAGGAAAATCATAAATGTACTTATAGAAGAATGGAAAATTCTTAGCTTTATCTGGAAGTGAGGAAAGTCTTGCTAATTAGGAGATCCCAGTTGAAACAATAAAAAAGATACTGATATTTCATTGTATACACTTATAAAAACATCTACATGGTAAAAGAACACCTTAAATAAAGTTAAAATCTAAATGAGGGGGGGAATTTGCAACAGACAATGGAGGTGATTTTTTAAATGTATAATGAATACTTACAAATCAGTAAGAAAAAGACCAATAACACAGAAACGTCATGAGCAAAGGATATAAACAGTTCATAGTAAAGAAAAAGAGATGCATCTTAAAACATGTTCAATACTCTGATTTCTCTTCAGATCGTATTCATCTTTTGTCCTTTAAAACATGTTCAACTTCAGCCATGATAGTAGAAATGGTAATTAAAAACACAGTGACATCATTTTTCACATATCAGGTCATACAGACCATAACACTTAATAACTCCCTATGAGTGTGGGGGAAACCCACTCTCATACACATCCGGTGAGAATTTAAATTGGTATAACTTCTATGCAAAGTAGTTTGTAATAACTGTTAATATTAAAAGTGCATACGCCACTTCGTCCAGCAATTTTACTTCTAGGAATTTCTCCTATAGATATATCCTTCTATATGCAAAATGGACACATGGGTATTCATTACAGCATTGCTTATAAAATAGAAAATTTTCATTTTTTATTAAATAAATGTAAAAAGAGATTTATTAGATAAGTAAGCCTACATCTGTACGTCAAAAAGAGTGAGACAGCACTAAGAACCAGGTGATATAGAGCATTCTACAAGTTGTATTTGTTAAGTGAAAGAAGCAGGCAAGAGAACACTGTACAATATGTTATCATTGCTTACGTATTTTCTACGCTAGTACAGATATGGATTTTCCCTGAGAGGATCCACAGACACTAGTAATTGCGGTGCTTTCTGTGATCCAGGACTAGAATTGCAATGGGCGTACTGTTCACTGGTAACATTGGTACTTTGTGCACATACTACCTGATTAAAAATATTCTTTGCCTTAGAAATCAATCAAGAACTTGGAGGACCCTACAAAATTAAGCATTAACTCATCCAGTAGAGATTATGAATGTTTCAGTAATTTAAAAAATTGAATGTAATAGTAATTATTATGTGTTTGGATTGTACTCTGGGTCCTTTACAAACATTATCTCAGTTTTTCTAGTAAACCTTGAAGATATTTGTAGTACTTTACAGGTTAAGAAAGAGATTCAGCGAGTATGACCCAAGGACACCCAGATAATAAGGGTCCTTTTAAGAAGTTCAGTTGAATGAGGCTTGAGGAGTAATATCCTTATATACGTGTATCTAAGCTTCTACCAAAAACATTTATGAATGGCTTGTGTGGTAGCAGGTATACATCTTAGTTACATGTATGTTTCCTTATACTTCCAAGGAAAGACAGCTATTGTCTTACTTAAAATTTTTTATATTGGGATTGGAACTTGCGTGATTCCAGCAGGCTCAACATCTTGAAAATCAACTGCCAAGATAAATGTCTTTTGAGAGTAAATATTTTCATGTTTCTGTGTAACTAAGATGTGGCCTTATTGAACTGGTTTTATTCCATAAAGAAAATGAGATTCTTCAGCAGATGGACAAATTTTAAATCGAGGCTGAACCTTAAAAATCCAAGTAATACAAGCAGAAAAATGGAGGGCTTTGCTTCTATCACCTTAAATAATCAATGGAGTTTTGTGTTTTGTTATATTTTGAACAAGGGTAAATTTCAGACTTTTTATTCTTCACTACACAAGAGATTGCTTTGACAGCTGATAAACTGGCTTTTCTATTAAAATAATTATATGGCAGGTCTTTTGATATGTTAGTGTAAAATCGATTGATGGCAGATTCAATTTATAGCATCTGGAAGTTTGCCTGCTCGTGGCAACAAATTAGGGCTTACATTTACTATTGACCTCAGTGAGACACATTCTGTAAGACCCAGTCTTATTTTGGGGAAGTTTATGGTGGATACCTATGTATTTTTTATCCAGCAGGTATACCTTTTTAACCCAGTTAATGCATTATTAAAAAAGAAGAATGTAAATGAATTATTGAACAATGAATTATACCTTTTCAACAGTCATTTTGCGAGATGCTCTATTTTTATTTATAATTCTTATTTATTAGGGTTCATTGTTTCCATTAGCTTTGTTTCCTATGGCAAATACCTCATATGTATGCAAATCCTTAAATATTCAGATTAGAAAACATTAGATGTTGCAGGAGACAGATTCACATGCATGATTGTCCATTGATTAATTAAGTATCTCCCTGTAAAGGTTACCAGCTCCTGTTTTTATGTGAGACTGCAGTTAGGTTTCTCTCTCTTTTCCTTTCTTCCTCTTAAGGTATACAACAAAGAGAAATCTCATCATTGTTTTTATTTTCATTGAAATACTTCTCTTTCACAAATACATTGCATCTTCTTCATTTCTTCTCATGCCCATTCTTGCTCATGTCTAGAACCACAAAATGTTCAAAAGCCAATGCACTGCTGTTTTGCAGAATGAATTTGTTGGAGGTCAGTTTTCCCACCTCTAACCAGACGAGTCTGGCCCCACCCTTCTCCAGGTGACCACGGGGTGGCCTTGCTGCAGGGTTCCACTCTGGGGTAGCCGGCCATTCGGACATCTGCCATGTGTGTTGAGATGCGTCAAGTTCCATTCCAGAGCATTGTCTTCAACTTTCAGGTTTCCTTGCCCCGTCCTACTTTGTTGGGAGCTGCCACTCAGAGTCAATGTGGGGAGATGTCTGCAGGGTCTGCACTACACTGTGCACTTTCAAAGTCAGCATTAGAAATGGGCTGTCATTTATGGTGAGTAGTACACAACGTGCGACTGGTAAGGTAACATGGTTATAGGTGTGTGTCCTAGTCACAGCATCCCTGTGTGGGAAAACTGCACTTCACCCCTACTTTTTAAGAGAGATGAGACATAAAATAACTGAAAGAGGAGATTGTACATTAGGTTAGCTTAATAGGTTTTTAAAGTACCATGAAATAATCTATACAAATTTGGATCTGAACCTTTCAGTTATTCAGCACTTCGTGATAAACCGGGTGGATATAGAGGTAGCTACAGCATCTTTGCCCTTAGACAGCAGTGACTTTCCTGGACACAGGACCATCACTTGTAAGGTGACAAAACTGAGGCCCAGAGTGCGTAAGTAAGTTGCCTAGAATCCCACAGCCAGTCAGTCGTTGGTAGAGTGGGGATTCAGCCTGATCTGTACTGTGAACCATGCAATATACTGTCGCAATTGAAGGCTGATTTAAAAAGATGGGAGTTCCTGCTCTCGAGGAGCTTTTCATCCAGTGTAAGTGGTCCAGTTCCTGGGACAGCACATGAATGTGCTCTTGCCCACCTCTTCCACTGTAGTGCTCAGCGTGTCCTATTTTCAGAGATATATCTCAGTCAGGTCATCTCATGTGACTAGTACCTCCAACCAAATCCAGCTTCAGTGGGATTAGGAGTGACCCCAAATTAGAAACAGGGTCTCCTCAAACGTTCTTACCCGCTCTGCCCTTCTGTTGGCTGCACTGACCACCTCTGCCCCAACCCCTGTCCAGCACTGCCTGGAGTAGGTGCTCTGCCAGGGTTTATCAAATAGCTCAGTGAGCCGATCCCAGACGGGCACGGCAGTGGCCCAATGCCAAGTCCAAGGCCATTGCCTCTAACAAGTAGACTTATCATGTTGATTTATTTGTTGCATGAAACACTATTGATTTTGATGAAATCTAACTTAGCATTTGTGACTTTCTCATAATAGCTGTGATGCTGTGTTTGGGCATTTATTTGAAATATGGAATATTGAAAAGATAAAATATTTTAAAGAGCGTGTTCATGCAAAAATCAATTATGAATTCCTTTAGCCACCTCTTGTCTTTAGAAATAGCACTCATACATATTTTATATTTAAATTGACAAGGATGGCAGAGACCTCATCTTCTCTGTAGCAGCTTGAACCAGACTGATTGAGAATTTATTGCCTAATTATACTTGTCAGCCTGACATAAAAGTCATTAGTTCTGGAAAAACATGTTTGTCATACTGGGAGTATCTCTAATTAATATAGTCAATATCTAACATATATTTAAAGCTAAACAGAATAATCTCCAAAGCGTGTGTTATAGCCTAAAAGGAGCTGATGGTAAACTCCAGTGGGTCATGAAGAGGTGCTCTAACTACAGGTTTATATTTGAGGAGAGACAAAGCCATGTACTTTGTTGGTCCCTCTTCTGATGAAATACAAAGATAATAACTGAAGGCTCAGGGAGGTTATGTGATTTCATTAACGGTTGGTGAGTGACTGAACCAGGATTCAAACCGGGGGTCCAGTGTATTTTTTCCTCAGCATCAGACTCCATTAGACGTCATCACAAGTTGATTTCTGCAATGTCCACACATGCTTTCATTCTCCCTTCCTAAAGTACACGTAACCTTGGAGTTCCGCAGGATAAACCAGGTAGTCACACTGAGACAACCACCTGACATGAATGTTTTCTATTGCCCAGTGTTTATCCATGAGCTAGATTATCAGTGGGAAGTACAGTGAAGTCACACTGCCAGTGACCTCCTGGGGCAGCTCTCATGTAACCATATATGCTAATACCCTGGAGTACCCTTCCCCCAACCAAACCCCCCAGCATCACAGTGTACACAGTGCTACGTAGTAAAATTATTCAGCAGTTATTTCCAAGCCGCTGCACAGCTCACGGCAAACTCATTCATTTGCTTGTAAATGTGCACATTTCTGCCATAAACATAAACATCAGAAGTTGTTTTTTGAACTAAAAAGGTTCAATTCATTGGTCCCATTCATTCCTACTCCCAAACAGATTTCCATTATTATGTGTTTTCCACACCAATTAAAATGTTGTTTCTGTAGCAATGCACCCTATCATAGAATGCTTGTATTTAGTAACCAGGAGGGCTGTTGGAGGCCAGTGTAGTTACCTTTCCATTTTATCAGGTCTTTGCAGCCGTAGTTTTGTAGTTATTTATTTAAATTGTAGGATGAGCTGAAATATTAACTTACAAATTAGAATTAACAGTTACAGTGGCTGAAAATAAAGTTGCGTAAAACATGCAGAATTGGCTGTTCTTTCTCTACTATGCCTTATTAAACAGTGCTGAGTTGTGGACATCATTTAGAAAGCTATTGAGAAAACAAGCTCGTACTATGTTTCTTGGTGGACCGCAAAAGTCAAAGGGGTCACTGCCTCCTTAGGTAGAGTGTGCAGGACATTTCCTAGGACTGTCCCCATCAGGTGGACTGCTAGAGCATCTCTGACTTCTTTCTGAGATATTTTGTGGAAAACTGGAAGATGGGGTGCAGTGGACCCCATCACAGAATACCACCACATTTGAACACATGATGCAAAACTCTTCAGAGCAGCTCTGTGAAAACTTGAGATTTATCTGGTAAAGGTTCCTTAAATGCATGAGCCACACCAGCTATCTGGCCCTCTCTTTTGAGAGGCAAAAACAACACTAACTATCTACTTACAGAGGAGAGAAACTATGCAGAGTGCTGCTCTTTCCACAAATACATTCATTTAATGTAGACAGACACTGTGTAACCCAGGAGCAAAACCGCGGTGCTGTAATAATCAGCATCCAGGACATCTAGACAAGAGGGATTGTTAAATTCTTGAATCATTTGGTTCTAAGACAGAGTAATAGAAAGAGAGAGAGAGCGAGAGAGAGAGAGAGAGAGAGAATATGAGTTTCAAATGAAATGAAATTCTTTTTCTTCAAATACACGTCTAATTTCTCTCTCTCGCATACACACACACTCACACACATGTTCCCTTAAATGAGGCTGAGGCTGGTTTAGTAAAGCATGCCCCGTTGGTATATATGATACATGTGGTTTGCCAGAGTTTGACTTCATAACTTCTAGCAGTAACTAGTTATCTTCTTCTCCAGTCTTCCTAGTATCCATTCTATTCCTGTTCCAGATGCGTAAGGACTAAAAATTGTCCATGTGACATACTTGGTGGCCTTTGCCTCTGAAAATGCTTCAAATGCTTTACATATACCTTTTATATGTTAATCTGTAAATACTAATATAAAATTTCCTTCACATCTCAGTCATTCAACAATAGATTATCACAGTAAAAATATGTACTTGCTCTAACCACAGAAAACCTCTCAATGTATATTCAGAAGCACTTAAAACTCCGTTGGAAACACAGTCTGTGTTCTGTGTAAAAGCACTGTGCTACCCCTCCCTATCCTGTGCCCTCGAGCGTGGGTAAGGTGAACACACAATCACCACAATGTCTTAGGTGAGTTATAAATATTAACAAACCAGAAAAAAAAATGCTCCGGAACAAACAGGCCTTGAGAACTGCTCCAGTTGTCTTTTGTTGTGTAGCTAACTACTGCAAAACGCAGTGGCTTAGCAAAAACCACTTGATTTTATTCATAATTTTGTGGGTCAGGAATTTGGGAAGGGTCCACATGGGCAGTTTGTCTCTGATTCACATGGCTGCTGGACCTGGAGGACTCATTTCCAAGGTGGCTCCGTCACGCACGTGTCTGGGTCTTGGTTCTCCGTGGCCTCCCTCTCCCCACATGGCTTATCAGGCTTTAGGGCCTCTCCTGGGAGCTTGGGCTTTTTACATGATGGCTCAGGACTCCGAGAGCGAGTGTTCAGGGTGGCGTGTGGAAGCTGCAAGCCTTCACTGACCTAGCCTCGAGGTCCCACACGTCACTTCTGCTGTGTTCTGTTGGTCAAGCAAGTTACTAAGGGCGGCCCAGATTCAAGGGAGATGAATTAGGTTGCACTTAGTAATCTCTGAGGCAGAAAGTTACAGGCTGTAAAGGAGCTGATGGTAAAACTCCTTGGGGGGATAAATCAATTTTGTAATTACCAGTTGCCCAACAACTACTCGGTTTTTGAGGAGAAAAAGTGAAATGTTATACATGGTTTATTCTACTTTGTATTTGATTTTTGCCTGAATGCGATAAAATCAGTGAGCCTGGCTTTGGCTCACCAGTAGATGAAGTAATAATGCTAATTGTATATGGACAACAGTGGCAAGAGAGGGCTCTGAGATGACACGAAGCTTTTAAGTCAGGATGCTTGGGAAATATGGTTGTGCTATTGACTGAAATAAGAAACCCAGGAGGAGTAAAACGTTTGGCCCAAACAATTTAATAAGGCTTTAGACTACGTGTAACAAAATACCCAATCAAAGGCAACCTAAAACCCTCATTTCTCTCATCAAAGTCTGGGGCAGGTAGTTTCAGATTTGGTTCAACTCAAAGATGTCAGGGTCCAGTTCACTTCTCTGAGGGCCTTTGACCTTCCTTTCACATGGCAAGGCCACCTCACCTCCAAACATCACATTCATTTTTTTGTTAACAGAGAAAAGAAAGAATGTCTCTTGGCATCTCCCATTAGGAGCTCCACACTGGTCAGGAGCAGGTCACGTTTCCATGTGCTAGCTTCACAGGAGAATGGGAGAGCTGGTCATGGCATTTTCAGGCTTTTTCAGCTCTCCCAGCAGGGAGAAGGACATTAGGAAGGTAACCAACAATATCTGCCACAGTGATGAATTCTATTTTCTCTCACTACACAGTGGCTAAAAGCTCACTTAGCAGCCTTATAGAGCTTGAATTAAATGGGCTAAATCATAACTATGATAAATGAGTGTTTTCTAGAAACCACTTTTGCAGTGGGCTTTTTCCCTTTTACTTTGTAATTGAGAGCTAACCCCGCTGCTTCTTAACAAATAAAAGACTTGATTATTCCCCTTAAACTTTTAAAATATGAATGAAAGCTCTGGGGCTGCCATAAAGACACGTATCCATCCCATTACGCACCTTGCAGAATTGCCTTTCTGGTGTTTTACACATTGTACATCTTCATAGGTGGCTTTATGTGTGTACAGACAGGTTTCTAAGAGGAGGCAAAGGCTGTAGACATGAACCATGTTTGTTTTAGAGTCTGCAGGCTTAGAGAACTCTTTCATATTGAAAGTTGAATCTCTTTCATATTGAAAGTTGAATCAGAACAACCGATTCCAACTGTTCCCCGGAATGGCAGAGGATGGCTAAGTTGGGCCAAGCCTGTGATACAAGTAGGGTAACACTAAACAAATACAGATCTTCAGCTGGAAAGAAAGTGTTTTGGCTCAGAAAGGGCCTGGTTTGAACATCTGAGCTTGCCGCATAGTGCTTAAGTTTCTCCGCTGGATACAGAATCCTTTATTCTGTGGATATGTGATTGTATAATCTGTAATTGCCCAATTGTGATATTTTTAACGCGATAAAATTCACATGTAATAAATCGAAGTTCAGAGTCTCACTATTTGTATTTTTGCTGGTGAAAAGTAGGGATGAGGAGGGGAAGACCGAGGAAGGAAGCTCTACATCTCCTCTTGTGTCCCTATGGGTTCATTCAGTCATCAGACATTCATTGAATGCCCTCAGGGCTAGGGGTAGAAAGAGAAGACCAGGTCTATCTTTGATACACTCCTAGTGTTAGGAGAGGAAGTCAGCAACTTTGCCTTCTCGTCACAATAGAAAAGTGAACATGGGAAATCAGTATTGTCTACCAGGCAAGCTAGTTGGGCTCGTTTTCCTTATAATTTTAACTCCAAATTTGAGTTAGTGTAGTAAAATCACATCATATTGTGGTCATTGTATTTGAACTAAATTGTAGTGAGTGCCAAGAGAAAGCCTTACCTACTCTCTTTTCTGATATTTCAGAAATAGATTTCAAAGCAACTTGGTGCCTTGAGGAAAATTTTATTTCTGTAATACCTGAAATGATTGACTCAAGTCAATGAATCTGTAATTTATTAGAGGCCGTATTTCTGAAAGTCCTATTTTAAATGTTAAAAAGCATTGTTGAAAATTGGTACTTCTTTTTCTTTTAATTAAAATTTATTGGATTGACGATGGTTAGTAAAATTACATAGGTTTCAGGTGTACAATGCTAGAATACCTCATCTGTATATCACATTGTGTGCTCACCACTCAGAGTTAGGTCTCCTTCCATCACCATATATGTGACCCCATTTACCCTCTTCTACCACCTTCTAACCAAAATTAAAGGCTTAATGCCTTGAATACTACTAGAAAGAATATAAAAACTGATGTCAAGCTTAAACTCACCTCTTAACTTCCCCCAACCACCCAAATCTGGTCCCACTCTAGACTTTAACATGCAGACGACATTATGTGAGTCCTAATTCGTGTCATCAAGGGAAGTGGGCACCTCTCCATTTATTTCTGAGGGTCCCAGTGATGGCCTCATGTATCCTGCCTTTGACTGCCACCTTAGACTCCAAATCCCAGTCATGGCTTAAAGCCCAGTCTTCTGGGGCCCACTCATCACCATGCTTCTCCTCCCTGTGGGTGCAGCCTGTGTGGGCCCCAGGACGCCAGCACTTAGGGCTCTTTCCAGGCAAGCCTCCTCTCCTGGCTAGTGAATAGAGGGACAGCTCTGCAGGGACTTCTAGGGGGTGTCACACCTCACACATCAGCCGTCCCTGCTGCAGGCCAGTGAGTGCCTTGTGTGCTGGCTTACAGCCACCCACCACTTTCTGGGACTTGTCTCAGACCCTGCAGAATCTTTTCCCACTTCCCCATCTTCCCCATATCCAGAAGCTTCCAGAATGTAGCCTTCAGCTGGGACTTTCTTAACCAAAAAGTCTCAGAAAAAGTTTTCCTAGCACCAAAGCATTTTCCTTTCCTAACCCTGGTGAGTCACATAGAGCCACATAAAAAAAACTGGCAGAAGTTTGAAATTGTAAATTTTATTTAATGGGTTCAACATTCAAGGTGTCCTGGATCAGGCATTCCTGGCCTCAGGCCCTGCGCTTTCTGCCCTGCTTGGGGAGGCCAGGCAGGGCTCCACCTAGATCTCTGTGCTCTTTGCTATGGGCAGTACCCAGGATGGTGCCACTTGCCCTATTAATAGCTTTCTTTATGTGTTGCATAGGCTTATAATAGTCTGAGGTACAAGAATAGTTTCAGAATAAAACACCTCAGAAGAATTGGGTTCAGTAACAACTTAGGACCTATGCAATGTCTATTTCTGGTGCTTCCCAGAGTGGCTGGAAAGGGGAGGGTGGGGCTGGGCAGGGCTGTGCTAGGTCATAGGGTGAGCACCACAAGTCTTCCTGGGACACCAATGTTCTAGGAAATTTGGAAGAAATGTTTAAAAATTAAAATACAAGCATGTTGTGGAGTAGAATAGAAAATTTATAATTTTAAAGTAAGATATTTTAAGCATGAGAAACTTTACTTTAGGGCTGCTCTCCCAGACATCTCCAGGGGTTCAGGTGACTCTGCCACTTAGGGCAACTTTGGTGGAAGTTTGAGAAACACTACTTTAGAAGGTACCATCATACAAAAATATGTACCTTTTTTAAAAGGTGTTCTATTACAGCACTTGTTGACCCCTTAGTCTGCAGATAATTGGCAAACTACAGACATTCTTATTTTATGGAATGTATGCCCAGAAAGTTGTGTTTGAGTCAGTGTATTTGTAAATTAAATACTTGCAATTTCAATAGATACTTTGAAGGAATAGATACTGTTAGTTATTGTATAAATAATCACTCCTTGATTATTAGTTTTATGTTTGAGTTTAATAAAATTGTTTTTCTTAAAGTGGGTTTTTTTCACTTTACCTATAAAGATAAATAAACATCCATTTATCTTGAATTGTAAATAGTTCTTTATTAATTTGGCTTTAAAAAATGTCACATATCAATACCATTGAATTTATCTGACTCAGACCAATGAAAATTTAAGATTATATATGTTACAGAAGTTCAATAGTCTAAGAAGTATTCTTTAGATTCCTGACCACATTAAATACATAAATTATTATTCTTTCTAATACTTGTATTATTTTAATGAAGCATGAACAACCAAGCATCAGTTCAACAATGTAGTTTCTCAGGGCAGATGATTAAATAACCATGAGATGAACCAGGCTCACTTCCAACTTGATTTCGAATGTTGTACTGTTTATTACTCTAAGCAATTGTATTACTAAAATATAAATGTTCAGACATTTTCATTAACATGCTATATATGTCCAGCTACTTCCAAATACCTTCTTGCTCTTCATACAGTATCATTATTCAGTAAATGTTTAATAGATAGACTTATTAAAGTTTTATTGTAGTTAATATGAAAAAGTGGAAATGAAGATAAGTTAAAGTAGAATAGATAAAATGTAATCGAAATAATTTGGAGTACAATTTAAATAAACTTCTTTGTTAATTTGGAAATTTCAAAGTGTGTAACCACATCTTAAGATGTGTTCAAATACATCGTTATAGAGAAAATGAACAACATTGTATTTTAGATTTCTAGATTCTTTGAAAAAGACTATAACTTTAGTCTAAAAATATAAAAGATAAAACTTAGCTACCCTATTTATTAATTCAATAAGTCTCTGGGTTAAGCAATTGCTCATATAAGATTTAAATAACATGTGGAACAAAGTATGATTATCATTGGGTAGAAAAGTGCATTATTATATAGAAATTCTTATAGAACATTTACAGTTTTTAAAGTGATTCTTTTACTATGATTATAATCTCTATTACATGGGAAAAATACTATAACAAAGTGTTATTAACTTACTTGTTATGTGAAATAAATTTTAAATAAATTATATTAGTCTAAAAATTCTGTCACTGAGTTAAGGTAACAGAGAAAGTATATGTTTTTCTGGGAATATGATTTAAATCAAGTCTTGCAAACTAATAAATTAACTTTGATTTAGTATAAGTGAAATATCATTCATATTAAGATAGAATATTTGATAAAACCAGAATTGTGACTATTGGCTGCTCTGTAATTCGGGGCACATAACAAGGACATGTTCTGATTACGTATTAGGAAAATGCTGGCTTGTGTTGGGTTTTGCTGGTAGAATATCTCTTAACAGTAAACAATTGTGGTTAAGTTGTTGAAATGAAATTTTAATGAATTTTTATGTTTTTTTATTTCTTTATTAGGCTATCAGCTGCATAGGTCAACATAGTATATCGTACACTCTGTCAAGGAATCAGACTGTGGTGGTCGAGTACACTCATGATAAAGACACGGATATGTTTCAGGTAACATATTGCTTTTTTTAATGGAAGTTTTAGGACATTTTTCCTTCAGTTCTGTATTTTGATATGTAGTCAGGACTCGTAGTACTGATGAGGCTTTATGATGATGTCCAAGGGGAAAGAAGTGACGATAATACAAAAATTATTTCCATTTGGTTTTTGAAAAAGTAAGAAAAAGCTTAATTCTAAAATTAATTGCAGAAAGAAAAATTTATAAAAGCTACATTCTCAGATCTCAATGCAATAAAAATAGACTTTAGTAACCAGAATAAACATTTTTATAGCCTGCCACTTTTAAAAGCCAGCATGTTCAAAATACTTCCTAAATAACACTTGGATCAAAGATGATTTCAAAGTTACAATTACAGGCCTTTTTAAAAATAACTATGCGAACATTATATAGCAAAACTCATGAGATGTGACCAACATACTCATAAGAAATGCAAAAACGTAAATGCCTTTATAGGCAGGAAGGGAGGGAGGAGGGAGGAAAGAAGTTGAAGCATTAAACATTTATCTCAAAAAGTTCTTTTTAAAAAATGACAATAAGAAAGTAGAGGACAGACTCAGGAATAGTTTTAGTGGTATGTAATAGAAAGTCCAAAAATAGATCAAAAGAAAGCAGGAGGAAGGAAGTAATAAAAGGGGAAAAATCATCAATTAATTTTTTTAAAAAGAGAATTAATATACCCAAGAATTGGTACTTTAAAACACCAGAAAATTAAAATTAAGGCTAATAAAATAAAAAAGCAAAAACAAATTACAAACCATGAGGCTTTGAATTTCTGAATGGAGAATTAAATTATTAATTAAATGATGTTAAAACAAATGTCAAAAAAGTATCATAGATACTAACATCAAAAAGGATATAAATAGCTTTTGAAATAAAAAAACCTCTCATAAAAAGAGAAATATGAATTCAAATCACCATTTTTCACTTATCAGATTGGCAAACATCCAAAAGGTTTTGTCAGAGATGTGGGGAGACACGCTCCTACATCCTGTAAATTAGTATAACTTCTGTGGGGTGGTGATTTAGAAATACCTATGAAAGATACAAAATGCACGTTCTTAGACTCAGCTCTTCTCTTTCTAAAGTTCTTCTCTTTCTAGATATTTACCTCAGAGGTACCCCTACATACATGCAAAATGATGTTTTTACCAAGTTATTGCTCAAAGCATAGTTTAACAACAGAAGGTTACGAATAACCTGAAGTCCTCCAGAAGGAGACCAGTTCTGTAAATTTGGACACAGCCATACAGTGTGGGTGTCCAAGGCTGTAAAACAAGAAAAAGCTCTAAGTGAAGACACGGAAAGAGTTCCAAGCATATTTAATTAAATATTTAATGTTATTAAATACATTGAGCCATTTGATAGTATTATGTTCAATTAAGATTACTTCATGTTAATAAAGTAAATAATATTATTAAATATATTAAATTTTAAATAGTATATTATTAAATATTGAATTAGTATAATTAAATGACTTAAACAATGATTATGTGCATTAAATAAAGCAGTTGCCTTTATGGGGAAGAGGACTGGGCAGGTGGGCTGCAGAGAGGTATTTCATACTTTTTGATTTTTTTGAACCATGTGAATGTGTTAGCTATTTAAAACAAGGAAGAAAAATAACTAAACAATCCTAGATAGACATCATAATAGTCATAGGGATAGACCTAGTTACTTAAGTGCCAGTTTGAACTCAAAAGTAACATTTTGTCATGTTTAAACAAAATATAAGTGGTTTTACTCTTCATGCCATTTCATTTTACAGTATTCTAAATATTCTTTCTTCTTGTTCTACCAAAGAAAAGCTCTTCCTAGAGAAGTATATGCATACACTTCCCTGTTGATATTTTGATGGGACTTCATAATAATTTCTTTTTTAAAATACTTTCAAAAATTATACATCTTATGTTTGTTAAGGTTTTTTCTTTTCTTTGTTTTTTGTTTTGTTTTGTTTTTTTCTTTGTTTTTTCTTTGTTTTACATAGAGAGAAGAGTCTCAGTACTGAAAAAGTGAATCAAGAAAACTTCACATTTGTTGGTGGTACATTTTTTACCACTTAAAATCAACAAGTTACTGTGATGACACACATAACTTCATTACTATTCTTTAGTGACATATTGTGACATAGTGTATTCACTATTATACAATCACATGCAACTCACATCATTCATTTTCTTCTCATCTCAGCAAATGCAGAATGAATTAAAGATTGAGCTGGATTTATTTGAGCTCTTGTTACTTTTTTTTATTGTGGTAAGAACATTTAACATGAGGTCCACCCTCTTGACAAATTTTTAATGCACAATATAGTATTTTTAACTATAGGCTCAATATTGTTCAGCAGATTTCTAGAATTTAATCACCTGTATACTGAAACTTTATACAACAGCAACTCACCATTCCCCCCAGCCTCTGTTTCTATGAATTTGACTATTTTAGATACCTCATGTGAGTGGCATCATGCAGTATCGGCCCTTCTGTGACTGGCTTATCTCACTTAGCATAATGTCCTCTAGGTTCATCCATGTTGTTGCATGTGGCGGAATTTCCTTCTTTTAAAGGCTGAATATCCATTGTAGATACGTACCACAATTTCTTTTATCCATTCACCTACATGTTGTTAGACATGTAGGTTTTTCATATCTTGGCTATTATAAATACTGCTTCAATGAACATGGGAGGGGGAGTGCCGATATTTCGTCAAGATCCTGATTTCAGTTCTTTTGGATAAAACCCGAAAGTAGGATTACCACTAAAACATGGTAGTTTTAGTTTTGATTTGGAGGGGAACCTCCATACTGTTATGAATTTCTAAGTGCTTGGTACAGACTTTCCATTTCATCACACAGAATATTACAGACTCAAGATTTAATGAAATTAAGTATTCTTTCCTGCGTCATCAAAGCATACCTAAGGGAAATTGGCATTACTTTCTAACTGCATGTGCGTGGCGGTGAAGCGTACAGTAGCCACTACTGTGTTTGGTGCCGCTGCTTCGATTCCTGCTGAAGCACAGCGGTGCTTTGGCACCATCAGAGCACATGTCAGCAGGTGGAAAAGGCAAATGGCATCTCTGTATTATCATAAAAGCAATTCTGTCTTCAGAGACCTGACCCCTTGAACAGATCTTGGGGGCCCTCAGAGGTTCGTGGGCCATGCTGAGAAATACCAGATATTATACTAACCTCTTAATTTCATAGCTGAGAAATCTGGGTCTTTGGAAGGAAAGGTGTAACTTAATCTAAGGGCAGAGAAGGCGTTAGTGGCAGAAGATTTCGGTCTCCTGAGTTCTCTACATAGTACCAACTCAACCTCTTTAAATAAAGCATAGTAATTCAACAAAAATGTGTAGATTAATTAAGAAAACATAACCTATTTGCCATTTTTACTAAAATAGTCTCGTTCAATTTGCAGACTAACTGGACATATTGGAGGATTAATGTCAACTCACTCTAAGCAGTCAAATTAAGCAACTCTTAGAAGGCCCTGAAACAAATCAAGATTTGTTTTAACTTTTTCTTCTTTTTAACAAGTGTATATGTCTAAAACCTACCATTGGTAAAAATTACAGAGCAAAAAGCACTGCATCATTTATATTTCTCATGTATGGACCTTGGTGTTGAGGCCTGTTCAATTTAGCCATTACACATTAAAATGATTTCTAGGTAAATTGAGCATTTAAAAGTGGAACATTAGAATGAACCCAAAAAGGACCTGGGCTGCATTTCCCACAGTGGAATCAGATAGTAGGCCTCAAGCTCAGAAATATTACTGCCTGAAGAAAAAAACATCAAAACTAGATCCGAATTTACTCGTAAGAGATGGATTAAGGGTGAGAAAATCTGAGTTAATAGTCAGAGTAAGATGTTAGTAAACTTTCTAGAGTAGGGATAAAGAGAGGAAAAAGAAAAGATTGTAAAATCGTTTATGAAAGGAATCAACAGATGTCTTACAGAGTCCCTAAAGTGACGTGAAATACCAAGTACATCTTGATCATGAGGACAGGGAAAGTGACCAGGTCCCAAAGCCACTGTTAGTGGTCTTTTCCCCTCTGATTTCACAGTGTCAATGGCTTTGAACCTGGCTGCTGCGACACCATATGTTTTTAGTTTCTGTTTGTTTGGTTTTTAATTTAGTTGGTTTATTGTAGTTTCAGATGGTAACATTAGCATCTATATAGTTGAGAAAAATGTTAAAGAATATCAACATTTTTTCAGTAGTTATTTCTTAAAACCTGTGTGTGGAGTGGCGGAAGGGTGTGTGTCACAGGGTTCAAGCTCACTGTCATAATCCTCCATTCATCAGTTTCGTTTCTTGGGCACCTAAGGCCTCCCTCGTGCGGAGCCTGCATTCTAGAGGAGGCAAGTAGACCACAAACAAGCCAGCATTCCAGGCAGAGTGCCAAGGGCCAAGGCCAGAACAGAGTGAAAGAGGAGGGAAGTGACATGAGATGACCTTGGAGAGGTGGGCAGAGGCTGGGAGAGGTAAGGCCTTTAGGCCAAGTGAAGACCTTGACTTTTATTCTAGGAGTTTTGGAGAAGCTGTTGGGAGGATTTTAAGCAAGAGAGGTATCATCTGATTTATATTTTTAAAAGGTGTCTCCAACCACTGCCTAGAGGCAAATGTAGGAAGCCAGTGTGAAAACTAGGAGATCGATTTGGAGGCTAAGGTAAATGCAATCCAAGAAAGAGCTCATATCGATAGTAACTGGAACTAAAGTGGAAGATGTGGAAGGTTTGAAGATGTGTTTTGGAAGTAGAGTTGGCAGGATTTTCACGAGGTTAAACATGGGTGTGGAGGAAAGTAAAGAATCAAGGATCATTCTTGGGTATTGATTTTTAGCTTGAGCAAATTGGATGCCAGTCGTTGATATAGGGAATCTAGGGGCTGAAGGGGGGTACAGGTTCTGTTTGGAGCATGTTACATTTGAGGTGCTTCTTAGACATCCAAATGGAAATTTGGTGTACTAGTCAGAACTCGGGAGAGACATCAGGCCTTTCTGGTGAATAAATGGGGTTTGATGAGATTACCTAGGGAGAGGACAGAAAGAGAAGGAAAGGGGGCTATTCACCAACTAGCCTAGAAGGGTTTCATTATTTTAATACCAGGTTCAAATGTGCTGGGATATGCTGGCTGATTATAAGTCCCAGAAACCTCAGGGAGAGTGGTTTCAGTAGAGCTGTGAGGAGAGAAGCTCATTTGGGGAGAGAATCTCCATTGGAGTGGGTTGCGGAGAGAGGTTAAAGGGATGAGTAAGGAAATGGCGGTAGTAACTCCTGCCAGGTTCTGAGAGAAGTATTGTTGTTAAGTGAATCAGAGAAATGGTGCTATAGCTTGAGGGTTGCTTGCAGGCAAAGGAAAGCATTTTTAAAGATGAGAGACTGGTCTAGAGCAGTGCTACTCTAGCTGTACTCAGCAGAGCAGAGAAATGTCTGCTAACAGTACAGCATGTGATGAGTCGGAAGCTGAGAGGAAGGAGGCGCTTGGAAACTGTTACAGCCGTCGAAGCAGATGATCATTTTTCTAATAGTCATTTTTATTGTATTTTTTAATCAGTGGCAAGTTGAAAGGTTAAAAAACCAATAAACTGGACCCTTACCCCACAAAGTCACAGGTTTTAAGAAGCTCGAGAATGCAATAGCTGATGGCATGATCCAGTATGAAGAGAGAACTTGATTCAGGAGGGAGAGAGGGGGCAGGAGCAAATATCAGGAGCGGAGTCCAGGGAAGGGGTGGATATTGGGATCCCAAGCATCAGTGAAGAGATTGGTCTTGGACAGAAACAGTAATATTTCGTCCTTGTCACAGGAAGGAAGTCAGAAAATAAGGGTACAGATGCAGGGACATGGGAAAGATTGGTCCAGGAAGCATGAGGAATGCCCTTTCAGATGCTTCAGTACCATCTTACCTGTACTGACTTCTACTAACAACCAGGCAAACCCAAACTTCTCATATCTATTCAAATTGAAAGTGCTAAATGATGTCTGCGAGTGTCAGTAGCAGGGAGTAAAATTCTCCCTACGGCTACTGTATGAATATCAGCATTATATGAATATCAGATGAGATTCAGAAGCATCTTGGCTTGTGTACAATGACTGCCCTTAAAATAGCAATAATCAAAAGAAAGCAGGGTCCAAGGTTTCCACATTGGGTGAGTTTTCACTTGAAAAGTGGCTCAGATTTGTTCCTGGCAAAAGCAACACAAGGTTTATGTCCTGAAGTATAAAATTATTCTAGCACTCTACAGGTTATTTTTAAGTGGAAGTGAATTGATAAACAAATCTTACATGACCAGTCAGATAAGTATCATGGCTTGAAATAATTGATCCTAGCAGTATGTGTTCCAGTTGGAATAAAATGTCATGTTTTACAGTCAATTTCAGTTAATTCATCAAGACATTAATGAATGAAATCAGAATGGCCTTTCTCAAAGACAGTAATCTCTGCAGACAAGGGACAGTTGTGTGACATTCGGCGAGAGCGTGGTTTTAGCTTGGAGCTTATGACAGAGCTTGAAAAGTGGTTGCCCTCTTCCATGGAAGTAACAGAAATTAGGTCAGAGACTGTGTTGTCGTGAGAACTCTGGGTTTTGTGACATGACTAGGAAATTGTAGAACTTTTCACATTCCATTCCTAAGCTTCATTGGAATAGAAGTTCAGGACAGGTTTGTTCCTGAGTTTGGAGTAGCCTTTATTTTTCCTTTATACTTCTTATATTTGTGAAATAGTTTGCATAAGTACTTATCACTTTTTTAATTTAAAAAAGCTTTTTAAAGTGAAATAAGTCAGGCAGAGAAAGACAAATACCATATGATATCATTTATATGTGAAATCTAAAAAAAAATCAAAATCATAGAAACAGACTAGCATGGTGGTTACCAGGGGCTGGGGAAGAGGGTGTGGGGGAAATGGGGAGATGCTGGTCAAACAATACAAACTTCCAGATGTAAGATGAGGAAATTTTTGGGATTTAATGTACAGCACGGTGAGTATAGTTAATAATACTGTATTATATATGTGAAAGTAACTCAGAATAACTTTAAAAAATGCTTTTTAAAAAAATTAGAGGGGTCTGAATCAGTAGAGCTGAGTTACATACAGTTTTTAAATGAATCTAGCAGAGGGAAGATTCTACAGCTTTTGAAAGATGAATTGTATGATATGATTGTATAATAGCTGTAATTTAGATTTTATGTTGCAGTTTTTAACAAGTTATATGTTTTCTAAACCTGAAATGCATACATTCAGGCAATATGCATCTATTTAAGTTGATGAATTTCTGTGAAACCAGTGGTTTAGTTTATTCCAGGCACATTTCATTAGGACAAGAAATTAAGGTTTGTAAAAGACAAGAGAAAATAGATGTCCGTTGTTGGTTTGTTTAACGAAATAGTGTATGCATGAGAATGTATATGGGAGGTTTACAAAAGAAATTTGATATTGTTTCAGGAAGCAACAAGCAGTGCTAAACTATGCAAGATATTTAATACTTTCCCCTTTTATTCATTTACATGAAAAGCGTATGACATTGCTTATGTGTTAGATAGAATTTTGAGGTCAGGATAGAGATACCTGAGAAATTTACTTTTGGGGGCCTTATATGTACACATCTGGGGCTCTGTGTTCTTCCCATTGGCAGCTTCAAAATCAAAGTCACTAATGTTAGAACATTAACATCATATTTAGCGAGAAGTGATTCATTTACATATAAATTATATTATGTTAAGAAGTCTCTTTGGCATATATAACATTTATCACTGTTTTTCCAACATTTAGAGATTCATAGAACATCATTACATAAACATCTTACTATTTTGTCTTGAGGATTTCCTTCTTTGTAAACAAATACTCTTCCTAGTTCATAGGACAGAGCAGTACCTGTCTTATTTGGATTTATTGAATATGAAAATCGTTGTTAGAACTCTAAGATCTTGCTAATGAAATACATTTTTTTTCCGGCAACATTTAAACTTACCAAGGAAAGTAAGCCAATATAATATTAGTGGCAACTTTTTAGACTTTCCCAAGAGAGATTTTTTAAAAATCCAAAATTGAAGTATTGAGACCAGCTTTTTACATTTTTCAGTTGACAGCATCTCAGACTTTGGGCTGATTTGTATAGCCCTTTACGTCATTCTCACCCTGAGTAATGGTAACAGGTATTTGAAGTGTGTGTTTGGACTAGAGCTGTTCTTGCTCTGTGCTGAGTTGCTGGTGGATTGACTAAGTGGGTAAAGCCAGCCCCTGGAGCTGGACAAGAGTTGGGGCAAGATTTCCTTTGCTTGTTGGCTTCCTTTAAAATCTTGCTTTTTTTCCACTTGGAAATACACACACACACAAGAATAATTTGCCATGAAAGTACTGCTTCTGCCTGATCCAAGAGATAGAATCTGTTTGGGGTAAGATCTGTTTTCTTCCAGAATAGAAAATTGGGCTTTTCTCTTAACATTGAAATGTGTAGTGGTTGGTTACCGCACCATCTCCCTAAGTGTAGTGGTTGGTTACCGCACCATCTCCCTAAGTTAAACAAGAAAAGGAGCAGAACTGAAAATTCTTTCATTAGATTCTGACCTTCAGAGCAGAGATAAGGAATGTTAAAGGGATCCCGAACCCTCATTCCATGTGAACAAAATATGGTGACGTGATATTTTTCAATTGAGTTATGAGTATTTTGATTTATTTAGGTGGGCAGATCAACCGAAAGCCCCATTGACTTCGTCGTTACAGACACCATTTCTGGCAGTCAGAACAATGACGAAGCCCAGATTACACAAAGCACCATATCCAGGTTTGCCTGCAGGATTGTCTGTGACAGGAATGAACCTTACACAGCACGGATATTCGCAGCCGGATTTGACTCTTCCAAAAACATATTTCTTGGAGTAAGTACTACTGATAAGCACATCGTTTCGAAAAACACCCATCTTTATCACATATAATATTTAATTGTAGCCAAAAACTTTGTTTTGCATGATGCCTCTGGTTAAATTTTGAGATTTTAGTTTTCAGATGGATAGTTGAAAAGCTGTTATTAAAAAATCTGAAAATAATTAAGAGTCATTACTTGTTATATTTGCTGTATTATACTTACATTTGCTGTATTATAATATGTACAGCAATTACTTTTTAAAGTATATGTTAACATTGTGTATAATGTATTTATGGTAGATTTATTTCAGAGGGAAAAATCAATGGTCAAAGCTAGATAATTAGTGTTCAAAGGAAAATATTAATCATTCATTCAAAAAACTGAGTGTTTGCTATGTTCCATATTGGGTGTTTTAGATGTGATATCATAGAGAGCAAAACAGATTAAAAATCTCTTCCTTCCTAGGATTTCCATGTAAATGAAAACCAAAAGTTTTAGTGAATATCCAGTTTTAATATAGTTCCTTTTTGATTCAGGATATTTTTGCAGGGGAAAAACCACACAAAATGGCCTAAACAATAATAAAAATGTATTATCCCACATTATAAGAAGCACCAAGAAAGGCCAGCTGCAGGGTTGGTTAATTCAGTGGTTCTGTGACATCCACGAGACCTGGGTCCTTCTGTCTTGCCCTTTGCCTCTCTGGGCACATCAGCTTCCTCGGGCAAAGTCTTCTCACAGGTGAAAGATGACTGCACTGCCACACATCTCCTGCAGCGTGACAACTTCCAGATGAAGAAGAGGCAGCAGAGGCACTGTTTATTCCTTGTCTCCTTGTAGAGCAAAGAAACCTTTCCAGGAAGCCTCCCAGAAGACTCGTCCGGTCTCACTGGCCAGAACTCAGCCACATGCCTAAACCAGTCATTGGCAAGAGGCAGGGGTTGTCCTAACTGGTTTATCCTAATCAGGATTTACCCATGAGTCATAGGAACAATATCTGGCTCTGTCCCGAAGAGAGAAAAGCGAAATCACTGTGGCACAGGCATCCAAGAGTATCTTCTGCCATTATTATCAAGCTGCTTGTGCCTTCCACCTTTGAGGATATAAACACTGATTTGTATGAAAATATATGAAATAGGAAATAGGAAAATATAGTGGCCATAAAGTGTTGGCTTAATAGTTGTTGAAATTTTGTATGTTTAATAAAAATGTTTTCCCTCCCTTCTGTATATTTCCCTGATAATGAGTTCAACACTGCACAAATTGAACTGAAGAATTCACACTAGACTCTGGAATCATCTGGGGTGTGGGGGTTTAAAAAAGTATTTCTGAGGGAGAGGCCCAGGCATCAGATTATTTTTTTTAGGCTCCCAAGATAAATACAATGTGTCTCTGGAGATAAATTATTCATCCATTTTACCACTTCTTTCATATTGTTGGGCTAATTGCACATTTTATCCTTCTGATTATTGGCTTTAAATACAAAATGAAAATTCACCACTTTCCTCCCCTCTGCTCCTATCCAGTATTTCAAAGAGATTCTAGAATCCCTTCATTTTGAAATAATTTTAGCATGCTTTTTCTGGCCTCCAGGAAAAGGCAGCAAAATGGAAGAACCCGGATGGCCACATGGATGGGCTCACTACAAACGGCGTCCTGGTGATGCATCCAAGAGGGGGTTTCACTGAGGAGTCCCAGCCCGGGGTCTGGCGCGAGATCTCCGTCTGTGGAGACGTGTACACTTTGCGAGAAACCAGGTCGGCCCAGCAGAGGGGAAAGCTGGTAAGTGGACTGCAATCTGGAAAATGCACCAAACTACAAAAACCTAACTTGAGAACTATCTTTTTCCTCCCCTGAAATTCAGAACCTTTGCACAGGTACGAGTGCTGTGTACTGATCCTGGGGAATGAGAATTCTGTAAGCCCTTCACAGTAAGAAGGAAATGGCCTTATTTCCTTTAATGGTTAAGCTTTTCTCAAAGTGGAATAAAATTATCTTTTGTTCCTTACTACCTTAAAAGCATAATCTTTCATTATATACTTCACCAGAAAATTCCACTTAAATTCACTATAAGAACACACAATGCAATGTACACATGTTACAGAAATGTACATTTGAAATAGATGATTAATAATCTTATTCACCACTGTCACCCCAATAAATTTAATACAATTTTTTTAAATGAAGAAGCTTATTTTTAGTGTAAAACTTTACTAATTTGGAGAAATCCTAAGCAGTCTCAGGCTAATTAATGAAAATTATGAATTACAGAATTACTTACTAGACTTTCTGGAACTAAAATATAATTAAGTTAGCTTTTTTCTTGAGTTCATAGTAAGAAATTAATACATAATTCCCTGTATAAATCACCAAAATCATAGTTACAGCTTTTTACTTGAATAATTCATGTAGTGCATCGACTTGGCATGCTAATGTTTTCCTAGAACTATTACTACATATCCCAAATGCTCTAAAGCAGTTGATTTTTTAACCCTTTCTTCTATGGAGAATAATTATACCTTAAATGGAAAGCTTTAGGTTTCTGACCTTGCCACAGCTGTGGGGCACAGCACAGAAAGGTTCTTAATAAATTTTCTACTCTAGTACTTTTAATTAATTGTTAGGTAGAAGCTAGAACAAGAGAGAACAAATGTTTTCTTCAAACTTCCCTTAGAAAACATATAGGGAAATAAAAGATGTAATCTATCATTTTTTTCAGAGAGAACGATAATAACCAACTATTTTTAAGATGGAAAAAAGATGGGGGGACTGTTTTACTAACCTGGTTTGCTATTCTCTACTGAATGTTTGTTTTAAGGGGATTTTTTTTTCAAATTTTTGTTTTACACCATTATTCAGCTGCAGGTATAGCTTTGTGTTTGATGATAAAGTCCAGTCTTGGAGCATTATGGCTGAGCAAATATGAGAAACATTTTCTAAGAAAGGCCAAGCAAATGCAATAAACTTTGTTTAAACACTTTTCAAGAGATTGTAAATAGGGAAGAGAATGTGAAAGCCGTTTTTCCAAATAACTTTTTGTTTCTCATCATTGGATAATTTTACATAAAATTAACGGAGGTTGGCCAGACTGGTTATTAATCATTTTAACAGCAACAGTAAGAAGTCAGTAAAAGGTTGCTGGATGCAGGCACTGCATTAAGATTTCAGAGACATTAGCTCATTTAATCTACACAGCAGCCCAGTCGGGGAAGTGGAATTGCCCACATTTTATAGATGAGGAAGGTGTGGCATAGAGAGGTTAAATATTGCTGAATGTCACAGAGTTAGAAGTGGCAGCAGATGGGACTGAAACTCAGGTTCCCCTGACTGAGAGTCTGAACTCCAAGTCGCCACTCAGTACCGTCTTGGGGAGTCACACCTGGCTTTCACCTGAGATGTTCACACCAGAGCGTTTGCCTCCCTGGGCCAATAAAGAGCATAGGCAGCAATCCAGGTAGGGCTTGTTTGTCCAGGAGGGCACATCCCAGTATGTGTATCTTGTCCACTCTGGTGATTGTGTCGTGACCCAGCTCAGGCAGCTGTGTGCCAGAGAAGTTCACAGTGCTACTGAAACAATTCCAAAAATAGCTTGTTTTAATGTATTACATTAAATAGGCGAATTTTGAAGTTTTCTGTGTAAGTGACCCTTAGATCTACATAAAGTTGTACTGTACTGTTCATTGGTGTACGATTGACCCAGCCAACAGTTAAGGTTTGCAGGTTTCCGTCAGTCTGATCTTGTGCTGTATGTGACACCATGGAGAGAAAGGGCCCCTCCTCCCTGCAGTCCCCTCGGATTAACTGAAAAACAGCTTCTCTCTGAGATGAGAACCTACCAATTCTTCACACTTTTGTTTCAGGGTATGCCTCTTTGGTCCTGTACATGTTACTGACAGCAGTTGACATAAATTATGTCTATCTGGAGATTAGATTTTAGTTCCTGGCAGTGCTCTTTATTTGCAGTTTAATATAAAAATATGGAATATGAAATGATCTGCTAGCAGTCCAGAGTTATCTGTTTGTTATGACAGTATTTGATGCCTCCTGTCCTCAGTGGGGAGCTACTGGAAGGTTTTGTATTTATATCATACTCAGCATTCAATGTGAATTAATATGAAAATGTGTTTTTAACAACAAATCACCGTAGATTCTCATTAATACAGCAAATGATGAAACCTTGGCACTTTGTACTTGATCGACATAATGAACTAAATTTGGGGTAATGGTTTCTCAGGAGCTTAACCCTCTGAGGAAATAAACAGGTGAATGAACTTTGAATTGTTTCCTACTCATTCACCCAATTAATGGTAACGTATGGTAACATTGAGAATATTGCGCTAGTAGACTCTTTGAGTGTTTTATCAAATTATATTTGAGGTATTTTATTAAACTATGTTGGCTTTGTGTAAAATTAGGTAAATTCAGTTAAGTTGATTTGCTTACCTAATTTTAGATGAAATCATGAAAATAACCACGGTGTTACTACATGCAGGCTCTACGAAGTGCTTTATGTTAATTCTTTCTCAGGTGTTACGCACAGTAAGCCTCTGAGCTCGGTGTCTCAGTGTTGTTACTGTTCCCATTTACAGATGAGGAAACCAGGGCTTTAGAAGGTAGTCACTTGCTTAGGGGTGGTGGGTGGGGATTTGAATTCTCTACTCTGCGCTTAGCCATTTGATATGTAGAGGCCATTGGGTTTTAACTGTCTCTTATTTCCACAACCCTGTCTAGTCCTTGTGGCTTCTTTTTGCCTTTTTTGGGGGGAGGGGGAGAGAATTTAAAAACTAAAACCTGAACCCTTGTCTCTGCAAAGTAGTATTTCACTATACTGCCTCCTTGCACACTGTATTTTGAAGAAAAACTACACATTTTGTTCACAGATAGAGATAGCACACAAGAAGTAACAGTTAAGAGGGAAAACAGGTTACTCTTTGAGCAATCACTATATATGGTTCTGAAGTCAGGTCATAGATTTCAGGCCTGGTTCTACCACGTAGTTGCTCTGTGGTCTTAAATCAATAAATTGACCTCTCTGTGCCTGGGTTCACATCTATTTAATTGGAATGATGCTAGTACCTATCTTCTAGGAGTGTTATGAGAACTAAGTAAGGATCGGAGCAGTGCTGTTCACAGTAACAGTCCATGTTGTTAGTTGTTACAACTGAGCAGGGCCTAGGAGCTGGAGATCCAGCAGTCAGTAAGATGCCCGCGGCTCTGCCCTTGAATTGTGTATTCCAGAGAAGGTCACAGATGAATGAGGCAGCAAGCATATCGGCAGGCTATTGTGTGATGACCACAGCCATATAGAAAGTACTGGAAGGTACAGGAGGCCCTCAGAGGGACAGCTATCCTAGACATGGGAGTCAAGAGTATGTGGAAAATAAGAGACCACAGACTCCAAGTCTGTAAGATGTTGCTTACCAAGAACTGCCTCTCAGGAAGGAAAGAAATGTTTGTTGAACAGGTTGGCCACCACCAAACGGCAGTTTTCACCACACCAGAACTGTTTTTTCAGACACAGTTATATGCTGAGATGAGCCCTCCTCTGAAGGGAGGAGGCCATGGGGTGCTCAGTGTGGCGATGGGGTGAGGAGGGACCTTCAGCAGACTTTAAAGAGGTTATTTGAAAGGAGTCACATGTTTGGCCTGTCAGTATTAAGATTTATCATTTAGTTGGGACTTGAACTTTTTCTAACTACTAATATTTGGTAGTTAGACTCAGGGGTTGCTTTCTTCACTAAAGGAAACCATCCAGGCCAAGTGACATCCCAGTGAGACCTGAATGATGAGTGGGAGTTGGCCACGCCGAGGGGCCGACTTGGGGTGGGGTGTGATGGAGAATTCCAGGCAGAGGGCACTCAGGTATGTGCCTGAGGACAGTCCAGCTTAGTGTGTTCATGGGCCAAACTCAGTGCTCACAGCACGGGGCAGCCCTGTTTCACAGTTAGAAAGGCAAGAGCTATAGCTGCAGAAGTCGAGTGGCCATACCATGAATATTAAGAAGTTTTGGCTCCATCCTGAAGGGCAGTGGACAGCCAGCAAAGTCAGGGAATGACAAAATTTCTATTTTTCCGATACCTCTCTCCCCTTTACATGGCTGTTTTCCTGCACCCTGGCCTTAGTGGGGTATGCCCCTGGCTCTGTCCTCAGCCTCCGTGCCCTCGCAGGGACCCTGCCTGGGCACTCTCATCCACTCCGAGGCTGCACCTTGATGCTGGTAAATCCCAGATGTGCTTCTCTGAGTCAGATCTGTCTCAGAGGCTGCAGTCTCACGTACCTTCTGTACATTATGCTACAAACACTCTGCACAGCCCGCACGTCCTACACACCCAAAACTGATCTTACTATCTTTTCCCCAAAATCTGCCATTTCTCCTAGATTCCCTGTCCATGGAAAGCCCCGTTCTACATAGACAGTGAAGCCAGATACATTCAAGTCTTTCTTCCTAAATCAGGAGCTAAGGGGTGAATGTAATTCCTCAGCATTTAATACCTGTGCCTCTGGTCTGTTGCCACTGATCTTTTTTGTCTAGAGAGAGAACTCCCACTATTTCTTTCACCTCTGGTCTTATACCCACCCAGTGCACCCTCCAGACTTGGGGAACGGACTTTTGTGAGAGACAAATCTGTTCTGTTACAGCTGAAACTGAAACTCTCCATTGACTCTGGGCACCGAGGCCACCTGACCTCTCCAGCCTGGGCCTCGTGTCCTGTCCCCTCCACACCCTGCACCCCATCCAGCCGCAAAACTGGTTGGACTCCTTGTTCCCTCAGTGCACATGCTGTTTGGCCTTTCCTCGCCTCTTTCTGGTGTGCCTCCTGTCCCGCCCACTGCCTCCTGACACCATCGACTTCAAATCTCTGTTCAAAGAAAACCCTTTTAAAAACCATCTCTGACTTTGTCAGAGTAGCAGCACACTTTTACACAGTGCTTACTGCATTCCAGACATGGTTCCAAGAACTTTCTATTAACTTATTTAACGCTCACAGTCCCCTCATCTACATTTTACAGAAGGGGAAACCAAGGCACTGGGGATTTGAGTAACTGCCCAAGGTCACAGAAGTGACTCACACCCAGGCAGTAGGCTGCAGAGCCCACGCTCATAGCCACTGTGGTGATGTGGCCTCATAGCCCTTGCAGCACTTCATTGACCAGCTGGAGGCTGTCGGGCTCCCACTACTCAGGAACAAGGCTCTTCAGGATGGGGGTGAAGTTTTATTGGTCTTTGTACCATAAAGCATATGTGGCCCATGGCGGCAACGGTCCTATTCCTGCTGACCTGTCTAACGGTGCTTCTTGTCAGCTGTTCGTCAGTCTCGTGAGCACCTGGTGCTTAGCACGGCCATCCTTTTAAAATTGAAGGCTCCCCGTGAACGCATCTGCTCCAAGCCTTAGGAACGCAGGATGAAAGATAGTGTTCAAAGCTAAGGGTCACCAGGAGTCGTGTGGACCACTGCGGTAATGATTGCAGGGCCCGACGGGGTCTTCGAGATTGGCTCTGGTCAAAATGAGTGTGGGTCTTCACTGGATGGGCTGTCCCCGATGAGATTAAAGAATAATTCTGTCATTGACTTAAGGAGGAAAAATAAAAATCTAAGGACAATTGTACTCATTCAAGTTACCATGACACTAATTGAAGACGTACAGCTGGGTAGACTGTACTTAGGGCTTTGTGCCTATGGCATACGTGTATTATATCCAGTGTTCAAATAAGGAAACAGAGGCTCCGGGAGGCTAAGTTACTCCCCCGACCTATTTTCTAGTGTAATGCACTGCCTCCCAGTGTTTACTTCAAAGATGATTTTTGTTCATTTTGAGAGGAAAGGATGTTAGAGTGATTTGTTGAATTTTGCTTTCAAAAGGCGTGTCTATCAAACTTGTTATAGGTGGAAACTGAGACCAACGTCCTGCAGGATGGCTCCCTCATCGACCTGTGCGGGGCCACTCTTCTGTGGAGAACAGCAGACGGCCTTTTCCACGCGCCCACGCAGAAACACATAGAGGCCCTGCGGCAGGAGATCAACGCCGCGCGCCCGCAGTGCCCCGTGGGGCTCAACACGCTGGCCTTCCCCAGCATCAACAGGAAGGAGGTGGTGGAGGAGAAGCAGCCCTGGGCGTACCTCAGCTGCGGCCACGTACACGGCTACCACAACTGGGGCCACCGGAGCGACACGGAGGCCAACGAGAGGGAGTGTCCCATGTGCAGGACTGTGGGCCCCTACGTGCCTCTGTGGCTTGGCTGTGAGGCAGGATTTTACGTGGACGCAGGACCGCCCACGCACGCCTTCACCCCGTGTGGACACGTGTGCTCAGAGAAGTCTGCAAAATACTGGTCTCAGATCCCGTTGCCTCACGGAACTCACGCATTTCACGCCGCCTGCCCGTTCTGTGCCACGCAGCTGGTTGGGGAACAGAACTGCATCAAATTAATTTTCCAGGGTCCAGTGGACTGATGCCCTTGACAGCCATCTACGACTTTATTAACAAGTTACTGTGAAGATTTTTGCCACTAACTCTAGATTTTACCTTTTTATAAAGCTGTTTATTAAGGGGGGCGGGGAGGGCCCGAGGCTGGGAGAAAAGAGGGGACATAGTGATGAAACAGACCGGGAGTTGAACAGCTAGCAGTGGTCTGTTGCATGCTCGAAACAGCGGCATCGTCATGGAAATCGGCTTGATTAAAACCACACTATATAATAATTGGATTTAAAATGCCATGCTTTTATTTTAACCTTGGGTTTGTAAACAAAGTTTTTTCCTTTGAAGACTTGGATAAAACTTTAAATCATATTGAAATCATACAAACGAAGAAATTTATTCAAAAGTTGTTGACTCTTCATGGGCAGCCTTCTGTGCTATGGGGTGGAGGTGTTGACCTGAAAGACATGCAGTGTCTGGAAATACTTGATACAGGCTAGATGGAATCTGACCAGATACCAAAGGGGCGGCTCTTTAAAATGGTGACCCGACACGTTAGGCACAGGTGGTGGTTTTGAAATCTGGGCTGTTTTCTGATTTATTTTTCTTTCTTTCTGTGGGGGGCAGAGCGGGGGTATATTCATATGTTGTCATGTTTTCTTTTTATTAACGTTGGTGGAATTTAATTCTTTTATACACATAGTCACCAAATACCTTGGCATTTCAAACAAAGAATTTTCCATAACGTTTTAGTCTGCCTTGTGTATGTCCACTATGGTTGTCCCTGATACTCATCTTGCACGGTCCGAGAACTGTTTGATGAAAATGTAGCAGCTCTTAAAAATTCATTCACTGGGGATGATTACTGCAGCAGTAAACGTGGCCTAGGTCTTATAATACCAAGTTTATTTGCTTACCAAATTGTTTAATATTTAAGAGTGATTAAAAATGAGATTTTACTTTTTAAAATCACTTGTTGGGGCTTCATAAGTTTTTTTTTCTTCCTTAAGAAAGCCAAAATTTTGTGAGCATGAAAGCAACATATCACAACGATACAAGCATTTTTATTCACTCTCTTTCCACCATCTGCCACCTTCCCTCACAGCTTACAGAGCCTTGTAAGTTTTGAAAATGTTTGCAAATCAAACTAAATTTAAATGTGATCATTAGATATACACAACACCAAGTGGTACATCTGCAGAGATAATTTGAAATTCCTGATTTCAAGAGAGCAAATGAGTGTTTACTGAGGAATAATTAAATCAGAATTTCATATGAGCTCCACCATCCCTCTCTGTTAGTTTCATTTCATTTGGAATAATTCTTGGATGTTCACTCTGTGGTACCAGTAGCATCACTGCTCCCAGAAAGTAAAGTCCTTTAGACGTGAGACTACCAGAGCTAGCTGAGATGAAATAGATCCCTGCCACATGGAGCAAGTATTTATTTAAACTAACATCCTCTTAAATTAACCATTGCAAATTTGGGCTACATTTTTAAACCTTTGTAAAGAGATATAATTTATATGATTCTAATATACTATATCCATACTTGAATTGGTTTTTCCATGTTCTGCCTCCTGGCAAATATTTTGCCTATTTTCAACTGTTCTTACCCATTTTGAATGTCTTTTCCTTAAAGTGAAACTACATTACTCTTGATTGCTGCTGCTTAGTTTGACTTAATATATAAAACGTTCAGCCTCTCAGTTTTAAAATAGCTTTCCTTTTCAATGGATATTATTACTTAGGGGCATTTTGTTTTGGTAGTTTTTAAGTGATGTGAAAATTCAGCAACAGTCCTCTTATTGATAGCTTACTCTACTCTGTGTAGCTTACTCTACCTGCAGACAGAAAAGGAACGAAAACAATGAACTTGCCTAGAAGAATATATCAAACGGCTTTTGATTTAGCCAGAGTCTCCAGTGATTAGCTTTCACTGATAAGAGTATGTCTTTTCAGTGTATGGTTCTTTGGGCTCCACAATGATAAAGGAGACACACAGTCCCTTTTCTTGCTCTAGAGCTAGAGGGTGGTTTGGGGAGTCTTGCTACCCCAAAAGCATCTTACCAAGTAAATGGTCTTGCATCTAGAAAGGCTAGATTTCACCTATCAAACAAAAATTTTTTTTCCAGAAACTTATGCTCTGATATAACTTTCCATTTCAAGAACTATATATAAGTCTAATAGTTCTGCATGCAATATATGTCCCCAAGTAAAATTATCTTCCAACCTGGAAAGTTTCTGACTTTCAGTAAACTCAGATAACAAAATGTAAGTTGAAGTTTGGGTAATAAATTCCAAACTCTTGGAAGGAGTAACAGTGAGCCGCCCTCCGTCAGCACCACATCTGGTCGTTTGACTTCCAAATGAGGTGCCCCCCTTCCACCCTGCCTCAGAACCACAAAGAGGGGGCGAGTCTGCAACCAGAAAAACCAGGCTCGCCTTAGCCACTTCTGATGAAAGCCCCTTATAATTTTGGCTAATGAGATTTCTTTTTCATAGTTGAGAGCAAGTTAGTTTGTAAGAATAAAGAACTCTAGCTCACCAAAGTAGAGTAATGCAGTTCAGAAAAAGGTAACTTCTCAGAGGTCACTTCTGTTTTTATGTCTTGCTTGCCATCACGTTAAAAGGTGAGTCTCACTCTCCCGGGTGTGCTCATAGGAAATTGCTGACCAGTTATCCTGATCTTGGCCTGACTAAAATGCCTTTTGTAAATAGGCATTCCAGAAGTTCAGCTCCAGGGATATATTCCCATAGATAATATTTTTTTTTCATTTGTTTATGTCCGTTTACTACAAAAAAAAAAATCAGAATGAATGGGATACAACTCAATATTTTTCTAGTTGGGAATTTTTTTATTAATAATTGGTGCTGCCGGGTCACGCATGCTTCAACTCTTAACATTCCCTTATTTGGTTTCACTTTTTGCAAAAAGGGCTACAGTTCACACTGCAGAGTAAATATTAAGCTTTCTGGGTTTTCCCCCCCACTGTGGCCCAAAAGAATTAAAATCTTTTAATATAAATAGCATATTTATCATTCCTCGATAGTTAATTAGAGAGTTTGGTACCTTTGTGCCTCAGGGAAGCCACGTGATATAACTGGTTATAGAATTTCAGGGTTAGGGTTTAGGGAAAGGAGAAAGCCATGGGAAAAATGATGGGCTCCATTAAGGAGACTAATGAATCTGGATGCAGAAACATGCCAGAAACTGGCATACACGTGATTGTCGTAGCATTTATTTCCAGTATCAATAGGGAAATTATTTTAAGTTATTACATATACGGTATTAGGAAAGTTGAGGAGAACTCTTTCCTTCATAATGCTTCAATGCTTTATTTCTGCTTTCATAGAAAAACTCAAACCCCTGTTATGTGGGAGCTCAGTATTGTTATTTGAGCACTTTTGAAAGTTTAAGGAAAACTTTTCCTCCTCCTTAATTTAAGTGTAACATGGGTTACAGAATTGTTACCTGCCATTCTGTGATTTTGATAAACTTCTTTTTTAAAGCCATTCTGTTCTGTGGATTTTCGTGAAAGGATCATGATCACACAGTTGTTAATGCTGGCTAAAAAAAACCTATTTTCTTCATGCAATCCTGCCTGTGACAGTGGAATTTCCAGTAGACAAACCACAGAACCTTGATTTTTAAGCCAGGTCCAGCTTTGACCCTGGCCTGTCCATCTTATATCCCCATAGTTTAGCCTTCCTGGGCTCAGAGTATGAAGTTCCTCCATCGGTGCTGGAAATGGAGCACAGTTGGAACACGGTGCTGCGATTGTTTCTTTACCACCCAACAGCCAGTGAGAAAACTTGAGGATCTTTTTAAAAAAATTATTTGCTGCATTATTGAAGCAGCAAAACAAGTTTCAGTATTTCTTTTTTTGTAAAACTTACATCCTTTCAAGTAAGTTTTAGCCCTCATGAAGAATCCCAAGGAGAAGATAGGGAAAAGCAAGTATTTTTCCAGTTCTATTTAACTGTTTCTAAACAAACAAAAATAAACCCGAAGAAAGGGAAGTTTCTTCTTAGCTGATATGACAGATTGCTTCTCTGTATTAAATAGTCTAGAAGTTAAGGGGTGGTCATATTTCCCATGTATAGTGTTATGAGCAGTTAAATTTTATGGCTATATTTGTAAAACTGTTCTTTTATATTTCATGTCAAATTGAAAAGTTTATTTCTTCACTATTGTACCTGTGGAAATACAAGCCATTTTATAGGAAAATCTTCAAAAACTATTAAATGGATCTCAGTATGTTTATGAGTGGTTGTCTTCAGATTCTGTGGTTATCATGAGTTTATAGGACATTCAATAGGGAGTTAATACAAAAGTAGACTTGATTTGTCCATTTCTGAAACTTCCAAGTTGATCCCAAACAATGATGCTTATTATTGTTTTATATTCTGCACAATATATACATATTAAAATCTGGATACTGAAAATCCCCTTAATTTTTTAATAAAAAAAAAACTTCATTGGTGCTTATATTACTATTTCTTGTGATACGATGTTGCTGTCAAAGAAGTCTAACTTCCAGGAGAATTTAACCTGGCTTGTAGAATTAATAGATGTTTTTCATGATCATTAGTCATAGTGTTACTTTTGTGACAGTCGTGATTCACATTAAACAAAAAGAATTATGTCAGCCTTCAACCCTTAAACTAATATGTCTTTCATAAGGAAATACATGTATTTATGACAAACTTTTCCCGTCACATTGATATTTAAGGAATTTTAGTATCGTTATGGCAAATAGATTTTTCACTTCCAAAAAAAGAAAGTGCACATTTATATGGCTTTTATTTCAGGAGGTAAGTGTTCCATACTTTATTAAGTCTGACATGCCATTAATTGTAAGATTATTAAGGATAAACATAGTTACAGTTGTAAGATATATCCCATTCACTAAGGGTGCCAAGACTATTCATGAAGAAAGAATAGTGTTTTCAACAAACGGAGTTGGGACAACTAGGTATCCACATGCAAAAAAAATGAAGTGGGACGCCCTATTTCACACAGTATACAAAAGTTAACTCACAATAAATCAAAGCTAAAACTGTAGAATTTTTGGAAGAAAACAGTAAACCTTTGTGACCTTGGGTTAGTCAATGATTTCTTAAATACAATACCAAAAAATACAAGCAGCAAAAGAAAAACATAATTGGACTTTATCAAAATTAAAATGTTTTGTGCGTCAATGGGCACTGTCAACAAATAAAAAGACAACCCAGAAAATGGAAGATATTTGTAAGTCATATATCTGATAAGGAAGTTGTATCCAGAATATGTGAAGAACTCTTATAACTCATGAATAAAAAGACAAACCAGTTAAAAAATGGTCAAAAGATTTGAATATACATCTTTCCAGAGAACATATACAAATGACCAATAACCACATAGAAAGATTCTCAACATCATTAGCCATTGGAGAAATGCAAACTATGAAATACCACTTTATATCCACTATGACAGCTAAGATAAAATAGAAAGAAATATTGGCAATTTGTTGAAAAATTGGAATCTTCATCCACTGTAGGAATTATAACATGAAACAACTGCTTTGGAACAAACAGTTTGGCAGTTACTCAAAAAGTAAAATAACACACGTGTCGTATGACCCAGCATTTTCACTCCTAGGTATGTACACAAGAGAACTAAAAACTTCTGTCACACAAAAACTTGGGCATGAATGTTCATAGCAGTGTTATTCATAGTAACCAAAAAGTAGAAACAACCCCAAAGTCTATCACCTGATGAATGAATAAACAAAATGTGATATGTCTATACAATGGAATATTATTTGACTATAAAAATTCACAAGGGACTGACGCATACTACAACATGAATGAAATCTGACAACATGCTAAAGTGAAAGAAGCCAGACACAAAAGGTCACATATGGCATGTCAGAAATCGGCATCTTACAATACCTGATTAAAATAAATCCCAGGTACATTTTAAGACACTCCCATAACCACAAACAATAGGGTTGAAAAATGATATGCAAAAAAATAGTACTCTCAAAATTAAAGTGGAAGTAAAAATATGGGACAGGAAAACTTTTGAAAACAATATGTTGATATATTGATTATTCATTTCCTTTCTCTACTTGTGTTTGGAAAAGAAGTTACTTAAATCCAAGCAGACACATCTTGGAACTATGGAATTTCTATATCCATGTGCTCTCAGGTATTTGCCAGAGTTTTAAGAAAATTACAGACAGCATTAAAAGCAGAAATAGTCTCCCATATAATCTTGAACAATTCATCAGTAAATTTCATCTCATCAAAACATGTTCAAACTTGGACCGGTTTTTTTCTTTTCTTTCTTTTTTTGCATTTTCTTTTGTTCTCAAGAACTTGTTAAGTGATGTCTCTTGGTTTTACTGCCGAATTTTAAAATATCAAGCCCTTAGGTGAGCTACAACATGCCCACGTTTAAAATTAAGCATCAAAAGAAAAGCCAAATTATAACAACTTTTTGGAGTCAAGAATGAAGATGGCAGGCATTGTGAAGGAAGGGGTGAACCTGTAAGTAATTGCTCACACAGAAGGCAGGATGATTCTGGAGGAGTCATCCGCAGTGACCAGTACAGGGACAAGACGGAAAGCACAACCAAGCAAGTACATTCTGCACAAAGATGCTGTGTACTGAAAGGAGGGGAAAACGATTTATAGGATGAGAAAGACCTGGACCAAATTCTCCATTTCTGGAGGAATCGTTTATGCTGAAGCAATGAACACTTTCTAGAGAGCTATTTGAGGAGGCAGATGTTTAGATAATGTATTGCTGCTTTGCATTTCTACAACACCTTCCATCTAAGAGCTGCAGAATGTAACACAAACATTAATAAATTAAGCCTCGTGGCACCTCTGCATGATCGATAGATATAACAGCCATTTTTATAGTGCAGGAAAGGCAGCACCCTGCTCAAAGGTGCTGAAGTCATTTACCCAAGGTCATGAAGGGGGGAAAAAAGGCAAACTCTTTCAAAATGGAGCATCAGTTCTCCCCACGCTTGCACAATGTGCTTTTCTCACGTGGCAGGTCAGGACTTCAAGAGCATGTTTCCTTCTGTGGGACACGTAGCCCCGATGAAGGGGGTACAGTGTATACACTGGTTTGCAGTGATTCGTTCCAGAAGATATCTCTTTAACTGAGAGATGGTTTGAAAATACTAAGTCTTGGATCAAAGCCTCACCTCCTTTCTCTCTGGTTTACACAGGAATTAATTTGTTTGTTAATGCTGGCCTCCAGCCTGGCATGACAGTGGCCTTTAGCTCTGGAGTCACATGTTCATGTTGCTTAATCCAGTCATGCAAAGGACTTAAAATATTACAAGAATATCAACAACATGTCTGTGCAGGCATTAATGTAATTATTTGTTTTGCTATTGGAATTTCTGAAAAGCCCATAAAATTGTCCGAAAATAGAGTGTGATATCTTGGCGACAGACAGTGCCAAGTCCTTAACAGGCAGTAACTGGCTCGTCAGGAAAATCTTTTTTACTTGGGTCAAACCTAACTGCCTATCTTCCTAAATGCCTCTCCTGTCCGTTATCACAAACTTGGCTTTAGTAACAACCCGTTCCTTAGTAGTAGTGTCTTCTTCCTCTTTCTCTCAGGTAACCCACATAGTTTCTCCAGTACAATATTAAGGCAGAGGGATAACGAAGCCAGGAAATAAAAATATAAAACCCCGGTGCTCATAGTCCCTTTTGGAAAGAAAACAGCCACCTCTGTGACACGAAGTTATGATGATTCTACCTCAGTCCACGTTTTTAAACTTGTAAAACTTGTAAAACGGAGAGTAACTAGCTCACTTCAAAGTCACTCATGTTCTTAATTTCCATTTGTTTTTTCTATGGCAAGAAATAGAGGTTGTTGTTTTTTTTTTTTCATGAAGCGGGGCGTAGTTTACGTGCTCCTTTCACATTCTGCCTCCTTCCTTCTCTAGAGACTGTCCTGCAGCATTAACGCTTACGGAGGATCAGACTATGACTCAAAACGCTAACAAATGACACTTGGCGCTTTGCAGTCTCAACCTGCCCCCACCTGGTGGTCTCCCCGACCTTCCCAACACTCCGATGGCAGGCACCGACTGACCAGTGTGGTGAAGTGACCTGGCCCTGAGGTAGCAGAGTCAGGAGGGACCCCACCTCCTGGTTTCCACTGTACGCGGGGAGCCCTGGAAACCACACAAACCTGGAGGCAGGCAGGCCTGCTGGAGGCAAATCCCAGGTCTGGGAAACTGGTCGTCCCAAAGAAATTCTGTCACACATGGTCCCAGTCGTCTCAACAAGGACTGGGGGGTTATCCACATGGGGTCTGTGCATGTGTGGGGAGGGGGACGCGATGAATGGCCGTAGTTTGGGAGAAAAAAAACACCACCCTGAGTGAGTCTGATACAGCCTCTGGAAGACTGCTTTGAATCCTCGTAGACTGTGTAGCTGTTTGGTTGTTACTAAAGCCCATTTTGTCTGAGAGTTAGGAGGTGAATAAGCTTTGGTGTACAGTCCATTTCTGACTTGTGGGCAAATGACCAGAGTCAAAAGGAGAGGAAGTGAAGGACAAGTCAGCAGAAACAGCATGTTGGTCAACCAGCCGCCTGACCTCTGCTCCACAGGCACTGCGACTTTGCACTTCCAGCCTCTAGTTTCCTCAGACAGAACTCTCTTGTGTATCAGGGTTGGTAAACTTAAAGGAAGGACCAAAGATCTTGTGAGAGAAGAGACACCATCCTGAAGTGCTCTGGAGTGCGAACGAGATAATTCCTCAGCACTGGGCTCTGTGGTTTGGCCTTTGGAGGCTGGGTCCTAGGCCATCCGAGGCTCATTTGTCTCACTCGAAGCAGCAGCCCAGGGTTAGCTGAAGAAACACTCCTGCTGCTCACACTCATTAGTACGGTTTTTAGGGGAAAAAATACAGCCTTTTCTTTGGGAGTTTGCACTGTAACTTTTGAAGCAGCCATAACAAAAAACCAGAGCATGTGAAAAGGTCCTTCTGATCTTCCAGGGAATTTATGTTTTGTGACACAGAAGGAAACTCTTAATCACTTGAACCCCTGCTAGACTGAAAATTGGCAGGGTCGAACGGTTTTGTGACAACGGGAAGATTTGTGGCTATAAATTTAGTTAGGATTGTCACTTGAAACTTCATCAACAAAACGAAAAGGCAACCTACAGAATGGGAGAAACTATTTGCCAATCGTATCTTCGATAAGGGGTTAATATGCAAAACATGTAAAGAACTCATTTAACTCAGCCCAAAAATAAACAATTCAGTTAAAAAAGGAGCAGAGAAACTGAATAGACATTTTTCCAAAGAAGACATATAGATGGCATAGATGTCCCCATACATGTAACTTTTTATGTATCACGACTATGTCATTTTTTTTAAAGCTTGATAATTACATTTTTATTGAGTTAAAATACACATGACGTGGAGTTTGCCACTTTAGTCACATTTACATGTACAATTTAGCGGTATTAATTCACAATGTTTTGCAACTTTCACCACTATATCATCCCAACTTCAGTTAAGTTTTTTCTTCTGGTGAATGTGGTCAGAGGGAACTGGAGGTAATTCTGTAGAACCCAGGACGGAAAGTGTTTCGATTAAATGCAAAGATGTCTGGCTGCTTTTCATGCCATGTTGTAGCAGCTGATATGTGCCATTTATAAAACAACACAACTTCCATTACCACTGTGGCTTATTAGCACATAGCTGCTGGTTTGTGTTGCAAAGTAAAACTATCCCAAACCCTTTGATTCCAGTGTGGCCAGTTAACTTAGTATCGAGGCCTCTTCCCAGCCCCCCTTAATTATTTCATAAATAACCGTGAGTGCAAAGTTAGGAAGTTGAATAAATTCCTCTTGTGAATCAACACCTAATAAATGAAATCGTCTCCAGCATAACCTCAATAAAAACTGGAATTGTCTTGGCAATTAAGAAGTTATTTACACTATTGCAACTGCATTTTAGACACATTCATCACACTTAACATCAACTAAGAAAACTTTTCTCTGGCCCCCACTCTTGTCACAATTCTAATGTCACTGACTTTGCAAAAGAGCCCCATTCCCCTAGTGTTCCCAGGTAGGGGAGAAGTTGCCTCCTCTGCAAATAACATAACAGGAGCAGCACTCTTGATAACAGCCACGCAAATGATTCCATCATTGGGATGGAATTTTAAACCTTTTGGAATTTTAAAAGCTAAATACGTTAGATCCCTGCAGTTAATGATGTCCTTCAGATTATTATGACTGTTCACATTTCCTGACCTATTAGGCAAGTTATTTGCCCAGTAAATAGATATTATAATCCATGTTTTCATACAAGTATTTTAAACAGAGAAATTGGGACTGGTGAATATGTGGGGAAGACTGGCTCAGTGAACCCTGATTCAATGAAATTTGAATTATGAGAGGGAGAAAGTGAAGAATTACCCAAAAAGGGTCAAAAAGTTTTAATCAATTGTGCCGACAAAAGGGGGGACATGCGAGTCGATGGTCAGCCTTATGATCGTGATATAATCAGCAGCCCTGGAAGCCCATGAGTCCTCAGTGTCTGATAAATTCCAATCCTGAAGGTAGGGAGGTACTAGGAAGGGGGAGATGTCTGCAGGTTGGGAGTTTGCTTGCGGATTCTGTATTGTGCCAGGTTGGTAACTAGCCGATACCCCAGAGGTGAAGGTGGGTTCTAATCTAAGGATGAGGCAGAATCCTTGCCCCAGGAAGGCACCTGCTTCCTGCCATTCAGAAGCAATGATTCCACTTTCTCCTTTGAGCTCATCATTTTCTGACAGCGTCGTCTCCCTGCATGCTCTTCCATTTCCCACTCTGCTGAGAATCAGCTATAGAGTGGAACTGGCAATTTTAGGGAGCTTTGAAATGAAATCTTTTATACCTTCTTACTCTCTTTTTCCTCCACTTGGTGAGTAGTTAGCGCACAAAATTACAGAGGGCTTAAGTCACAGATTAACTTGATTTCTGGGTGCTGCTATCTCCCCAAATTGCTTGTTTTCTTTCTAGGCTTTTGCCCAGTAAGGTACAGAATAACAACTGGATGAGTTACCATGGCAACCCCTATACATTATCTTTTAAAGGTTCTAGACTATGCAGGTCACATATCCATGAAGCCGGCCCTGGGGGTTAGTTATCTAAATAAGATCAGGGTCCTGTTAGAAAGGAGAGGATGGAGATGGAAGTCCCAATCTACATTACCCATCTCATTGTCCATGAGGAATGAAGCACTCTAAGCCGTCAGCTATACAGTTGTCATTAAGCTGATATCCACACGCAGTTCAGTCTACAAAACCAGTACACGTCCGCCACCACTTCTGTTCTCATATTGATAAGCCATCACTGGGGACTGCTTTCTGCCTCCTGATTCCTGTGTTCCAGTGGATTGTCACTGGCTAGAAATCTACGTGCGTGGATCCACCACAGAAAGGAATTGGAACTCTCCATAAACACAGACACTTCCTAATGGTTTCTAGGGAGAACCACTTAGTGTGGGTTTATTTATTCAATTTGTTATCACCGCTCCTATTGCTTGGAGGCACGCATAAAAGGAAGACAGATTCAAATATTATATTAAGGGAAAACAGTAAAAGCCCCACTGAAGGAAAGCCAGATACCAACTGTTTAAATTGCTTAGTCTCATTTTTGAAACATGCTCATGTGTTTAAATGCCTGGGCCTTAAATCTGGAGACTGCTTCCCCTTCTCTGGGCTCACAAGTTTCATGGGGTACTGCTGCAGGGATGTATTTCCGAGAATGATACTCAGGTATCGGGAAGTAAATGATGAATGAGCAGACATTACTTGGGCAATGCGGTTTTTAGACAGGGGTTGCAAGAGACTATATTTCTGGGTGCTTCTGTTTGTATTTAACTTGGAGACTGTATATACAGTAAATCAGGAAGGCTGATAATACCGTGCATAGGGGCATGTTTTATGTATGGTCCTGACAGTGTGCAATGCCAGCCGTGCCGAGAGGGGTGTGGATTTATGGTCCCGTGCTTGTATGTGGTGGCAGCTAATATGTAGTGTGGCTCTCTGTCTGTACCTGGAAGGATTTATTTTTCAGTTCCTCCGGAGGCAAAGGGAATGTGTAAGGCAAAGCATGGACATTTTGACATGAGAAATGCAATCTGTGAAGTGATTGCATAGCTTTTAAAGGATAGAGAAAGAGTTTAGGTACAACACACTTGTTCATAGATCTTTCCAAGACTCCGTTTTTTGGTGGCAATATCACACAGGTAGGTTTTGGGACTCCCTAATGGTTCTCTTATTTCATTCGTGGGGTAGGGCTGAATTGTCCAATAGGAACAGTAGGCGCAATACCTGGAGCCTACAGCACTTTCAGGGGCCCACAAAAGCTTTTAAATTTCTCTTAAAATCAGAAGGGGAAAAATGAACGTAATAGTAATTAATATATAAAGATGGATTCAGCATAGAGTATACTGGTTGTTACACTGATGAAGTTGTCAAAGATTTTTAATGTTATTTTTAAATGGGGGAGAAGCCCACCTAGACCAAAATGCCCAAGGCCCATAAAAGTCACAATGCGTCGCTACAATGGAGGTAACACTAGGCTTAGCAATCTAACTTCTTCTGTCTCCCCAGACAGGCACAAGAGACTGCCCATGGCATCAGGCATGTGGTGAAAGTGAGCTCTTCCTGGTCTAGAACTGTCTCCAAAGAACCTCCGGGAGGCATTTGAGGCTGTCTGTGAACTGGGTCTCTTAGTCCCTCCAGAAAACGTTCCCACAGCCTTCACTCTATTTGCACCTCACCTTATCCATCACAATGAGTTTTCAGCTAATTTTTCTGGGCATCTCTCCAGCTTAGTCGATTCCGCGGTTGCCATAATGAAGTACCACAAACTGGGGGGCTTACATAATCAGCATTTATTTTGTCACAGGTCTGGAGGCCAGAAGTTGAAGCCCGGGTGGAGCAGGATTGGTTCCTTCTCAGAGCTGTGCGAAGGAATCTGCTCCCTGCCTCTCTTCTAACTTCTGACGGTTTGCTGGCAATCTTCATGCCAGTCTAGTGGCCTCACCCTGAACTCTGCCTTCTTCTTCACATGGCCTTCTCTATGTGAGCATGTCTGTGTCCAGTTATTGAACTAGGGGCCACTCCAGTATGACCATTATAATTAATTACATCTGTAATGACCCTGTTTTCAAATAAGGTCACATTCTGAGATTCTGGAAGTTAGGATTTCAACACATGAATATGAGGGGTGGGTACCAGTCAGTCCATAATAGCAGTTGGTACTCACCCTGTGATCTAAGTATAGGCCTTGAATGAGAGCCCCTTATGCCTGAAGTTCCAGAAAGTAACTCAGCATGAGTCATCTGCACATTGCTCATGTTACCTTTTTCTAACTTCCATCACGAGGGTGGTATGTGCCCCCTCACTTCCAGAAGTGTGATCAAAGGTTCTTATGCCCAATGCTAGCTGGGAATTAAGGGAAAAAGAGAAGGTGGGTCTTCATCATGTTCCTTCACGAATCCCAAAGCTTGCTTTTCAGCAACAAGAAAAAAGTAAAGAATGGGCCAAGGAGGAGATAAGGTGAAACAGAAGGTCAACAGGCCTGAGAACAGAGGGGGAGATGGTAGGCAGGTCTGACCAGAGCCAGCAGGCTTTATCTGATGGTCTCTATGTTGACTATGCATAACTCTTGTTAGCAGGGTGAAGGATCAATTGCAGGCCAAGGTCAGGAGCATAGATGCTGAGTCTGAAATGAGGGTGTGGGCGTGGGGAGGTAGACAGGGGCTTGTAGGGTTGGCGTTGAGCCCAGGATGCGTGGGAAGCAGCGAACAGCTCAGCAAAGCCGCTATGGGCATTAGCACTTAATCAGCACTGCAAATCGCCAAGGCTCAAGTGATCTTTCTACAAATGTCACCATGTACAGGAGTGGGAGCGGTGGAAAAATTATTAATAGACTTGGGAGTTATACAGACCTGGATTCCAATTCCAAATCCTGAGTCTTCTTGGGCTTGGGAAAATCAGTTTCATTCTGACCCCAAATTCCAACATCTTTTAAATGGGAAAAACCACAATAATAATACCCATCCCATAAGATTGTTGGGAACACTAGATGTAGTTATATCAAGTGCCTGATAGAGTCCTGGTATGTGGTAGGTGATGAATAAATGGTAGCTAGTTCTGGTGATGAGGAGTCTTGTACTAACCAAATGCCCTCATCACTCAGACAGGCTAGGTGCATGAAGTTGAAAGTAAGGCTTCAACTTCCAGGAGTTGTTCTTTAGTTCTGGGCTTTAAATGCACACACAGAATCCCAGGTATTGTCCCTGGGTTAAAATTCCTGTACAACAAGTGGATGCAAGTAGAAGGGGCCAGGATTGTACTGGAAAGTTTGCCCTTTACTATTATTGATGGGGTGGCTGCCCAGTTAGTTTCCTGGCACTTTGGTTTCTGCTCTGCTCTCCAAACGTGAGTGGGGAAGTAATGATAACAATAAACACTTGTCTGGTGTTTACCATGTGCCAAGTCCTGTTCTTATATCTGTGTATTACTTTATGTAATCCCTACAACCACCTTTGGAGTGAGTTCTATTATTATAGCCCCATTTTTACAGATAAGAATAGTCAAGGTACAAGAACACAAGAGGCAAAGTCTGGTTCCAGAAGACTTGCCCATAACCAGTACACCCCACTGCCTCATATCCTGTTCCCTCTACACTGGAACTCTACTGACATGGGGTACATGTGTGTAATGGGGTGTCAGGGCACTCGGCCCTCACCTTCTACCACAGTGCAGAAGGCAGGGGTGAGTTGTTTCATTTCAGTTGTTCTGTTTTTTTGCAGAACTTCTTGTTCCTTGAAAGATGCGGGAAATGAATAAAAAGGGGTTTCAAAACAAAGGAGATCAAGACAGCTCTCATCTTATGCATATCTGATAAATAAGCCCTCCCAGTAATGCGCTCATTGGAATCAGACTTCTCTCCCTGGAATATTAAGTACTCCAGCACACTATAAATACCAGTGGTGTGACTCATTTCCCAAACTGAGTCATGGCCATCTGCTCAAATATCTCTCTTCCTGTTCCTGTGTTATAATGGATGTCAACTCTGTGGACTACTAGGCAGCCAATAAAAAGGGTAACTTTTAACGTTAAAATGTTTGACAATGTGGAAAATGGTTTACGATGTCGTGGTCAGTGAAAAAATGGTGCACTAGATATGCACGCACGTAAAATACGTATGCACGAGGACAAGGCCCTGAGGAAAAGTAAACTTGTTTCCAAAAATTACACACTTCTTTTTTTTTTAAGTTTTGCAGTTACTCTTAAAAATTGAAAATATAGCAAAATGTTTACCTGTGCCATCAATTACAAACATAGTACATACATATAGACTCATAGTTTTTGGAGATGGGCCTCTAAGATTAATAAAAACAGCTATTAAAATGACAGAGATTATAGTGGATGTTGGAAAACTTAGCATAAGATAAGTAATGTACTTTTCTTATCCTGTTTGAAATTCCTAAGTGGTTGGAGAACTGGAGAGGAGGGAGGAGATGAAGATGAAGAGATGATCTTTTCCTTTACAATGTCTCGCACTAGGGATAGAGAATAAATGGGCAGCCTCAAATCCTTTGAGGAAGGAAGTAGGACATAAATAACAAATGAAATATGGACTCAATGAAATATTACTTGAGTATTCTCCCTAGATACATTTTGCAATGAAATCTAGTAGGTATTTTTCAGTTCTTCATTTTCTTCACTAACTTAAACTCTTATTTGCCCTTGTTGCTTTGCTCTACCTTTAGTTTACTCACTGAATCATTGGTTGTCAGCTTTGGACACTTGAGGTTTGCTGGAATAAAATGAATTTGTTATAATTCAGCTCCGCTTATTACCACATCGTTTTAGATATTGCACATGAAAGAGTATCCTTTTGAAACAGTGAAATGCCATTGTGCATCTGTAGTTCATTTGCTGTTGGTCTGAGACAGCTATGATTCCAATCTCTCTTTGGTATTGATGCATCAAAGGGTTGGGAGAAAATAATCGACTGCATTCCAGAATGGAGCCTTCATTCCACAGGAAGTGTGTGTCACTAAAAAAAAGCTAGTTTTCTCCCATATCAAAATGTTATAACATAGAAAAGAAAATGAAAATGACTTGGAGTAAATCCAGCCCAAGACTCATTTCCCATTCAAGGCAAACCCTCAGGTTAGGTTAAAGCTAGACAACTTAATTGTTTTGTGATCCTTGGAGGTCAAATCCATACATATTCTTGATTATTCCTGTTGCTAAGTCCCTGGACCAAGTGATATGTTTCTTCTTCCTCCTTAAAGACTTTGATACTAAGGAAATCCCTTGAGAAGTCAATGCAAATGATATGTGATACTGGAACGGAAAAGCAACGAACTTGGAGCAAAGGAACTTGCTGAGAAGGTTCAAAACGAACCCATTGTTCCTGAGTAAAAAGGTTCTAGAATATTATCACCAAAGAATAGGTCCCAATGAATAAGAAGAATCACGGTTTGGAAATGCGTTAAAATTTCCAACATTATGGCCATTGGTATGGCAGAGACTAGATGGGCCGCTAGTTGACATGCGCTGCTGCTCTGGTCCTCAACGTGTGGCCTTTGGGAGAGTGTGGCCATCAGTCTTGATGGGTTCTCACCTTGAGGCGTATTACAAATTCAGGTAGACCATGAGTGGACTTGTCTGTTCACTTGCATTCCCCTAGTGTCTTTAGCAGTGTCCACCACACATAATTGCTGGTTGAATTAATTTATCGAGCCCAATCCAAAACCATTGAATTAAAATCTCTGGAGGCAAGCCCCAAGACTCTACATCTTAACAGGATCCCCAGGTGGTTCTTAGGCACAGTTAAGAGTAAGAATCATTGCTCTGCTGGGCATGGATGCTGACCAATACACTATTAGGCTTGAGTAATACTTCTGAATACACCACAAAATCTAGAAGCCTAAAGATGAAGGAACAGCCATACCTTGGATTCTATGACAGCAACACCAACTATTCCTTGACATTGTATAAAACATTTACGCCCATTATCTCTGAGTGTCAGGTTAGGTAGTTGTTCTTGTCCCCAATTCACAGGTGGAAAGACTTGGACATATGCAAGGTCAAATAATTAACAAAATAGGAATCAAAACCTACTCCAGCAGACAAAGGTTAGGAAATGCTTTTAGCTCCTTAGGCAAAGTCACGGCATAAACACCTTCCTAACACTTTGCACAGTATTAGATCACTGTCCTATAATCACTCCATTCTCCTTTATGAGACTTGAAATTTAACTGGAGGTTCCAATAAGAGATTAGTTCTGAGCGCCCCCCTGGACGGGGCACACCTCCCTTGCCCAGGCACTCCCTCCTGACTCCTTGCTGGATTGAGCTTCCTACTGCACTGTCACTGCAGAAGGAACGCAGGCTTTTCAGCTTCCCTAACTGCACCCCTCCTTGGCTATCTCCAAAACATGTACTCACTCACTTCTTTTTAAAAACCTCATCAATTTTTCAACTGGGCACCACAAGGAAAATGGGATTAACAAAAAGAACAAGAAATGAGGAAATTAAATATTATGGGAAATCTCATACTTATAGTTATCTCAGAGCAATTTCCCCAGGAAATTTTATGGCATATTGCTGGCTAGGTATTTTCTTACATTCCCAGCGCTCTCAGGAATATTTAAAATATCAGACAAGCTCTTACCACAGAGATATATTAAGTTTAATATACTTAGACTACTACGTAGTACATATTTCAAAACTTACGTGCTTTGCCTACACATGGAAACCAACAATTCATAAGTGATCGTACCCACAACCAGTGACCCTTTACCCTTCCTGAGGAGGGAATGTGAAACAAGGGTCCTCTTTGTTTCTCCATTTAGGTGACACAGCTTCTGGTCCTGGAACTTCACTGACTCTCTGTGCCTTTCACGAAAATATAAATGATGCCAACCTGTCTTCGTATGCCCTTTTTTCTAAACTCTGTGTCCCGTGGTTCTCAAACTTGGACGTGTATGAGAGACACCGAAGGCACTCATTACGGATTTAGATTCTTGATCCCGGATCCCACTATTGATTCCATAGGCCCGAAGGGAACCCAGGAATCTGAACCTGCCTTTGTAACAATCTCTGACATCATTCTGAGGACCGCCCTTTGAGCACTTGAATGCAAGATCCTGCAGGACAAGTACAGTGCCCTGTCCTATCTGAGCTGGACACTTGGACCACAGCTGATGCCCTGCGAGACATGAATGAGTCTTGGGGTCATTCCCTGGGGTCCCATTCATTCATAGCTACTGGAGTTCTCTTGGGTGGAGCTGTGGGCTTGTGGATGAAGAATTCTATCCTGGGTGTGATCTCCAAAGCTTCCTCCTTTATAGGCTGCAGGACACTAATTAATAAGGAATATTAATTAAGCTCCTTCTATCCCAGAGGCCCTCAGTTGTTTCAATATTTAATTTGTCAGCAATATTGGCTCATAATTTCAGGCTGTGGGATTCAGTTTCTTCTTAACCTGTTGCTCTATTGGTCCACAAACTTGGATGGCCACCTGATCATCTGTACATCTTATTAAACACGGGGTGCCAAGCCTACCCCAGGCCCATGCAGCCAAACTCCATGGTGTCTATGCCAGGGATTCTGTGACTATCTTACAAGCTCTACCGGGGATTCAAGTGCCACCAAAATTGAGAATCATTACATAAGCCAGTTACTCTCAAATGTCAGGTGTATCAGGATTACCTAATGGACTGATTTAACCAAATCACTGGATCCTACTTTTCAAGTGTCTGATACAGTAGATCTGGGCGGGGCCTGAGAATTGGGATTTCTAACAAGTTTCCCAGTGTCTCTGATGCTTATGGTCCAGTGCACACACACCAGCTAAGCAAATATCTGGGCCCAATTCACACTTACAGCCACATGGCTCCATCTCGCTAAACATCAGGTAGCCCTAAACCAGCTTCTTATTAAGAGAAATGCTTCCATTGAAACCCATGAAATTCCTGCTTCCAGCCTGAGGGGACCTTTTGTCCTCAGATCACTGGCAGATCAGCAAAGGTGGTTGAGAGACCCTGTTACTCCAGATTCTTAGTGGCATCTCTCCATGACTCATCTGGAGACTGGCCCTGTCCCTTAAAGTTAGCTTGGTCATAAGAACAATAGGCCCAAGTGAACTGCCATCCCTCATCTTTTGCTAATTATGCTATCTTGTCCCCTTCAGGCTTAGCCCTTTAGGCAGTCCTTGCTCACTCACAGGCACCTCCTCAAAAACAGAGCTCCTCCTTGTATTCCATGCCTGCTCCCTCAATAGAACTGAAAAGGAATTACTTGGTAATGTTGATTTTATAGGCTGTTTCATGAAATATGGAGAAGAGATTACATCACGCATTGCACAGCAGAACTTTATCTCCACCTTAGTTGTCTCCTTCTCTCCTCTATCCTCCTTACCCCCCTACCCCCGCCACACACCACCATCACCACTTTTTTCTTAGTCTCTTTCTTTCTCTTACCATATAGAATAATTTAGTCACCCTCCCTCACCAATTTGCATCCTCCCACCTGAAGCAATCCAACACTGCCATCTTCCTTCAGCAACTAAGAGGTCTTTTGGGGGATCCTTCCTCTTTAGGAGGCGATTATAAAAATATATCCCTTCCCCAACCCTACTCCACCTTGCCACAAACTCCAGTCGAGACTCTCTTTAGGGGAGGATGTTGGCCTCTGGGGAGAGTATGGTCCACCTCTCTGTGAGCCTCAAGGCTAGCCGAGGCACGGGTGAAAATGGCGTTTCCTTCTTTTCTGAGTTTGGTCACAGATGGTGCCACCACTTTGGTGCCACCACTGTCACTTTGATGCACTATGGCCCCCTGGAGACTTTCGTAGCTGAGAGAAGGCAGGGATGTACTTCAGAGTCCTCAAAACACTTGTAGAAGCTGAGGTAACCCTTAGCTACACCACCCTCAGGTTTGGACTACCCCCGTGAACATATACAGAATTTCTGCTCTCCTCTATCACTCACTGTGGTTCTTGAACATGACACCTGCCCCCAGAAGATGAGTCAACCTGGAAGCTGGCCACCAAGGGGTAGAGCTTCCTTTGAGTCTCCTACTGCAGTCCAGAGTGCCGTGACACAGCATGCAATGACTCAGCAAAGTCAAGTGAGGGCAGAGAAGACCATCAAAGGGAATTACAACATCTTGATTAGAGTGATGAATAAAGGCCATTGTTAGAGTGCACCCACAAAGCTCAAATTGCTAAGAAGTGCAGTGTTACCTGCTGGCTGAGGTATTACTCGTGCACTGGTCCAATTCTAGAAGTTATTCTCTGGGCCCCAAGCACAGCTGGGATCTCTAAGATCATTGGAGACTGAACATTGGAGGCTGCTCAGGGAGGCTGTCTTCCTGAGCTAGACTTCAGAAGAGGTCATTCTGTGAGCCTTGTGGACCCTCTCTCTGTCCTTGAGGAACTTTATTATCTAAAACTCTATAACTATCCAAAGATGTTGAGGGTGCTGATAGAAAATATATTAAACCTAACAGCTAAAATATGTCCTTCTGATGCTTTGCATGTCTTTTAAATTCTTCAAGCTACCATAAAATGATCACCCATCTAACTATTAATGTGATTGTGTAAATGGCCGCTGTCCTTCTCCTGTGCCCCTAATTGTTAAAGGTGTGTCTGGCTGCAGTCCATCTCCTCAGTGAATCAGTATAACTGTGAACTTGGAATTCCATCTCCTCTGTTTGTTCTGCCCTGTATTTATAAACATAAATGGTCTTTAAATTTGCTAATGAGAATGGATCCACCACGTTTCCGTGAGATCACCATTGCTGGCTGATTATTTATCAATATGTTTCCACCAGGGATTGATTCCAGGATCATAAAGGAAGCAGAATTAATTTACAGACATATGTTTGGAATTTGCCTTTAAATTCTAATAATACCTCTGACAAAAGATTTTGCTGCTTTGTGCATTTCTCTGCTGGATGAGCGAAATACTTTTCTATGGGCACGAAGGTTAACTCTCTTCTTTCTCATCTCCTTGGCGTGTTAACCAGCTGGACCTCTGTTCAACAACTTCTGTGAAGTATTGTGTTCTGACAGCTTGCTTGATGGATGAAGCTGTCAGCATACCCTCAATCCAGAGATGAGGAGGACATTGCCTCACCTATCAACTCTATAAGTCAGGCGAATAAAAATTAGTAACAAGCTAAGCCCAGGGATTCTTTCTCATTTTAGTATTCTTCATAGATTATACTCTTTGGAATGTACTCCAAAAAAAGATGCCTTTACTGTTCCTTTATTTTAAAGAATTAGCATTGATTTACTCTACAAAAGAACTTTTTAGCAAGACACCTCGAAAAATCTGTTACTATATGCACAAACCTGTCCTCTGTGACCTGGAATAATATCTCTCAGGGGTGTTGGAGGTCTGATCTCACATACAGTGAAGGAGATGTGAGAGGAAATATCAGCACCAAGGGGAAACTGGGCAGAGTGGGCAGGGCAGAGATGAAAGATCAAAGTGAGACAACTAAGGCACCCAAGAGAGAGGAAAGCCTTGCCTCACCCATCAGAGATAACCATGTCCACAGTTCCCAGGATATTTCTTTACAAATCCACCTCCTTGTTTCCATGTCTGTTTCCCGTGGTTGACTCTGAACCCCTTGGTGGCAGGACTCATTCATTTTTGTGCCCCCCAGGTTCCCAGCCCTGTACCCCATAGCAGAGGCTCAGTATAAGGTCAATAAATGAAGGAATGGGTTCAGGAATTTTAGCAAATTAATTAGGCTAAGTCTGGAGGACGAAAGAACTCCATAGCCTGGCAGAAATATGTAAAAAACATTACCCAGTTTATGAATATGTAAAAAGGAATAATGGGGAGTAAACTGCACCAACAAACATGGGTTCCCCTACTTTATTCTCAGCTGAGAAAACAAAATTCAAACATTTCGAACAGATGATACTAAGAGTATTATGTATCAAGTTCTTCATTGGGGAAGAAAGCATCGATTAGGCTCTACGTTTCCCTAGGGGACCACATTTCCCACTTTGCCCTGCTCCCAGCTGGCATGCACGGAATTGGTATTCTTTCCCATTTCCCTCATGGCCATTGTCCCTACCTTAGGACTTGGGATAGTTTTAAGCCAACCATGATTCGGTTTCTAGCTCTGTTTGGCCCTACTATGTGCATGTTACGTAAGCTTCAGGGTGTCAGCTTCTCCATCTGTAAAATATAAATGACAAGACTTGTACCTTGGCTGCTAAGCAAGACTTGGATAAAAAGTAAGACGTTGTCAGGGAAGTCTGGAAGGCATTTGCATGGCATGGGGGTAAAAATAGCCAAAAAGCAGATAAATGCAGTTAAATATTTTGTCATTTCCTTTGCCTTAAAATTTTCACTGCTCTTCATGAGAATGGAAAAATGTCCTTTTGCTGGGTGACAACTGCTGTTGGTTGCAGGAAGTTGCTGTCTGCTACTGATAAACAAATGACAACTTCCCCTGAATGGTGCATATATTGCCTGAAGCAGATTAGTGATGTTTTTGCTGTTTTGTTTGTTTGTTTTGACCACTGAAAAAAAAATTGGCTGAAGTGGGTACACTTCCCTCTTGACCAAATCCTTTTGGTGTTTTGAAAACTTTCCAAGTGAGAAAATGAACCCTTTTCCCCAGTTTGAGTGAGATACACAAAACAAAGATAAAAATAGCTGCTTGGGAAGCTGCCACACTGCTTTGCTCTGCCCCTAGGATGGTTAACCCCTCCGAGGGCTTGTCAGCACACGAACATCTGCCCTGGCGTTCGCTAGAATCAGTCCTTCTCTCTTTTCATTTGGGATGTCCTTCTTATGACCCATGCAAAACCGCTGAGATTCTGGAAAGGAAAGTTGGGTGTGATCCAAATGACAAAGTGCTCTTTCCAAACCATCTGCGTTGAGGTGCTTTCCCCCATTGAAGGGATCAGTGTTTGGATTTAACTCCTCCTGTATCTAAGGAGCTTATGCATTCACTTCTCTCTCCTGCGCAATTTAGTAAATCTGATTAATCAGTAAGTCAATTGTAATCACAACAAAAATAACATCGTTGATATTAAAAGCTAACATTCAATGAATATATGTGAGCTACTTTACATTCACATAAACATCATTTCATTTTATCCTCATAACAGATTCATGAATTCGATGTTATTAATAGTCTCCATTTTACAGATGGGGAAAATGAAGCTGAGGGAAGGTATGTGACTCACCGGACATTTCATAGCTCGAAAACGGCAGGCAAGAATTTAAACTCAAACCAGTCTGCCCAGAGTCTAAGTCCTAAGCCAGTGTGCCATGCTGAGCCAGTGGTGTTGGCCTTGGTATCCTGCCAGCCTCAGTACTGAAATTCTGGATTTCAGTCTCTCCCAATGTATCCCTTTTCATTTCCATTTCAAACAGATTACTCGAGGCTTGAATGAATATGAGGTCTTAACTGCAGGTTGCATTAAGTCTAAGGTTCAGATCTCCAAAAATCTAGCTTCCGGGGTTCCTGGAGGGCCAAGACTCCTTACTGGTGATGGTCAATAAGAAGCACGTGGGCCTGGGTGTCAGCATTGCTGGGTTGGCTTTCTTTTTATTTGTTTGGCATTTGCTGTGCATTTTGGATACTCATCCAACATTTCTGGGACTTAATATATTCTTCTTAAGTTGGGGGGTGGAGGTAAGTGAGAGTTAATCAAGCAACCCAGTTGGGAGGAAATTTACACTTCAATAGAGGGATTAAACTCCTGAATCCTGTGGTGGGACCCAGGTTCATAATCAACAGGGAGGCAGGGTGCTTTTTCTCAGATATCCCTCAGTTTCCTCCTTGCAGTACTTGTTTGAAAAGAGACAGGAAAGCCAAAAGGTTACCTTTGGAAGACCCAGTACAACTAGAAATCATTCATAAGTCAGGCCCCCCAAACTCAAGGCAAGAGCTGGTTTCACTTGGTTGGAGGTGAATGAGTATATGTGTGAAGGAGGCCTTTCCTCCAACTCAGGAAACAAGTGATCTTCATAGCAGGCTCCTGCGATTGCGGTGTACACTGGGAAAGTGGCACCGTGGGGGGAGGAGGAGTCATTCCCTTTGTCAATGGGATCCCGGGAGAAAAGTGCCTTTCAGGGTTCCAGGAATAAAATTCACTCCACTGGATTCACTAAACACCTTGTTTAAACTGAAGTTTGAAAGTAAAAATAGAAAATATGTATTCGGCTGGTTGTCATGAAATAACAGCATTGTAAAATAAATTCACAAGATACAGGTTATAATACGGGAGGCTGAGGACCTTTCATTTCATCTTCTCTCTGTCTCTGTTAGTCCAAGATGGCAGTGTTTCGGATCGTATAAAATTCTCAGAAAACTTCAGCTCTGGGATAGTTTCCTGTATTATTTTAAAAAATAATTACTTCCCTTAATTTTCTGTTATATCTTTCCAGACTCTTACTGGTGGGGTGTTGGAGTTCCTAGATTAGCCTGCCATGTTTATTGTTTTCTCTCGTAATTTACATTCCTTTGTGTATTTACTGGGTTCCAGGTAATAGCCTTCCAAACTTTCTAATAAATTATTTTATTTTAGTAATAGTATTTTTAATTTCTAAGAATATTTCCTTTTTTGTCATTGCTCCTTTTTCATAGTAGCATATTCTTGTTTTATGGATGCAAAATTCTCTCAACACTATGAGCATACTAATTTGAATTTTCAAACCTTTTTCTGTATCTGATAGTATCTCTGTTTTCTCCAGAACAGGTGTTCCTCTTCTTCTCCCTCTTCCTCTCTCTCCCCTCCTCCTTCATTTTTGTTTTTAATATCACCTCTTAAGCCATGTTACTGGTTTTCCTTAAATATCTGATGACCTCTGATGGGCCATGTTAGTACAGAGGTCCTCTCTTTGTGTGTGCTCTGGCTTCTCACCTGAGTGGTTGGGCTGACTTTGGCTTCCATGAAAGTGGAGGGGTCATGTCCACAAATGGCCTCCACTTAGGGAGCAAGGGTAAAGAACACCTCCACAACTGCCAAAATAAAGCAGACTTTACTTGTGTGGAAAGTGTGGGAAGTTTTTTGGTGTATGTCCCTCTAGATAGAGTTGCCATCTTTTTCTTCCTCTGTTGTGGAGCTCTGTAATTCCTTAAGGATCCCTCTGCTCCTTGCCCTGGTCCCTTTCCAAACAGACCTTCTATTCTGTTTACTATTACTTCCTACAGGGCTCTGTTTTGGCTAGGTGGGAAGGAGGAAGGGGACAGTGCTGAGAAGTAGGAGGAACGTCCCCTGCCTTGGCTGTCCCAACTTGCAGCCTGGCTCTGCCAAGAAAACAGTTCCCTTCTCTGCCAGAAGAACAACTCTCCTCCCTTTCAAGCCCTTCTATACATGTTCCAGATTTTTTTTCTGCTGCTCCAGTTTATTCATCCATACAATCCTCATTTACTTTCTCTTTAGGAAAATCATTTAAAGTCTCTGTTTTCAGCACTGCCATAGTTTCTTCTTTTTTCTTTTTTTTTTTCTTTTTTCTTTTTTGCTATTTTGCCACTATTTCAATCAAATCGAGAAAGAGAGAGAGAGAGAGAGAGAGAGAGAGAGAGAGAGAAGGAAATTACATACGCTCAATTTTTCATCTTGAGTTGGGAGTTATCACCAGCACTGTTAATGATCTCAGGGCTTTACAGTCTTACAGGGAGGGGGAACATGGTTAAAATTCTGATTTAGAAACCTTAGAAATACTTGCCCATTGAGATTTTATTATAACTACTCAGCAGCGTGTGACCTTTCAGCCTGCTTCTATATACTTCAATAGATAACTATTTTATTTTTCTCCCTTTTCTTTCCTGAATTAGACAGATAAAAAGCAAATACTCCCCCTACCTCGGGAATGTTTAATATTAAGTCCTCTCTGCCTTAAAGGGGGATCACTTTTTGTTTGTTTCGTTGGCTGGTTGCTAATAATTTGGACTCTATTGGTAAAGAACAGGAGAATACATTTTGCCAGGTGAGGTATGTTGAGGAATAAAAATAGGGCAAACTGGAAATTGAGAAAAGCCTGGGGTTGAGGCCAGGAGGAAATGAGATTACTTTGAGACAGGGCCTTGGATATGTAGGAAGTGCTGTTGAAAAAATTGTCCAAGAAGAGAGGGATCCTGTTTGTAGGGAAGAATTATGTAGTAAGGGGCATTTCGTGCTCAAGGGAAGCCCTTTATATAATAGCTATATAAATATAAACAGCCATGTAAGTATTGAGTGTTTTCCATGTTCTAGGCACTGTGCTAAGTGCTTTATCCGTATTATCTCATATAATCCTTACAATTCAAGGAGGTAGATGTCATGTGCTGGATATGGCCTATTGCCATCTAACATCATTCACACCTATTTCTATGTACCTTCCTATGTTGCTGGCTTAGGAAGTATAAAAATTACTTCCCAGATTCCCTTGAATGGGATTCTGGATGCAAAAGTTCCAGCTATAAGCAGGAATGGCTCAAGATTTGGAAGGTGGTGGGAGTGAGGTGGTCACTATTTGCTCACGATGCTGGTGCTGGCAAGTCAGGGCTGCTGGATGGGAGTGTTTGCCGCGGAGAATGTTCCATTTCAGGGTCTGCTCACCAGCTTTGTGGGGATGAGCAGCAGTGCTGGCGGGAGCACAGCATCTCCACGGCCTCTGGACTTCATCCCCGTGGCATACCCTTGAGGTCTAGGGTCCATTGGTGGCTCACCTCGGGTCCACTACTCCAGTCGACCCTCCAGTTTTGTAAGCACTGTCCCCATATTAGATCCATTTCTGCTTGAAATACCTGGAATGCTTTACTGTATGAAACTCACGTACACTAGTATCATTTTCACTTTATAGATGAAGCAAATGAGGTGCAAAGAGAGTAAGAACCACACCAAAGGTCACCCAACTATCAAATGATGGAGCTAGATTTGAACCCAGGTATATCAGGCTCCAAGGTCTATGCACTTAACTGCTACATTTTATGGTCTCCTGTTCTCCTTCTGAAATGGGCTCATACTAATGCAGACTGTTCAGTCTTTAATATTCAAGAGTAGTCCTAAGACTGGTCCACCAGCAATAAAATATATGCTTTTAGTGGGTCAGGACTATGGCCATGGATTCCACCAAGGGCAAACTTTTGCCTTGATCTCCTTAACCAAGGTGGTCTGAATGAGGTAACTCAAATGCTTCAAACCACTCTACCAGCTCTGAATTGTCTATAGATCTTCAAAAGTAAATTCAGTTAATTTTGTATAATATATGCAGTCAGGTAAGTGGGAGTCCACAAATACTTTTTGAAATTAAAACAATGAGAATACTCTTAGACCTAAAAAGAGAACACTTCTGCAATTTTCATATTCCCATAATCTTCCCCCACTGATCCTTTACTAAAATATGAGTGAAAGCAGAATATCTCAGAGGTGAGCCCATGATACAGAAGATATGTTTTGAGAATTACTGTTTTCCCAGATTAAGAACAGTGTGTTGCTATAAAGATATTTGTCATTTCAAGGGAAGACCTTGTGAGTGGTGCTTATTATACATTTGTTTGACTCAGAAGCTAACAGGAGCTAGGTTAGTCACCGTAACTAGAAGGGGTTTGGGTCTCATCAAATCGGTTCAGCTTCCTCCTGTGCTCTCGTCTTGTGGAGAGGACAGAGTGCCGTAAGGATGTGCTAAGAGACATTTCATTTTAGATGGAAATGCTTTGTTCCTGCACTAATGCCCTCCTGATTCTGTGTGCATTTGAGCTGCTGAGCTCAGAAAAGCCGAGGGATTACCTAGCTGGTGCTCTTAAGCCCTGCATCCGTTGCTCTCTGCACACACTAAAATCACAGACGCTCCACTTCAGACTGCAAGGAACAAGGTACGCCCCTTGTAATTGGATGAGCACCGAAATCTGTTGTAGCTGAAATCACTAGTGGATATTATGGAGAGGACCTGAAGAGTTCTGGTTGTTACTTCCAAGCTCTTAAACTATGTATCTAGTCTGAATGAACTGAGGGCACCCAAGATCTAATTAAGAGCAGCTAGGATTGGGGACATTATGTGATATCACATTGGAGACCTGTGTTGATTCATATAGTGGAGGAGGGAGAGAGGGAGACTCACATAGGGCGAGAGGGCTAGAATCATACACTTCAACAGGTGCTTCATAAAAATCACTTTCACAGGCCTACCTTACCTATATCTAAGCTTCACACCAATTGGGCCGAGAAAATTCTCTTTAATCAGAAAATCATTCAAGAGTATTAAATGCTCATATTACTGCCAGGTATTTGTATATGAAGAAGAACTAAACATAATCATTGTAAACTTCCATTTGTCAGAGGTCTGGTATGTACAGTGAACTTATTCAAATAAGACCTAAGGAAGATATTCAATCTGTTTTCATTTTAAAAGGGTAATTTGTAATCTGAGTTTGGGGGTCTCAGCATAATAGTGTTATAGAGCTTCATTGTGAACTTAAGAAAAGCAATACTCACTTTTCCATAGGAATCAGTTATATTTTTTTCCTAAAAGGAGTTAATGAAAGCCTCCAACTCAAGTACACTCCAAGGATACATTTTTATCTTGTGTTTCTGAACAATCATTTTTTTGGCAGCCTCTTTGGCAGCCACTTATGTGAAACAGAGCTAAGAACTTGATAGGCAACAAAAAAGACCTCTTAGCAGCAAAGTAATGTCACAAAGTCCAGATCCTCAAGGTCATGTACTTCACCTACAAAAGAATCTCTTAGGTGCTCAGCAGAGCTTCTCCACTCTCATGTTGCCCCAAAATCAACGAGCTAGATTTTCTGGTTATAAAACAGATTGGAAGCAGCAATTAGAAGGGATGGCCAGGTAGCTACTACAAATGTAAGGGGAAACACAGGAGTAGAAAATAAATGCTCTAAAATGTAGAAATGAGAATTCAAAGTACACAGTAGGCTGAAGTCATTTCACGTGTCAGAAAACAGCCAGCTCCTCAAATTCCTCAAATAAATTTCAAGGACATATATTATATCCCAGAATAATCAAGTCCATAATGACCCCTCCAAGGGATCAAGGAAGTATTTGGAATTCTCTTTTGAAGGTGCAAGGAAGAGTGAAACACATTGTAGAAAGGTTGCCATCCAGAAAGACAAAAACTAAAATTGGTGACTGAAGAGATGAAAATCTTAATTTATTTGGGACTCGTCATCTTTCCAAATAAATTCTTGTCCTGTGAGTGTCCTATAGCCAGTGTTTAACTGTGAGATTTTACTTGAAAGAGAAAAGAATAAATAAAAAATTTAAAACTAATCTATTCATGGCTACAAAGTATATATGAACATGTGTGCATATATGAACATATGCTAGAAAATGTGTCAACATGTGTTTACCTATGTAAGCATATAACATTTCCATACTGTTTAAAGTGAGTATATATGGGTGTGTATATACTCACTTTCTGGGATCAGAAGGTGTTTAAAAAGTGGGTGAAGGTTTAAATCTTATGATCTGGTTAGATTTTCAGTTTTGCCATTGCTTAACGATTCAGGGGAGGTATTACATCATCTGTTTGACATCGCTTCCCTTTGCCCATTAGGAAATTGTATTTTCCTCATATGTCTAAGGTTCTCCAAATATTCTAGACACAAGCTTTGGAAAATAAAGTATACCATTTTTTGATGTTTATTTTAACAATGAATTTTGCAGCCTGTGGGATCTGGAACTGAGATGTAGGGCAGCAGTCATAGTAATAATACCTAATATGTAACAACTTGGCCATTTATGCAGCACTTTCATCCATATGTTCCATTTGGGTGATACGGTCTTAAGTCCTTTTAAATCTATAACTCTTAACCCTCTTTTTTTTTTTTTCATTTAGGAAACTGGGTCATTCATTTTGTGGTAGAATCTCACAATTTAGATTTGGCTGATGAATCCACATGATATCATTTATTATATTTCTCTATTCCCCATAGTTTTGTAAACTAGTACCGTGCTTCCCCGAAAATAAGACCTAACCGGAAAATAAGCCCCAGCATGATTTTTCAAGAGGACATCCCCTGAACATAATCCCTAATGCATCTTATAGAGCAAAACTTAATAAAAAATCCGGTCTTATTTTCAGGGAAACATGGTATTTACATCTAAAAGCTTGATTAAATTCAGATTTAATTTTTTTTTTTTAAAGGATACCTTGTAGGTAAGGCTATGACTTCCCATTGAATCACATCAACAAGCTCATAATGTCTGCCTGTCTTTCCATTAATGCTTTTAAAATTTATCAGTGAAATCAAGTGTTGTCAATTTGATCTATCCATTATAATATTCCCCATGAAAACTGTACCTAATACTTTTGAGCAGTCATTCATCATTGCCTAGACCAGACCCATTATTTCACTGAGTGTTCCAAAAATGATAATTTTCTAATTCCACTATTCCTTATGCTTTCTTTACCTGGAACTCTATAAAGAAAAGTTTGTCCTTGAAACTAATTCAAAGCCCTAAAACACATTTAATACAGGAAAGACAGGATAGCTATAAAGACCATGCTTTCACCATTGTGTTATCTTGGAAAGACACTGTTTTCCTACAGGTGTGATCTGATAGACCAGACCTGGCATCAGAAAGCTCTTAGGCAGGGGAGGTCCTCATCCTTAGATCCCAAGGGAGTCTATCCAGATTGAAAGAGGATTCCTGTAGAAAGATGGAGTGAGAAGATAGGGCCCAGCTGTAGGGAGAGAAAAATGGCAAAATTTAGGCACATTTTCAGGTGCCTCCCAGAAGACCAACACAGGCACAGAACTAGAGTGTGACGTAGAAATAGAACAGAGACTCAGGATTATGGACCAAGGACACTGGATGTGGTTGAAAGAAGGAGGAAGAAGAATACCCATGGACCTAAGAGGGTGTAGGGTCTTGAGCGAAGCAAACAGGAAACTGCCAAAGTGTGGCTGGGCTCCTTGAAGGGGACAGAGGATGAAGAACAAAGGCGGGACGAGCCCTGAGTGTTCTGAAAGGCATCTGCGAAGGTCCTGCATTTGGATGGTTGAGGGGTTGTTCTGCCCCACTTGGGTCCCGAGATGCCTATGCCCCCACAGCTGGCTTGGCACCAGTCATTCCCCAGGAACCCTAATGAGAAACTCCACTCCCTTCTGTGACAGGACAAAAAGGACCTGGTTTCCACAGGGACGTAACCAGAGAAAATGGGGCCAGTACTGACTTCATTTGGCCGATAACACATGCACCACTGGTTCCAGCAATGTGTGCCACCTCGTCAGCGAATCCTCCATCTCGTTTTTGTCCACATCTGACCCTACTCCCCTCACAAACACATACATTCTCAACACAAAAATGAAGTTGGAGCATTTAAGGTTCCAGAATGACTACGATTTGTAAGTACAAAGAATTGCCAGGGCCTCTGCTCATCCCCCCAGCATCTGACCCTCTCTCCATTTGGGAGCTTTCCGGGAACCATACCTGCTATTCTATTTAGGAATTGATGAATTGACTGCTAAAAAACAAACCACACCAAGCAATTAAATTAAATCTTCTTTTCTTCCTGCTGCATTACTTACACACGAGAGTGCCGAGAATTATTTTTAGACTTAAAAAATAGCAGTTGGCTGCTGCTTGCCATCCAATTTGTAACAGATTTGCAGAGATTAACACTTGCGAGGTTTTTCACCAAGTTTAATCACAAAAGTAATTCTGCATTCCCTCAATACGCTCAGCTCAGGGGATAAAAATAGCAATGTATTCTGGTTGGGTGAGTCTTGGCCACAGGGCTTTGCTCCCCAGTCGCTGTCTCAATGTTCTTATGGAATTGGTGTCCTTTTCTAAGGGCATGTGTTTGCACGGCGGCAGACGAGGGTGGCACAGTATCTGATGTGCTGTAGGCTTGGCGAGGCCCTCAGCATTCTAGAAACAAGATCTTTCCACAGAGCAAATGGAGAGAGTAATTGTGTCTGATTATCTCGCCAGATTTTACAACTGAGAAACTACATAGTACATGCTTTTTTAAAAAATTACTTTTGATAAGTATTTCAGTAAGTAAAAACTACTCCGTAACAATCACCAGGGATCTGGTTTATCTTTTCTCGTGGAGTGGCCTCTAATCCACTCCTAAAAAGGGAAAGAAATTCCAGTGGGAAGTGCAGTGCACACATGTCTACTTCCGCCCTGATTTGCTTTTGTTTCCTTGTACAAGTCCAATTGTTTAGATGGGCCAGTATAAAGCTGTGGTGTCTCACAGGAAATAAACGTCACTATAATCCATTTACATTGGCCATCTTGTGAAGGTTTGATTCTCGACTTTAGAAATTCGAATGTTCCTGGGTCTCCATATTCCCATGGCAGGTTTTCAAAGCATGATGGAAGGACACACAGCTGCCTCCAGAGGTATGGGGAATTCATCTTTTTTTTTTTTTGAGAACTTTAACCCTCTGTGCTGCTTTTGCAGCGTCTTAAATGATGTCTTATTCATTGCTCACCTTGTGTTATTCTATGAGTGCAGACCTTGGTGGCAGAATTCCTGAGCCTATAGGACACAGGCCTAGTTGGCATATAAGAAAGTGCTTTGGAGAACCAGGCCCTGAGTCCTCGGGCTTCATTCCCACCTTTCCCTACTCCTGCTCCATCACTGCAATTACCCAGTGTGTCTTCATCTTTTAGCCCTGTCTCCTGTTCCTGGCCCATAACGGGCCCCTTGGGTCTCAGGCAGAGCTGGCCTCCCCTGCTCTCTTTTGGCATGTTCCTCCAATCTGGTTTGCCCTTATTCTCTGGCTCCATCTGCGTCCAGCTCTTGTGATTCCTGCCACCTTGCCTCAGCAAGGCCCTCACCCCAGGTCTCCATCCTGGCAATACACTCACTGGCCCTGAAATAATTTCTCTCAAGGTCAAGAGTAAGGGACATCTCTAGAGTTTGGAGCCCAGACATAGTCTCACTTTCCCAAGCTCCGAAGAATTATCCTTTGGACTTGCTCAAGGGAGCCCTAGAACTGTTGTGCTGTTTCTCATGATGTCTGGGTTGAGGACCACAAAGGGCATTGGAGACAAAGGGCTCTCAAGCACAGGACAGGCGATCAGGGTGGCGTGCTGCCTGCTCAGGTTGACAGGGAAGACCTGCATAGGCACATCGCGTAAAGATGTCCACGAGGATGTTTCTGCCACAAAGGGTTTCTTCTTTCCCCATATTTAATGCACTGCTGGATGTGAAGTATCAGGCATAGTAAATAAACCGGAGACTATTAAATGAAAGTGAAACAGGCTTTTAAAAATCTGAACATAAAAAATAAAAAATAAAAACAGTATACATTGTTCCCTCCAAAATAACCAGTCTTGGCATGATTCTTATCTCCAGTGATTTTTATTGAAGACATTTCTGATTTGTTATTTTAATGGGCTTTCTGAAATCAGTTGTGATGCTCATTATTATTGCATAGTTGTTTTATTCTTGCATTTCTCAAACAAGCAAGGGAGCCGGGCGACCTGGGGATGCTAATTATTCGTAACCCTTGCATGATGACAGAAAGGCTTTTCAACTCCAACGTAGCAGTGGTAGAAAAATATAGCACCGAGCCCTCATAGAGGGTCCTCTAGGTCATTAGATAAACACGAAAACAGAGCTTATATATATTTAGATCAATTCTGCAGCAACAGATTGTTTCTTCGGCCAAGGGTTCCAATGTGGATATGGGTCAGCAGAGACAGCAGAGACGGATGTGAGAAACAATAGAACCAGATGTCCAGAGGATTGTCTTTTCCTTTTTTTCCCCCTCCTTAATCCAATAATTTGCATTCATTAGTTGCAAGTCTACCCCCAGCTTGGGGCTGTGAGTATTGTTCTAGGGGAATAATGTGTGACCTCCAATGTAATGGCTCACCACCCCTATCTTTCACAGATTTACCAATTGCTACCTTTGTCCCTACAACCACATGCATACCGTCCCCTCCTGATCTAGTAGCCAGGGTAGGAGAGATTTCTGATTAGCATGTGAATTAGACTAGGATCCAACGTCTACAGAAATGTTTGGGGCCTGAAGGAGGCTCTTGGTGGATTGGTGAGGACCATGCGTGCAGCAAGGCGTGTGTACTGAATGAGACACTTGGAGAACAATTTCAGCTAAAAAGGAAATCAAAGAATTCTGCTTGGTGTGCTGAACAGTCACCAACTCCAGTTACCTCACTTTTCTCCTTCTCCTCTTTTCCTATCTGCCTGCCCCGCTCCCAATTTCCCATTGTCCTTATTCAGTTCCACCTCACCAAATATTTGTGTGTTTACACCACTGAAGCATGGCTCCTTCATGCAGCTAAAATGGTGAATAACTTATCCATCCGTAGTGGGGAAGGGAGAACAGAAACAAAAAAAAGGAGAAAGAAAGTAAATTGGTCCTAAATTGTGAGGCCATGGTTCAAACAGCCAGAGAGACCTAGACTCAAATCCCTGTTCAGCCATTACGAGCTGAGTGATTCTGGGAAACCTACTGAACATCTCTGAGGCTTCTTGGTTGCCTCATTTGCAAAATGGATATAAGAACACCTACATTTCAGGGTTGCTGGGAGGACTAGATAGTGTGTAGGTTCCTGACTCCTAGTAGATGTTGAGGAAATAGTTGCTATTAATAGTTTTCATAGATAAAGTTATATTATATATACAGCTTGACATTCTACTTTTCTCATTTAATACTATAATATGAGCTTCCCACATTCTTCAAAACTCTTTGCAAACATCATTTTAAAATGCTAGAGAGTGGTCCATCCAAAGGATGTACTGCAATTACGTAACTGTTTCTCTATTTTGAGACCCTTAAATTGAGCTTTTTTTGTTGTTGCTGTTCTTTCTTTTTTCTATTATAAAGGATGCTACATCTTTGAACATAAAGCTTTATCTAGATTTAGGTAGACTTTCCATGGACTTGTTTCCTGAAGTGGAATTACTATGTCAAAGGTTATGGATACTTTTAATCATCCTGAGACATAGTGCCAAATTACTTTACAGAACTCCTATTAGCCATGTGTGCAGCCTATCTCACTATATAGCCTTGGCAGCCAGAAAAGACACCCTGGGTGGCCTACCCAAGAGCCATTATTTTCTCTGTTGATAAAGGTTTGTTTTGATCAGATATCCATGCTTCCTCTGGGAATAAATCTGGATTAGTCTAAATTAATCTTGGTAATCTCATCTCTCTTGCCAGTGATTGGTTTAGAGGTGGCCACATGACCCAGTCCCAGCTAATAAGATAAGGTATAAGTTTTACTGGGCAAATTTTTTTCATTCTTAAAAAATGATAAGAAAGAAACAGGCTCCTTTCTCTCTGGACATTGTCTGCCTGCATGTAACACCTTGAACCGTGCCAACATAGGAACAATACCAGAGCTTAATTCAGTTATTAAAACTCTGAATCAACCCAGAAGTCACCCTTCCTTGGCACTTCTTTCACTTGAAATGACATATTACACATGTTATTCAAGAAGTTTGATTCGGTTGTTTCATTACTGCAGCCTTAAAGCATTCTAACTGAAACACCCGCACTATAATTATTAAAAATCTAAATTAATTCACACAAAAAAGGCATCTTAATTTTGTTTGAATTTGCTGTTTGTTAATTACTGAGATCACATGTTAATTATTCATCTGTTAATAATTTGTGTTGTCTTTTCCTAAATTATCTGGGAAGATTTTTCAAAGAGCAATGGTCCATGGCAAAGGATCCTGTGCATACTCGACTGAGCAGGGTGTGGCATCGAGGGAACAGTTAGGGTCATGTTAGGACTGAGCCCAAAGATGTTTTCATACAAATACTGTTGCTTGTTTTCATACAAATACGCCTTCAACTTGCAAAGTGTCTTCAGCCCAAGGAGATGGGCTTTTATCCAAAATATGGTAATGATGAAAGTCAATCTTTCAGGACTGTTTGTTTACAGAAAACTAGGCCTTAGGGAGGACTGTCTTTCAGGAAGTCTGGTTGGTAAAAGAAAAATAAAGCTTATGAAAGTGAAGGAAAGGTTGAGAGAACAAACACTCACTAAAGACCTGCTGTGCATTCATATGTATAGCATTTCTTTTTGCTGGGTCCTGACTTTCCCAGTTTCAAGCCAATAGGGTCCTTGCCCCCTGCCCCATGAGACTTACTTATGTTTCTGCTCTTGCCGAAGAACATTTATATTAGATTTTCCATATAGAGAACTGTTTTCAATTAATTTGGTTTTGAAATAAATTTTGAATACAAGCATTGGAGCAAGAGTCTCTGATTCATCTCCCAGCAAAGGAACATATGAACATGTTTCACACTCTCTTTTTGATGAGCACATTAGAGAGTCAGAGTACCGAGCCATCAGTATTAAGGTAATGCATAATGGTCAGATAATCAGAAATTTAAATGGCCTGGGTTTAATAGGACGTTTTCAATATTATAAATACTTGGTGAATTCAAGCCTGCCTGAGCAATGCCCCAGATGAACTCTTGCCAACGAGCAGATGGATAATGCATGGCTAAGGTTGTTTTATAAAAAACTTATTGACCTTCTGGTCAAGGCTCTAGAAGCTTCCATCGAAGCTTCGTTTTAAACCATCATAAATTAACGGATCAATAGTTAGTGGTATTACCAGCCAACTTTAAAGCCAAATAACTGAGATCCCAAGGCAACTGGATTTTACTCATTTGTAATTTAGAGGCACTTTGGTAGACAAATTGATGTTTGTTTAACCAATTTGTGTATCCCAAGGTCCTCAGCCTGAACCTCCTTCCAGTAAGCCCACACAGACCATGCGCAGAGTGTGGCTCACTAATCTGCAGCTTGCTTCTCTTTTGTTTGTGTTGAGACTCATTATTACCTGAGCTCTCTTATTAGTGGTATGTCATAGGGATAGATAGATCTGATCATCTGTGGTAAGATCCTTAAGATCCTGATCAAATCGAAAAGTGGACTCCATACCAAAGTTGAAAGCGAGAAAATATGAGAACTGTGTAAGGAAAAAAAAACACGTGTACTTTTAGAAGGAATGTAGTGCAGTTTGAGGGTACCACGTGGCCTGCGTATGTGTTGGGGGCGGGGTTTATGCCATTTCACATTGCCTGTTAGTTATGCCCGCTACATGGCAATTTAAAAAATAATATTGCTCTAGCTTTAATGTCAATTCTGTTGGAAGGAAGAGATTAGAGAAAAAAATAGATCGTTTGTGTTTCTGGCTGCCTACTCTTTATATGCAAAATTATAAAATAAACAGGATCCCCAAATAGTACTTTGTTTGCTTACCTAAAGAGATGTTCCACTTAGCTCTGAATTATAAAAGCCTCTGGTTTAAAGGACCTGGATAATGAATTAGGCTCTTGGGGAGAGGGTGTGTGTGTGGGGGGGGGGGGGGGGCAGGCTGCAGCGGCAGAAGGGTTAGAAAGAGGAGGTGAGACTAACTTTAATGAAGGCCTCAGATTCTGCTGAGTTTGTTGATGTTTGTCAGGGGAGGGTAATTTCTCAGTTTCTGGGGTGAATGTCTGGAAACGCAGACCCCACACTTGTGGTCATGAGCTTTTCTTTTCCTTCCCCGATAAAGCTCTGGGCAGACAATAAAATACCACTGCTGCTGCCCATTTGGCTACAAAACCAGTTAATTCTTTAAGATAGACAGTGTTACCTCAACCCTGACCCATGCCCAGCTGTCTGCACGGGCAGAGCCATGGCAGTGTTGGCTCATAACGCCTGACGTTTCAGCAGCCCCTTCTCTCCCCTTCAGCCCCAGCCATACCGTGTTTCCCCGAAAATAAGACCTAACCGGAAAATAAGCCCTAGCATGATTTTTCAGGATGACATCCCCTGAACATAAGCCCTAATGCGTCTTTTGGAGCAAAAATTAATATAAGACCCGGTCTTATTTAGGGGGAAACACAGCAAGAGTTTGCATTTGGCGTCCAATCCCCACAGCCAGGGTAGTACCTGCCTCAGACCCAGATTCCTGGGAATCAGAATCTCTGCAAACAGGGCCTAGGGGATTTGTAGGCTCACCCGGGATTTTTATGCTCAGAGTTTAAGAACTACCATCTCATAGTTTTTCTTTCTCTTTTCTTTTCTATTTCTAGCCATAATAGAATCATCTTCGTGTTTAAAAAAAATTTTTTTAAGTAAAAGAAAAAAATCCTCATAAAAAGAAGAGCATATTGACCAGGTTCTAGAAGCACTGATTATTTGAGTGACATAAGGGTTCTACTTTGCCATCTGACTGTGACTCAGTTTGGGTCTTGGCTAATCCAAACTGGATATTCCCAAGAGCCACACAGATCACTTCCAATGACTGCTGGCAGTGGGCTACATGTACTGAGCACTCTTTATTCTTCAAAAGATGTTTCACTGAGATGAGAGGAAATAGTGTCACCAGACCAAACAAACTCCCCATAAACTGATCAAGTCTGCTTTTAATATAACTATAGTACAAACATTTCCTCAGTGGCTTTAATGTTATTAATTTCTTTTGTGTATTTTATGTATAGCCCTAAACCTGAAGGATAATGAACTTAATATATAGCAAATTCTTGATTATTCACTTTGTAGATTTTCTAAATTTTTTATTCCAAGCTTAAAGTCTCCTGTGCTTCAAAACACTGCCAGGTTGCCAGCTCCCAATTATTTTAAGCTAAACACGACTAGATAGGTACATCTGCTACATCAACAAGGATTCCAGATTTTGCTATAATTTTGGTTCAAATTTATGGTTTTCAATTAAGGGCTACTGATTGTAATCATTGTTCACAGTGTTGGATGAAAGATAGTTTTTATAGTTTTTTTTTTATACATATGTCTGTTGTTGTTCCAAATTTAGTATATGTGCTATGGAAGCAAGCACGTGTTTTTGTTGTTATTCTCCTACTTTGATAAAGATAATAATTTAAGATGATTAGAAAGTCATTCTTAATCCAGGAATTATTTAAGCAACATAAATATTCTTGCATAAAATTTTTATGGAAGACAAAACTTCTTCAGACTTTTTTTCTCCAAGTTTAACTCAACACAGAAGAGGAGGTGAAGTCTGATTTAAATCTCCCCACATGGGCAACTGGGAAGACACAGTTCCTTGACCAGCATCTGTCTTGATCTCTGGTTCTGCTCCAGCTTCATCCCTGGAAGACCTGACATTTGTTAAGTCTCCAGGCTGGAAGACACTCCAGCATTCTCTCCTTCTCCTTCCCCCATCCCCCAATACTCCCGGCTAGATTCACTGCCTCAGAGCAGCACTCCAAGGCCAAGTCTGCCACAGCTGATTCTCCCACCTCAGAGCCATCCCAAGATTCTCAACTCTGATTTAACCCTGTAGACTCCAACTGGACTTAACCCAGGTGTCGTCTTGACCTTCTCATTGTGAATTGTTAGCTCTATCTTGAAACCTGACCTTCTTAACATTCCCTAAACAGTATATTTTATTTGTTTAAATCTTCATTGTATTTAAACAGTTCCTCAGCTGAAGTCAAATATTTCCCAGAGTGAGCTGGTCTCTAATGACTGGAACAGAACAGCTATATAATTCCTCATTTAAGTCTGAGCACTACTGAAAGTGAAAGGAGGCATTAACTGAATATAAGATCCAAGTGGGATGTACAATCATTTTACTAATGAGGCAAACAATAGTCTCCTGCAAGCGCCCTGGAATTGTGTCCTTTGAACTTGCCACTGGGGAGGGAGGACCGTCAGAACAGAATGGACTAATAAAAGTAGAGAGATGGGAAGAAAAAGAGGGAAAGGAAAAGAAGCAAAGTGGGAAGAGATAAAAGAAGGACTAAACTCATTTTAGTATGACCTCTGATTGACAAAGTCCTTCACATTCTCTAAAATATACTAACTGGGGCCTCTGCAAGAAACATGAGTAAGACCTGAGAATGAGCAAACATATCTAAGGTAAAATCACTGGAGCCGACACCACAGTTAATCCAGCTGCTAAATCCTTACACTACAGTGTTTGATTTCTTCCCAGGGTGCTTTATGGGTTGTGACTAATCTTAGCAAGGACTGGGCTGGGAAAGAGCAGTATATATGTGGCTGGAATATATAACTACATAGTTCTTCACCTCTCCTTTAACTTTAAAATCCCTCTCCCTATGAGTTAGTCAGGATCACTGTCTCATGGAAGGGATGTCTCCAAAGAAAGCAAACAGCACAAAAGGAGTCAATTTTAAAAGTCTTGGCCTGAAGAGAACAAAAAGAACTGGAGTGTGTACAGTAGATGAGTACAATAGGGGAGAAGTGATGAGTAATAAGGAACAGGCTCCTAATCCACACTGCTCCCCCTCCTCTAGGCTAAATTGCCCTGCACCCCCTTCCACCAACCAAGGAAACAGAGGAAGCTATGAGAAGAGAGGAGAGCTTAGATGGTAATGAGTCCTCAATGAAAAAAGATCTGTACCTTGCTCCCTTCCTGGGATGAAGCAGGGAAAGTGTTTCACAGTAGAAACTCCAGATAGATTTCGGAATAATAGCAGTACAGAAGACACCTTTGTTTCCTTTCCCAGGTAGACTCTAGGAAGGAGGTAATCCACCCCACCCACCCACCCCCACCCCCAAGTAAGTATGGCTATCTACTCTGCCCTGGCCGAAGAATTTGAAAAACCCTCAGAGTAGACCTGTGCATGTAGGGATAAAAGAGAGTTGTTGGGGACATGGAATGATTCTTTTGTACCCCAAGTGCCATGGAAGTAACAAATGGAAGTAACATCTGTGGATGGCGCCACCAGGTTTCTGCAGCCCCAGAATCGCATGCAAGTATCGGGATGATCCTGTGTGCTCCAGAGGGTCCTGAGCGTTCCCTGACCCAGAGCCAGACCCAAAGCTACTGTGACGTGGCCCCTCCAAGGAATGACTAAATCATGATGAGCAAGGGTCCATATCCCATCTAAACAGTCGTGCTAGTGAAGAGTGATGCCAGCCCAGCTGAGATGTTCTTCACACCCCCAAGCTTCTCATGGGCATTATATAAGCCTCAAACTTAGAGACAACCACAGAGAAAGGGCAGGAATCCAGAAATTACTGCAATGAAGTTTCTACTGCTTGGAAAAAAGGGGGTTCAATATAAGTATTAAAAAATTAATTTGCTCACAACTGAGATTTGTATGTACTACATATAGAAATATGCATTCCTGCACTCCACCCCATGACCTTCCTCTTCCAAGTCCAGGCAGGATGCCTAGTCAGAGCTGTAGACACCTCTTGTTTTCCCTAATGTTTTTCAACATTGCACCAACTCTATGAATTAGTCACTTTGTGTTGCTTTTATAGCCACGATTACCATGGAGAATTTCTCTCTCAAGTCTTTAACGTGTTTTATGCACCATTTCCCTCCAGAAAACAGCCATCTGCTCTGAAGTCAGCGTAACTGCATCACCTCTCCATTCCTTTCATTTCAGTCTTGACCTTAGATGATGTGGACTTCTAATATCTACATGAAGCTAAAGAAAATGCTCTTATCTAACGAGTCATGACCTCACATATTGGAGAAAATTGCTTTAAATAAGATTACATGGGGTGATGGGAAGGGGGCCTACACTTTTCTTGGTTAGCACACCTGGAATTTAAAAAAGAAAAACAGTAGAAAAGATTGTCCTGTGCTTCAAGATAGCTCTACTGCTTTTATGCTCTTAGAAGCCTGAACTTAGACATACAATTAACCTCATCCCTTGTAAGGTGGATATAGGAGCATTAAGTTAGCTTCATAATTATGTAGCAGGTAAGATTTTAAAAATCCAAGTTGCCACATCTGTTAAAACATAATACACTATATTTTTCTAGAACTTTACAAACTTAGTGTATTTAGGCACTCTGCCCCCCTTTCTCCATGGCCATTCGAAGTTGGAGGAAGGCTGGGCTTCTAGCAGTGCGAAGGAGTAGTTGGTCTTCACTGTGACCTGAGGGTCACTGAGATGTAGCCTGTGCCATCTGGTCTTCAGTCATCATACCACATGGCTGTGGTCATAGCCCAGTGTCTTCAGCCTGTCTGGCGTCAGATTATCCTGCCCCCACGCTCTCTATATGCTTCATCTCAACTGGAAGCCTCTTTGGATCCACCCCTCTCAGTCACTCCTGAGACACACCCAGGAACAAGTCAAACTTCCTCCTGTGTGTGGGTGGGAGAGTCCACAGCTGTGAAAGTTCTCTTTTGTTTCCATCTTTCCTTCTGTATTGTTCTTGCTCCTTGCTACCTGGATTGTCTTTGAGTACCATATTCTTAAAAATCTATTGTCTGTGCCAGGACATTGGCTCTGGTAATGAAAAACCCTCTTGCTATTGTCTGTGATATGAGTTTAAAACATATATTTACAAGTTCAAAAGCAGAAAGTGGACTTTCTTGTTCTTTCCTATTCTTTCCCTTCCCTGGAGCCAATGAACGGTTCTCCTCATCAGTAATAATGGTGCTTCTGGTCCAAATGAATGCAGCTGACTTAGGAGGCAGACAAGAGGGGAAGTCATTGCAACAAGGAGCAGGATGAGGGCAGTTGGGTTAGTGTGACAAAATGCTATTCCATCCCAAACCCTCAATGAAATCCTTCACACTTGAGTTATCTCCTCTGTCCTCTAGTCCCCATATTGCAGAGGTCTACGTTCTTCACAGGTCTTACTTCTGTCCTCTTTTCTTTGAGCATTTCCTTTCCTCTGAATTTCTGCCCTTCCTTTATAGTCCTCTCTCCACCTGCTGTGCTGGCCAGTGGGTACTGCCTGGTGGCAAAGGAAACAATCAACAGCTGCTATCTGTGGGTCCTTGCCTCCTCCCTCACATCTCCCTCCCTTTTTCCTTCTCTCCCTTCCTGACTCAAAGTGGCAGCTGTCACAGAGGTAGCTGCTACCAGAAGTGCGGCTGACAGATCCAGCAGGAGCCCAAGAAAGGAGGCTGGCAGAGGCCAGGAACCCTCATGCTCTCTCCTTCGAGACTATCACAGGACCCTATTTTCTGTAGACTAATTACCTTATGACTATTCTTCTCTTTAAAATTGGGAGGGTGGGAATTTGATTTTAAAATATTTTCTGTGCCTGAAGTATAGTTTGGAATCATGCTTTCAGGGGAAAGCTACTTCTGTAACAGCATAACTCTAAAGAGGACACATGATTACCACTGAGTTTACTTCCTTTGAGGCCTTTAGAAGTGGTGTCATTCAAAAATGGAAGGTGTATGTACTGTGCTTTCAAAGCCTTAGCGTGGTCCTATGAGACACATTCCAAATGGACTTTTCAGGACAGCTCTTGTCTCCTCCAGAAGGAAAATCTTTTTAGTGTGAAACTCTCGATATTAAATATAGATCTGACTAGTATTCATCTTAAAGATAGACTTACTCTGTGGGCTCAGAAATTGATTGTGTGTGTGTGTGTGTGTGTGTTTAATGTTCTTACTATTGTGCTCTCAAATACTTGTGCTGCCTCACACATGAAACTGGAGTAAGTTGTCAAAAAGTGCAATTTTAACTGAAAAATTTTCTGACGTCAAAGAAATTTGCATATAGTTGCACTTTGATTTCATTTATCTAGCATCTCAAAGTGAATTATAAGCAGTTCCTACAATCAACTCAGTTCTGAGTTGAGCATCTCTCCTCTGTGAGAGAACTACATTAGACACTGGGAAGAGATAATGATGAGTCAGGCCATCCCTTTCTGCAAGAAGTTAGTAATCAAGTGGGGGAAACAGCATTGAAACAAAGCACAGCAGGCAGGGCACAATGAAATGCATGTAGAAGGAAGCTACTGACCAGCTTGGACCCCGGGTAAATTCTGGGAGGGGCCAGGAAAGACTTTCTGGAGAAGGAAGCTTTGAGAGGTAAGGAGGATTTGGGTGGGAGGAGAACAGGAGAAAGGCCCTCCAGCGTAAAAGAACAGCAGAGAGCAGTCCCTAAGTCAGCCTTTTATTACTTTACTTCTAAATGTTTCACTGAATCAACTTCCGGTCTTCCTGCTTATCTCCCCCAAGCATGACATTAAATATATCACGTGTACTTCTACTTAAAACCCACCTGTAGGGTCCCTTGTCCCATTGGTGGTTGCACGAATTCCAAACTCTTCATTGGGCATTCAAGACTTTGCTCACCCCAACCCCAACCCATCTTTCCTGTTTTGAGCTAACTCATCTCTAACATCAGACGTCACAAAGTGAAAGACTGTGGACCAAATATGCATCCAGAATGTTTTTTAGATGTTTGAATTCATTTACTACATTTTACAGCCAAGATACTCATTTTCCAATGAAAATAACCAAGGCTCCTTGGAGATGTGGTTGATTCCAGGGCTGGGGAAGGAAAACACAATATGAGCCTAGAACATCATGTAGTACCAGAAAAGAAGGAAGTGCTCGAAAAGGATGAGGCAAGTCAAAAAGACATAGGTGCCAATCTGAAGAAACTCCCCGTGGCCATATCAGGACAATTTGAACAACAAAATAATAATGACAGTATCGGATTATAACCCACAAAATAAAATATACATTAGTCCCTATTAATATAATTATTGAATAAAAAAGTAAATGGGGGAAAAAGGACATCTTTTCCTTACAGAAGAATTCTAACTAATAAAATGAATGAGGGAAATAAAAAATCACCATTAGGCAAACATCACAATAATAATTGTTGTAGGCAAGATCCACTGATAGATGTGAAAATCAGTGGACAAATGTTTGAGAAGAAACAGGACATTCGCGTAGCCTCAAAGTATCTCCCCCAACTATTTATCACTTACAGAGGGAAAAATTGTAACTTTATAGTGGAGAAACATAGCAGGCTCACCTTAACCAAGTGACGAAAGTGGACATCACCAGTAATAAGACATATGACACCATGATACGATGCACTGAGAAGGGCACATCACTTCTGTGGTATTTTGGCCAAAAAATGCATAATCCACTTACCCATGAGAAAACATCAAACACAAATTGAGAGATACTCTACAAAATAACTGACCAGTAATCATCCAAATTGTCAAGATCATGAAAGACCAGGAAAGATTGAGGAATTGTCACAGATCGGAGGAGACTCTAGCAACAACCACTAAAAACAATGTGGGACCCTGGACTGGACCCTGGAACAGAAAGGACATTAGGAGAAAAACTAGTGAAATTTGAACAAGCACTGTAATGTAATTCTCTTATAGAAATGTTTATTTCATAGTTTTTATCATTATGCTATGGGCATATTAAGTAATTAATATTAGGGAAAGCTGAGTGAAGGGTATACATGAACTCTCTGTAGTATTTTTCAGCATTTTTGTTACTTTTTATTTAAAAATAAAAAGTAAAAAAAAATCAAGTTATTTCACACACACACTGGATTTCCATGTTACCTGAGAACATGAAAGGTCCACGTATGACCATTTGGCATGGAGTAGCAGCTGCCGCCCTTTAAGTGGAGGATGTGTTTTCCAGTTTGCCACAGTCCCTTCCTCTCTCTATTGTGCTACATGGGGCCATGTTTTATTTATTTATTGTGTTATAAACCTGGCTCCAAGAAGCATTTGAGTTTCAGATTCATTGCTCAATAAAAATCCTGTTTCAGGCCAAATGGTCTACCTGCTGTTCTCTAAACAAGCTTTGTCTTACTCCTTCCCACATTCCCACTTTGCTCAAACTGTTCCTTCTGTCTGAACTGATTTCTTGCCTCTTTCCCCAATCCTACTTATTTCAGTCTTCCCCATCCTTTAAGACCTAGCGTGCAGACCACTTCCTCCATGAAAGTTCTGTCCATCAGTTGAGTGCATCTCTCTCTCCTTTGAACAAATAGAGCAGTTGGTGTTCCTTGGGAAATAGCACCATTTTTGCTTCAATCACCTATTGAATAGTAGACATGTGTGAGGGGTATTTTCCTAAGTGCTGGGGACACCCAGATGAGCAATATGTCATCTTTGATCATCAAAGATCTTCCAGGCCTGAAGGAAGGCAGATAAGAAAAGCAGCAATTAAAATTTATGTGAGATGATAGAGCTATACTCTTAGCACAATTATAGACGAGTATACCACGAGTATAGACTCTTAGCACAAGAGGCTAAGAGTCTCAGAGAAGGGATGAGGCACTTCAGTTGAGTCTTGAAGGAAAATGAGGAATTGGGTAGGAAGTTCTGAGGACTGGGAAGTAGAGAAGAGCCTTCAGATGGGGGAAAAACTTAATCAAAGGCATGGAGACCTGCAAGGGCAACCTAAAGCAGCGTAGAGTGCATGGGTTTGGCAGGTGAGGACGAGCAAGCAGGAGCATATGGCCTTGTGTGGTAGCCAGGTTCCTGTGCCTTATCATCCTCCCTGGATTATTAACTCCTTGGGGATAGAGGAATTTGGGGACAGAAGGATGTGACATTGAACTTCAAGTTAAAATACCTTACTTTTACTAGAGTCTCTGCTCTTTACTAGAGGTTATGACATTTATAGTTAAGGAGTATCTACTTACAAGCTGTGTGGACTTGGGTACGTTACTCAATGTCTCTGCCTCAGGTCTCTCATTTGTAAAACACTACTGACCACAAAGAGCACTGAGAAACAGTAGGAATAACCGCGATGATCAGGATACTGACCAATCAGAATCGACACTGAACCAATGGGAGCCAACATTGTCTAGAAAATCCTGTAAGTGCAATCCAGGGTGATCATCAGCCAGGACTGAGGAATAAATAAGCTAATCTTTGTAAACTGCTCAGACCACTGCTTGGCACAGAGTAGGCAATTGATAAGAGTGGATTATTAAAACCATGCTCCAGGCACTGATGTGTTTTCTAATTCATTTAATTCTTGTAACAATTCTATGAGACCGATGTTGTTCTTTCTATATTTAACAACTGAGGAAAATGAAATTGAGAGAGGTTAAGAAACTTGTCCAAGGTCACAAAGCTCATAATGACTGAAGCTGAGATCTGAAACCCTAAGCACATAATTTTCAGTGCCAAGTGCAAAATGAAATTGTGGCCCCTGTTCAGAAATTATTATGAATTTCACAATGATGATAGCAGAACATTAAACCAAGTGTGGGGCTTTTCTAAGTGTGGGGTCCTTCTAAGCACAGGGCCCTGTGTGACTGCAGAAGTTGGACCGCTGTGAAACTGGCCTTGATTGTGTTTTTTCCAAAACACCCGAGTGTACAGGAAAGAGAACCAACATTAAGGAAAACCTGACTATTAGCGTCAGGAATTAAAGGGTAAATATGGGGCAAGTGTATACCACTTGATGCTTCATAAATGCCATTATAATGTGCTTACAGCTTCTAATGAGGACAGAGGTCATTAATAAAATGAAGAATTCAAGAAGCAGAGAAAAGAAAAGCCCATCCAGGCATGGTCTGCTGAAATATGGAATGCCAACAGACTTCATACCACAAAGTGAGTTGATTGAATTGTTCTGGTTTTTCCCTATTCCAAGGGTCTAATTATGGTCTGGGTTAAAGATCACTAAAGACCTTTATATATCACACTTATTTTAGTTTGAACTCAGCTGCTTCTTTAAATTATGAGTTGTACCATGGACAAATGTATCCCAATTACTGACCACATTAGCTAATACTTTGAAAAATCTACTCAGCAAGGACACTTAATTTCAACTTTACTTGAGTAAGAAGAGAGAGAAAGTAAGGAAAAGGATGTCTGTTGAGTCCTCTCTTAGTTCCCCTTCTCCTCCCGAGCTTACTGGAAAACAGCCTCTCTGTGTGGTAAAGAGGGTTGCCTAAGAGATGCTTTTCAGATATTCAGATCCTGAATCCATTTTCCTGATGGATTAGCATTTATCTGAAGATGCTCAAACACATGAAAAATAAAATCTTTAACAAATGGGAAAACTGAGGCACCCTGGTGATACTTGCAAACTATCTTGTAATATAGGCCATCAGCACTATTTCACTTCTTTTTAGACTAAAGTTTCATCAGTTTTATGTTGTAGATGAATCAATAGATCAACAAGCATTTATTTGACACCTACTACATTTCCTCTTCCAAGTGTAGCAAGGATTACAGAAGGACCCACCATTGGAAAGAAGGAATGTCAGGCCTTCCTGAAATGGGAACATTCATTCAGGCCATGGGGATAACATGATGGTGAAGGCCCTTGACATGTTGACTAAGCTGGAGGCCCTCCTAACCCCTCTGGGATACTAACGAACTCATCTTCAGATGGAAGGTCACTGAAGATGTGGGGTGAGGAATGGCAAGAAAAGGAGAGTACAGCACCAGACAGTTATCCATAGGGCATCTAGCTGAAGCCCTCAGAAACTTGGAGCAATTTTTATATCAAAGAAGTATTAGCCCCAAGAGCCAGACAGGCTCTACCTTGCATGGGCCAGGATGTTGGGTGTAGACTAAAGGAGATGGCACACTAGATTTGGCCATGTCCTTTCCATTTTGAATAAAAAGAGTTCTATCTCGGAAAAGTAGGTGAACTCAGTGGTAGGTAAGTTGCAGTAGAGTGAAGCAAGGTCTGCTGGGAAATGGTCACACTGACAGGTTTCCATAGTCCCCCAATCCTGCGAAAGGATGTCCTGGGGGGCTTCTGCCCTGTTCTGCACACGAAGACTATCAGTACAGCATGGTGGGGGTGGGATAGATGGCAAAGTCTGATAATTGGCTACAAATATCCATCCTGCCTTCTTCCTTTCAGTGATAGAGCTAATATGGCAGTGTAGTTGGAGACTATACTTCCCATCCTCACTTTTTGTCTCCTTCATCCTATGAGGGAATTTTTTATTTAAATAATAGCTTTACTGAAATATAATTAACGTACCGTACAAGTCACCCATTTACAGTGCACACGTCACTGGCATTTAGTATATTCACCAAGTTGTTAAGCCAATAATAGAATCACTTTTAGAAGGTCCCTAGATTTTCCTACCATCCTTTCTATTCATCTTCTTACCTTTTCCTTTCTTTTTCCTTCTTTCTCCCTATGCCCTCCATTTGTCTTCTTCAGTAAGAACTCATTTATTAGCCAGCTTGCAGAATTTTCTGCTTTTCCGAGAAATTTCAGACGTATATTTAGTTTCCTTTCATGACTGTGTTACCCTATGTCCTGTCTGGCCCTTTCTGCCTTTCCCAACCTGAGCCATCTTCTTCTGCCTCACCTTATTGTCCCAACGTCTCTAAATCAGAGATGATCATATTGAGAGTACATCTCTCCCTGTTTGGACATGCATGTACAATTTGCCAAGTTCATTGCTGGTGTCCATCATTCATGTCCTAAAACCAGCCACTTTGCCCTTAGGGGAGAAGCAATATTTGTTTCTATTGTATATAAAGGAGAAACTATGCTCCAAAAAAAAGAAAAAAAACTGATTCACCACCTCAACTGTTAATTTCGCTACAGTCTTCAATAAAGGCAAAATAAAGTGTAAATCAATGTCTGCACGATGAGCAGCCAAGGGAGCTAGAACCAAGCTGTCCTAAACAAGGGCACTGGTGGTTATTGCTGGAGCTGACATACATTGGCTTGGATTTAACAAATCGATTAAGCACAGCTCGGTGCCTTCAGATGGTAAGAATCAAAGCGTGAGGCTTAACACTAAATTAGCTGTGTGCCCCTACCTCACAGCAGAGCCAAAATGAGGCAACATTTTTTTAAAATCCCTGCACCTCTTGTTGACTGCCAAAAAGAATTCAAAGCAAGGCAAAATATGCCTCCTGGTGTTTGGGGAGGTACAAGATACATTTAAAAATTGATTTACGCTTAATCGCTCTTGAAGCTTCATTATTCCAAGTATAAGTATGAAAGCAGACTTATTTGTTAATGCACTGAAGGTAGCAACAGATGTGCTGTTTTTCATCTACAACCTGATCCGCTCGCTGATTCATCTGCTTCCGTTTTCATTTTCCTGTCATTGATTTATTAATGATGTCTTACTTATCTGTGGTTCTTTTGTGGGGTGGGCTTCGTCTGGCACGGTCTCAAGAGAGATGCTCTGTACCTTTCCCAGCATCAAAAACCCAGCCCCCTTCTCGGGGGCTGTTTATCACCACTCCAGAGATTAGAGACTTTAATCATTTAGTAACTGAAATAACCTCCGTGGGCTTGCAGACTTTACGGCCAATTTGTCTTCAGTGCACAGAATTCAACTGCTTTTCCTGGCTAAGAAATGGGCTGTGCTTGTTTCAATGCTTCTTTGCACCGTGGGCAGTCTGTGTGCTGTCTGTAGACCCCATGAAAATAGTGAATGGCTCTGGGCAGCTCAGGACCACAAGGCATGGCTCAGAGAATACACAAGTACTTGCCATGGAGCTGTTAACATTTGGAGTTGCTTAGAGAGTTGGTGTGACTTTTAGGTCCAAGCTGCACAGAAAGGGAGTGTAGACAAGAGAGTTAAAATTTGAGGAACCATTTGCAGAACCATTGGTCCAAATGCTAAATGGCCCCCTTTGGTTGTCTATGTCAACAGGAAAGAAAGAGCCTGGTGTGTTTTGAAACTTGGGACCCCTGGTAAACCTAAGATGCTGTATAAATTGAGGCTTACAAAGGCATATTTCACCATTAAGTTTCACCTGAGGATCTGAAAGTAATTTCCTTTGCATGGTTAAGGTTTTAAAACTCCACGTATGTGAGTAGGTAGGTTGGTGTAGTGGATGTCAGGATTCTCTGTCCACATCTCCCTGGTGGACTCAGACATTCATTGCCCCCTCCACCTTCTATGCCAGAGGCCAACAGCTCTCAGCTAAGACCTTTTCTGGGACTTGCGCTAGGCTGAAAAGAGCAAGCCACCTTGCTCAAGGTCCTTCTTCCTCCCCAGGGACAGCCCTTACTGGGTGACTATTTGATGGGGCCTAAAAGCCTGGCCCCCTCATTCCAATTTGGGACCACAGTGCAGGGCCATCCCAGATACTGAGCCTTTGTTGGGAGCACATCATCATTTATCTTCTCCTTCTGCCCAATTCCGCTTCCTTTACTTCCCCACTCAAAGGTCGATCCTGAGAACACTTCCACTTCCTAATAAGCTTTCTATAGACAAATCTGTCTCTGACTTTGCTTCCCTGGAAACCAGACTACTCTTCTAAGAGTGATGAATCACAAACTAAAAGCTACGTGTGAAAGCCAGAAGGCCTCCACACAAAGAGTCTCATCTGCAGTTGGAGGGCCAAAAAGCTGAGGAACAGGCCAAGGGTTTACTTACAGAAGTGGCAGAGCTCCAGAGGACATTGGGTTCTCAGCCCCAACAGGTCTGCTGTGCCACCTCTCGGAGTGGGACCTTGAGACATGGGATAGGTCTATGTGGGTTGATGCACTAGAAGAACATGAATTCCCAGATTCTTCTGAATCTTCTGGGCTTAGATGTGGCCCACTGCTCTGTGTTAAAGGCTAGTGCTTTTGCACCCCTTGCCTGAAGAGGGTGCAAAAGTCTCTGCTTTGCGTGACAACACACTCCTTCTCCAAATCCACTCACAGGCCCCCTCCTGACCAACAGAAAAATGATAGGGTTGAGTCACAGCATAACTTGGCTGGGGATGTGCTAAAAGAGGAGTAGATATACTATGTATGGCCAGAAAGTCCTCAGCATATGCTTCTTCCAGAACTTAGATGCTCATACACTGGGCAAAAGGGAATCCTGAAACATTTCCAACATGTTGGACACTGGGACTTGCGCTAGGCTGAAAAGAGGGTCTGAGCTGATCTCAATGGCTGGGGAGCTGAGGTGTCATCTAGGCTTCCTGTTAGAGTACGGGACGTGGAGGGTGATAAAGGAGGTGCTGGTCAGATTCACCTCTCATTTGTCCTCTAGGTGCACAGACCCAGTAGGTGGTCTCTTCCCTAGACCTGGAATGTATAATTGGAACAGATAATTGGTAGTTGGCAGAAAACCCATATTATCTCCTTAGCTGTGGGGTAAGAGCTATCATTGTGAGAAAGGCCAAACAAAAACTATCCACTTTCCCACCAACCAAGATAGTAAATAAACAACAACTTCACAACCAAGGAGAATGGCAAACATTAGTGTTGTCCTTAAACACCCAAAAGAAGCAGGGGGCAGGGGGAAGTCCCCATCATATCCCCATTAATGAACTAATGTGTTCCCTATAAAAGCCAGACAGATCTTGAAGAATGAGATAGCGAATTGCTGCAAACTCAACTAAATAGTTGCCCCAACTGCAGATGTGTCACATGTGGCCTCTTTGCTACAACAAATTAACATGACCTTGGCACATGGTTGTGGCTGTTAATATGGACATGTGTTTTCTCATTTCCATCAGAAAGGTAGATAAGAAACATTTCATAGTCTTTTTTGATAAATGAGAAAATACACTTATGGTCTTTTTCCTGGACTCTGTAAACTGCTCCACTCTGTCATAAATAAGATGGAGGTCATGCATCTGGGAATGGGCACAAGGCCAAAGGGCATAGCTGCATGAGTAGATGGCCCGGATCCCCGTTCATCCACTGATAAGCTGGTGCCTCTCCCTCAGCTACACGACCATCTGACAATGGAGAGTAAAGGTCAAGTTTGGTTTATGATGGATCAGCTCAATATGTAGGTACAAGTTGGAAATCCTCACAGTGGGCAGAGCTTTGGGTGATTCATCTTCCTACCATTTTGGGTAGAAACCAAATTGGTCTGAGGTTAAAATATCTATGGACCCCTAGACAGTAGTGAATGCTTGTCTGGTTGGTCAGGGACCTGGAAATAGGACGATGAAAAGATTGAGGACAAAGAGGTCTGAGGAAGAGAGGCCAGCTAGGGAAGAGGATACCCAGTGAGGATGGGGCGCCATCCTCCAGGACTCAGGCTATACCCTAAATCAATAACCACTAAATGGCAGTGCACAATTATAGAGGTCTGGCCTGCTCATCCCAATTCGGGACAACCTTGCAAGGCCATCCAACCCCAAAGCTCACTGAGGGATTAGCTGAGGCTTTTTTTTCCCCTCGAATCACTGCATCATAGTTGAACTTCTTCCATTACCCAATCCTTCCTCCTTAACTCCTCCATGGACAGTACTCCCCAATAAATCACCGGCATTCAATCTCCAGCTCAGATTGTGTTTCCTGGAGACCCCACCTGAGAAAATTGCCACATGGGCTTTCATAACTGGCGTTTTTATTTACAGAGCTCCATACCACTTTTAGTCTGACAGGCAGGATAGTGTAAGCTAAGCCAATAGGGAACCTGAAAAAAAGACAGGAGTTATTATTCAGCCTGTCACCTAGTAATTCAGTGGCCAAGTGTTGCATCAGCCGTGGGCCCTATTATTTACGTTCAAGATCAGCTTTTGCCCAAGTGGGCTGCAAGGGCCACCTACAGTCTGACAAGAGGATCAAGTCTTCTCTACACCCACCGTCCGCCTTTCTCCTACCTCACTCCCAAACCCTGTCATATCAGGGTCGTATTAAGAGGTAGTGAGAAGGAACAGAAAAGAGAATGTAAGAAGCAGAGGTTCACAAGAAGAGTGCTGATCAGCTGTGTCAGTTATGAAGTCTAGGCTCTGTGCAAATGTTCTTCTGCCTCCTTCCATGAGCTCACACGGAATGGGACTCCTGAGGAAATCCTCACATGTAGACTTCTGCTCCAGGGCATTTCACTTTTATAAATTAAAATGCACTATTAGCCACCCTTGTGTTTAGGAATATATCAGGTCTAAAACGTAAAAGGCCTGTCCTGCAGACCAAAAACTCTCCTCTCCCCTCTAATAACACCCAGAGTGGCTTGCTTCACTCTCAGTGTGCTCTCCTGCCTCTTGGTCTGCAGATGCATGTGCTGTTTGTGGGGAAGTTGGCTACCTGATGTCTCAGAAAAGCTGGGGTATTTAATGGCCTCACGTTCCAGTCTCTACTGGCCTCCTCTGTGATGCCGGGCTTTCTTTAGGCATTTTCAGAGAGTACTGAACAGCGATGGTTCATCCTCTCTGCTGGACCTTTCTTACTCCTGTGTTTTGACTCATTTGATGCAGTTCAAAGAGGTCGTTTTGTTTCCTCTCTTCCTTGCTCCCATCTCCTCAGATTTGTTTTTGTTTGTTTTGTTGTTGTTGTTGTTGTTTTTGTTGTTCTTTTTAGCTGCTGGACACTAAGTAAATGCAGGGCCAAAACTGGGGATTAAATGCGGTGACTAGTTTTAACTTTTTGTAAATTTCAGAGTTGCTTAATTGAATTGCAAATAAAAATGTACATGTAACAGGAACTCAGTAGCTTTAAGATTGGAGAAGGAATTTGAAACTCAAATTTTTGCAGCTTCTTACTAAAAAATTGTAATGATCCATTTGGATGAAGCCAACACTGCTGGAAATGCCACTCCCACCCTGTTCCGAGCTCTGCCCAGCTGCAAGGGCTGATGATTTTTAACAGAAAGGTTCAACTAAAGCCAGTCCCTAAGCCAATCCAAGTACGCTAAGAAGTTTATCCAGGGTCCCACACTCATCATGCATGCGATTTAGAATTAAGTTCTTAAGCTTGATGGTTGCTGCTCAAGGAGCTGCAGTTTTTCTTAAGTTTTTGTGTGTACTCTATATAGCAAGGAGCTTTTGTGCTGCTTCATGAATTTTTCTTCTTGGCTTGGAGCAGCTATGAACTCCAGACCCCTAGTTCAAATTCAACACTGTGACCGTCTGCTTAACCCGTTCTCACTGCAGAGCCTTATACTGTTTTTATACACACCCACCTCCCTTCTACCCCAGCTTGAAGCTTTTCTGCTTCAATCCACATGGACTCCATCCCTTCTTAGAAAACACTATTATCCACATGCTAAGGAATATTCTCTCCATCCAGAGACATCATCTACCAGTTCGACTATTTGAATAGTAATACCATCCTGGGTGGGACCCAAGATTCCCATGTTCCCCATTTATTATCTTCGGAGGCCTGTCCTCTTCTGCAGAGGCCACTGCTATAGCTGGATCTCTCTCTGGTCCTGATCCCCGCCAATTCCATCATATTTTCATTTTCCCAGTAATGCACCATTGGGGGCCTGGGATTACATGCAGTTAACCCACAATTGACTTGCAAAGAAACTACAATAGGGATAAAACTTTGGAAACATGCTCCCATGTAATCATACCCATGTTTTAGTTTGACACTAGATAGGTTGGTATGTTAAGACATGACTCCAGTAATTCTTATATATATTTTTCCCACTCCAGAACCTTTTGAAGTGTACACCTGGCCCCCAAAAGTCCATTGAAATGCACCTTGGGAAACAGAAGCTTAACCTGAACTGTTCAAGTAAATGATATCTTTATTCCTTCTCCTCTTGTGAAAACTGTAACATCAGAGAAGTTTCATGCCTTTGTTTTCTGCCAGTAAAATTGTGAATCTTAAAGTTCTTGGAAATATTAATTTAATTGATAATACTAAACCACTTCTGAAGGCAGAGTCTCTAATGTATTTCAGAATCTAGGGGTAGAAAAATAAGAGTTTTACCCAGATATTTGCTTATTTCCCAAATCAGTGAGGCATAGGGGTTAAGTCTCACTACAGTGACCCATGTGAGACTAAGGGTCCATTTCTGTCTGTTATCTACTTTTTGTGTGCCTTGGGTTTGGCAAAAACGCCTTGTTCCATATTTACCCAACTTTAGCATGTAGTTAGGGTTTGATACTCACTTCCCTCTTGAGAAAAGAAACTAAAAACAATAGTATGTTATGAAAGTTGAGCTATTTCATGAACACTTGTTTAATAACTAAGTATTGCCAGAACATTTATTCCAAATGAAATAGTTTTTAATCCTAAATGAAATATGGAACTTTTCAGCTACTCTGACATTATTTGATTGTGACTGTATTAGTCTCCTATTGCTGCTGTAACAAATGACCACAAACTTAGTGGCTTAAAATAACACAGATTTACTATCATCTTTCAGTCTCACTGGGCTAAAATCAAAGTGTCAGTAGGGCTGCCTTCCCTCGGAGGCTCTAGGAGAGAATCTGTTTTCTTATCTTTTCCAGCATCTGAAAGTTGCTTGCATTCCTTAGTTCATGAGCCACTTCCATCTTCAAAGCCAACAATGGCTGATCCAGTCTTTCTCACATCCTATCATTGGCACCAACTGTCCTGTCTCCCTCTGTCGCTTATGAGGACCCTTGTGATTACACTGAGGTCCCCCAGGTAATCCAGGATCACCTCCCCTCTCAAGATCCCTCATAAATCTGCAAAGTCCCTTTTGCCATGTAAAGTAACATGTGCACAGGTCCCAGGAAGATGTGGATGGTGGTAGGGCATCATTCTGCCTACCGGAATTGTATTGAAGCATAAACAAGTTTGCATGTTCTTTGTAAAACATTTTCATTAGTTTTAAAGATTGGTCAAGGTTATTCTTGAGGACCCTCCACCAGTCGATTGCTTAGTCATGACTAATCCAATTTCTTGAGGAAAGAGTAATGTTTTTTGGATCTGAGACATAGAGATGACTACATGTATTTGTCACCTTCACTTTGCCAATTCTCCATTTTGTTTAATTCTGCAGAGGCTTGTCATATTGCCCTTGGAAACTAGCCCCTCCTAAACTACTGTCGATTTGGGATTAGATGAGAAAGATTATGAGATGTTTGCTCAATGAATATTACAACATCATCAGCAAATAATAAAGAAAAGGAGATTTTTTAAAAAAGCATTTGTGTTGGGGTTTTGTTTAAAACAAGGTTTACCCCTCCCAACATTGCTCTAGCCTGGTGATTCTCTTCATTTTGGTCACCATTGCAGTGTTTTTCTATTTGCAACACTCTACAAGCGGATGTGATGCAGCCAGCAGCTGCCCCGTGTGTTAGAAATGTCCCACAGCTTAGCATGAAGCATCAGGACTTAATTCATTTACCCTGGCTTCTCCATGCCTTTCTCTGCCAACACAGCTGCAGTACAGCTCCTCCATCTAGAAACCTGGCAGCCATCCCAGCTGGGCGCTACCTGCCAACACTTTTCTGAAGACCAGCCAGAGGAGGGAAGAATAGGAGGGCAAGAGGCTGAGGAGGAAGGGAAGAGAAGATGCAAATTTAATTGCATTGGCCTTCAGCCCCCCCCCTTAGATCTCCATGCTGTCAGAGGTGGTGACATTCTTGTATTTAGCAGCCTTCACTGATCTTGCTTGTAAAAGTCCTATTTAGATGTAGGCACTCTTTCCTGAGGTATGAGTCTTGGGAATTACCCTGATCTTCCTCTTTATTTTGCAGTTATGGAGAACTAGGAACACAACACTGGCTGGAGTGGTGGCCTCCCATGCAGAAGAGTGGTGAGTTGTCGTTCTTATGTCTCCTTACTAATATGCTAATCATTCAATTATGTGTTTTTCTTATTTCCATAATGTGCTACAAGAATACTGTCTAACTTTTCTAGGATGAGAACCTCTTGTTAATGTTAAATGTTACAGCCTTCACACATGATAGTTGTTGCACTTTTCATGTTAGTTGATTTTTAAAATATGTGATCAAACGATTCTGAGTTCAGTAAGCTTTTGGATAAACTTATGTTATTAATCACAACGGTACCTAAAATAATATTTAAAACTGGTGAAGACAGAGAGTACTGGAGTACCTGGTGCAAAGTCTGTGTTCTTTAATGTTAATAGAACTAAGACAGCGCTTATTGTGACTATGGATTCATGGGCCACCTTTCAATAACGTGACAGCCTGGAAAGGGGTGGCTCACAGGAGAGCACACCACTGGAGGGAAACAAGGACCAAACTTGCCCAGTTTTGTGTGTGCGGGGGGGGCTGGGGCTGGGAGCAGCTCTGTCAGCTCTCAACAAGAATGTATACGCCCCAAGGGAAAGATCTCTGTTCAGAGCAGGCCCACCCACAGGAAACCACATTGTTGAGATCCCTGCTTTCAAGGTTCAGAATCCTTCAAAACAAAGCTACCCTGTAGGCAGGGACTTCAGTTACTCCCTTTGGTTTATATTACAAACCTTACAAGGAAAAGTGACCCCACAGCAGCTGGAGCTAAGAGAGGAAACCATCCAAGTAGACCAGAAGACACAGCCTAGATGGCCAGCTCTAGTCCACAAAAAGGACCTCCCCAGGGAGAGTGATTTCAAGTTCCATTATCCTGCAAGTAAGTTGGGGACCAAAGAAGAAGAGTATGAGAACTTGTTAGAAATCAGAGTGATAAAAGTATTTGGAAATGAATAGGGCATGGTGGTGCCTCCAGTGTATCAAAAAGGACAAGGAGCCAGAGCTCTTAAGAAGGTCCTGAAGCACATCCCTTTTGCCCCCCACCCTAAGGAATACTCATTAACCCTTTGGTTGCTGGATCAAGGGAAGGCAAGGGGTTCTAAGATGGCTGGGTAGTCTTGTAGGGACTTGATAGAGGTGACTTGGCAACTAGTAAGAAAGCATTTCAATATTTAACAACTGCAAAAGCTATATCCCTACATATGGGCTGCTGATGTCTGTAATCTAGAATTCTAAAGTGATCTCATAAAGAGTTGTGGAGCCATGGGAGAAACTATTGACAGAATCCCATTCCTTCATTTTTCTCTCACTGTTGCTAAAGTGAATTCAAACCTTTTTCTTGAGAGAATGAGACTGAGATAAAAGCATCTTTTCCTGAGGTAAAAAGGGAAATTACTCGGTGTTGAGTGCCTGTTATGTTCCAGCCTCTGGACTCCAAGTTTTATATCCATGGTTTCACATTCCCTCACAACCACCGCCCAGGGGGTATTTATTATTCCCATCTTACAGATGGAGAGCCCAGGCACCCAAGGTCACACATCTAGTAAAGGGTGGATCCACATTCCACCCAACTCTACCTGACTCTGAGCTGCTCTTTTCTTCCCACTGCATCACACAGTGTTTAAGATTTTCTTGTAAATTTGTTGGAAATACAGTTCTCCAGGTAGGCAATTAGGGCTGTATATTTTATCAAACAGGCCCACTGTATTCTTTTTAACTCCCCAAATCAACTCTTCTTTTATAACAATACTCATTTTATTTCTATTTACTAACTCAATAGTAACTCATTAATCAACCTAATCACACTAAAGTTACCATTTGTAATGGAGCGATAAATGAAGCCACACTGAACTTCTGTGCAATATGTGCTTACTGTATATAATAAAGCCTTTTGGCTTTAACTCTTTTACTTAAGATTCCTTACTATCAAAAGGAAGACATCGTTCAATTAAAAACACATACATATGACACACGCATAGACATTCCCCAGAAGTTAAGAGTTCCGGTAATTCTGAAAGATTTCCTTGGGTTTTCCTCTAAGTATTTTCCATGGAAATCAATTTCATGGACTTGTTAATGTGAGCAAAAGCCTCACGATAGAGATTACGTCTTTTCATGAAACCTTTCCAACCCCCATTACTCCTCAGCCTTTTTATCTTCTACTGTTTGTTGATAATGCCGTGTTATAAATATTGATTAAATACAAAGCCATAATGATAAAGTTAATTAGGAACAGACATTTATCAAACATCTGATACACACAAGATTGCTAAATGGTGGGGCAATGAATAAAGCCTCTTTGGTGGGGAGTGAGGGTTTGTGGAGCAAAATGTCTTTGCTTTTGACTCCAGCCCTTCTGCTCTTTCCCAGCCTTCTCGTGTGATGTGTCTAAATATTATCCTTCATAGTGAAAAGGCAAAAGGCCATCATCTCTTTTCTGGGGCTGTACAGGAGCCACACGAATGAAAGTGTGCTTTGTAAGGATTAAAGTTACTCCACATACAAAGAGACAAAAGTTGTCATGCTTCTATTCTATTGGGTCCAATCAAGGAGCAGAATGATCTATTGCTAATATTTTAGGATTTGACTCAATAGCCAGTGGATTCTAGTTCTTTTACCCTGGGTAAAGATTTAAAATCTTGTAGGCCATGGATGGGAAGTATCTTATCCGGACTTCTTATGAACACATAGCTCTTCATTTCCCCCTCAAATTCATCAAGCGGGTTGGGTTTCAAAAGATATCCCCACTTCCTGCCTCACTGCCTTATTTTGTTTTTTAAATGTATTATACAATATTTAAAACACTCAAAAACAGATGAGGAAAAATACAAGAGATACCTATGTATCCACCAGTCAGCTCAAGAAATAAAACATTGGGAACACAGTTAAATCCACTTTATACCTCATGCTGGAGAGGTTCTTTCCTGAGAGATTGGAGACCTGGACGCTCAGCTCTGCCCATCTTTGCGAGGTCCTAAATGAGGCCCTTATTTCTCTAGCCTGGAGTCAGTCCTAACCCCATTGCGACCATATTTGGAAATAGGGCCTTTATTTATGGAGTCTGGTCTGGACCTTGGCTATGACTTTTCAGCGTTTTTCCTCTGGCCTTGCTTGTTGTCTGGCCTTGCTGAAGTGCACATGACCACCTCTTCCAGAGTGTTCAGTGAGAAGGCCCAAAGCCCTTGACTATAGTTCTGCATTATAGGTGATCAGGGAGGCCAAGGGGGGCTGGCCAAATTCTCTGAACTTGAGATGGACTTGCCTCACTCAGGAGGAACGGGTGCCACTTCTGAAGCCTCAGCCCTATAGTGACAACTTTGTGCTGCAGGATGGCCCTGGCTTGGGCTAGTGCTGAGGTTGAGGACAGGTCCAGCTACCCCTCCACTTGGCCTCTTCTGAGCAGGGCTTCTCTTTTGGCAATGGGACTATGCTGGCTGGAGAGGTGTGAATCAGTGCCTTCCCAGACCCTCATCTGAGTTCTTGCTTCATGAGCCATTTTTGGTGAAGAGAGAACTCAGAATCTTAACTGTCTTTTATATTATTCTGTATACATTGGTCTTAGGTAATAAATAAATTAATTAATAACAATAATAATAATGCTTTTAAAAATAAGGAACACAAATGTAGGAAACTCGAGGAATCCTTTGCCCTGTTGCTCCTATATATTGCAGCCAAATAAACACATTTCCCCCACACTTCTTTACGTTGCAGACCAGTTTTTTTCCTTACACAGAAATCTTATTAAAACAATAAATCAATGTTAACCTGGGTTTTAAATTAGCCCAATATGTCTGGAGAATTTGCTGGTTTAATTTTCCTATTTTTCATTTTCAGTTAACTAATTTAGTTTTCCCAGTTGGGATTACCACAACCTTAACATATGAATTTATCTTGAAACCAGGGAGCCCTGACATACATTGCTGCCAAAACAAAAGAGGAAAACCCAACGTTCTGTCCTGTAATGAAGCAGCCAGGAAGCACAGGCCCGGAAGCCTTAGGCACATTGCAAAGTACCTACGTCTAGGCTCTGGGAAGGAGTGCCAACGGCCTGCATGTTCTCCTGAATATTCTTTTCTGTTTTCTCCACGTCTCCTTTGACTGAAAGTCTCCAGTCCACCTCTGTTATAGACTGAATATTTGTGTGCTCCTCTGTCCCCCCCACATCATCACAAATCCATAGGTTGAAGCCCTAAGCCCATTGTGACCATATTTGGAAATAGGGGCCTTTATGTAAGTAATTAGGGTTAAATGAGATCATAACAGTGGGGCTCTGAGCCAATAGAATTGGTTTCCTTATAAGAGACATAATCAGAGAGCTCTAGTGCACCCCGCCACACACACACACACACACACACGAAGAGATCACATGAGCACACAGTGAGATGGTAATCAACTACCAGCAGAGAAAAGAGACTTCAGAATGAAACCTACTTTGCCAGTACCTTGATTTTGGACTTCCCAGCCCTCAGAACTATGAGAAAATACATTTCTGTTGTTTAAGCCATCTAGTCTATTGTATTTTGTTATGATAGCCCAAACAGACTACGATAATCTCCTGGCAATGTTTTTCCAGGAACACTGTGACAATTGCTGGCACTCCTTACCCCCACCTCCTATCCCAGGAGTGCTTGGTGTTCCAGCAATATCTCAGCTGGCACCTCTAAGGGGCCCTTACCACGACAGCTTGGGTAGGTTGCGAAAGAGCCCAAAACCCTGAGTAGGATTGGGGATAAAATACCAAGGAATTGGTATTCCAACCACCAACTGCTCGAGGGATGTTTGTGTGTCTGTTGGAGGGGTGACTTTTGCAATAGCCCAGTACTAGAAGTGTCCTCAACACCATGACTGCATTGGACTTGTTCCTCATTCTGAAGCATGCAACTGGGGTTGAGAATGTGGGCCTTAGGAAAATGCCAGCTCAGTGAGTGCTGTATTTGGAAGCTGTTCTGTGTAGTGGAAAGAGCATTGGCTTTGGAGTCAGACAAAGCTGGGTTCAAATTCCAGCTTTGTTTTGCATTAATCAAAATAGTATAAGCAAGAGTTTCATTAAGTCATGTAACTGAAAAATTCAGGAAGTGGTTTTGCTTTCAGGCACAGTAACATCCAGGCACTCATAAGATGTCACTGGCCATCTGTGTTCTCTTTCTGCTCTGATTATTTCTCCTCGGGCCTCACTCTGCTTCTTCAGCAGCTCTAGACTCAAGTGACCCATAGCATTAAGAATGGGTGGAGGAAGGAGCATGAGTCTTTGCCAGAGGGCACAACAAAGATGTTGAGGAGGTTGCTGATTGGCTAGTTCTGAGTCACATGTACACCTGGGTGGGAGGATAGGTGGGGTGGTCCCATTTGAACCTAGAAAGAGGAAGGAATACTAAATGTGCTCCAAGCATAGTTCAAGGCACAGAACGGAGGTAAAATACTGTTAACTCCCTCCCTTCCTCCTTTTCCAACCCTGGCTCTCTTCTTCAGGCCTGGAGTTCTAAGGGTTTGGTTGGTATTGAAGATGTCATGTTGTTTTAGGACAGTACAAAAACTTCTGAACTCACTCGGTGGGGCTCCTATGCCAGGGGTTGGCTCTACTTGGGAATGGTGGCCTCAAGGGCACCGTGGGGCTCTGAGGATTCCAAGGTTAGGCTCAGCCCTGGGACCTCCAGGTGAGCTGGAGGACAAGCGATGTCTACAGTTCCCTGAACAGGAAGGCTCAGTGCAGCCACATTTCCTGTTATTTTCTGGAATTCAAATCCAAGCTTTCCATTCTAACATAACTCTTCCAAATAAACGAGGCCCTGTCCAAGATACATATTCCCTCTCAGACCTCTGGTGTCTCTCACTTAAACAACCACTTACCAGCAGAATTGAATTGTGAATTCTAAGGAATCATAATATATATTTACCTCTGAAAATGCCTACAGGGGCTTGTTTTTAAAACACTGGAATCATGTACTTGCCCAGCTGGCAACAGGGTTAAAACTGCCAAATCTGTCCGTCTCACTGCCACCTGCTCTCCCTATCTAAGCATCCTCACAACACTTTCTTCCTTTATCCATACGTTAAAAGAGTATAGGCCCTGTACCCTTAGGTATGGCTAGACTTAAGGTGGGTCAGCTTGGAGCACGTGACCATCTGCCCGCCTCACTCCGCCTACTGGAAGGCAGTCTGGCATCTCAGCAGCCCACTTTCACCATGACACTATACAGAGGGTGCCAAAAAATGTATTAAAAATGTAATAATATATACCGATAACAAAAGATGAACATAAGTCCTGTGTATACATTTTTTTGGCATCCCCGATATTTTTAAAGGTCACCCACAGAGTCTGAGGAAATCCATAAGAGACTAAAAGAAGAAATATCACTTAATGGATTTCTTCTCAGTCCTGTTACCTTGACTCCACCTTGATTTATTCTGAGACTTTGGCACAAGATCTTGTTTTCATGGCTACTATAGGATATCAGGATAACCTCTCCTTGGGACCTCTCCAGAGTTTCAACATATCTTCCCCACCTTGGTATAAGACTGTGGAGGTAAATGAGATAAAGTATATTAAAACATTAGGAGTGCTTTGATGGAGAAGTTCCATATACCATGAAGACAGCATTGTCCTTAATGAATGAATGTGGTCCTTTTCCTTTGACGGTCAGCGGTTCAGTTTGATAAGTGGGTATTTAGGGGCAATGGAAAATGGTTCTGGTATTAACTTGGTGTGGTGAAGGGAAAACTCAAGTTTTAGAATCGGAGAATGTGCTAGAAAGTTGTGTCAATATGAACTCTTAAGTGGTGTTGAGACTATCACCTCCTTCAATGACTGATGTATGGGTAAAATTGCCCGAGTTGGTGTGGTTCACAAAGATCTCAGACGAAATGGAGACACAGTGTCATCATTAAAGAGACACTCATATCAATAGACATGAATTGACACCTTTGAGGGGTCCAGACAGTTTCCAATTTATATAATTTGGGTCTTTTATTTAGAAATCCATCTCCTTGGGACAGTTTTATTATGTGCAATATATGGGAATTGCTAATCTTTAAAGGGCTTCTTTTGAGAGGACGAGGAGAAGTCCTTCTGTATACTGCTAGTGGGAATATGAAATGAAATGGTACAACTTCTTTGGAAAGTAATTTTGCAACATCTAGCCAAATTAAAAATGCAAAAGTCCTACGACATAGCAATTCCATTTTAGCAGTAGAGCCGACATATATTGGCATATTGACAAAGGGCTGTGTGTGTATATCACACCCAAATGAGGGATTCGTCCTCAGCCCTGTGCAGTAGGGCCCTGGAGAAATAAATTGTGGCATAGTCACCATAGGATACTGTGCAATTGTTAAGAAGAACAAGATACATGCAAGCATGAAGGTTTGGAATAATCCATACAATACATTAGATTTACAAAAACAAGGTACACCAGTGTGCATGGTATGCTTCCACTTATGTAAAATATTGATGTGTGTGTGTGCATGGAAAATTACTGAAAGGATAGACCAGAAATTATTAACAGGTGTAGCAAGACTGGAGGTCTGGACTGAGAGAGAAGCTTACTTTTCATCAGATCGCCTCATACTTTTTGAAATTTTTTTTATCCTGTTCATGCATTTCTCTTTCAACTATGGACAGCACTAGAAAACAAGTAGATAGGTCCTTTTCAAAAGGGAACCCCCATTTCCAAAGCAAATGTTGCTGCCCACCAAGAATGGGCAGCTCTGGTCTGTAGAGGAAAGACCACTTGTCCATCACATTTTAAAGACTACTTGTATCCACTGATGGGAAGAACAGACATCGAATTTGGGATGCTGTTTAAATGTGAAGGAAGGAATCATGAAGACATTTTCCCTTCATGCTCTTGGTGAGATGTGCTATCAGTCACTTGGCCCCGCCTGCCTTTCTATGTGTAGTTCTAGTTTTATTCCTGATATGTGGTCTCATAGGAATTAGTGCAAGTGATACTCCAGAATCCTTCTAAATCCAGGATGTGGACTGAAGGATAGAAAGTTCATCCTCATTGTGATGTGACTAGGGTGACGGTGGGGAGCGGAGCTGAGGGACACAAGCATTCTAGGAGCTGGGAGGATAGGGAAGCAGAGAAAGGGAAAAAGAACTAGGAAAGTGGCAGGACCCAGAGCACACCATCAATTCTGGACTCTCCTAAGCCTGGGAAACTGAAGTAGGCCCATGATGTTTTTGATACATAACTGCCCCGAGTCATTTGTACTTTCATTTGATGATGTATTCATTTAGGTGCCTAAACATAGAGAAAGCTTAAGAAACTTAGAGAGAGCTTCAGATACTGAACTAATTATTTTTCCTTTCTGCTTTACTCATTTATTTACTTGTTTATTATTTAGTGGCTTATTCATGGTTCCTTATATAAAATACAAAGCTGTTACATAACAATAAATCCAAGTGAGAGAAATTTAAACAAGACATCTTTCTTTATCATATTGGTAAAGCTTTAAAAGTTTAGAAATACAAGTGTTAGCAAAAGTGTGAGACGAAAAGGCATGCTAACTTATGGGATAGTGGTGGTGGATATAAATTGGCTCAATCCTTTTAAGAAGACAGTTTGGCAGTATCTGTTCAAATGAAGATATGCATACTCCCTGACCCAACAATTCCCCTTCTAGGAATTTCTCTTGCAGAAATACTTGCAGATGTGCAGTAAGATTATCATACAAGAATTTTATTCATTACTGTTCCTATTCAGGAACATTGGAAACAACCCAAATGCATATCAATAGCAGATTGAACAATCACGATATTTCCGTACAATGGGAGACACTGTGGTGTCAAAACAGAGAAACAGCTCTACCATGTATTGACAGAGAAAGATGTCCATTGGTGAGAGCCAAGTTTAAAGAAAAGAGAGAAAAGTCAAAGTGAAAGGAGCATTATGTTCTTATTTCAATTTACATATGCTATTAAGATCTATAATAGCATCCACTGAAAAAAATATCTGGATGAATATAAACCAAACAGTGTTTATCGCTGGGGTTATAGGAACGTTTACTGTCTCAGGGCATACACTTTGTAATTTTTATGACAGACGTGTTATGCTTCTTGTCAGAAATAACAATAGTCATTTTTAAAAATAAGAAAAAAAATATTGATCAGAGAAAAAGCACTGCATACTCATTTTTAAAAAACAACCGGCACCAGAGAGCTTGTGATTTAACTCTTGAAAATCAGGTGTTCCTCTGAACAGATTTGTATACCAGTGACTACATTTTGGAAAGAGAAGGTTCTTTACTGCTTTAGGTATGTGTATTCTAACTTGTGCTATGCGACTATGCAGCATTAAAACATAATTTTTCTATTGATCGGAGAAACAGTAGCCTAATAGCTTATTTCCTAAGATTTTTAAGTAGAAAAGCCCACAGTTGTTTTAAGATGCTTACATAACACATAATTTAGAAAGTGACGAGCCTCTCTGTATTATATATTAGTGCAAAGAAGGAGGAGGAGGGGAGTAGGAGAGAAAGAGGTGAAGGAGGAGGAAAAAAGCCTTTGGACTCTCTAATTAGGAAACGATGTTCCTTTTCACCTCCATCTTGGAAACATACTCTGCAAGCCTTCAACTAGAAGAAGATGCTTACAGATTCTTGCATACGCTCTCTTTTCTGTTTAACTTTTGAGGCACCAAGGTTTCATGAATTTGTACTTCTAAAACTCTTGGATGACAGTGGAAACTATTCTGCTTTTATAGAATGGTTTATGGTGCCCTCTCTTGGATTTTGTTTTAAATTTCCGGGCTGGTGCATGACCTTGGTTGCTCCAAGATAAAACTAGGAAACAGAGCTGGGTTCCCACTCTGCTAATGGTCTGTTTGGTTTGGTTTGGGATATGAGAGGTGGGAATTCCCATTCACACTCTGGCCTGGTCAGTCCAGGATGCTGAAAGGGACCAAGTTGGTGATCCATTCCAGCTTTCCTATTTACAGAGAAGTGTGGGTTGGGGGTGAAATGGCTTGTACACTGCGGCCTAGAACAGGAAGCAAAACCCCGACTGCTCTTCTGTCAGCAATCCCACTTTGTTCTTTCCGTGGCTTGATAATGAAGTTGTTCAAGTGAAGGCTTAGGTCTTTATTTTGGTGGAATGAATGATGAAATGCAGATTTCCTTTTTAGCTCATGCACAAGCTAGCAAGTCTTCTCATTATCATATTCTGCTCAGTTTCTGCTCATCAAGCCCTAGCCTCCTTCCTAGAATAAGGCATGGTTTCACCTGCAGGGGCTGCCTGAGCCTCTGGCCTCTGCAGTGCTGCTGCCACTGCTGCTGGCATTGGCCGGAATCACAGGGCCATCATCTCCATGCACTTTAGTCTTCAACCTGTATGAAAACTGAACTGCTCTTGAGGCCGGGATGCCAGCTTTCTGGAGAAACAACAGATTCTGTTACCTGGAACTGAGCTGTGAGGTGAGTCAGAGCCGCCTGCATGGTAGAGGTTAGGGGCTTCAGGCCTTAGGGTCTTGCCTTCAGAGGCAGTGAGCTGGAGGGCTCCACACTTTGGGTCTGTTTCTAGTCCTAGGTGTACAAATGTCAGCAATTCAAAGAGTAGGTAAGACAGTCACAACACAATGACCCTGGAAAAGTCCTGGAATTGTCAGCTCATTATGAAAGATCTATAGATTACAGATTTTCTCAAATGGACCACATTCTAAGATCCACATATTTCCAATAACAAGATGTGAAAGTGAGACGAAGTGCTAAACCATTAATATTAAAAACACATTTTTATCAATCACAGTAAAGAATGAATTCGCTTTAGAATAAAATAGAATAAAAAATAAAGAATGAATTCTCTTTTAGAATGAATAGGCTCTCTTTGGCAAAAGAGATATTACAAAATTGTTGATAAATGTCGAGGTGATCAAAGAGCATGCAACTAAAATAGGAGGGAAAAACTAGAGAGGTATGTCAGGGTGTTAATGAATATATTATGTTGTTGTTTCTGGATGTTGTAATGTGCGTGGTTATTTGTCACTATTTTAGATTTTTGATTTGTTTTTACTTTTTTTACTCTACATAAATACTCATTTTTGGTACCTAATTTCATATTTTTACTTAAAGAGGGACACCCCCCACCCCAATTGCATATGCATCATCCATAAAACCTGGCCCAGATTTTGTGCGCTCTGCTTCCTCTGTTGCTGCATATGTGTGTCTCATCATGGCCAGGCATCATCAATAGTATCCGCATAACACTATCTTTATTTTCTTTGCAAGTGTCTATTGCCTTTGACTTTTTAAAGAGCTGTCACATCTATGACCGTGGAGTAGTTTAGAGACTATGGATGTCTTGTAGTGTCTCCTAGTTACTCAAACTCTCTGAGCCTCAGTTTTGTCATCTTTAAAATGGGGATAATCCTAGTACCTACTTTATAAGATTGCTGTGAGGGTTAAATGAGTTAATGAATAAAATGTGTTTTGAACCATGCCTGGCACAAAATCAACAATGTGGATATGAGAGTTCGCTATTATTTTTTTCTTTGCCTGTCTATATGCACTTCATAATATGCAGTAGAACAAGACCTCAGGCTTTCTTCACCCGCTTCAACCTTCTCCTCCCCTCAACATACAGTGGGATTTTGCGGGAAGGAAGGGGAGATTGGTAATGGCAGGACTCATGACAAAATGCAGCAAAATCTTCATGTCAAGAGATAAAGTAAAAATTCATAAATCCGGAAATCACAGTGGAAGCATATTATCTAGAAATAGAGACAAATACCAGAGGAAATAGCTGAAAGACTTGAAAGCTGTGGCCTCTGAAGAGGTAAGAAGGAATGGAGCTGCAAATTACTATTTTTTGTCATAACCCTTGACTCTTAACTATGTGCATGTGTAACTGATTTTTTAATTTTAAATATTTTTTTAAATGTTACAAACACAAATATTTGACTAAAAATACCCTCTCAAGGCATTCTTTTGATCGGAAGCACTGAGAGGTGTTTTTTTTTCTACTGATATGATAATGATGCCCTTGGTTAGTTTTTGTAGTCATTTTTATAAGAAAAATTAATACGCAGCAAACTGCAACAAAAAGGAAGAGAGTTTGTTTAGGTAAATCATAAGTAAGCTTTCCCTGTGGAAGCCTTTGCTTAATTGAGCTGCAGCTGGTCTAATGTATTCTCTTCATTGTATCTCATTTTGGTCTTGCATGTGTATTTGCATGTGTTTGTGATTTAAGCTTTACACAACTTGAGGCTTTTATTTGATGGCAGGAATTGGAATACAACTGGAACTGCTCATGAGAGGCTTATCCTAAAGAAGAATTTACTTTTTTGTTATGGTTGTTTTGCAGTACGCCTGGGAGATACTGAACGTAACTGGAGTACAACTGGGACGAACTCGGTTGGGGGTTACTACCAGACCATACTTGATCTTATTTTCCCATTAGAGTGTTCTCTCACTTCATTCCCTCCCCTTCCCTTATTCAGTATTTTAGGCACTGTGTAGTGAGTGGCTGGGATGAAAGGAGTCCTGAGTGGCTGGTTAATATGTACACTGGTTCACTGGGCATGAAATCCATGCGTGAGCCTCTATTTAGAGAAGGCAGCATTCTGGGCACAAAGTGGAGAGGCAATTGGCTTTTTTAGTGTGATAAAGGGAGCATGCCATCTGGGCATATTTTTCTTGAATCAGAGTATTTCTGCTGGGTCTACCGGACACCAATTGCATTTCATGACCATCTAACAAGTGGCATGAGTCATGGTCCCATCTCTCAATGGCTCACAGGAAGGAGCAATAAACAGGACATATTGTTGTTGATTTTTTTTTCTTTTTTCTATTTAGTCGAGGTACAACGAGAAGAGCTCATTTCGTTACTGAATTGAAAGTCATACTTGCAGCCAAGATTAATTACTTGAAGATTCTTACTGTTCTTTTTACCCCATTCACGTTTTACAGAGCCAATACTGGCTTTAAAAAAAAAAAAAAAAAGTAATCAGAGCCCAACTCCTAGCTGTTTTGTAAGGCAAAATGGGGGACTTTGAGTTTGAGACATTAAATTGTATTACAAGATACTGCTAGGTTATTTTCTCTATGAGACTCACAAAAAGAAGTATGGAAAGTAACTTTGTTCAAAACAAAGCACTGTTGCAACTGTGTGATGCCAGTACATTCCAAATTATATAAATAGACACATTATGCAATTTTCCAAAACTCAGATATTTATTGCTCTCCACCCCCAATCACCCTTTGACATTTTTTTCCATAATGTTTCTCAACAAGAATAAGCAAAGGAAATAAAGGGAGAATAAATTTAACTTTATAAATACTGCTGATTATTGGCTTAATCCAAATGGCTCTTTTGGACTACAGGGTTAATTACAGCCTAATCGACACTTAAGTTCAGGGATTATCAATAGATTTCAAACTTGTCTCATCCTACTTATCCTCAGTGATTGTGGAATTATGTTTTGGATGCGCAGTAGTTCAGTGCCATCATTGCTACTCTCCCCTGATTGCAACTTGCCTCCCCAACAGCTGCAGAAAGAATTTCCGAGATAGCTCAGCCAAAGCAGCACGGTGGGAATTCTGTAGGATTAGAGCTGGCATTTGGAACTCTGCGGCAGAGGCTGAGGTGCTGCAGATGGACAGTTAGACTCTTTGTTATATAAGTGCTTCCGCAGCACAGCTAACTGCTGCCTATGTTTCCTTATCTCTGAGAAACCTCCTTCCTGTAGTGCTAATAAGTAGGAACTGCTGGAAACACCTTCCATATTCTAGGGTAGCATCCCAGAAGGTCTGCTGGCAAGCAATTGGGCAGTCACGGAAGTGAGCCCAGCTCCCATGCCCACTTAGAAACGTCCTTCGCCCTTTCAGGGCTGTGCACTTGCTCTACAGTGATTAACTGACCATTGGAAGGTGAGAAGTCAGAAGTCAGAAGATCGATATGTTTTACACTTTCCTCCCTTTAATATATTTAAAATCATACCTATCACCCAGAGGAATCTATGGTTTCAACTCTGCTTAAGGTTTTATAACTTTAGTTTAATGTCAAAGTTAATGGAGAGGAAGTAAGTTACTGTGTGTTTGTATCTCTGACGAAAGAGTAATTATAATAATACCATTAGCCCAGTATCCAGTCATGCTCTGTGTCATAGCTGGCTATTCAGTTTTCTGCATGTGTATAAATATCTTGCACCTAACTCAGTCATAGATTATTCTAATTAAGAGAGCATTCTGCAGGACAAAGTCTTAAAATTCAGAACTGTATTAAGTATATTGTTCTCTAAAATAAAAGGCTTTATCATAGAAACCATTGTTGAGCAAAGAATTTTTGAATGATTGGTATATCTGGAGAAATTGAGAGGAAAATATAGTTGTTTTCTAATATTAAAGAGAAAGACATATCCAAAACTTGGAAATAGGGAAAAGGGTGACTGAATACCCTTTCTATGTCACACTGAACAATGTCCAATGGGCCCACCTAAGGATTACCTAATTCTCTAGGGGTGCAATATGTACTTCTGTATGACTTGTTATTTACTAATTATTTATGAATGTTAAATTGTAGTAAACTTAAAGCAATGCCAATGATTCTTATCGGATAGCAATACAAATGAATTTTGCCCACAAAGAAATTATCTTTGCCTGGTAAAAATGATTACAACCCAAAGGTCTCAGTTTGATTGCCCTGTGTGACATTAACCAATTTTCTGTGTAATTTAGTCATTCATTCCAGTGTGGTTTCTTTCAACAATTACAAATACATCTGTTTCTCCTATATTTCTTTGAACCCGTGTTCGTCCTCCATTCTTTAGTGTGTACTCACTTTATTTTGTATGACAGTCATGTTTCTAATCTTGTGAAAATTATACTTTGACACTGATCTCTTTCTCAAAGCTTAAGGAGGCAATGCTTAACTGACAACACTGGTTGGAAGCCACAGTTTTGTCAGTGAACAGCAGAGACCAAAAAATGAATTTCCATGAAACATCAGTGCTGCTTGTTTCACAGCATGCCCAAAGTCCAGATGGGCTTAAAGTTGCCAACAACATGCCTAAGCATTGAACTGAGACATTCAAAATTCACTATCAGAGGGAACGATGGCTGTGTGAGCAGGAGAGGGGGGACGTGTGGAGAGGGGAAGCAAAGTGAAAAACCCATCCTATAGCAAATTGTTTTACTAAGTTATCCAGAATGTGAAGGGCCAGTATGCTAAGAGTTATAAATGCAAACCCAAGAACGTATGAGCTATGTTGTGTGACCTCAAATACTGGAGCCCTCTTAATAATTCCACTTTGAAAATATGGAAAGGAGCATTTTATATTTAAAGGGGGGGGGACGGAATGGGCAATACTCCTGCCTTAAAGAGTCATGATGAGATTCATGATTGAGTGGCTGTTTCTGGTTGTGAAATGCAAAGCTCCCTGGACCTGCACTTGGAAGGGAAGATTAAAATGGAGAGACATAAACTGGTCTGTGTAATGAAGTTAAAGCATTTCCCCACAGCTTCTCTAGAGGCAGAAAGTGTGTGTTCCCCGAGGGACTTAGAGACAGCGAGAAGAGATCAGTTTCCATGAGAGAACAGGCCCCAAGACTGCAGCCGCAGATCTTTCTGCGGAAAGAATAATCTTGAAGAAAAATCATGTCCAGTGTTTGATTTAGAATTTTTTCCTGATGCTCTGTAATTGCTTGCAGTTCCCTCAGCCATTCAGTAGAAATCTGTTACCTTAAGCAACAGTCTTGTGTAAGGTGTGCTTTGGGGACCGAAGGAGGGGCTGAGTTTATGCAGACTATTGAGAGCAGGGGACAGAAGAGGAAGTGGCCAGCGGGAGGAATTCAGCCTGAGAAGTAACAGAGTCACCCCCTCATTATTACACAGCTCCCAGAAAACTTTAGAAATGAGGGAAGCATGCTGTAGTCCCCACGTTTATATGAAAGGGAGCTCAATTCATTTTTCTAAATTAAAAGAATGATCCCAGAATCCTAGTGAATTTGGGAATCCCATTTATATAAATATACCCAAAACCTCTGAAGGAAAATGGGCCATGAAAAAGTGGACTGCAGTCATCAAACGTAGCCCAGCTAAAGTCTCAACAATTCGCAAGTCTAGCATTTTCTTGGTAGTTCAAGGCAGGAGCGGAGCAGGTTTTCGGGACGGGCTCTTTAAGAAAAGGAATACCAAATGACTATGTTAAAATAAGCTACAGGGCCTGAGAAGAGGCCCTTCAACAGAAAAGCCCTGAAGCTGAAGCTTTCTTTGCTTCATTGTACATGAGCCTCTGGACTTGAGGTACTTTTACAGTATGATTGAAGGAAATGAATGAGATGTGTAACCTCCCAAGTCAAGATTACATTTAGAAAAGGAAAACTTGAGTCCCTGTTAGACCAGTTCAAACACAAGGTTTATGATAGAAAGTGCTGGAGCCTGCTTCTTGTTCCAGGGCAGAGATGATTTTGGCTGATGTGGTGCTGCTTTAGAGATAATTTGCTACAAATAAAGGGTTTTGCCATGCCAGAACTGGCGCCACAGCTACTGCTCTGAAGAGGCCTGATTAAAAAGCCAGGCACCAGCTGGCCCTCCCAAAGAGAGGTCACTAAATAGCTGTCACACACACGCAGGGTTTTCCAGGTAATGGTTGGATGAGGCCTCTCCCTTCTCCTCCGCTTTTAAAACAGATTTGAGGATTTAGTGGTAATCCTTTTGTTTTCACTCTTTGGCCTGAAATCCTTTAGCTTGGGTGGTCCTGAATCCGTTTTGTTAAAATTCTATATTTATCCTTTTCTTCGCATCAGTAATAGATTTTAGAGGTGTGTTTGTTTTTTTCTTTGTTTTGTTTTTTATTCTTAGTTAGAAAAGAAAAAGGTGCTGGCAGGAGGCTAAAAAAGGGATAAAAAGCATTCACACAGCTTTTTCAGAAATAAATGCCTGGAAACGCTCCAGATTTAGAAATTATATGGTTCTATTTTTATAGACTAATAGAAAAAATTCTTATGCCATATAGAAACATATCTGATGCTATGTTTTCCAAAGAACGAATAGACAATTTGATTTCATAAGACATTCGTAAGAATCCCATGAGCAGAATGAGCATTATTTCCCCTTTCCTGCCTCTCTTTCCCTACTTACCCACCCTCCCGAAGTCCTCTCCCCTGAAATTTAATGATACTAAAACACACCTGGTGAGAGAGATCCCCAAGCTGGCATAGCAGGCAGTGGGGTGACTTAGAATGGATCTCAGGTTTCCTGACCCTTAGTCCAGTGGTCTTTCCATTCGTATCTGTAAATAAACTCTCCCATTAATTTCTTTCACTAATTAACTGGAGTTGCTGTTCTTGCGATTATTTTCCACTCCTGTTTGCCCTGACCTATGGTTCTGGTGGCTCTACAATGATTATATCCTAGGGCCTGTATCTACGGGAGCCAAGGACATTTGTGTTAGACCCAGGAGGAGCCACTGTTAAATGGAGGAAGGAAGGAAGGAAGGAAGGAAAGAAGGAAGGAAGGAAGGAAGGAAGGAAGGAAGGAAGGAAGGAAGGAAGGAAGGAAGGAAGGAAAGAAGGAAGGAAGGGAAGATGCTGAAGGGAAGGACTATGATAGTGGATAGAGATAATGACTTGTCTCTCTTAGGACACAGAGCAGGTTCCTGCTTCTGGAGAGCTCTGTCCGTTGTGCCCATGCACTCTTTTCTGGTTTTTCTCCTTTCTTCTCTGGCCACTCCTATCTTAGTTGCGGGTCCATCTTTTTCTCCACCTGGCCACTAAATGTGGGAACTCCTCAAGGATAGTTTTGGGCCCCCATTTCTTTTCCTACACTCTCTCCATAAGTGGGTTCAACCATGCCTTCTCCTTCAGATGTCGTCTACATGCCAATACCTTCAAATCCATTTATACGCCAGACCTGTCTCAGGCTCTAACGCTTAAATCCAGCTATGTATTTAATATTTCTACTTGCATGTCTCCAATTCCCAATATGGCCCAGACAAAACTCATGATCTTCCCTCCTCCCCCAAACTCATTTTCCTCCAGGCTTTCCTATCTGCCACACTTTCCGCTTTACAAGTCAGGAATCTGTAAGTCATCCTTGGAACTCCTCTCTCTCTCACCCTCTAGCGCCTACCCATCACCAAGTCCTGCTGGTTTTGCCTGCTGAGTATCTGGTGGCTTTGACAGCTTCCCTCTGTTCCCTCAGCATCTCATCAGGTCTCATCCAGACTTGCAATACATAGCCTCGTACCTGTCCTTTTCAAATCCACTCTTGTTCTATTATTCATTCTTTACACCAAAGGCCTTTCAAACCACTCATCTAATTCCACTGTGCACCACTGTACCACCCCTCACTCTCTCTGCTTTTCCCACACTGGCAGTCTTTGTTCCTTGCAATAAGCCATGCTCTTCATACCTCTTCTTGTTCCCACCCCTCACAACCACCATCATTGCAGAGTCTTTTCTCATGCTGTTTTCTATGCTTGGGGATTCTTCAACTCCAACACACACACACCCCAAGTTACCTCCCACCTACCCTTCATTTCTCATCTCAGGTATCATGTACTCAAACCCAGGTCATGTTCCTTTATTAGACACTTGCATAGAATCATGCTGTGGGTGCATGTATCTCAGATTTGTAATCACACTCCTTCATTTTGTCCACAACCCTTTACTAAACACCTATTCTCTGCCAGGCACCGCTCTAGGCACCTGAGATCCATCAAGGAAATACCCAGACAAAAATCCCTAGTCTCATGGAGCTTACATCCATGACTAATTCTACGAATAATTATAAATTCATTTCTGTGCTTATATTTTTAACATCTTTCCCACATTGGGCTCTATGTTCAACGAGAGCGAGAATTGTGTTTGTTTTTGCCGATGAGTCTCACCATCCTTCAGCATGGTGCTAGCTGCCAGCGGGTTGTCCAACATGCGGGAAATTAATGGATATTTATATTTGTAAATTGACGAATGAATTAATGTTCATTTCATATTGTAACTTGGCTTATTCTGAACTTGATATTTTTAATATTGAATACTGATCATATTGTGACACATGATCAGAAAGTTAAGTCCCCGTGTAATTGCCAAGACAATCTTTCTCCCACTTACCCATGAACCGCTAAAAGATGTGAACAGCCATTCCCTTCACTCCCACGGTTGAAAGGGCTTCTGAAGAACTAGCTGAACTTTGCTGCCATCTTTTGACCAAAGTTTACACCACAGAGGTGAAAACCACATCCCATCATATTTCAAGTTGTGAGTTATCAGTGAAAAGTCCCACCACTGAGTTCTGTTTTTGCCTAAAGATGAAAGAACATGTTGCCAATTAAGAGAAAATGCATGGCTACCCCCAGTGCCTACCTCTATTATTGTTTATGTATTTGTTTTCATAGCTATCTCCTATCTTCCCTCTTTCTTCCACATCGCAGAACCATGGTAAATGTTCAATAATTTTTTTTTAATATGAACACATAGGTGAACAGTGAATGAACTACAGTTTCATATCAGAATTGGTGGGGCACACTTAATAGATATTAGCTATTCTTATCAACATTATCATTATAAAGAATGTTCCGCTGCAAAGCAGATGATCTAGAGAAGACTAGTACTCCTCATGAATTCTATTCATGAGGACATGAAGATACTCACCCCAAACTCAGTGTAAGATTCTTTCTTCCCTCTTCTTCCTAGAAAGCCTATTAAAACTACTCTTTATTGCTATTTCAACCCTTTAAATGTAAACATTTACATAGATATAAAATTTAAGTGCTTTATATTTTGTCTCTCCAATAAAATTATAAACTCCTGGTTAAAAATAAATTGTATTTTAAACTTAGGACATCCCACAATACTCGATAAACTCTTAAGGGTTTTATTAAATGGTTTTCAGAAGTGAAGGATGGGGAAAATATTTAATTCTGCTCTAACAGTTTGTGTGAAAACTGTGGTAAAAAATGTATATGACAGATTCTCAGAAAGCTAATCACCACATTTTAAAATATTTAAAAATTACATTATTTTAGAAAATACACAAATTTGAAAATACATCCTCTTTGAAATAGTTGTAATGCTAGAGAGTCTTTGTATATTTGAAGCTGTAAAACAGAAAATAAGAACTAAGAATAATGGCAAAGAACTTCTTTAAACAAAGAAAGCCAGAGAGTTTATTTAAAAAATGGATTTTTCCATAGAAAAAGTCTGGAAGGATGTCATGCACAAACATTTAAGCAATGTATAAACTAGTCAAAAGAACAGATATTCCTTGGAGTCTCTGAAGAATGTCAGTGGTAGAACTGGTTTCAGTGAAGTGAAGTTATTGGGTGATCCAAGAAAACGAAAACCATGAAATAAAGAGATTCATCATCAGCTTGAGATTAGCTCTCTGAGCATGACAGGGAAATGCTACAGCTGAAGGAGAAGCCGTTTCATTCCACATATATGCCTTGTACATATTAGATTGTCAACAAATATTTATTGAATTAGAGGACCTTGACTAGCCAACTTCTCACCTTTCTTTACTGTTCACTACAGTTCAGCTCACAGTGAATTAATTCTCAACACCAAACTTTAAATGCCCAGTCTTAAACAATTGGAGCTAAATAGAGATGTCAAAAAAAAAAAAAATGATGTTTTGAAGGGTCGTCTGCCCTACAATTGAGAAAACTGAAATCGGTGAGCAGAAATTGAATGATTTCATATTTCGAAGCTACCCCACATATGCTTTTTACTAATCTTTGTTCATTTTTATTTTGCACAGAAACATTCTGAGACTTGTATGCTGTCTTTGATCCTTAACATGGGATGGTCTGGTTCACCCTAGATGGACCGGCTTTGGGGGAAATTTTTCCAGTCCCAACTGAACGGTGTACTTTCAAAGCACTGAGCAGTACAACCGCTTTGTTTTACCTGACTCTCGCGTGAAAGAAGATACCTGCCAGCAATTTCCTGTGCTGACAGATTAGGAACAAAACCTCTGAGCATAAGGGGAAACGGGAGAACTGGCTGGATCAGGCTGCTCATTTGGGAAGACTACGTTGGCCACATGAGGCACCTGCCCAAGACATCACCTGGTTATTTAAAAACAAACCTTTGTGTAGTTCGGTGAGCTAAATGGGAGTTCCATGCAGAGGACAAGGAACTATTCATTTATCTCAGGTTAAACTTTTCAGCAGAGCCCTCAAAATAGAAGGCCCCTCTATTTTGAGAGCACTAAATCCTTTTGGTGACTTTGGTGAAAAGAGACATGAAATAACCGATGAAGGCAAATGTGTTTCAGATGGGAAATAATGGCTCTTGGAATGGGATGCCTGGTGAACATCTGGTGTCCCTTTATCTTAATGAACATCTGTCTCAGTTAATAGATTGCACCTGTTGACCCACCCAAGCTTCTTCCTATATCCAAATAGAGGTGAAAATACTGATGTCAAAGTCCCACTTCCAGAGATCCTGATATAATTTCTTGGGTTTGATGGGTTCCGAATACCTTCTGATTCTAAGTCATACGTATTGTCAGTAAATGACTTACAATCTAAAAAGTTGGTTATAGAATATTTACATGACATTTGCTTGGACTTTGGGAGCATTTGCTTCCTTTCCTATATGTTTGTGTATTTTTGCTTACTATTTCATTTAAAAGTGAAATTGCACAGGCCCTTTCTCTACCAGGAACCTGCTCTGATCTCACAGGGCACCCTGTGGTTTCTCCTGCTCTCACTGATCTAAGGGAGGTATCTTAACCCCTCTGTGTGGGGAGCTCCCGAAGAGTGTCTGAATTCTTATTTTATGGTCTTGTTTTCAGAGGAATTTGGTTGAGTTCCTAGGAGCAGCTCCATCGGCATTTCGAATGGCTTCACCTGTATTTTACTCAAAAGCATCTTTCCCTACTACTGTGTTTCCCTGAAAATAAGACCGAGTCTTATATTAATTTTTGCTCCAAAAGACACATTAGGGCTTATGTTCAGGGGATGTCATCCTGAAAAATCATCGTAGGGCTTATTTTCCGGTTAGGTCTTCTTTTTGGGGAAACACGGTAACAGTGTAACAGGTTTCCCAAGTGAGAAAGAAGGGTCTGGAAACTTGCCCTCCTCTAGATAAATGCCCTGCCCTCATAGGCAGATCCCCCAAGACTACCTCTCTCCCTCTCTCTCCTTCCCTTTCAACTCTGTCAAACACACACACACACACACACATACACACAGTTTCCATGTTTAGGGGCCAACCAATAATTCTACTGTATCTTCCAGGATATCCAGCAAATTATGCATGAGAACAGACCTTCTCCACGGTTTCACTGCTATCCCACAGTCCCTGAGGTAAGCATTAAAGCCTGTGGTTAGTTGGTTCCTGTTCAAAAATGTGCAGGCAGGAATGGCTGATTTAATAAGGAATGCCACAAGGCCTATCTTATCCATTAGAATTGCTCCTTGTGGGCAGATCACTAATAAAAACCTGGAATCTTAGTTTCTCTGATTAGCTCCTGTCATTTCAGAATAAAAATCTCATAAGTGAAGTTTTCAGGAGAAAGTGTGTTCTTCAGAAAGGGGATTGAAGGGGATTGAAGAGGGTGAGAAAGCAATGTTCTATCTTTCCTGTCCTTTGGGTGGTGGTGGGCTGCATGGGAGATCATTAGGACTGATGCTGAGGGCGAGAGAAACAAAGAAAGATGAGGAGTATTGGTACAAACTTTACCTGGGTTATTTTGCAAAGCACGTCAACTATGATGTCTGCTGGGCATGGCTTCATTTTCTGGGGGGAACTAGTTTCTCACTGCTTACCATCCCTGACACCCAACCATGTAAGCACTTCCTGTGAGGGCTGGCAATCATTGCACTCCATTCGCTTGGTCGTGGAGTGTGGATTAGCATATGGGCCTGTGACCAAAGCTGGGCCAATCATAGTCCTTGTCTGGAATTCTTGAAACTGGACCTGAGGCCAGGAAACCCTTTGCTCCTTGAATGGCAAATTTGGGAATATGTGAGACAGGAACTGTCAGGAGCCTGGGTTTTAGCACCAAGGAGAAACTTGATTTGTGGTAGGGGAAAATGGAGCTGTCACTCAGAGAGAAGCAAGACAGAATGTGAGTAAAGAATCTGGATGGTGTTCATTTCCTCACTTGAGTTGTTTTGACTGTACCCTTTTGAGCTCTACTCTTTTCTATTAATAGTTCCGTGAGCCAGTCCATTTTCTATCTTGTCTAAGCTCCTTGGAGTTGAAGTTTTTGTAATACATAACCCAAACATCTTCACTAACACCTCACTTGTTCTTCCCTTACTTATTTCCTTCCTGTCTACCCCTTTCAAAAGTGGTTTAAAGGTATTGGCTCCATCACTTCTGAGGAAAGGAGCCAACTTTCTCTGAAAATTAGTGACTTGCCAGAATCAATTAATCCCACATGTCACATCAAGAGACATGAAAAGTGCTTAGAGTAGTGCCGAACACATAAAACAAACAAACAAACAAAACACTTAGTGTTTGTCAGTAATATTATTGCTTCTAGTAGTAGTAATAGCAGTGGTACCCAGAACAGATAGAGCAGCACATGGTGCTATAATGTGAGATGCCCAAAACCTCCAGATTAATAGGGCGTGGTTATGGATTGTCCCAGGAAAGCCTATCAAATGGTAGGTATGACTCAATCCACTGTTTCCACTGCCTCATTCTTCGTCCCATGCCCTAGAAATAAGCTCAACGAATTGCCTGCTTTTGCAGTCCACATGTTTAGTTTCCTTATTCGCCTTAGCTGATCCGTCATGTCCCTGGAATCACTTTGTGTAACAGTTGCTTCAATTGCCCATTCTAATTGACAGTCATACTGATATTTTTGGAGGGATGTGAAACTGAAAAGACTACTTTGTATTGTATTTTTTTGTCCATTCCTGCCCTTTTATGTTCTCTTATCTGCTAATATATCAATTGAGGGTCAGAACTGATGAAAGTCTGTAGTTCCACTCTATTAATTGTAGACTACGCTGAGGGTGGACAAAGTTTAAACCAGAAAGTGTCAACACCAAGCAATATAACTTAAAACTACTTGGTACTGTAGATAAAAGCGCAATCTAGTTGATTTGCCAGTATGCAGTACCCACGCCCCTTTGGGATCTGTCCTTTGAACAAAGGTGGATTTGTCTTTTATTGTTGGCTAGCTGAGCAATCCTGGGAGACTTAAGAAGTTTTAGATGTTGTCAAAGGGATGTATCATGGTAGAACCCAATGTCTCATAGCTCACAGTTCCCCAGTGTCCATTCACTTTGTGATGTGTCACCCCCTTTCTCATCCACATATAACAAGTAGGCATCAACATGAGCAATCCATATTCGAGTCAAAAAGCCCATAGCTTTTTCTGTAAATCTTGTCCTTAAAGGTATTTTTAATACTTGCAAGACAAAACCAGTTCTAGCCCAAGAGCTTAGAGAAGTCCTTTGCTACTGATTTAAGAGTTTATATGAAAATACACAGTAATATGAGAATTTCTTGCGTTGGGAGGTAGGAAAAGTCAACCAAAACACTTTCTATTTAATCCACTGAATGGACTCATACTTGTCTTCCACCATAGTCTTTCTGGTGACTGACTGGATTGTCACAGACTTCCGAGTTAGTAGTGCTCAGTCAACTGACCTTGGCCACAGCCACGTTCTTTTAAATTCATACTCATATACTCACAAATTTCTATTGCCAGAAGTAAATCTTCTGGTGAGGACAGTTTGGGCTCCAGGGTTGCAGCGGCCAATTATGGATCCAATGGACGATGGCCAATTAACTTCCTTTTGTATATTCTTTACTGTACCATTGCTATCTAATCAGTAGCCTTCTGTGAACTATCCCCTCCAACGTCTAAATATCTTTCAAATGTTACCCAGGACAGTTTTGGAATTTCTGGTCTTCGAATAATTTTGGTGTCCTTTTTAGGAGATTACATCTTAATCCGTGATCAAAAGGAGAACAGTGAGCAGCTGCATTCACTCTTTCTTCAATTAAAAGTTCTGTTCCCTATTGTTTTTGAGAGCTTGCACTGTTTTAAATTTATCACACCTCTCAGCTTTGATAAATCCAGAGATTTAATAAATCCAGAGATTCTCACTTAGTATGGACAATTAAAACAGGGAAAAGGGCACATTTTTTTGTACCCTAGTCGCCTGGATGATAGTCAAGAAATTTCTCTCATTCAAAATCATTTAAATGTATTTAAATATGACAGTAATCACCACTTCTCAACGGAATTTTGTTAGCAATGTTTTTATTGATCTTTTGCCCCTTTTCCACTGCATCCCCAAATTTCCTGGAATAAGGTTACTTTAAGCCTTTTTTTAAGTAGTTGGGAATTTCTTTGCGATGAGTCTCTATATCCAGAAGTCCCATTTATGCTGCTTTAGCTCCCTCTATGGGCTCAGTGATTATCACGAGGGCGGTAAACAATAGCCAAAGCACGTCTAGTTTTACACTCCTTTGAAAAAAAAAGCTTTGCTCTATTTTAAGTTAGAGGGCCAGCTCCAGGGGCATAGAGAGCCCTGCCTCACACATGTCCCCCCCTGTTGTGCGTCTCAATCCCTTAGCTAGCTCAACCCACAGGTGCTCATCTCAGCAATCCAACACTGATCCCATCTTGGTCCCTTCGTCCTGAATGTCATTGCTCCCACCTCTGCCGCTAATCTGCAAGGTGACTGCGTGGACAAACGCCAATGGCAAACTTGGATTGGTGAAGAGACCAGACTCAGACAGCGTTTGGATAAAGTGAACAAAGTTGCAGTGGGGATAAACGGTGGTGGTATCTAGAGCAGGCGGACGTACAGTTTCAGATCCGCAAATCCTCAGACAGGGAGTGCCTCGTGGGCTAAATACATCCTGTGCCTGACCATCACGGGAGGATGAAATGCCCCCCTCCAGTTTCATGAGATTGGAAAGTTCTGCACATGCCCTTGTCTGAATACATGCCAGCAGCTCCTCATCTGGGTCTGATGTACCTCAGGAATCTCCGCATTAGGCGATAAACAGTGTGACTGCAGAGCACGAAGTACGGCATGCTCAGGCATGAACTCAGTGCTCAAGTCTCTCACGGCTAATGTCTAGTTCCACTCCTGAACTACAGAACTACAAGAGTCAGTTCCTCAAGCATCTCTGAATCCTACAAATAGGCCCCTAGGTGAGCCATGGGATTGATCTCACAAGCTGTAGAAAGTTCTACTCAGAAAAGGCCTACATCCTCACCTGCTTTCTGTTCTCAGCTTTATAGCCTTCACCTCCGCTAACTGAACCAGACAACCCCAAGAGTCTGCTCTAAGCTCGTAGGGATACCCACTATCTACCAGAAAAAGGACTTTTCCTCCAACTCTGAAAGGACCTCAGAGCTGTCCCAGACAAACCCTCTGCTGGCTCACATTTGCTTTTCATTCCTCTTCTCTATTGTTCTGTAGGGTCATAATGCAAATGTTAGAGAAGATTTTATACTTTGTGTCATGCTCAATGGTGGCCAAAGATTGCTCCAGCAGTGGCCAATAAGGACAGGCCTGTGTGGGCCATTGCACTGGGACCTGAGAGAAGAGTTGTTAAAAGGGGAACATGGACTCCAAGGAAAGACAGATCTTTCTATATCCAAGCTTCTTCACTGGGTCGTTAGTGATGTGACCTTGGACAAGTGACTTCTAGTGATGTGACCTTGGACAAGTGACTTCACCTAACAGATTGCAAATTGGTTGTGAGGATTAAGCAAGAGAATGTGTTTGAAATACTGGAACCTAGAAAGCACTTCATGGCAGCTACGTCATCATCATCATTCCCAAGTCTGTTTCCAGCCTAACCAGGAGAATTTGCTTGCCTCCTTTATAGAAACATTACAGTCTGGCTTGTCCTCATACGCCAGCATGGAAGGATGGAACGTTAAACTCTAAAGAAGAGTGACCCAAATTATTTTCATTTTCCTCTTCACATTTTCAAATTGCTTCTTTAGAACAGCATTGCACGGATTCCAGAGCCCTGGAACTTGAGAGTTCTGGTTTCGTGTCATTTACAGGAACTTTGGCTCTGAACAGCCTCAGTTTTCTTAGCTTGAAAATGGGAATGTATACATACTTCGCAAGGTTGTTCAAAGACTTGACGAGATGAGGTACGGGCGTATTGCAGGAGTGCCCCACTCACATGCTGGCGGACCTTTCACCCCCTTGCCTCAGGACTTCAACACCTTTATTTGTAAAAGAAAGACTTGGACTAGGTTTTCTCCAAGTTCTCTCACCTCTAATGTCCTATGACTCTTGCAACCCTCTCTTGGGGTTCATAGTGTCAGTCCCCAAAACACAGAACAGGATCTGGGAGAGAAGCTCCCTAGAGAAGGTGTCAAGCCCTTGGCTCTTAGCTCCATGGTGCTCAATTCTCTTTCTCTATCTATCTGGGTTGTTTCACACTGCAAGTCTGGGAGCTACTCTTCCCAATATCTTTCGATAAACTCTGTAGCTCTCTTGTACCTCTCGGAACCTAAATATTTATATGTATTTGACCTGGCATTATTGCATAACACATTTTTTAAAAAGTTGTACTGTATTTTCTATCCAAGCCATGATGGCCATGCCTTGATTTGCTTCCAAACCTAATCCTCAGGCAACCTGCTTGTTTTGGTATATACTATTTCCTCCTACTCAGTTAATCAATTAAAAATTGAGGTGTTATTCTTAAGTCCTCACTTCCCCTCACCACCTACATCCATGCCATTCAGCCAGTCCTATTGATTCTAGCTTTAAAACATATCCGAGTATGTCAGTGTGTCCATTTCCACCCCTGCGATACTGGAGCAAGCCACCACCATTTCTGACGGAGGATTAATATAACAGCCTCCTACCTGGTCTCCCAGCTTCTTCCTCTGCTCACCTTCACTTTATGCTCCACATAGGAACCAGAGTGAGTTTTTAAAGACTGTGAATCAAATTATGTCATCCCCCTGCTTGGTGTCCTTCAATTTTCTTTCCTTTGGGTTTGTAAGGCCTAACATGATCTGGCCATGACCTATATTTCCACCACCACCATACACCCTTCTCTCCATCTGCCATGCTCCAGCCACTCTGACCATCTTTCTGTTTCTTAAACACCCACGCTTATTTCCGTCCTAAGATTCTCACTCTAGCTGTTTCTTCTGCCCCGTATGCTCTGTCTCCTGATCCCCACGTGGCTGGCCATCTTCACATTCAGATCAAACAGCAAAACGGGAGGCCATTCTAGATACCCCTAAAGTATCCACTCAATGTAAAGTATCACTCTTGACCATGTCACCCATTTTAATTCTCTGCAAAGCAAGTCATTGCTAAGATTTTTCTTATTGAAACTTTCATTTTCTGTCTCCACCATTAGAATACATGCTCCTTGAAGTTAGGATCCTGACTTATCTTCTTTGCTGCTATTACCACAGAGCCGAGAACTCTGCATGGCACAGAGTAGTACATTACTAAGTGAATGAATTCAAATTCATTTTGCCTTTGCTTTACATCAATATTTAGCATGTCACTCCACTAGAGGGCAATAAGTCACCTAATTAGAATGAGAAAATGGGTGTCTTTTATACCTTTCAAGACAAACGTAATTTATTTTAATCATGAGTGTAATAGACATTAAAAAAAAACACTGCCACTGTCAAAAAAAAGTGTGTGGGGGGGGGGTGGGGGGGAGGGCAAAGATCCTCTAGATTTTCAAACCTAGCCATCAGGTACAAGCCCAGGAGAAAAAAGTTTCAGGATTACAAATAGTGAAAAAGTTTTAAATAGACTTCCTGTTTAAAGATGTTATTTAGGTTAAAACAAATCTCATTATGTAATATGAGAAACTATTAACTTCAGTGATATGGAATTGTATGGGAAGTCAGAGGGAAATTAAGCAACATCATATTTTATCCATCTTTTACATGCACACACAAATATATCTATTCTTGGTCACTATACTTATTTTTGCTTTTGAAAGTTTGAATCCTGGTCAGTCTCATGGGAGTAGAGATTCTGAAAAGGATTCCCTTTCTACTATTTTTGTAATTCCATTTCACTCTGAGCTTTTACTTCTGAGTTTTTCTTGTAAAGAAAGCTACATGGTATGTCTAGAATATGCCATCTAGCAATAAGACATCAAATGTTTCTGTTGACAGGTTCACTCATGGCCAGAATAGCTTGAATGACTCAAGTCCTATGATAAGGACAAGGTTTCTCTTTCTTGAGCATAACACAGCACCTGTCATTTGAGGCACAGAGAAAGTTCAATCACTAATCACACAGCTAGCTGTCTGCTCAGTGACAAGGGAAGGAGAACACACTATTGTCAGTGAACTCAAGGTGGCACTGTAGAAATACTTCAAAAGAAGTTCACTGCTGAGGTCCAACTATTCAGTGAAGGATTCCTTGAGGGGTTGGTTGGTTGGTTGGTTGGTTGATTGGTTGGTTAGTAAGGACAATTCCCATAACCACATTGGGTTGGTCACCATGACAACTGGAAGGCTATGCTGGAATTCATGCCTTTCTAGTTGCCCTGTCTCGAGGTAAGAAATGATTTGTAAAGGATAAGTTCAGGCCTGGACGTAAAAAAAAAATTTATTTTACTGTTGCTGGTATGATTTACTGTGGCCAAAGAGCTCCTCATGTGTGAGTAGCAAAGGCTGTATGAGCAGGGGTTTGCCAGATAAGGCTGGGACCTATGGATTTCCAGAGATTCGCTGGAGGAGGGGTGTGGCCTAAGCTTTTCAGTCACTTAGTAAAATGAGAGTGGTTTAGTGTACCCACCATGTGTGCCATGGGCAGTGAATAACCAAGATCAGCTTGCTTGTTTCTTCAATGCTTTTGAGTAGGGTAGGATCTATTGAATCCTCAGATCTATTATATTGTCAGTAACTCAGAAGGATGCAAAAAGCAAGAGAATGAGCACCCTGTGGCCTCCTTCACTAAGAAGAGAGAACATTATCTTCATCCATTCTAAACCTTCCGCCACAAAAGATGCATTCATATTTTTCATTTGGCAAACACTTATTTGTTGGGCACCCACAAAATAGTTACTACCTTCAAGGAGTCAAATGCAAATGGAGAATTAAGTCATGAGAGGTATCAACAAAATATGATGGAGAATTCAAAAGAAAAACATTTAAAGCTTCCAGTAAGAGGAAATCAAGTAGTATTTCATGGAGCAATGACTTTGGCCTTAAGAGATAAGTAGAGTTTTAGATTGATGGAGTTGGGTGATGAAAGAGAGAGCACCCTAAACCAAAGGGTCAGAGTAAGCAAAGGTAGGAAGGTGAGATAATTCAGAGCCTGTTGGAGATATAAAGAATACAGGCAAAGTATGGAAGTAGGTGATAAGACTTTAAAGTAGTGTTTCTCAACCCAGGGAGATTTTACCGCGCAGGACACATTTGGCAATGTCTGAAGACCTTTTTGGTTGTTATGACTAAGTGGAGGTATGCTACTAACATCTAGTGGGTAGAAGCCAGGGATGCTGCTAAATATCCTACAATGCACAGGACTGCTTGCCACAACAAAACTTATCTAGCCCAAAAGGTCAATATGTGCCAGTATCGGCAAAACCTATTTGCAAGGAAGGTTGGTCTTGGTCAAGGAGGATCTTAAATGTCAGGTGAAGGGAATGGAACTTACTTGGTGGGCAGAGAGAGAGAAGCAGGAGGCTTCTAAGTGTGAGAATAAACTCATCAGTATTATGATGTACAGGAGTTACATGTTCAGAGCCTTTCCCCTCCCTCGACTTTTAAAGAGAAACCCTGTTTGCACTACTAGGCTAGCCAGCCTTTGTTGTACTAGAGAGTAATAGGTAGAGATGCAGAACTGGAGAAGAGAGAAGAGGGAGAAGGGAGGCAAGAGAGAAGAGGGAGAAAGGAAAACAACAGCACCTGAAATTATAAGGAGGGAATTCTGAATTACGAGGATGTACTAAAATAAAAACCTTGCTTCTGTCCTTGACGAGCTTACAATTTTCTAAAGATTATATGTAACCAAGTCTCTCATATTCACAAAAGAGAATATATGTATTTTCATAAGACTATCATTTATCAGAATTTTCACTGATGAATAAAAACTAGGTTGCTTCAACTCAGGGGTGAAAATATTTTGGGGCTGCTTTTCTTGTGGGTTTTTCTTACACTGAGCATGAAAGAAAAAAACTGACAGAAAACATCCAAGTCTATCAAATTATTTCTGTCTTTTGGGCTAGAGATTGATTTGACACAGATGAGTAAATAGAGTTGGTTGCCCCTCGTTCGAGGTGGGTCATCACAAATATGGCCAATGGGAAGCTGTAGCGGAGACAGTTAAGACTGTAAGAATATCAGTTCTTCATGTCACAGTCAGCTGCTCTGGTGCGCGTGCCTCTGCCAACTTCCAGTGGCTAATAAGCTTTTGGCCCAGTCATAGAAGCAATGATGCCAATGACCAAGACAAACAAGGTCCTCTGCCAGGAGCAAACGCTGAAACCTTTCTAGTAATTACAACCTAAAATGTACATGGCCCCAGGATATGGGCCATCTCCACCACAGCCATTTACTATCTGCAGTGATTCCAGAGACCATATACTATATGACGGCTGCGATGAGTACTGCATTATCATGAATTGGTCAAGGCAGCATGGCCATTTTCTTCTTGTAACTTCCCAGAGCAAAAGGAATTAGAAATGAATGGACATTAGGAAGAATACCCACAGAGCCCAGCCTTTCTCAGTAGTGGTCAGAGACAAATTCCATGCACCAAATTAAGAAAAGTTGACGGGAGGATATTTTTTAAAAAATGGTGGTGGGGGAGGAAATTTTGCTTCTGTTTTATTTGGAGATGCTTTATGTCTTCTAGAAATGCTTTGATTGCTACTTACAGCAAGCCCAATAATGATGGCGTATTATTTTATTGCATGACAAGAAGTCCTACACAGGTGGATTTTTGTGGTTACGATTTCTCTGAGATGCATCAAGTACAGGGGCTGTGTCTTTTCTATCACTTATTCTTAGCATGTTAGCTTTTTCATTTTTTTCTTGTTGCTTCATGTGGTACCAGCTACTTCTGCCTCTTCTACAGAAGAGGAGAACATTTTCCCACTACCTATCATGAGCCAGAACTGGGACATGTAGTCACTCCAAGCTCTAAGGGAGGCTGGAGAAATGAATATCCATCCAAGAGGAAGTGGATTGTCATGACTGATTTAGACCAGCCATGACTCATCTCCAAGAGCCAGGCTGTTATCACAAACAAAGTGGGGTTCCATTAGTAAGAAAGGCAAGGAGTTATTGGGTAGATAATTAACGTTGTCTGTCAAGACTCCTTGCCATGCCAGACTCAGTTCAATGGCCTCTCTCTCTCTGTCTCCCCCTGTCTCTCTGTCTCCCCCTGTCTCTCCCTGTCTCTCTGTCTCCCCCTGTCTCTGTCTCCATCTCTCTGTCTCTCTCTATATATATACATATATATATATATATATATATAAATAATAGTGGTAATTATATCCCTTGATTAAAGGGAAATCATAGGATATCCCAATAGGAACGCTGCATGTTTTACACGTCAATTTTGATGGAAGCATGAAGACCTACTTATAGTAAGGTTATGTGTATTCTAAATATATATAAAAGAATTTATAATTATCCTCCATTCATTCTGTCATTGAGATGTCTCACATACTATAAAATTCACCTTCCGAAGTGTAAAATTCAGTGGATTTTAGTATGTTCTGAGTTGTACAACCATTATCATTCTAACTCCAGAATATTTTCATCACCCCCAAAAGAAACCCCATGCCCATTAACCACTGCTCATACTCCCCCCAAGTCCATGGAAACCACTATCTCCTTCCTGTTTCTATGGATTTGCCTATGCTGGACATTTCATAATCATGGAGTCATACAATTTTAGAGTCTTTTGTGTCTGGCTTCTTTTACTTAGCATAATAGTTTCAAGGTGCATTCATGTCGTACCATGCTTCAGTATTTCATTCCTTTTAATAGCTGAATAATATTGCATTGTATGGTTGTGCCACATTTTGTTTATTCATTTATCATTTGATAAATATTTGCGTTGTTTCCACTTTTGAGTGATTATGAATATTACCAAGAACATTTGTATATACAAGTTTTTTTTGGACATGTTTTCAGTTCCTCTTGGGTACATACCTAGGAGTAGAGTTTCTGGGTCTTATGCTAATTCTATGTTTTACCTTTGAGGAACTACCAGGCTGTTTTCAAAATGGCTGCTACATTGTACATCCCCCCCAGCAATGTCTGATGTTTCCAGTTTACCTCCTCACCAAGACTTGTTATTGTGTGTTTTTGTTTTTGTTATTAAGCCATTCTAGTCAGTGTGAAGTGGTATTTCACTGAGGTTCTGACTTACGTTTCCCTAATGACTAATAATGTTGAGTATCTTTTTGGGAGCTCATCCATTTGAATAACTTTTTTTTTTTTTTGAGAAATGTCTATTCAAATCTTTTATACTTTTATACTGGGTAATTATTTTTTTATTGTTGAGTTGTAATTGTTCTTTTTATATTCTGAGTACTAGACCTTCACTAATATATGATTTATAAATATTTGTTCACATTCTATGGCTTGTCTTTTCACTTTCTTCATGGTGTCCTTTGAAATATAACAGGTTTTAATTATGATATAGGCTAATTTATCTATTGTTTTCTCTTGTTGCTTGTGTTCTTGATGTCAGATCTAAGAAACCATGGCCTAATCCAAGGTCACAACATTTACAGCATTTTTCCCCCTAAGTTTTACAGTTTTAGCTGTTACAGTTAGGTCTTTAATTCATTTTGAGTTAATTTTCCTATAGGAGGTAGGGGTGAAATTTCAGTTGTCCCAGCACCGTTTGTTGAAGATTATTCTTTTTCCATTGAATTTTTTGCCAAAAATCAATTAAACATAAATGTAAGAATGTAAGGATTTAGTCCTGCACTCTCAATTCTGTTCTGTTGATCTATGAATCGGTCAGGGAAAGAAAACCAGTACGAGAGATATTCATAGATATACAGCTATAGATATAAATATGTATACAAGGGTGCCAAAAAATATATACAAGTGGGCACTTTGGTCAGAGTTGCTCATGCAGTAGTTGCCATAATCAGAAGTATCTGGATGCTGATGGTAACCACTTTGAGCACCTCTTGTAATTGCAGAAGACAAATGTGTCTTCTATTCATCTTTTGTTATTATTGGTGTATATTGAATATTACAATTTTAATAGGTTTTTCCTTTCTCAAAATGTGTACACACCATTTTGGCACACATTCGTACAGAGATAGATCGAGAGACAGAAAGATTTATTGCCACGAATTGGCTTATATGATTGTGTCAGGTCTGAAATCCACAGGGCAGACTGTCGGGGAGGGCAGACTGAAACCCTCAGACACAAGCTGAAGCTGTGGTCCACAGGCAGAATTTCTTCTTCAGGAAAGCCTCACCTTTGTGCTTAAAGCCTTTCAACTGATTAAATCAGGCCCACCCAGATTACCTAGGATAATCTTCCTCTCTTAAACTGATTACAGACTTGAGTCACATTAACAAAATACCTTCACAGCAAAACCTAGATCAGTGTTTGACAGTAGCCTTGCAAGCTGACACATAAAACCAGGCATCACAATGCATATGTCTCTCTTCATGCCAGCATCCTACAGTCTTGGTAGTATAGCTTAGTGATCAGTTTTGAAATCGGGACATGTGAGTCTTCTTTGTTCTGCTTTTTCAAAATTGTTTTAGCTATTCTGGGTTCTTTGCATTTCCATATGAAATTTAGAATCAGCTTGTCAATTTCTGTACGCACATTTTTTTGAATTAAAGTTTACTGGGGTGACAACTGTTAGTAAAGTTACATAGATTTCAGGTGTACAATTCTGTAATACATCATCTATATTTCCCATTGTGTGTTCACCCAGAGTCAGTTCTCCTTCCATCACCATATATCAGACCCCATTTACCCTCTTCTAGAGCCCCTCTACCCCTTTACCTAAACTCAGGTAACCCCTAAACTATTGTCTATGTCTATGAGTTTTTGTTCCTTCATTTGTCTTGTTCTTTGATTGTTTTCAGTTCTATATACCACATATCAGTGAACTCATTTGGTTCTCTACTTTTTCTGTCTGACTTATTTCACTTAGCATTATAATCTCAAGATCCATCCATGTTGTCACAAATGGTACTATTTCATCTTTTCTTACTGATGAATAGTATTCCACTGTGTATATATACCATAACTTCTTTATCCATTCATCTATCAAAGGACATTTTGCTTGTTTCCATGTCTTGGCCACCATAAATAAAGCTGCAATGAACATTGGAGCACACATGTCTTTATGGATGAATATTGTCAGATTTTTTGGGTAGATACTCAGGAGTGGGATTGCTGGGTCATATGGTGATTCTATTCTTAATTTTTTGAGGAACCTCCACACTGCCTTCCATAGCGGCTGCACCAGTCTGCATTCCCACCAACAGTGTATGAGGGTTCCTTTTTCTCCACATCCTCTCCAACACTTGTTCCTACCCATTCTAACTGCAGGGAGGTGATATCTCCTTGAGGTTTTTATTGGAATTTCTTGATTATTGATGTTGAGCATTTTTGCATGTCTATTTGCCATTTGTACCACATTCATTTTTACATTAAGATAAACTGATAAATCAGTGGCTTTTATATCTAATCCATGTGACATAAGGGAGTGGGCCGAGATGCTGCTTTCTCTCTGAGGATCATTTCATGTATTTCCTACCTTTTGCAAGCAACATACATTCTACCTGCCAGCACAAACAGCAGATGAAAAAGATCATGGGAATAAATGAATTAATAGGACATCCGATAAGCAATTTCAGTTCTTAAATACATTAACTGAAATAGTACTTCTCTGTTCTGGCTGTTAAAAAGTGGCATGTTCCACATTCATTACTTGATAATCACTTTTGTCATCAGTAATCACATTTCCACCTTTTAGAGGTAGGCACCCACTGTTCCCTCAAAAACCATTTTGTTCAGTTACCCATAAACCTCTTTTGAGACTTTACAAGGCTGGGTGAAGTGACTTGTGGCTGGAGACATGAATAAACATGGTTTCTACCCTAGGGGGAGCTAGGGGCAACTATCAGAGCCAGCATAGCATAGCAAAAATGAAGAATCCAGAGCCAGCCCATCTTCCCATGGCCAATGGCATATGTTTTTACCCAAGTATAAAATGTGGAGTCCTTGCCCGCACTGCCTGGGGTTTTTTTGTTTTTTTTTTTTTTTAATGCAAGGCTGAACATCCAAAAGGTTATTTTAATTCTCTAATGTAGCACTGGAAAGAAGTACAAAACAAAATTAATGAATAGACAGTCTAAATCGCTTCTGAAGCAGTACCGCTTGGCAAAATAGCTATTATGCCTTCTCTTATTAATACATTTCTACAAAAACTTTAAAATTTCCAGAAGAGTTCTCAATTCTTTCATGTATAGAATTTTACAGTAAATTCAAATTATGTCAAAAGAATTTTACAGTAAATATTTTGCAAAATGGAAAATATTTTTGTAAGCAAAAAAGTCCTTTGTTTTGTTTTTGCTCCATTTTTTTCTTTGCACTTACCTATAATGAGGCACATCCCTGCATATCACTTAACCTAAGTAGACTCTGGTTCATTGAATGTGGTTATTCCATACCTAACTTTCTTTATGTTTGAGAAATTTGTCTCTGCCTTTTACCCCTTGAGGGTCTGCCTAAGGTGATTTTTGATTCAACTACTACTTGAGACTTATTTAACCCCTTTAGAATTCAAAAACCTCTTGGTAAGTCTCACTCTACTAAAAAGCATGAATCCTACACTATACATCCTCAAAGTATTGAAAAATGGCATGAACAAATACTATTTTTCCCAGAAGTTTAATGCCTAAGACAATTTAACACAGGGATGGATTCCTTCACTCGGCTGAGGCAGCCCTGATGTGGTCTCTGGAAAGAACTCTGTTTTCTGCCACTGTTAATGTACATGACCTTGGATAAAAGTTACTAGCCTCTGGCCTCAGTTTTCTCACTTTAGAAATATGGTGGGACAAGATTTCTAAGGTAGCTTCAATTTCAAAATGTTTTAGTCTACAAAGAACTTGTTTATTTCCTTCTGAACTACATTTCAGAATGACTTAATTTTGAATACTTTCATTAAAGTGTGGTCGATGTGACTTATATGGTATGTCTAATTGTATTGTCACTTAATAAGTACTTATCGCCCAAAAAGTTTTACTGTAAGACATGTAATGTTCTCAACCTCACAACCAACTGAGAAAAAGGCACCGAGGTCTCCATACATCTCTCATTTTGAAAAAGGGCATCTCTGTAAGCGATGAATCAGATCCTACCTGATGCTGTGGTCCTATCTTTTTCAGCTCTAACTGTTTAGCAACTTCCTGTAAACCACCTTTAAGATTTTTTGCAGCTCTTTATGAGGTACTTCACATCATCAATGACAGGAACAAACAGTTGAAGGGTCTCAAAGAAGTCAAGTTTTTCTTCAGGCCAAGTTAGAATTGGTCAGGATTTTGATTAAGTAGCCAAAGTCATAATCACTATGAAGTGATAACCATTTGACCCTTTACAGAGGGCCACTCCTGATGTCATAAGAAGTTCTGCAATGTAGTGGGTCTCAATTCCTTCCCCCTCCTGTTTTTTAAACTGGATACCAAATGTTGTTAGTAGTTCAATAGAGTCCTGGACATACATGTCCTCCATCAAATTAAATTTAAAATTAAACTGCCAAGTTGAAGTTCCTGGAGGGTATTCTACTTGCTCACTCATAAATGTCTGTCCTAGCAGAATGATCTTGAACAACTACATTACACTGCAATACAAGTCGTACTGATCGCCCGCACTGGTCCTGCATTCACCAATGGGCCTTGCCACCACACCTGAAACTCCGTGTCCATAGCAATGTCATTATAGTTTTGGATAACTTGACGCTTTTTTCCTCATGTCTTTATCCAGGTTGCAAGCCCAAGCCTCACAAATTCATGGGCTATGATCCATAGTCGCTGTTGGCATAGTAAAGGGAAAGGAGTCTAGCTGCCAAGCATTAAAATATTATATTTGAAGATTTGTCTCACAAAATACTTTATCCTTTACTTGTGCGCTTGTGTCACTGAGCTTGCGCTCTTCCTCCTGTGCACAGAGACAGCACCCAGTGGTCATGGCAGTGGCAGCTGATGCCCCATTGACACCTCTCACCCAGCAGGTGGGAATGGGTGAGCCAGGGCTGCTCCATACCATGCTGCCCGGACAGTTTTCTGATCATTCCTACGTGGCTGATTTTTTCAAAGACAGGCCAGTCTAGTGGGGCGTAGCTGGGAAGTCTGGAACTCCTTCAGGACAAGAGGGTAAGTGAAAGTCCCACTGATAAGTGCAGCCAGGTCCATCTCCTCCTTCTCACTCAGCTATTTGGTTTTCTGGGAAGTTTTCTCAGCACTCAGGCAACCTGAAGTGACTGGCCAGACAATGGGCATTGTCAAGAACCAGTTAATAGCCACTTGCCTAGGAAAATACCAAATTAGTAATTGGCCCTTTTGAGGTTTACTCTGAGGTCTCACCTTTGCTTGTTGCTGGCTTTGAGAATTCTTGTATGGAATGGAGCTAAAAGCTCTTTAGAAATTGAAGAAATACACTGCACTTTATAAGGAGTCTTGCTTTATTCTTTTCTCTTTCTTATTCAATAATCAGATCCCTGGGGAAAAGATATGACACTGAGGCTGGGGACTGAGAAGCTAAGTGTCCCCTGCTATTCAAAACTGCACCCACAGATGATGTGGAGACTGGGAGAGGAGGTGGTCCTTGAATTTTACTTGGAGACATTATGTATTATGTGATGACCATCACAGTCTCTTATGCCACTGGGAAGAGTGAATGTTTTTAAAGGACCATTGAAAATACACCATTTAGAGAACACACCAAAATCTGTTTAACAATGCTCATTATGATTACTCACTTTAGTATACAAGGACAGTTTGTTTTTCAAAATAAAGGTGGTCTGGTTATAGATGTTGATTATTCTTGAGATTTTCAAACCAATGAGGCACGACCTGGCACCCTCCCCCCATACCCAGGCCAGTTGAAAATCAGCATGAACGCTGTGTAATCTAACCAACAGGATTGATCCAGGTCAGGTATTAAGGGCTAAAATGGATTAAACAAAAGACATTCCTCTTGTAACAAGAAAAAAAAAAAACTTCAAAGGTGGGATTTGTTCTTGTTATGACAAAGGAAGTGGATTTACAAACTGCCTTGAGGCATACCCCTCTGTGACTTTCAATTTGCTCTCCTCTGTACGGGAGGCTTTTTTAGTCTTCTCTTTCCTCCCCGACTCCGGTAGTCCTCCCCAGGGCAAGAACTTCAGGTTAAGAGGATCAGATGAAGAATGATTTTTCTTGTTTGTTTTTAAAGATCAGGCACAGGCCCCGATCAAATGACACTCATGTTTGGGCACCTCCTCGGTTCCCATTCCTCAGACATGGAACAGTGACAATGAGTAGATGAAACAGGGTGGGCTATTTAGATCCCTCCAGCACAGCAGACAGACTGAACTCTCCATTCTGGTGCTTGCATTCGGCAGGAAAATCCCAAGACAGAAATGCAAACAAGAAGCAGGGTATCCTAATGGGTTAAAGAGAACTCCACACTAGGAGAGGAATTAACATACTTCACTGCACAGACTACAGTCCTGGGTCAGGATTAGCCACATTGGGCTTTATTCTTAATACCCTGATGCAACATTATAACTTTTCTCATATCAGTCAACGTGTAAACCTAGCTCATCTTCTAGGAGTTCAAAGCCCTTTTTTGGTAAGATATATAGATGTGTGTATATATTCACATGCATATGTGTATATAATCTACATAGTTATTATTATACTCAAATTACCCCTAAAATACATCAATTCTCTGGGATGGAAATAGAACACTATGTAAGCGTTGCATCACAGTTTCTCAAACTTGAATCCTGTACAAATATCTTTAACAGGAAAAAAAAAACCAAAAAACAAAAACCTCCCACTGATGCCCAGATACTGACTTTAGTTATGTTTGTAATAGTGTTACTTAAACATGTATAAACATAAAACTAGTTATGAACTCCTTATATTGCAGCTCTTATTCAATTATAAAACCAAAGTAAGTGTACTAATTACAAACAAATTGCAAAACCAATAAAATTCAAATTAACATTAAATTAATGTGACAATGTTTTCTTGAAACTGAGTTACCATTGGCAACATGACTACGATACATCTGCTCTTCCCACCTACTTTGAAGTTGCAGATGCCAATACAATGATCTGAACTCCTGGAAAGCATTTTTCAGACCAAGTATCAGGACATCGTTTGCTCCTTATATTTTTACTATTTTTTGAATTCTTTTCATCATGATCTTTTCAACTGTCACATATGCTCTGTTTCCTTCTTTGGATAACATTGTAAAAACCCAACGTGTGATTTATGTATTTGAGTTTGCCTGTGTTCTTTAGTCATTAGCTTGAGAGAGTGAAAGTACCATTGGGATCCAAAAATACTACAAACGATCACAGATTTTGGTGCTGAAATTGCACAGCAGGACTCCGTCTTCTGTTGTCATCCAGAGGATCCAGAATATGACTCTTTTTTTAAAGATTGTCTTTTATATGAAGTCAAAAACTTTTAATAAAGAATGCAGTGGCCCCCAAGAACATGTCCTTTGTCCTCAATTTAAGAATTCTCAATAAATTTTACAGGCTATGTAGTGTCTTTGTCCCAAGAATTCATTCTCTTGCTACAGGATTGAGCATCTGAGTTAAAGAACAAAGATATTCCTCCTTTATTATGAGACAAGAGAACAGGTCCCAATCAAATAACTAGTCTTCATTATCTAGCCAATCAGTATTCGTCAGCTAATAAATGTATGACCCAGTGCTTCCGCTGAGGAGCTTCCAATCTCCTTGAGGAGACAAGACACTGATAGGAAAATTTTAATATTTAGAAGTAGTCAAAGTTTGCATCCGAAGCATTGACATGCCTCTGTCAACATACAAGATTTAAATCAGGTTTTGGAAACATTTGTCATTTACATTTGAATAATTCATAAAACTTCAACTCACACTGAGAGCTTCTGTGCAGCAAAAAACCCAGCATCTGGAAGATGCCATTAGTGGTTTGAAGAAACCCAATAGCATTTGGACTTTGACTTTCTGAAAAACCACCTGTGTAATTAGAATGATCTTGAAAGTTGTGACCAAAACAGTTCAAATAAAGCCATGAGAAATCTCCACAATTGAATTGGGTATTATTTTATATCCCCCAAAAAATGTGTGTTCAAAAGAGATAAAAAGCATATGGAAAGAATGCACATTTCTGGTAAGTTCAAAGTCTTTAGAATTAGGGAGAAAAGTTACATCCAATAAAGAGCCCAAAATTGGTCAAATATAATCTAGTGATTTTCTTGGGCAAGATTGGGAGTGTTTAGACTCTGTGATTACAGAAGAATTAGATAATATATAACTTGAACTCAGGGCAATGGCCTATCTGGAACCACCCTTTTTGTAGGGGCATAAATATAGTAACTATAAAGCAGGAGTGGCATATTCCACTTGGATATGAACAAGAATCCAGTCTCCATCTTATCTAGAACCTCTTGTCATTAAGTAGTTTCAGTCCTTGACATGGTTTGAGATAAGTCTTTCAAGTTTGGGAAGGCAGAATGAAATCTGTAAGTGTTAAGAGACTCAGACTTGTAGTTTCAATATGCTTGCATGGAAATGAATTTGCATATTTGCTATATACTACTACTTGTAATATTTAAGAGAATCTGTCCTATAACAGTAATTTATCAGCTTTATAATTCCAGCATTAATATGTGTGATTCAATAATTGATTTAAACTTGTGATTTTAAGTTGAAATCTAAGGCTATAAGTAGCATTGGACTATCTGAGAGAGGTTAAGAATCACCACCTGCTTCATTTTTTTCATCTATAAGAATATTTGAGTACTTGGGAAGGTTGGGCAATCAGACAATTAAAGGACTTTAAGAGGAAATCAAGCAGATATAAATTAATAAATGTAATTGAAGGTATTCTAAGATATTTAGCTTTATTAATTAAACAATTGTATTTAAAGGCCAACTTAAAAAGTGATTGTTCAAATTTGCTAGGCTAATACGTAGAGTAAAACTTGTAAGCTGAACCTAAAAGCTTATGGAAGAGCTAGGTTTTTGAATTGGTAATGTAAGCATGTCCAATATTATTGTTTTAAAACTAAAGGTATCGTCTGCACATAAAAAAGTCTTCAAAAACAAGAATCTCATGCTTAATGCAAATGAAAATATATGAACAATTGTTATCTGAATCATCTCTGTAATTGTATAAACTATGTCTCATTTTTCTGAAGCACTTGTCAAATAATGTTTGGGGTCTTTGTGGAAATGTAAAGACACTGCCCATAGAGGTAAGGTGAGGGGGACCGCCACCATCACTACCACGAGTATGGTCTCCCTGGGGTCATCAGGGAAATGCAGTGTTTGTTTTGCCAAATCCTAGATAATCACCTAGAGATGAGAACTCACTGTGGGATGGGTGCTGGATCAGGGAGCAGGTAATGTGAAGTCTGAAGCCCAGCTCACAGGGTTAAGTTCTCACAAGTGAAGCACCCCAACCTCTCCTTGCTACATTATTCACAATCCCTTCCCAATTCACGCCTCACCCCAGTTCCATTACAATCCACATCTCACTTTTAGCAGTAGGCACACCCTTCTCATGGAGCTCCTTCACATACTGAGTACCCTATTTGGGTAGTAACTATTGCTGTACACTGAATTGTGTCACCCCAACATTCTTATTTTGAAGCCCTAACCCCCGATGTGAGAATGTTTGGAGATGGGACCTTCGGGAGGTGATTAGGGTTTGATGAGGTCATGAGGGTGGGGCCCTCTAGAAGAGACATGAGAGAGCTAGCCTGAGCAGAATAGGCAGTTATATCTAAGGCATAATGCTTCTGATTAATAAAGACAGAAAAGTAAGATATCAATTGCATCCAAGATTGGTCTAATTAGCAATTTCAATAATGACTGAAGGACTCAGAGATAACGAAGACACTACATACTTTTTTCTATAATGTCCCATTTAATAGCTTATTTCTAAACCTACTTCAGGATTAAGTGTCATCTAATTGACAGTTTAATAATAAAGTAGGGATCTTTTCCAGATGAAGCAAGAGAGAAATCTCATAGTTGCTGATGGAACTATGTTGTAAATAGCAATGATGGCCCCAATTTTTCATCCCTCCCAGTGTCCATGCCCTTTGTCATGTACATTTGCCCTCCACTATGGGCAGGATAGCCTGTGTGTTAATACCTTGTACCTTGACATTGAGTTCAGCCATGTGACTTACTTTGGTCATTGCAATGTTAGTAGATGGGATGTCAGCAGAGGCTTGAAATGGGCTTGTGCACTGGTTTGCTCTCCCTTGCACATCTGCCATCACCATGAGGGCATGCCGAGGCTAGCCTGCTACAGGACAAGGGCTGACTCACCCAAGTCACACCAGCCTAGATCAACCTGTAGCCAGCCTAACCTCAGACATGTGAGCAAGATCAGCAGAACTACTTAGCTGACCTCCAGATGGCCAGAGAAGCATGACCTATGAACACAAACTGCCACATACTGCAAACATGGAAAATTTAGACTCTACCTGATCATTCCCGCCAGTAGAGGTAATGGATGGTGTTTCTTTGTACACTTGACTAACAACCTTTCTTCAGAGAGTTGAAAAGTGTAGAAGTTTATACAACTATGAAAACATTTGGGCTCTGACCTGCAAAAGTGGTTTCAAGGTCTGTTTATCAAACCCAACAATGATGGCCTTCAAATCCTACAGAGTGATTTTTCAAATTATTTGAAGAACCACTCACTTGAAAATATTCCTGTTTTAGTTCTACCTAAAATTGTTTTCGATATGAGATAATTATCATTCTGTCAGGAGCACAGCCATGTTATCACCCTGGACCTTGGCAAACAAGTGTCCTCAGATCCTTATAGGCTCTGTGAGGCAACAGTGATGATATGTCTTTCAGGGGCTGGTCGAGGGACTCATCCCAGCAGTGTATTCCATCCAAAAATGGTTCTTTGTTATCTAAATTGAACCTAACCAACCCCGAAGAACAATGTCTAGTGAACACTCTTCTTCTGCCCCCCCTGGATGAGAGAGAAGAAAGCCTAATAGAGCTAACATTTCCAATTCCTCTGATTTGGATCCTAGTAATGAAATGAGAAAGAAGCTCCCTGAATCATTTTTAATCTGAGCCTTTTCTCCGAGGAGAGGTCCCTGAGGAGTTAATGTCATGTCACTAAGTAATTAGATCTCCATTGCTTAGCAAAAATTCTACACCAAAGGCAGGGTAATTCTATTTGAAAATGAAACCACAATATTGTACAGTTCTGAGGCTACTAAATTTGTATTTAATTATCCAGGTAATGTAATTATACAATCAGTTCTAATCTGATATCAAGAGGAAAAGTTCTTGGTGCTTTTTTTTTCCCAAGGTTTTGTGAAAGGGCCATGCAATTAATGACACACTTAATTACTGAAATGTAAAGATATCTTTGCAAGAATATATCCCCATCCAAGCATGTACGCTATATTAGCCGCTTAGATCTTTGCCATTACTAATGTATTTGTGGCTTATCTTATAATGACCTATGGTAATAATTAGCCCCCATGATAGAACAAAGACTTTAGCACTGTATTGCAAAGCTCAGTTCTGCACACATTATTCCATAGAACAGAGAAACAATAAGGATTCAGAAACGAATTTAGATTCCCTTACATGTTCATAAGAAATGTTTTAAAAATCTATGCAAACCATGAAACTAAGCACACATTCTCAAACATGTGTCTTTTCTTACTAGAAAAAGAAAAAAAACATGATAAATTAAATGAATTTATATGTACCGCCAAAATAAGATTCTTGTCTTATAGCTTATAATCCCATATAAACAGACTTTTTAAAAAGTTCCTTAAACAGTAGACTTGATTCGTAAGGCTAATATCTGCTCTGCTTTACCAAGACAGTTATTTAAAGAACTTTGTTTTCAGGCACACTTCTACCACATAAAAAGTTCCCTGTGCTTTATTTCACTTGATTGTTTCTTTTAGATTTTTAAGTGTTCACACTACGGCCCCAAGAAAGAAAGCATAGTAGCTCAAAGAAATAAGTTGCATAGACAAGAACTTATGTGCCAATATGTTCACCTTTTGGGAAGCCTTCCTTGTTCTATCTTGAACTGTGAAACTTTCCAAAGCCTTCCATGATCACTTTTGAAATTAGATGAGCCTACTAAAAAATGTCACTTCAAATCAGACATTCTTCTTCCACATTCTTCTCCACCCTGGCTATGCCTCAGACTGCTATGAAACTTCAAACATAAACATAGAGACTTGGGTTCTGTCCCTGGAGATTCTGGTAGAGTAAGTCTGGAGTTTCTCCATGTGTTTATCTCTTTGGCCAAAACTGTGCAAACGATTTTTTCCCCCCAGCACAAGTAGAAGCTTGATGTGTGGTTGTTATTATTTAACATTGTTTGAAATCTTGTTCCTAGAGGATGAGCACTGAAGATAAGTGAGCTGGAAGTGTAGGGACAGCATGTGACATTTGCTGATGGGAAAGTCAAGAAATGGAGCAATTCAGTGACTGGGTTGGAACCAGAATGCGTCTTTTTTATAGTCAGGAGAGGAACTTGCTAGTATAGTGGTTGGGGATGAATTCGTTTTCTACTGCTGTGAAACAATTACCACAAACTTAGGTTTAAAGCAACACAAATTTATTGTCTCACAGTTCCTGTAGGTCAGGGTCCACCAGACTGAAATCAAAGTGTCAGCTGAGGCCACAGTTCTCACCTCGGACCCAAGATCCATTTGTGGACAGAATCCATTTCCTTATGGTTGTAGAACTGAGGTTCTCTCTCCCTCCCTCCCTCCGTCTTTCCCTGCTAGCTGGTGGTTAGGGACCACTCTCAGCATCTAGAGGCTACCTGCAGTTCTTTGCCATGTGGCCCTCACAGTCAGTTCATAACCTGGATGCTTTTCTTTCTTCCAGGCCAACTGGAGTATATCTTTCTGCCTTCCCATTCTGTAACCAGCTATTTACTTTTAAAGGGCGCATGTGATTAGATGAGGTCCACTTGAATAATCTCCGTCTTCAAGTCAACTGATGTGGAACCTTCATTACATCTGCAAAATCCTTTCAAAATACCTATATTAGTGTTTTATTGAATATAACTTGGAGAAGAGGTGTGTATACCATGGGCTGGGAAATTTGGGATGACTATCTTCGAGCCCAGGGGACTCATCAGGGCCTCAATCTTCTCTTTGAAATTGCTATGGCACCCAAAATTTTCTCATGAGAAATTCATTCCTTCAGGGTTAAGCTTTGTATTTCCCAGAATATCTTGTAAAATAAAATCAACTACTGCCTCTACTTCTGTATTGTTGAGCACCTGCTATTTGCCAGGCACTATATATTATTTTATTTAATCTTCTCAGCAACCCTGTGAGAAAAGTGTTATTGTCCCCACTTTATAAAGGGGAAACTGAGGATCAGCAAGATAAAGAAACTTGCTGTGGGGACAGAGCCCCAGAGAGCAGTTTCCAGGCTCTCGGCCTCACATGGAAAGGTGCTGACTCAGGTAGTAAATGGCCATCAACTGTGATTGGACGGCCATCAGCTGTGGCTACTTGGCCGTCAGCTGTAACCAGTGAGCCATTGGACACTAATATAACTGCTGTGGCTACGCTAGCAAAGAATGGGGGGCTAGCAAGATGGTGGCGGAGCTGGCAAGCGCGGATTGCTGTTAGGATGGCGGGTTGCGGACAGTGTGGATCCAGCCTCCAGTGAGACTATAGTGCTGCCAGCGAGAATATAGTGGTATGACTCCCCTACCTATGGCTCCGTGGGTGTTCCTTTTTGGCCTCACCATATCCTGCGCTCTTATGTGGGGAGCGGGACCAGAGACCCCGCAGGCCGCCCCGCATGACACTTGCACAGAGTCACACAACTGTTTATGGATGGTTGATGCCCAAATTCATGGCTGTCTGACACCAAATTGTTTTTTCTCACCATACTACTCTACTTCTCTGTCAGAATTCTGATGGAAAACAAAGAGGTATAATTGAAAAGAGCTTGATTCAGAGATTCTTTATAGAGGTGTGAGTACAGTTAAGGGAATTGATAAGAGAAGGAGCGCCTGGGGACTAGGAGCAGTAGGAAGCCATGACCTCCTGTAGGCCTGAAGGGACAAGGAGACGGAAAGGAGATGACAGAACCTAGAGAAAGCTGGAGCCATGGAGGAACCTACGCATTGACAAAACCTGGCCCTTCGTGGACAGTTGAAATAACATACCTCTCTTTTCCACATCCAATTTCCTGCTGTTAATTTCTACTGGCCAAACCCAACCGGAAGTCAGAGGGTAAGAGCCCAGGTGATAAAATCCACTGGATAAGCATAAAATCCACCCAGGACACAGAGCAGGGCAGTGTGGGATGGAAGGTGGGTCTATAGTGGGAAATGGATATTAACCAGAATAATCCCTAAAAATGCCAGTACCTCTGCATGGGCAACACACAGCAAGCTTCTTAAGGACAAATTCTCTGACTTATGTTCCATCTTAATGTAATTTACAGAGACAAATACTTGAGTAATATTTGTTTTATCAGTAGTTAAACACCTTGACATGTGCATACACCCCCCTGGTGTCTCTTTGTGTCCAAATTTCCTCTTCTTATACAGGACACCAGTTAGATTGGATTAGGGTCTACCCTAAGGGCTTCAATTTAACTTAATCACTCCTTTAAAGGCTTATCTCTAAATATAATCACATTCTGAATTACTAGGGTTAGGTGTCCAACCTATGAATTCTGGAGGGACACAATTCCTCTCAGAATAGTGTTGGCTTATGACACTAATTTCTAACTAGTTAAAAGGAAACGGAAAAGGTTAAGTAGGAATTAGAAGAGAAGGGGAAGGAAATGTTCCAATTTTTTCTGAAGAGGATACTTCTGAAATACACGTTGCTCTAGTGAACTCTCCCCTCCCATTGACAGTCTTTAAGAACTGGTTGGATGTGGGTTGAGAAGAACATCATGGAGAAGGACCCTGGAAGGACGCTATAAGGAAGGGGATGCTTATTTTATAATTTTGTCCGGTGATGTACTACCTGGACCGCACAGTAATGCAGAGCAAGAATTTAAACTAGGTTCCCTGAAAGAATGCCTTTGGACATAGGAGGAGCTCAGAAATCATTAAAGTCAGATGATGTAAGACCCACTTGTGATCGTGGAAAACAGGCTCAAGTCTAGCATTGGTTCTCAGCCCTGGCTATGCCTCAGACTCTGCTGTGAAACTTTTCAAAGTCAACATGTAGAGACTGGGGTTCTGTCCCTGGAGATTCTGATAGAGTAAGTCGGAGTTGGGTCTTGAATATTTTTAAAGATTTAGAGATGATTCTGTTTAGCCAGCGTTGAGAAACACTGGCAAGTCTTCCTATAGTGGAAATGTCTGTACGTGCAATTTAGCACAGGTGAATTCAACTCTAAAAACTCAGAGAAATAATTTAAAAAGCACTGGTATTTTCTCTTTCCATGCCACTCAATGTGCATAAGCCCTGGAGCATGTGTGACCAGAAGAGAAGCCACAAATCCACGTGGCTGTGACTGCCATCTGCCCTTCAGTGTGCATAGCTTCCTACCCCAAATGTGAGAGGCTTATGTTTAAAATGTACAAAAATGCAGATCATGGTTCCTATACCAAACCAACAACTTCATCTGGTACTCAACCAAAGAAAGAACAATTCCTGTTCCAAACCTAATAGAGAGACCAGTGGGATTGGGATTTATTCAGAAATAAGTATGTTGGAATCCAACATGGCCTGTCTCAAGAATTTTTAAGGGTAGATTTTTGGCTGTATGAGATTGTCTCCTCACATGCTGACTTTAGAGCCTAATCCTTATGTAAGATATGATAATTCTTACATAATTATCATAGCAATTTCACATACCCTGCAAAAAAGGGCATCCCTAAATTGATTTAATTGGAGTATTCTAAATCATTTTATTCCTTCAACATTACATCAATATTTATTAAATGCCTACCATGTACCAAGATTTGAACAAGACGCAAGTTCCTGCCCTCCCAGAGATTATAGTCTAGTTGTGGAGAAAGATGAGAAGCAAATAAATATAATAGAATATATTTTATATTAGGTGGTACTAAGTACCATTTAGGATGGGAGACGAACCATGAAAAGTAGACTGAGCGGTGTTCAGGGAGTAGAAGGAAAATAAGTGTGGCTTCCTGGTAGCCAAGGACAAAAAGTATTTCAAGGAGGAAAGAAAGATCAAATGGATTAGACGTTCTTGCTAGTCAAATAACATGAGGTCCGGAAGCTGACCACTGGGTTTGGCAATGTGAAGGTCATGGTGACCTTGACAAAGGTGGTTCTGATGGAGCAGCAGGGATGAGGATGACTGAAATGGGTTCAAGGAAAATGAGGAGAGTTGGAGACACTGAGTATAGAGAACTCCTTAGGGGAAATTTATATTTCTTAAATGTCCTGTTTTTAATTTAAGATTGGGGCAATCACCATATGTAAAATGATACGTGAAGGAAAAGGGCAGGTCAGTCTGCCCCTTATAAATGGCAGGAGCCAATTAAGACCCAGGGAACCTGACTGTGTCCTGTGTCTCTCTTCTCCCTTTCCAGCACCTTCCCTAGTGACACTTCCCCTTCAGGATGTCGTGATCCATGCTTTCAAGTTCTGCTTTCAGTAGCGGAAGTACAAATCAATTCATTGCCTTTCTTACAAGTATTTGCCTCCCATCTGCCAGCAGAGAGGATAGGCTTCCTTACGTCAAGGAACTTTCCCCCCACGACTCCTCAAACCCAATGGTATCTGCAGCTGCCCACCAAGCCTATAGATAAGACGTGGCCCTCTACAGCAAGTCTTTGAGTGTTTCTAAAAAAGGAAAACCAACATAAACTCAAATAGAGAGAGGACCAACCTCAAAAGTGTCTTGCATGAGCAATGGGGAGGAGGGAGTGGGCCTCAACTCTCCTCCTCTGAGAGGCCATAATGCTTTCAAGCCTCAAAGAATGCCCGAATTTATACAATCCACTACTACAACATTAAGCCTGAATGGCATTTGGTGGCAGATAAAGTCTCTCTATGTCACACAACGAAGGGCTGTGCAGCCAGATCTTGTTTAGAATTACATTTAAAACCTGGAAATCAAATGATATGTCCAGATAACTTCTGTGGTAAACCCCAAACTAGTTATGCTTCAGGTTAAGCCTCTGCATTTTTAAACAACATGCCTTTATTCTCTCCAGGCCAATGCTCGGACCTTCCTGCCAGCAATATCAAATAGCAAAAGGCTGAATGTACCCCTCTGTGTGAGTATTAAAGGATAAAAGGCCAAAAGGCAGTGCCTGAGAAAAATCTCCATCTTTGCTAGTCTCTTCAACACACACATCAAATTGGCTCATTCCTCTTAGTTTCTTGAGTTATTTTCTAGTCTCTAAATTTTCAAAAACAAACAAAAACTAAACAAATCTAAAAACATCCCATCACTCCATAAAAGTAGAACGTAGTTTTCTGAATGTTTTTCTCTACGGCTCTCACTTGAACAAATGTCTGCTCGTCACTGAATGGCGTCCCATTGCAGTGTCTTGTTTCACAGGATCTCAAAATTTGAATGCACTAGGAAAACTGACGGGCCCTCTTGGTGGCTCTTTGGGGCACGAAAAGAATCCAATCCTAACTGAGAGAAAAGGGACAAAATTTGTTATTTAATCCTCATTTTATCACGGAGCAAATCAAGGCCTACAAGGAAATGCAATGTCTTGAGCAAACTTGGAGGATATACCCATGATGTTGACCGGGCCTGTGCTAATGTGTGTCCCTTGTGAAGGAACCCCATTTCCTCTGGAACTCATTCTGGCCTTCCCTTCTGCCTCCCATCAAGGACCCTATTCTGTTAGGCACATGGGTCCATGGTCACCCCAGGCACCAGAGAAGCCTGTAAGCATCTATATTGGTTTCCTCTGGGCTGTGGGATCAGCTTCCACTAAGATCAGAGCTCATAAGTGAGTGGCTAAGATTTTCTGCTGCATGTGCTCCCCCAAAACAATATGTGATACAGAGAGGGGAGAAGTAGGAGCTCGGACTATTAGTAGGAGCTGTAGTCTGTTAGGGCAAGGACATACATACAATCTGTAGAAGTCCACTAGGCATCATTTTATTACTTTAAAAGATTTATTTTTTCTTCAGGCAAAAAATATTTCAATAGAGTCTCTTGCAGAAAGAGTCATTTAGAGCATTTGAGAAGTTGCTCCCTGGCATATGTTGTCAGTTTGGCTCAAACTCTTACAAAAATTCTCAAAAAAAAAAAAAAAGTCATTTAAATATTACTGGTCACGTTACATTGTAGTTGTTTGGAAATAATTATATCCATATCACAGACAGTAAATAATAGATGTGTGTTCACTAACGTTTTATTCATGTTCTGTTTTAATATGGCAAACTTAGAAGTAATTTAATCTCCCAGTAAATTGAAGTGGTGGGGGGTTCTTCACACAGAAGTCTGCAAGTTATTAATTCCAGGCAGTCTTCATCTTGTACAATTAGTCACTGTTTGCAGCTGGAAATGTTTTATTAATTTTCCATAGCAGTTGATTTTCCACAGTTTTCTCAGTTTAAATTAAGCAGTAAGCGCTGCTGTTTCTTCTTAAATAAATTTTCTTTCCACAAAAATACATGCCTCTGGCTATGTCAATTTTCCCATTTGATTAAAGTGCCAGCAGGCAATTAATAACTTAATGCATTTTAAAGTACTTTTGGAAAAAGTAATTTGAATAGCCAAACTTGTGTATTTGAATTGATTGTTGCAGAAGATTTAATAGGCAATTGAAAATCCTAGAACTTTGGAAAGGACAAATGCATCCCAGCAACTGTGTCTGGGGGGCTATGGGGTGGTCGCCATAAAAGACCCACAGTTGATATTCACACTTTGTGGGGGGAGGCAGACGATTACCACTTTCCAGGAGGCTGAAGGAAGTAAGGCATCCTCAAGACGGTCTTCATGGGATTGTATGAAAGACTCTGGGCTATGATGGTGTGGGCTGAGTAGGAAAGCCATTTAAAAGGCAGTAAGAACACGGGTCAACCTTGAAGATATTATGCTAAGTGAAAGAAGCCACACACAAAAGGAAAATATTGTATGATTCCATTTATATTAGGTACCTACAGTAGTCAAAGACGTAGAGACAGTAGAAAAGTGGTTGCCAGGGGCTAGGGGGAGAGGAATGGGGAGTTAGTGTTCAATGGGCAGAGTTTGCTGGAGGTGATGACAAAGTTCTGAAGTAGATAGTGATGATGGTTGCATGACATGAGACTGTACTTAATGCCACTGAATTATACACCCAAGAAGGGTTTAAAAGGGTATTATTTGACCATTATGTGGGGGTCACAGTAAACAATAGTAAACAACAGAGGCGAGATGAAAGGTTCTGCAATCAGAGGACCAGTTGCATTGGTATGTGCAGAATTTTGGTCCAGGATTGTGTCCAATGCTGGCAGCATTGCACAATTCTCCAGTGTATTTGTTTAAACAAAAAACAAAAAACACAAAAACACCCGTTAAGAATTATTTGCTCTCCTACACTCCTGCAAAAAAAAAAAAAAAAAAAAAAGTAATGAGGATATTCAGAGCTAATTGGTTTCCTGTTTTAAAGAAAACATGTTATCTATAGTGAGAGTTAGGGACTTCTGTTTGGCAGTGGTGTCTCTAACTGACCTCCATTTAACCGACTTAGAGGGTTAACCCACACTGTCCACTGCATCTGCAGAACATATGGATGGAAGCTCAGGAAAAGCTGGCAGCTCAGCCCTAGTAGCTATGCTTGTGGACTCCATTCCCACCATGCACCGTATGCCTCCTGAGATTTGGTTAGCATTGTTCCCAAACCTGTTTATACCAAGTTATTTAATTATGCAATTTAATTAAATATTATGTAAGCTGATGAAATGTGAGCTCACAAAGGGTTGTTTCTATGAAAACCAAGTTGAATGCCTTAGTAAAACTCAATAAAGGTGAGCCCTAAAAAGAAAAAGAAAAAACATTGCAGAGGTACTAGGTGTGGACAAAGTAAAGTGGAAGCCAGGGGGAAAATTATAAAAATAAAAAAGCATTCTGTACTTAGGTTGCTTTACAGGTGTCTTTACATTTTTACTTCACCTGAAGGAAGCTGCAACTGGAGACCATGGATGAGACACCTGGGCATCTTCCAAGCCCAGATGAGGAACTGCAACTGACCCAGACACAACAATAGAGCCTTGACTCCCATCCAACTGCGTCAGATACAATACAATTCACCAAACTTTCAAGCATCCAGAGCAGGGAACTATTAATTTTTATGGCAAATCCAATGCATTGGTTGTAGCTGCCTAGCTGCTATGTTGAGAAGTATCCTGAAGTTACATCTGGACTCAGCAAGCAGGAGTGCAAAGAATCAATATTTTCCAGGGGTGCGAAAGGGAAACAGTGAAAAAAGTGGCACACATTCACCATGACTGATTGAGAAAAAGATAAGCAAATTAAAAACCAAATATTCTAATTGCTGGTTATTTTTTTAATCTTTGACAGATCTAAACTCAAGTTTACTTTTATTCTCACAAAATGGCATGAATTATCCAAAGCGCCCTTTTTGTTTCAACCCTACCACCACCTACTCATAATCACAATGAGACACCCCTTGCCTTACAGAGGAATCAACTAGGTCCCACGGATCCTGTGATCTACCCCAGGCCTTTCCACTGGAAAATATCCTAGTTATTAATCATTGTTCTAAAGAAACGTAAACAACATTGACAATTGTGTTGGATGTCTTTTGAAAAGCCCATTCTTAGGAGCTAGAAAACTTATTATAGTTCAATCATCCACATCCTTGCATAAAAGTGTAAAGTCCTTTTTAACAATGCTTTGAAGAATGACATCTTGTGTCTAGGAGATGGTGTTGGATTATTTTCCTGAAACTGAACTGGCATGTGCCTGACAGTGCTAATATAGATATTGAATCAGGTAAGTGGTCTCATGAGAGAAAGGAACGGCGATTTATGTTGTATCAGGTTTTCACACGTCTGAAAGTGTGATGTGCACCAGCTGAGGGCTTCAATTCACTTAGTGCAAGAGAAAATGGCAGCTGGGTTGCATTGATAAAAAGAAATACTGAAATAGGATTAATGCTAGCACCAGCTACTGCTAAGAACCAGAAAGTCAGTTTGATGTTTGCCATGCTTATTATTAAGCATCAAGATATCAGAATGGGTTCATCTTCTGGAGATCTTCTGATAGGAGGAAAGAGAATTTAAAACTAGCAAATTATTTACCCCTTCAGAAAACATCTTTTATTTTGGCTTTTTCTTTTATGTTTATGCCTTTTTTTTAGCCATCAAATTAGTTGCATTTTGTTATTTTAAAGATTCTTGCACAAAAGGGGGACTATTAGATATACCTCAGTGTATCGACAGGTTTCTAAGTTCTAGGTCTCTGAGAAAAATCTACCTCAGCTTTCTCCATCTAAAAGAAAAGATTTGTGTAACTTAATAGGTAACAACCGTAATGAACTATAAAAAGCAGATGTATCTATTATGATTTGCTTTGGCTGCATATAGGGTGACAAAAAAATAAAAAACAAACAGAGGCTTAAACAAGATAGAGATGCCTTTCTTTTTCACCTAAAAGAAGGTAACCCAGGACTCACATAGCAACTCCATGGTCATCAAGGACTAGGCATTCTCTAGCTTGACACTCTGCCATCATTTGTATTCCAACTCATGCTCCAATATAACTACTTGAGTTTCAGCCATCATGTCCACCTTCCAAACAGAAGGAAGATTCAAAGAGTATACCTCCTATGAAAAAAAAAAAAAATCTACACAGACTTTACACCCTTCAAAAAATTAACTCAAAATAGATAAACAGACCTAAACTAAAACAGAAAACTATAAAACTTCTAGATGATAACATAGGAGAAAGCCTGGATAACTTTGGTCATAGTAATACTTTTCATGATCTATGCAAGAAATAAGCTGGAGTTCATTACAATTAACTCTGTTCTGTGAAAGATAATAGGAAGAGAATGAAAAGACAAGCCACAGACTGGGAGAAAACATTTGTAAAAGACAAATCTGATAAAGGACTGTTATCCAAAATATACAGAGCGCTCTACAAACTCAACAATAAGAAAACCAACCTGATTTAAATATGGGCCAAAGACCTTAACAGACACCTCATCAAAGAGGATATACAGGTGACAAATAAGCATATAAAAAATGCTCCACATCATACGTCATCGCGAAAATGCAAATTAACACAATGAGATACCACTATACATATATTAGAATAACTGAAATTCAGAACACTGCTGGGAATGCAAAATGGTACAGTCACTTTGGAAGAGTTTGGTGGTTTCTTACAAAACTAAACATACTCCTAGCATATGACCCAGCAGTTTCTTTGCTAGAATTGTTTCTAGAGCCCTAAATGCTGCTTTCACCACTATCACCTCCCCAGCAGACATGAAAGTTTTGTCTACTTCAAGGAGGCAAGTTTAGAACCCTTTCACAAGTTTTGTTTTATTGTGCTTAGGGAATATGTGTCCTAGGGAAGTCCCAAACCATCCTACATCCTGCTACCTTATCCCCAGAAAATTTCTAGACCAAGAATCAATGACCTCTTATCTTTCAACACTAAAGAAGGAAAGAATGCAAATTTCTAAGTAAATTTCCAAATAAAGTCATGATAGATAATATACAGAATTTAGGAGGTTTGCTATTTCTTTCTGCCATCTTGGAGTGGTTTTGTTTTCTTTTTCTGTTTTGGATATTCCCTCTCCTTCCTTCCCCTTCCTTCAAATCACCACAAGAGAGATTCGTCAGTGTTAGTGCATAATTGCTGACAAATGCAAAAGCTCTAACTCGCTAGTTCTTTGGTTGCTGTTGCAGCAGAGTGTCCTCATGCTTTGGGCATCAGGGGACAGCTGTCTGTCACAGGCTCTGGCACCAGGTCTCTCATCCAGGCTTCCTCCAATGCTGCTGTTCCTATCCCACTGCCAGCCAAGGACACCTCAGGAGAGCACCTTTCTGCTTTTCCTAAGGGAGTTTTCCCGGTGTTGAGTTCCTGCCGGTTCCCCAAGTTCACTTGCATTGATTTCTGACAATCATCGATATGAGCTTTTCTTTATTCCACTGCCTGCGAATGTTAAGTATGGGGTAACTTTTCTGAAAAGTTAGAACAGATGAGTTAAAAGGCTATTGGATGAATAATGCCCTTTACTCTCGGTTAAAGAAAAGAGCATTCTAAGCAATAATTTTAAGCCCTTTTCAATGAGTGCCTTGAAGCAATGGAAGGAATTTTTAAAAAGCAAGCTAGGTGGAGAGCATTAGGCAATTATCACTGAAAATTAAGCTTAAGTAACGAAAATAATTTATTCTATAAAATCATACAAAGTACTGGAAAGGATTCTGCATGGTCGATTTGTTTTCTCAGGTAGCAGCAGAAGAGGTAAGCAAAAATGTTGAATTGTAAGGCTCAACTTAGTGAATTAGTGTAGATTTGGGCATGGCCTTAACTATCTGGATTGGCAAATGGGATGAAATGATTTTTAGTGATACGAGATGTAATAAAATGAAAACATTGAGTCCTGCACAAATGATGAGCTTCTCCTCCATTTCTTCCAAAAAAAATGAACACTTTCCAGTGTTCATAGAGGTGACTTGAGTTTGGTGGTTAAAACATAGACCACCTAAATGTCTTCTCTTCCCACTCCTACTGCTCAGGATGCTCCCGTCTGTGTGAAGGAATCCAGTGGTCACCTCTTCCTGTCCTCAGAACTTCACTTGACAAAGATGTACTGAGCACCTCCCACATGCCAGCCCTGGTGAGGTGCTGGTAATACTGAGCTTGACAGTACTGCCTGCTCAGGAGGCCATAGTGAGAGGCAAACAGACAGCAGCAGGCAGACAGATGTGGCAGAAACTCCACGAGTGCCCACAGAGTGCCAAGCACCAACTGGGCTTTGGAGGGATCAGACAGGACTTTATCTAGAAGGTGACATATTTACTTGAATGTTGAAGACTTGGTAGGATTGTTCTGATAAACAAGAATGGAAAATGCAGAAGAAACCAAGCCAAGTGCCCAGAATGTGACACTTAGTGAATAGCAAGACATGTTCTGTGGATTTGACCCTGGTGTTGGGTGAACCCTCGGGGAAGGCTGTAACTAGTCCAGAAGGCCTCTTTCCAACTAAGAGGACAATTGTCTCAGTGAGTAGAACACAGGCTGGACCAACCCCTACTGCTAATGGGCCTGGCGCCCTGCTTTGGTCCTCTGCTCTGGCTCCCACAGCTCTTTGGTACAACACACCGTTGTCTTCTCAAACATCAAGAATTACATGGACTCCTCTCTCTTTATCCTTTAGGAATAGCATCTCAAATTGGGGTTCTCAGACTTCACTAGAATCAGACGGGGTCATGTTTAAAAATGCAGATCCCTGCTCACCCCCAGTTCTGCTGAAATCAAATGTACTGGGGTGAGTGCTGGAAATCTTCATTTTTAATACAATAGGGCTGAGACAGAAATACTCTTTAAAAAAACATACTCCCTAGCTGTGATGTACATTATAGTAGAGAAATCACTGCCACGGAGCCTAGTAGAAAGCCTGGCATATTATATTCAAAAATTTAGTAAGTGAAAGATATTAAACTTCTGTCTTTAAACTTCTGTCTTTAACATTTTTATAAGTGGATATCAGGAGGGGTTGTGGTGTCAACAGAGCAAAGCAGAGGAATGGAGAGAGGCTCTGAAGTATGACAGTGGGCAGCTACTTCCATCCAAAGGGCTGAGATCCTGGGGTCGGGGAGGAGCTGGGTATGGTGACATGGATCTTCTGCTCGGCAATGCAGCCTCCTGGTGAATCCTTGACTCGGAGCCCTCTCCAGGCCCCGTCCCCATCTCTTTTCCCTGTCTTTGCTCTCCATAAGGCAATGTTTTCCTCATTGCTTCTCCGGGGCAGGGTTAGCCACACATTTACGTTTGCAGCCACAGTGAGCACAGAGCTGGCATCGCTACAAGCTCAAGGTTTGTTGTGGTTAGCGACACACACCCTGATTTCTCATGCTCCTCCTTCCCACTCCTCTTTTTAACAGGGAAAATTTTATTTCTTCAGACCTCTGCAGACCAGTAGATGAAACAGCCAAAATTTTCAACAGGTGATAACAAATGTGTGGGGACAAAACCCCAAAAAACAGTTTCCAGGCTCTCGGCCTCACATAGAAAGGTGCTGGCTCGGGTAGTAAATGGCCATCAACTGTGATCAGATGCCAGCAGCTGTGGCTAGTTGGCTGTCAGCTGTAACCCGTAAGCCATTGGCCACTAATATAACGGTTGTGGCTACGCTAGCAGAAAGGAGTGGGGGCTAGCGAGAAGATGGTGGCTGGCAAGCGCGGACTGCTGTTAGGCAGATTATGTAGATCCTGCTTCCTGTGTCTCCAGCCAAGCCTCCAGCGAGAATATATTGGTTTGACTCCCCTACTTATGGCTCCATGGGTGTTCCTTTTTGGCCTTACCGTGTCCTGCGTTCTTGGGCGGGGAGTGGGAGCTGAGACCCTGCACGACAAATGGCGCAGCGAGCAGGGTCCCCTGCGCGACAAAATGAATAGATATCCAATTCCAGGGAAATATATCCAGACAAATATAGTGAAAATTGCAGGGTAGAGCCTTATAAGCACAGTCCTCCCTAAAACATAGTTTTCACCTTGGCTGCACACTGGAATCAGCTGGGGAGCTTTGAAAAGTACTCCTGCCTCGTCCCATGCCCAGAGATTCTGAGACATTGGTCTGGGGTGCAGCTCAGGCATTAAAGATTTTTTTGCCCCACTTATTGACATTCAATATTACTTTATATTCATTTCAGGAAGGGATTCTGATGTGCCTTTGGGGTTGAGAATGACTGCTCTAGAGACACCATCATCTGAGCAATTCTAATGGTAGAGTCTTCAAGCATCCTGACAAATGAGTCTGTGGAAGGGTAATTGGGGGGAGGAGGACATCAAACCACATCCCTGGGGCCCTGAGCTGGATTAAAGGATGTCTCAGCAAAACGGGGGCTCAAAACCCCACTGCAGCATCTCTAGAAATGAAAGGAGACCGAGGAAACTATGCTTACTAGAACTCTTCTGGGAGAGAACTATAATAGGTTTGAGGAATTCTGTGATAAATCGCTTGAAGTTCAAAATGATCAAAACCCCAAAAGTCATGCTATGAGGGGCAATTGATGACTTCCAAGCTGTCTTCTAAGAAAAATGAGCTCTGTTAATCACTCAAGTCTCGTTTTGCTGGGTGGGAATTAGAAATTTGGGGCCAGAGTGGAATGGTTGACACCAGCAGTTGGTGTTCTCCAACCTTCCCACCTTAAGCGTTCAGCTATTTCTACGTATTGAACATAAATGTAAAGAATTTCAGTCTGAAAGGGATGCATGTTTTTAAATCCTCTTGTCTCAGTCTAGACCTACTTATTAGCTCTTCCTCCTCCATGTAAAAGTCCCTGGTCCAGGTTCTGCCTCCTACGAGTACAGAGTTGTCCAGCCCAGACTGCCATTGATAATGAAGAGGGAAGTTCAGAAGCATCCTTCCTTCTCAGACAGCATTTTTATTACAACTATGTAAAACCTCTAGCCAATTTAGATTAGATTTTTTTAATGATGCAGTTATAAAATATTTTTGGTCAACATGTTTCATATTTTTTAAAATCCTGACTAATGCTGACACTTTAAAAATGTAAATTAAAAAAACAGTTAACTCTTAACTTCTCTTAACAGAAACATAAGGATAGGATATCTCATAAAGTGATCTTGAGCAGAAAGGAGCATCTTTCTGGCAATTAGTCAGGTAACAAGGCAATAAACAACTAGAATCCCCAGTGGAGGGCCATCAGACGTTTCCCACCTGCCATCTGAAGTAGGCTGGGTACCTGGATGCATTTTCAATGTCATGACCCATTTTCTTGGGGTGCTGCCAAAGTGGTGTGTCTTCTCAGGTATCAAACTACTAAATAACCTAATTTAACAGGCACTTAATTTAAAACCAAGGCCTGGAGTAGGTGTTTGACAAATGTGGTCTCTCCCTTCTAGGAGCTTATAATACTAACGGAGAAAGTAGGTACCTTTTCCCCAAAGTACTAAGCAATTACATAGCGCATTATATCTCAGCATAGATAGATGATAGAACATGTACCTATGTTTTAACTCAATTGTTATCCCATTTTGTAGATTAAACATTTTATTTCAAAACCTGAGCATATAACAGCTCAAGAAATGTTATTTTCTTTCCATCTATTAATCAAGAGGAGGGAGAACTGAAAGATCGTCAGGTCTAGTTATCTTCATTTTAAAGATAAGGAAAGTGAGACCCAGAGAGGTCAAATGAATTGCCCAACATCACACAGTGAGAAAGAGGCAGAGCTAATAACTAAAGAAAGGAACTGTATACTTTGGATTTCTCATAAAGTGATTGCCAGGGCTAAGATTCTATATTGCCCTCCAAAAAGCCCCTGAACAATGACCTGAGGTCATTTGAATGACAAAAGGCAAGTCCCTCACCTAGGTTTAAGGCCACATTCATCTGTTTTCAGTTGAGAAAGCTGCTAATGGCTCTTACCATGTCTTTCCCAGTTGAAGCATAGAACCAAAACATTTGCAGCCTGAGGGTTCCTTCCCACTGGTTGTAGATCAAACACAAATAGAAACAGCGGGAGGCCGGGCCATCTCTAACTGAGAGAATCAATATCAATGAAACAGACAAAATCCCCAAATCTCAAAATAATGAAAACAAAGATATCCAAGTAATAAAATCTGCTAGAATCACAGAGACAACACAACTCCGATCTCAGCTGCTCAAAGAAAGTGTCCATTAACAAGAGATTAACACAAGGGAAGTGTACAACCAGTCAATAGGAAATGAAAACATTTCACAGTCTAGTTGCATTGCAGCCGAGCCTAGGACCATGAATGAGGGTGAGTTGAGATCGTATGGTTCTGACTAGACAAAGTGAGTATCCCCGGAAACCATCAGCCAGATGCCATCTTAAAGAAATACTCCAACTGCTATTTTTTTTGGACTGAAAATTTGGGACTGACAAGCTGGAAGATGAGGCAAAGTGCTGAATAACTGCCCTTTATTAGTCATGTCTATTGTAATGTTCAAATCAAAATTTGAAGGGATAGCGTTGGAGAGAAAGTCTCGATCACTGTAATATCTTTTTAAATATGCGTTTTAGTCAAAGTTCCCAAATGTCAGAGCTTTTGGGGAGGGGAGAAAAAAAAAATTAAACTGGAATAAAATGTTATTAGCTTACCACAGAATAAGTAAAATGGCATTTCCATGCCCTATGTGAAGATAATGTGGGCATATTTCAACATAAAATATCCTAATTTGGATGAAATGAGAAGCAAATATCAAAAATGAATACAGTGGGCATGAATTAGTACAATTGTATTCTTATAATGGTTGTGAGATTCCTAGTTAATAGCCAAGCAGCCCATAGAATTGAATTAAAAGTATGCTAATTATATGACTAGATCTAAACAATTCTACAAAGATTAACACTTAAAAAGTGAAATTTTTTTTTTTGCTTATTTTGAGCGAAAAGCATATCTGTAACCAGTGCCATGATTTCAGATAAAATGGATCTAGTGTGTGTTTGTGACTCATCAGCAACTCTAAGATTTCCAATATAAGAAAGAGCCTGGCCCTGGGAGCACGCCAAGCTCCATGGTCTGAACACAAATGTGCCTTGGTCTGACAATGTGAGTTGCACTCCTAGAAACTTATTAAAAAGAAAAGCAGCAGAAAGTAATAGAAGGAATAGCCAAACCTTGAATCCCTCATAGATGCTGAACCTAAAGAGGTTTAGACTGTTCTAATAGAAAATTTTTCCAGTGATCACCAGTAGCTCATAATTCACACATGGCAGATCAAGACACATCAAACATTTGATCTGCCCAGGAACAGACTATTTAAAAGTGGAGCTGCCTCAAAAAGTCTGACTACTCCATAAGGGTTTCTCTATGATGGATTTGTCACTGTCCTTAAGAGTCAGATTTATGATGACTTCTCCCATTCCTGCCAGAGCTCTGCAATCCAGAGTCCATCTCATCAGCTGCTGTCTCTGAAAAATCTTGTCTCCACAGCTTTTACATCTACATGTAGGTATACATAGGCTGACACAAATCACTTGTTTTCCAATTATTTAAATATTCCTCATTTCATCTACTAGCATCCTATGCCTCCTAAGGAGAAAACATTTTAGCAAAAGGTGAAGCTTTCTTTCAATAATTTGTTACTTAAATGCAAAGGATTTAAGGCAGGTCTTTGGGGGCTAAAAAGATATTAGCAAAGGCTTAGATAGCGAAAGAAACAGTACTTTTGGAATTATTTTCTGTATCTAGCTATTGGGAAAATCTTTTTATGTAGATCGTCTCCAAGCCTTTTTAAAAACATCACTTAGCAAAGTGGCAAGGCTTAGCATCTTGCCTTTATTTTATTTTATTTTATTTTTAATTTCCCTGAGCAGAGACTATTTTAATATTGCTTAACTGAACAGCAACCAATTGGGCTGCATTCACTACCATCCACTGGGAATTACGTGGAAGGAGCTTACACGGGAATGCCAGAAGTTCTCTGCTTGGGGGGATTTCAACTCCACGCCTTAAGTCAACAAACCTTGGTGCCTACTATATGCCAGTTGCTGAGAATATGACTAATAAGAGGGTCGTCAGGAGGCTATGAAGTATTTAAGATATGAGCATGGATTCTGAAATGAGATCACCCTAGAATCCAATCCCAAAGTGATAAGACACCGTAGTTACTTGCCTAATCGGTTGCCCCTGCTCTTTGCCGAAAGAATCCTGCTTTGGGTTCATTGTTTAGATTAAAAAAAAAAAAAAAAAAATACTGTGTCCTGGACTTCCCTGTAGATGGAGTAGCCATGAGACATGTCCTGACCAATGAGATTCTGGATACAATTCTGGGGAAACTTAAGAAGGACAGCCTTAGCTGGCAGGATCCTTTGCCTCTCCTTCTCCTTTCTTTCTGCTAGAGATCTAGTAGCCACATGGCAATGAGAAATCCAAGAAAAAGCCAATGCACTCTAAAAGGCAGAATGGGAAGCTAAGTAGCCTTGGTCTTTGGGATCTTTGAGCCAGTACAGCAACCCTAGACTCATGATGTCTTATTGCATGCTTTAAATAAACTCCAACTTGCTTAATGCCTTGCTTAGCCACCCGTTGTCATTCTATTATTTGCAGCCAGTCACTTCTGAATGATAAACCAACGTCTTTGAGCTTTCTTTTCCCTCATCTGCAAAACGGATCTAATCTTGACCAACTTTGAAGATTTGCTGTAAAGCCTAGTTGATATATGTATAATTCCTAGCCCAATGCCTGACAAACAGTAATAATTGGAGGCTATTATTTGTTAATTAGATTGAACTGAGTATTTCTTCGTCTTTAGGAAAATTTAAAGGTGCAGAGACAAGCTTTCCCCGAGATGGGGACTGTCATATGGGCAAAGTGCTGAGGTCATACTGGGGTACAACCAGCTCGACTGAGCTCAGCTATACAAGGACCCTTAAAACCTATAAGACCTATAAATAGTCAATATCCAAAAACTGTCCTTCTGTTCTTACTGTAAGAAATTTCTCTGGCTTATTGCTAATGCATACTAGCTGTTTCTAACACTGTTTCTAATACTTGGGAGAACAAGCTGATGCTTTGTTTATAGTGAAACTAAATCTCTCGGCTGCATTTCATTCCTGACCAGCAAATTGCAAAATTAGCATCTACTAGAATATTTCCGTGAAAGACCTGAGAAACATTCTTTGGATACCACAGGCTTGTGCCTCCAAAGATAGCATTTTTTTTCTGAATGTGAAATTGCCCTAATTCTGATATATTTAGTATGATATGTGTCTAGCCTCTTGACTTCAATTTTATGGACAAAATGATCAACTTACTTTTTTCACTTGTCAGTGTAGTTAGAGCTTGTTGCTATTTTGGTCCAGCACACTCAATACTAGAGGCTTAAAAATACATCCTCTGTGATGATTTATAGCATCCCTCGCCATGACCTTTACAATAATAAGACACAGGCATTACTGCCCTCTCCTTTTCGTTGCTTTGCTATAATTTGGCTCAAAAACAGCGCAACTTCTTTTTCTGAACTTCAGCTAAGCAAGTTTGGAGTGCTAGTCAATGAAGGTTGAGATTTGGTCGGGGCCAGGATAAAAACCACTTGTTTGCTGGGAGAGGCCTGTTTGAGAAGTGATAATCAGAATAAATAGCCAAAACTCATCTCTTCGTCAGGGAAGCAGTTTTCCACACTACAAAGATTTTAGGCAACTACTCCCAGGTATTTTCAGTTTCTCGATTTTCTAGAGAAAAGTCTGACAGCTCTGTCCCACAGAAACATATTGTGAACCACAAATGTGAGCCAGACAATTTTTAAGTTTTTAGTAGTCACATTAAAAGAAAAAGGTAAAAATGCAGATAAAATTTCAAATGTATTTCTTTAACCCAAAAATATATCCAAAGTATTATCATTCCAACACAGTCAAAAAATTGACATTTTTACTTTGTTGTATTAAACCCTTAAAACATGGTGTGTATTTTATACTTACAGCACATCTCAGTGCAGACTAACCACATTTCAGGTGTTCAATAGCCACATATGGCCAGTATCTAATATATTAAATGGCTGTCTTGAAAGGCCTAAAATTTAATGTGCTACCTTGACATCTTTGAGCCTCATGGTATCCCCAATTTTTAATTCTGACTTCCCCCGTTCTTGGCAGATATGCCCCCAACTTTTTTCAGTTGGAAAAGCTTCCTACGCACCTAGTTTTCTTAGCAGCCAGTTTTCTTCTGCTCCCTACCTGGTCTTCAACCCAATGAGATTCACCTCTCTGTAAGTGGAATTATTCAAACAAAGCTGGTCACAGCCTCCTCTGGGAAACAGATGCCATCTCACCTTCTTGTTACTACAAAGCCAGCTTCTCACAGCCCCTGTTGCTTCACTTTGCTCTCATGGGCAACCTCCATGTGGCTCTGCATGGCCTGTGGTGTCATCCTCCTCCAGGCTGTGACTTTATGGGACTAATAAACGGCAGTTAATCTCCTCTGTTCTGTCCAGTGTCACGTATTCAGCTCTCCCCAGCCCCCTAGGGCAAGACTCTCTCACCCAGGAGGTGAGCAAAACAGCATGGGTCTATACTCTAAGAGTTTTATAGTCAATTTTTCAAAAATATCTAGAAGCATTTGGATTGATCTCTAAGCTTTCTTACATGTACATCGTTCTGAAAGTTTAGTTGTACCTTTGTAACATGTTTTATTTTGTGATTAACACTTTTGGTACCCCTGGGGCTCATCTTTCAGCTCAGCTTTGCAGCTGGTTAGCTGTTGGTTCTGTATCATCTTATTGTATCTTCTGATCTTTAGCATTCATGCTGAAGGTGACTAATCAAGTCATTATTAGGGAATAACATTTACTTTCAAGATAAAGGCCTACTACAGGGCAAGCCACTCATTGGGTCTGGAAAGCATGACAAATACCTGCCACGTGTGCTGCCATTGCTCTGCCTGTGCCTGTAGCAAGATCACTAAGCCAGCTGTCCACCTCAGAACCCTCTCGGCATTCGAGATGAAATTCAGTTGTCATGCTATCCTTGGGCCTACCTCATGATCCCCAATCTATACACAGTGATTAGTGGGCTGTCTACCCTTCTCCCAGTGACCACTTCCAAAACATCTTTTGAACATATATCCTTTTTTCTTTATGTGTGTTGTATAAGCTCTCGTCCAGGTCTTCAGGGGGGGTCTAAGGGGGTCCATGTTCTAGTTCCAGACTCATGTCCAGTGGGGTTCCCTGTCTCTAGGCACCCTAGCCTCCCTCCATCCTCCACTCGCTGCCAAGATGGTCCAAAACTCAGCTCATTCATGACCTTGTCTTAAACCCCTCCAACGGCTCCCCACTGCTACTAGGTAACGTCCAAATCCCTTAACCTGAGAGTCAAGACCCTTAGTGAGTCCCCAATCTTTGTCTTTTCATTTTAACCTTCAGCCACTTTTTCTCCTTCATCCCCATTCCAAACTATTTCCCATAATACCCCTCTACATTATCCTAGCAATTTCATGCCATGGTACCTTTATGGAAGCTGCTCAACTTGGCATGCCCCTAATTCCCACCTAAAAGAAAAGACTGAGATTGAATTGAACCTATTAATGGAACACCACACACCACAATGCAGGACACTGTCCACGAAAAAGGCCTGAGTTCTCCCTCGCAGGCCATACACAGTCAGTCTCTTTGTCAGCTATGCTAGATGTGCTGGCTTTCACACTCCATAAAAGGTGGCTCCGAGTCATCAGCTGCTCCCAACAGATTTATTTGTGTGATTTGCTTTATTGGTAAAAGTAGCTGTAAAGAAAAAGTTCATCGATAAACACATGATGAAATAATTATGTTTCACTTCATCTAGTTTGAGGCTCAATTTTGTGAGAACAGCTCCTAGAGCAACATAAAGAACACCATCTCTGTTCATTAAGAAGCTGGGAATCCTGGCTTTATCAGTTAGTAGAGGTGTTTAGTCTCCCAGGCCTCGGTTTTCTCATCTGTAAAATACAGGTAAGTTGCCTGTCTCCTAGAATTTTTACAGGATGTAATGAGGAAATTCATGTTAGGTACTTACACAGCATATTTAAATGATGCTCTTAGGAATATCACATGCTTATTTTTAATTCTAACAGGTATCAGAGGAATTTGACTTAGAAAAAACTGATTAGAAAAATACTTTAATAAATGCTCACCATAGCAAACCCCAAAAGTCTCTTGGTTTTTCACTTGTTTTGCAATATCACAAGAACATATTATTTATGACAACCCTGCCAGTTGTTAAGAATCAGAGAGTAGAGGTACCTTGCTATCTGCAATGCCTGGCATCTAATAAAAGCAGAAGCCTCCTCTATCTACAGGCTGGTGACTAAACTTCTACTGTTAGTTTAATTCCCTTATCAGTTATTTACCCACATTTTTCAGCCTGGAGAAATTTCAGATTTTCTTCCCTGAAAACAGGTGCTTTAACCAGAAGACACAGGAACGTAGGGAGAGGAACCTCACCCGAAGGAAGGGGGGGGGCACAGAGGAGGGAATGTGCCCAAAACAAATTTCTCCCACTTCACCATTTTCTAAAGCCAGTGGTAAAAAAATCATCAATTTAACAAGGAAGGAGTGAATATTTGAGTGTCTACCTTACACAGGTGTGTTGTTGGGTGGGTATCTTACATAACACATTATTAGCTGTCATCTTTAAAACAACCATTTGCTAGGCATTGTACTAGTTGTCCTACATATTTTTTTTTCCAGTTCATTCTCACGACAATGTTATAAGCATTTAGGTAGTCATCTCCATTTTACAGAGGAGGAAATAGAAGCTCAGAGAGGCTGAGTAATTTATCCAAAGTCACACAGCTTGTTAATTCTAGTGCCAGCTGGAAGTAGACGCTGGAACTGGCTGACTCCAGGATGTCTGTATGCTTTTTCCAATGTACACATAGCTCTGAGTATGCAAAGATCTCCATGGGAAAGATTAACTGGAAATGGCAATCTTCATATGCCCAGCTCTAGTAGAGTCCTTCACTCATAGTAGGCACTCAGTAAATGAATAAAAGTAGAGAAGAGACTGGAGAAAAGTATGGGGTGTTAATACAGCGCAAAGGAGCAAGAGAGGGTAATGAGAGAAGGGACAGTGGGTGTCCTTCACAATTCAGAGTGACACCACGTAACATGTTGCACCATTCCTGGTTGGCTACATTTAATGATGCCCACACCTGATTTACATGGTCAGAAATAAAGTCAACTGCAGCGACCATCACTTTGTGAGCCTGGTTGGATTCTTCATACCTGCTGATTTCCATTAAATGCTGTTTAGAAAAATAATTATATGGCTCTGCCCTGTTGGCATTAAATATAAGTCATTGGCTTGGCTGCTAAACAGAATATTCAAGGAGAGCGGAGAGCCACAATCCTTTTTTTTTTTTTTAAAGATGCTTTAACTGAAGCCAGGAGATACTAAATAGTTTCCCGTTGCAACCTGCCACATATGCACTGCTCACTCTGCTGAAGGCGCTGTGCTGCCCATGTCACAGAGCCATCAGTCATGGATTACGACTGCAAGGGGTGCCCGGTTTAATCTCATTTTTGAATGAATTAATATTATTAGTTTTGACAAATTAATGGTATTAAATGTGCAAGGTTAGTATGAATAATGTCCACATCCCCCTAATACTAAATGTGCCTCATTCTTGTGAAAGAAAGGTTATTGAATCAATTCAGTGAAATCCTCTGTTTTCTATATTCTAAAATACCTTCTTAGAAACCTTACAAAGATGGGTTGCTACACCTATGAACAAGTGTTTAATGGCATAAATCTGTACTTCAGTCCATGCTGAAAGGGGCTACAAAACTGAGTCAGTCACCAGAAAAAGATAGGCCTGCGGTGGTGTATTATCTGTTCTTATACAAAAGTAATCATAAGTATACTGCATCCAAGAAAATCTATTTTCTAGAAAGCTTTGAGCATGCTTTTTCCCCACCTATTTTCTCCCCCTTTGAATAAAAAAAGTCAGTGCTAAGGTATACCCATTTCCTTGGCATTAAAAATAAAGAAAAGGGGGCCATGTGCTTTTGTGTATCTTTTTCAATTTGAAACCAATATTTTCCTAACCTAACTAAATGAAATACATGTTATTAGAGTCCTATGTCAGCAAAACTAAAATTCATGTCTGGTTGAAGTTTTGGGGGAGATGATGATCAAATGTGAATGAGCCTGAATTTTATTTTTCCTCAATGATATTTTTAGTTACTAATTTAAGGGATCTGTCAGGTCAAATGCTGTGAACCTGCTCATTTTTTAACCTGGACATTGTGGCTCTCACTGTTTGTGGCATGCAGCCATTATTACCTGGATTCCCTGCTTTAAAAAAAAAAAAATCCAGATATTTAAAAAATAAATTACTTTCTAAAAAACAACAACAAAAAAATGCAATGATATTTTTCAGGTAGTAGGCAGAGATTCCTTGATTTCAAGAAAGGTCTCTTTCCCCCAGATCCATGGTGATCTCATTATCCTCCGGGAGGATTAGTGACCCAGCTCTGGCCAATGAGGTGTAAGGAGAAGGATACATTTTCTGAGCTCCAGTGTTAAATACGACGCTTAGTGCATGATAACTACTTATTGCATTAATGAGATATATTCAATGTATATGTTCTTAATGGGTATATAACACCTATACTTTTAAATAACAGACTTTTCCCCAAAATGTACATATACATACTCAGGTGACCACATCATTCCCCTCCTGGAGTCTTCATTATATTCTTATTTTAAATTTCTACCATTTCCCACTTTTGAAAAGCCTTTTGCCAGCATTCTGTAGAAGTGCTGTTCAATAGAAATATAATGCAAGCCACATACATCCTTTTAACTTTACGGGTAGTCACATTTAAAAAGTAATAAGGAACAAATGAAATTAATGTTAATGTTATGTTTAATCCAATATGTCCATAGATCCTTATACACTTTTCCACTATATTCAGGAAACAGATGACTAATTTCTGAGTAAAAAAATCTTCTGAGGATGTATGTCTTATCCATTAAATGATATTTTAACATCATGCTCCTAATACTTTCAAATGGGATCAGTAAAGAAAAAGAATTACATAAAGAATTTTTCTAAGAGACAAGGCTGAGCAATGCATTCAACTCAAGTTTTTATATATACATGGAAATGTCACGAATGAGGCAGTACATCATGTTTTGATTAACAGAGAGTTGCATGTTGTAGTAATTTGCATTAGTCCTTGTCCAGTGAAAATGGCATGATCTAGGCAAACGTGAGACAGGAATGCTAGCTCCTACTCCGGCACTAACTAGACCTGTCATCTTGGGCAAGTCCCCTCGCCTTCTAGTTCTCAGTATTTGAAAGGACCTGTTCCATCCAACTAATTTCCTTAGTTGGCATGGGTAGGGCCTCCCAAAAGGGCTTGGTTCTGGGGCCACTCTTCCAGTGTGGACCACCCAAGGCACATGAAAGGAGGCCTCACTCTTAGCATCTTTCACAGACTTTGTGTGATATATTGTTAAAGGTGGAAATTTCAAAGTTGTATGAATATAATGTTGAGAAAATGGCAGGAGGATATATATGGTGCCCCTTACCCTCTCTCCAATTCCAAGTACAGGACCCAGGAGAAGCTGTCCCAAGTGTCATACCCAGTAGATATGCTGAAGGACCATGCTTCAGAAGCTGTTTCCCTTAGCAGCAGGGCTTTCAGAAATGTCCCAACATCCCCAAGTCCTCACAGAGCCACCGTTACCTGAGTATTTTGATTCATTTGGCCCTTTAGTGGGAAGGACACCTTAAATTTCGTCTTTCTGGACCTTTCCCAGAAACACTATTTAATTCAGTTCTGTTCAGTTCAGTTCAATATAATTTGCCTCTGAGTGAACTTTCTGAGGAGATGAGAGTTCCAGCCTCAGCTCTCCTATTCTCTAGACTCGTGATCTTGGGCAAATTTCATGCTTGATATGTTCTAGCACTTCCTAGTAGCACTTCCTAGTAATGGAAGTGCTAGTAACTAGCACTTCCTAGTAATGATCTCAGAATTTCTGAGCTCTTCTCTTCATTTTCTCTGGTTAGAGAACTAATTAACTACTCTATAAAACGGTGATTCCACAAGTAAATCGAGACAAATGTTCTTCTCCATGGCTCTGTGTGTGTGTGTGTGTGTGTGTGTGTGTGTGTGTGTGTGTTTCTCCCAAAGCTTCTTTTAAACTTCAGTTTTACAATTGTTAAACTCCTTTTCGGTTTCTCTGAAGATCTGAGTGTTTTTTGTACCAGAATATTTTGTACCACACCTCCCAACCCCCAGGTAGGAAATAATCCCCCTCACCCACCCGTGTTTAGCCCTAACCAGTATTTAAGGGCTTATTTTTTTCAAGTTATTTGTTTTGCTAATAACACTAATTTATGGTTAGGTTAAATGATGGGTACCACAATCATTTAAATTGCTGGAAACTTTATTTTGAGAGGAAAAACACTAAAATGTTGTTTATTTTTATGATTATTTTGTTTAAAAGTTCTCCCAGGATTTCCTCTCCACACCTTACCTCATTCTATGTATTTCAGGAATAACAGTGAACTTGTCTGTAAAACTGCCCTGAGCTATTCTTTGAGTTAATTATCACTTCTTTTGGTTCTGTGAATGGCTGTTCAATGACATTGTCAGCAAGTGGAATGAACCAAATTACTTTAATTATGGAGTAATTGCACAGAGTGATGGTAATTAAATCTTGATCAGTTTAAGTGAGTGAATTAATTGCTCCAACTTGGAATGCACACCACAGTAAGAGGAGTTGTTTTGTAGTTTAATTAACACCATCCACTAAAGTCTATCATATCTAAAATGTAAACAATTAATGAGTTTGATATTATTTGCACCTTCACAAAAACTAAGACAGAAAACATGCTGAGATAGGTAGTGTATCAGGGCAATAATAGAAAACTTAATATTCTTGTCACTTGTATAGACATACTGGTTGCAATCCTTACTTTGCCTTCTGGAGAAATGTGCAAATAGAAGTATTTCCATGTAATTAGCTTCTGGCCCCATTTCATTTCCAAATTCCCTGATCTGTGCAACAGTATACATCTGCAAATTTGTTAATGTTTTGATTTCTACAGCATGAATTTTACTGTGAATCTATCCATCATTTACTTCCTTTTAGTTTGGAGGATGCTGCCCTGGTGAAGAGACGTTTGGTATCTTCATAAAATTTGATCACTTATCAATCACTTAATTAGATATAGATGTCCATTCTTGTTCTGTAATCCATTCCCCAGTACTGGGAAATACTTTGTTTTTAGAGGAACTTTCCTGCCGAGATCTAGATCAGTGATGCTCTCCCTTAATTATGAATTAGAATCACCCACAAAGCTTTACAAAGTTACTGATGCCCAGGCCCCACTCCAGAATCTAGATGGGATGGGACCCAGGCACATGTTTTAGAAGCTCTTTAGCTGATTCTAATGTGCATCACAGGCTGAGAACCACTGACTTAGAAAGTCTATTCATCCCATTCCATTAACTCTCAGGGGAAGAAGATAGTATTACCACCGATTTCCAGATAGAGACCTTCTAGATGGTTTAAATGGTCAGGATAGAGTGAGGATTAGGACCTGCACCTAATCCTCAGACCTTCTGCTGCTTCTGTCCTTTAAGAGCCAATGCTTCATAAATGTTTCACAACCATGATCTAGAATAAGGTTGATAAGTCCCAGTTTACCAACTAGAGAAGCAAAAAAGCAAAGGAAACAAACATGATTTATTTAGCCATCTTGGGCATTGTCTTATTAAGCTCCAAATAAGAAAAAGATGTATTGTTCTAAGCCCCAGAACTGAATGTGTGCAGTTGATATCAGGGTCATTTGTTAAGTGTCAACCGGTAGTAACGATTAAATAAAACAGTTGGAGGAATGACATTTGCCAGTTCAGCCCTGATGTGAGTAATAAGTAAGATTCTCAAGGTCATGCATTGCCAAAGCCAGAACTTGAATCTGGTCTTGGATTTCAGTGTCCACAGATGTTGAGCCTCTACACCCTGGGCTCTAGCTCAAGAGTTACCACACGACAATGGGTACTTGACCCAGAAACGTATGTAGGTTCTTGGAAGTGTGCACACGTGAGTTGACATGTGAGTTGAATTTTGAAAAATAAGATTGAGTTTTTCTGTGTGAAGAAAGGAAGGGGAAAGGTCCGGCAAGCCAAGGGAACTGCATGTGATAAGACACACTTGGGAAACTGCACGTGGTCTTGTTACCACTAGAGCGTACAATGTGGAGGGGAGAGATGTTAAAGCCACTGGAACAAAATTATCGATAACCTACTCCAAGGCAAGAGAGGTACATCTATTTAGCAAGAGAGAATTTAGCAGAAGGTTCATGCAGCGGCTCAGTAAGAGGGAGTTGGAAGGAGCTCCTTAGGATTGGGGCTTTAGCTGGATGGTTCTAAGAAGGGTTTAAAATAGTGCAGACCCATTCTGGACTGAGTGCTGTCAAAAACAAGGGCAATTTAATAATTGGATATTTACTTTTATCTAGGAGATGGAAGGATTCAGGTGGGGCTAGCATTGTCAACGGCAAAGTCTTCCATGTCAGCTGAGAAAGGAGAATTTTAGTCATTTTTGTGATTGCAGAATATCCTTGTCTGTTTGTTTCAGACATGATCATGGAGGGAAGCTGTCTGATCTGTTCTGCGAGCACAGTTTATGTTCAGTTGGGAACACCATAGGCTAGCTGCCAGGGATGCTTTTTACTTCAAGGGACAAGGCCGTTGATTGTCATTTTAAGGAGCGAAGCCTTAAATGTTGAAGAGTTTTAAAGAGTGAAATAATACAATTTGTTTTGGAAAGACCCCCTTACATCGCTATGTGGGTGATGGTTTTGAACGTGGAGACTGGATATAGATGGTCCAATAGCTACAAAGAAAATGCCCCAGGAATGGGGATGGAGAGAAAAAGAACTGCCAAGAGATGCCTTATGGGCAAAAAGAAAAAAACTTGTACTACATAACAATTCAAAAAGAAATAATACAAAGTTATTTGGACAGATCAAGGGTATCTCTTAATCGCCATTCATTGTTTCATTGGGAAAAAATACTTTGAAACTTGAAATTTTAATGTTTCCCTTTTCCTTGAAAAGTAAACCCCAGTGTTTAGTAAGTTTCTGTTGGGCAAATATGATTTCTTAAGCACCTGAACTTGTTTCAGCTCAGATAATGTCCCTACAAGTAGGCTTTTCTTACTTAGGATACCAGAAGTTTGCAAATGCATTCAACCTCATATGACTCAGAGCAAATATACCACGCAAAGAAACGGGTGGTCCCAGGTTTCCTTGGGAGATGAACTCCATCTGTTGGCCCAAGGCCTTGAGTCCTAAATCAGCTGCTAAGAGCCTGAGCAGCAGAGAGAAGGAGAGGTAGGTGAAATAGGGTCAGGTCACCTGGCTCAGGCTAATCTCCAGCACTCTCTTCTTCCCATTCTGCCCCAGTGTAGGGAGTACATGGACCATTATGGAGAAACAAGAAATTAGAATACAAATTTACTTGAAATTAGGAGGAAAAGGAGGGGAGAGAAAATTTTCATTAGTGTGAGGCAGGAGATTGTCAGTAATTGAGCATAAAGAAGAGGGGAAAATTTTTTGTTTTTGTTTTTGTTTTTTGTTTTTTAGAAACAGTGCTAAGTATATGGTTGTCCTCCTTTTTTTTAATCCACTAAGGTGTCATTTACTGATGTAAAAACAGATGCATCGAGAAGATTCATGTGATAGAGGAGAAAATTAACCAAACAATGGATCCAGAACAATAAATCACATAGTATTATAACTATTAATGGCCATAAGACAGGAATTTTAGCCATTTAGCCTAACTGGGGGGGAAAAAGGATAAGAAATACAAGTCTTTCTTTTTAGTCTTTTGTTTGTTCTTTGGGAGATTGCCTCAAGTCACTTAATTTTAGTCTGTGACAGCACATTTATATAAGTAGCTTTGAACAGAGAGCTTCTTAAGATTTACTTCTACTCCATTTAACAAATGTTTTGAGGAGCGGACATTGGTTTGAGAGCAACATTTCATAAACTCAGATGTCTTATTTACCCAGTACTTTTACAAGCCTATTCTGCAGATTAATCTTTTCTAAAACTTTTTTTTTTTTTAAGTCAAATGAAACCCTCAGAAAGTGAGGATTTTATTAGTTCATGACCCTGTGTTTTAGTGGAGAAAAATCCATAAAAAGTTTTAATGTAGGGATATAGCTTTAGCCTTCCACTTATACTAGGTCCAATCAACAGACTGGATTAGGCCCTAAATAATCTGACATTAGTATTAAAACAAGTGTTTCTAAACATGTGTATCCATTACTGGTACATTATGTATGGAGCTTTATTGCTCGGTATGAAGACATTCTGACCCCAAACACATTTAGCAGAAATCATGACTCCACGTGAAGTTGGGTAGGGAACACAGATGATGACTTACATCCCTTTTTCAGTTAGCAGCAGAGGAAAGATTGATGGCCACTTAAGAACTGATTAGTGAGACAGATTGAAAAGAAAGTACCTGGTGACCTAGTTTGCTTCCCTGCCTTTGAATGTCTGACTACAGGACTGAAGGACATCTGCCATGAGCAGACAGGGTATCAACGTTCAAGATTTCACAACTAAACGAGCACAAAAGTCATGTCCAAGTCTCCAAAACACAAACCAGTTCAATTATCAACAAATTGGAAGTCGCATGATGTACAGCTCTATACGGTTAAATTGTTTTCTGAATATACCATTTTACGTGTTTCATTATATATTTCACTTTCCTTCCAATTGCCTAGGTTTTTCCAGCATCTAAATATTATTCAGTGATTCATTTCTCTTAACATTTTATTTTGAGCTGCTGTCACATTTTCATTCTGACAAACCTCATGGGGTATATCATTCCTGCTCTCGTGAAACTGACAATCTACCTGGGGGATCATTAAAGGTTAAATGGTAGCATGTTAAAATAACGCAAAGTCAACAATCTGAGCCTCAACATATTGCTTAAGTGTCAGATAAGTGGAGTAGATCGTGTATGTACCCTCAGCTGTGGCCAACAGGAAGTCATGGTTGGGTTGTAGTAGTCAGCTGAAGCTTTATGAAGAAATGAGTGTTAATCAGGTTCGTGAAAGATGGATGGGGCAGTGTGTGCTAGTAAAACTAGCTCTTGGGCTGGGGAGTCCTGATTTGTGGCTTTTGCAATTTTCATAAATACTCCCACCCTTGGCTAATTTAAAGCTGCCACGCTAACATCATCGACTGAAGTGGGAAACAGATGCTCAGAACTGGCTCTTGTGAGCCCGTGCAAGCTGAGTCCCACCTCATCGAATACAAGCCTTACAGGTGATGAAGACTCATTCATTTCAACAAGTATTTTGAAAAAAGAAAGCATAGTGTAGTTTTGGGTCCTCCTAAGAAATGAAATAGCATTTTGCCTTATCTCTTTCCCCTCCTCAGTCCCAAATTCAAGCATAGTCCTAATTAGAATTTGAAGACCTTTGAAATTACATTAAGGACCCTTCTTACTAGAGGTGACAATGCCAACCTAACACCAGCGATGACTTTAAGGTTCTTTTCCCAGGGGTGGTGATAGTTTCACCCTGAGTTTCTTTTTATCGGGGTCTCTTATGAGCAGGGTGCCCATTTCCAAGATGATGGGACTACATTAGAAGGATAGGCTATGTCCCCAGAACAGATTATAGTGACATATAAGCACACAATTAGGCTGGATTTCAAGCTTGGTAGAACTGCGCTGATTTGCTCTTTTAGCCATCCTGTCATGCAGGGTGTTATGTGGGGTCTCTGCTCCCACTCCCCACATAAGAACGCAGGACATAGTGAGGCCAAAAAGGAGCACCCACGGAGCCATGGGTAGGGGAATTATACCACTATATTCTCGCTGGCAGCTGGGTTGGAGACACAGGAAGCAGAAGCCACACTATCAGCAACCTGCCATCCACTTCTCTGCCAACCAACCTCATTTGCTAACTGCAATCTGCGCTTGCTAGCTCAGCCACCATCTTCTTGCTAGCCCCCATTTTCTGTTAGTGTAGCCACAGCAGTTATATTCATGGCCAATGGCTCATGGTTACAGCTGATGGCCAACTAGCCACAGCTGATGGCCATCCAATCACAGTTGATGGCCGTTCACTACCTGAGTCAGTACCTTTCCACGTGAAGCCAAAAGCCTGGAAACTGCTCTCCTGGCTCTGTCCCCACAAATACGTTTGAAGTATTCAGTTGGGGACCCCAGGTCCAGATCTCATTGCTTAATAAATAGTAAAATGCCTCTAATTCATCTGACTTTAATTCACCATGACTGCTAAAGCAAAGGCTTTGGAAACTAAGCACTAACAAATCTGTGCGAGATCAGAACTTATGGGGACATTCTGCTTTGGATATATTTGTGTATCAAAAAAATGTAACATGACAAATATTTCTACCAATTTTACAAGTGCAGATGCATAGCTGAGGGGGAAGAAAGGCAATTTGCCCATTTCATTCAATTTTTAAAAAGTTAAAATACACCTCGTTATCCTTGCTTCAATCCTTGCTCCTTTTACTTTCTTTTTCCCCTTTATTTTATTTATTTATTTATTTTTGCTACCTCCCCCCTCCCATGAAACTTGATTAACAGACAATCCTCAAGTTTGCAAAAACAACTCTTGAAAGAACTATCCTGAGTTTCTGGGATGAGATTACTCCAATGATCTCCAGCAAAAGTCATGGTAAACCCAGAGCAATCTCCGACTGTTCGCTGCAAGGCAAATTTTTGCAGCAGGTAGAAAGGAAACTGCAACCTGGGCCAGACCACAAGGTCTCACACCCTTGCCTTCTCAATCTGGAAGATCCCAATGCTGTGTCAGCTTGGAGAGTTTCTGAGTCATCAGATCCAAATTTGCATCAGCTGGATAAAGCCTTTCGCCTCACCTCTATTCAAAACCCCTGAACTATTTCCCCCCCACCCCATAACAATTTATCTGCTCTGGCTCAGCACTAACCTCGGCACTTTGGGTACCACAGTGAACAGTACAAAGAAAAGATCCTGCCCTTATAAGGTCTATAATTCCAGTGATTCATGAAACTATAGGCTGACTGATTTGGGGTAGGACAGGTTTATATAGGGGAGTCATAAAGATTGAAGATAGAATTCTGGGATTCTGGACCCACTGCCCATTCCCAAGTATTATTTATGTCCATAAGCCCCTCTCTGATGTCCCATTTTCATTCTAAATTGGAATAACCTGACTTTTACCAAACGCTATACTTTCCAGAAAGGAGCCCCCCAAAGTACCGGACTATTTGAAATATGAAGTTGGAGATTAAAGATACAAATCTTAACTTGTTTGACAGAAAAGAGCACGTCACCCACTTAAGACAAAAGACTACTGATTTCTAAGAGTAAACATGAAGCATCCAGCTGATCAGCTTTGTAAGAATTACTAAGGCAACAAAGGACTCCTATGAAGATACCCTTTTCTCGTCTAGAATTGCTGGTGCATGGTGATAATAAAAAGAGGACTTTCAGTTGATGTTGAACTTTCAGATTCTCTTCAGCAATCCACCTCCAGTCTGTCTACACTCCAGGCTGACCACTCTTCATGAAACCCCTCCCTTGTACAGCACTGCCCTTCTTTCAAACATTTTCTTAGATTCCTCTCATCTGGAGTCTTTTTGACCAGTCCACGTCAAGCTAACTGCTAGTATCTATTTCTTCCAAGATTTTTATAGCCATTAAACGTAGTTCCCACTAATTAGCCCTTATTTAAATGAAACTTTGAATGTGCTAAAAAGCACTGGAGAGAAAAGGAGAAAGAGAGAGACAGACAGAGAGAGAGACTTTCTTCAGGTGAACAGACTGGAGAGAAAGATTTGTCTTCAGGAAAACACAGCCTCAGCCTCAACCTCCAACGGGAACTGAAAGTGTGTTCTCCCGAGACAGCGGTGAAGCTGCCTTTTATAGGGAAAATTCCCACTCAGGTTCCCAATTGGTCCAATTTTCTACAATGAGGCTTCCAAATTCATACAGTTTTGATTGGTCAGAATCATGCAGTTCTGATTGGTCATTACATAGCGGTTCTGACTGATTGGTACAGATGCAAATGAGGCTATGTAATTGTGCAGTTCTGATTGGATGGGGCAGGTTTTAGTCCATTGGTTGAAAGACAAAACCACCCCTTCCCTGCAGTGATTGACTCAGCTGGTGTAAACAAGTGGGGCATAGAGAGTACTGTCTTAGATTCTTCCCAACATGCGGAGTATGTGAGTAGCCCCTGTAAGCAAATAGCTGCTAGGCTCTTATTATTCATAAAATTTGGGCCCTTGGTTAACCATGGGGAGTCCATCTCAGGAGACAAACTCCTTCTCAGGGTTCACAACAAATGACGCTTTCTTCTCAGGGTCCACATCCTATATCTCCTCACAAAAAACATGAGGGCAGGACTGGGTCTGGCCTCCATCACCTACCAAAAGACCTAATAGGTTCACAGGAATTGTTCATCAGTTGGTACCGAAAGAGGGTGTGGATGGTTGCGTGCTAGCCAGGACTTGCAAAGGCCCTGCTCCTCTCATGGTTGGTAAACCCATCAATGTCCCCGCTTGGGCCCAAGTTATGTTCCCTTCAGAGACTCACTTATCTCTGATGACCCAATGCAACTGACCCAGCAGGAGGGGGAGGGAGGAATCAGCCCCAGGAGCCTGACCTGGTAGCAACATGTCAGGAATAAAGGGCACAATGCTGCTGAAGTACAAAGTGGGGACTCATACCTGGGTCAGAGGGAGAAAAGAAAGGAAGTAAAAGCTTATTGAGACTTTGGGGCTACCCAGATCCTGCATAAAAGTAAGTGTCTCCCCAAGGGGTGCAACTCTGCCAAACTTTGCCATAAATCCCTATGCAGTCTCCAGACCATGGTATAAGCACCATGAGAGAGAGAGAGGGAAAAAAAAAAATCAGTGTTGGAAAGGGGCAACAGTGCCTAGCAGGGGTGGCCAAGCCCAACATGTGAAACACTGACGTTATTGAAAACACCTTGTTCCAAGCACTAGGCAAATGGACTTTATGTATGTTATTTATTTATTACAGTCGTTTGAGGTAGCTTGATCTCACAGACACAATGTGACAGAACCAGGACGGCAGCTGACTAGATTTGTTCAAGCACAAATGTGAGTCATGGCCCGCCCCGCCTTCCCCAGAAAACTTCAGACACTCTGTGGAGTGAACTCTCCAGGGGCTGAATATCAAGGTGAGTTTTTCTTCATGTGACCCCATTTGATTTCACTGTTGGTGAAATCACAGAAAATGCAGGTGACAATAATAAAATACTTCTATCAATTAAGGAGAAGGTAAATAACCATGAACCACAAATAAAGTAGTCCAAGCTCAAACAGCTGAAGGGATGGCACTTGTGCTGATGTCCCCTCCCCGGGGCAGACCGGTACCTAGGAAGAAACTGATTAGCAGAGAGCTGGCAGATTGCTGTCCCTGCAGGGGTGAAAAAAGGGAAGACTAGCCTTGGGGTGTGCATGGGGGGTGAGAAGCCTGCGACCCTCCTCCTTGCCTCCCCATCACCCCTAGGGGAGACTAATTAGCTGGTACCAATTAGGCCCCAAAGAAGTAACTGCTCCTTAGCTACACTTAAATCAGGGTTCTCAGCCTAGGCTGAACTTGGAACCACTTGGGGGCTTTAAAAATGGCCCCCTCACCTCCTCAGAGATTATTATTGAATTGATCTGGGGTGTGACCTGGGAGAGGTCGAATCAGGATTTTTAAAAGCTCCCCCAGATAATTCTAATGCGCAGCTGCCAAGGTGAAAAACCCCTGAGTTAGAGCAAGCCCTGGAAGAGAGTTGATTGCACCTAATGTTTATTGAGCAACTGCTATCCCCAGGCACTGTGCTGGGTACTTGATATGAATCCTTTCAGATCCTTAAAATCAACTCGCAGGTGGTTATGCTCATCCCGTTTTGAGAGGTGAGTAAACTAAGCCTTGAGACTAAATCCAACCTACCTTGTCTGCCTGCCCCCAAACCCAACCTTTTCCTGCCGTAATTGCTGCCTCTGGAGGATGGCACCATCATTTCACACACTGAACATTTCACACACTGAACATTTCACACACTGAAAGAGACCACAGATTGTCTTCTCAAATATTCCGAATGAAAGCCTATAAAGGCTCTCTGACACCTTTTCCGCCAGTACTGTGTAATTGTCCTTGAACCTAAGTCTTCTTCCTCACAGGTGTGCTGCCATTACCTTTGAAAAGGTTTTGCCTCTGTTGCTGTTAGTGTAATACTTTGTCTTTCTCGTTCTTACAATCATGCCATGCTAGGTACTAAGGGATAAATCAAAGAAATAGAATACACAGTGCTTGTCTTCAGGAAATCTCTTGTTGAGTAGCAAATATTAAATGAAACCACTTTGGAATAGTAATATAGGGTGGGGGGCCAATTATTTGAAATGCAGTGAATTGTCCTAGCCCCTAATGGTTTAAAATGTAGTCTTCAGACCAGCTGCTCCAACGTCCTGTGGGAGCTTGTTAGAAATGCAGAATCTTAGGCAACACCCCTGACCAACTGATTCAGAAGGTGCATCTTAAAAGGTCCCAAGTGACACATTTATTTATAAAGTTTGGAAGCAGTCACGGGCATTATTACTGGCATTACTTCAGTCCCATTTTGTGGGTTTAGGACCACCTGTTTTATCCCCTTTTCCCTAAGACTTTCTCCCATACACATAATTTTTCTTTTTCACTGTACTTTTTTGTTTTCTGTTTTTTAGAGCATAGTTGCAATTCTCCCTGCCCTTCTTAAAGCACATGAAACCAAGATGAGCAGAGAACCGGGATCTTGTTCATAACTAAGTCTATTGTCAGTTTTCTTATATGGCCCCAGGTGCCCTGGCACAGCTGCTGATATTTAGTTACGTTCTGCACCAGCAATCCTAGCATTTGGGAAGTGAAATTCATTTTTCTCTCTCTGGCTTATGAAAGCCTGGGGCAGAGGAGGTGAAGAAAGGGGAGCTTGGAGGAAATTGGTATTGGAAGTATCAGGTGTAGCAGCAAGGTCAGACCATTTTTGTTTTAGGTTCTGGCGTTTTATTTAGGTCTTGGCAATCTGTCCTTTTAAATGGAGATGGGAGAATTTCTTTAATAAGGCCACAAATGAAGATTTGTAGTTCTAAAGGGCTCAGCATTTGACTCACAAGTCCTTATATTGAGTTACACACTAAACAGGGGTTGTGTTCTGCTCTGTTTTGAACAATTACTCTCGGAAATGTGAAATGAAGTCCTCTCAAGCATGATCTTCAGACACTTGTAGTATTAATTGTTCCATTTAATAAGGGAACTGTAGCCCCCTTTAACCTTACATGAATGTATGATTTTCATTCAGTCAAGTAATAAAGTGAATCGCTTTCTTAGATCCCAGATCTCCTCTTTAGCAAACCTGTCTGCTCCTTATTTTAGTATTAGAATAAAGACCTACCTTTGCTATTGAGCAGATTCAAGAACAAAACCTACTCAAAGAGAGGGATAAATTTGCACATATTGGGAAACTCTTTGGAGTTTAAGGATGTGGGTGACTTTGAAACACTATTATTCTTGCAAAGTTGCAGAATTATGCTATATAATGTTTGCATTTGGAAAAATTAATTATGAGCCTAAGTCATGGGTGAGAAATATAATTAAACTGATTAGTGTCATTGGATAAAAATAAAAAGCAAGGCCTGTGACAGCTTCCCGCATCCCCCCCTACTCCCTAGAAAGGCTCTTAAAGGAACATTTAAAACACAAGCCTTTGTTCCTGCAATCTGTGGTGCTCAGGTCAGGTGGACCCTGCGGCGTGGCTGAAATATTTCAAACAGTCACTCACAAATGTGCCATTTGACCTGCTGTTCTTCCAAAGAGGTATGAAAAATGCATTTCTTGCTGAGATAACTTGAAATCAAATAAACATAATCTCTTTAATTCTTTCTAAATAGTTCTATATTTTAAGTCTAAACACAATAGAACACAAAGCTTCTGGCTTAAAAAAAAGTTTATTTTTTTATGTACGTGTTGTTGGATTTTTTTTTCTTCCTGTTTGTGTTAGTTTGATTTTAAGAGGATAATTTCCATTTCAAACCAAGTGAATATATTTCCTTCTGCTTAGGGACACACACACACACACACACACAAGATGACAACATTTTTATTTGGTTAAATGTATATGTGTACTTTTGTAAGAGTGCTATCTTTAAGCAAAGACAAATTTGTTATTTATATTAACTATCACTTGAGAGACCAGAGAAAAGTCTTTACCAAGGCTTGCAACAAATTGAACAATATTTCCTTATGTAAAATTCGTTCTGGTCCGTTGTTTTTATTTATCTGCAATAATGGTACTCACTCAAGTTTGTAATAACACGGTCATGGCTGAAGGGAGTTTGTTTTAGGTATTATATCTATTATCTGCTTCCTCTCCCTTCTTTAAACTGAATCTCCAAGGAGAAAGTCTGAATGCAGCTCGGATTTAAGAAGAAAAGAAACAACAAAAGCTTTCCTAAAACCTCACTGGGTTGGATGTTATTTTAGATTGTTTTACGGTTTTTAATAATTCTTGTTTGTTTGCCTTTGGCATTGGCATTGACTAAAACAGAACTTGCCTTATTCTTAGAGGAGAATTATAAGGCTTGGAGTCGTCATATAATATTCTATTAATTTCCTTTGCTATTTTGAGGCAAGCCTACCTAACCTTTTGCCCAAACAAGGAATATTTATTTATCTAGTGTTCCCTGACAGTGGATAAATTTAGCAGTTTGTAAATGCTTGCTTTGCCTCACAACCACTAGAGTGTGCTCTAGTGTCATAAAATTCAGAATTTCTTTAGATGGTTGGCAAAGTAGATGGATGAAATACCTAGGAAAACTCTTTTCGTCTAATTACATGTGTCCTTTTAAATTTCTTGGTAAGACTGGATTAAGTTCATGGATTTGATCAGAATGGAACTGAAGACCTTACCGTCAAAATTAACACATGACAATATTTTGTATGAGTTTAGTTTTTGTAGTTGAATTAGCTCCACTCAGCTTAATAGGGTGCTAAGAAATACTACTTCCTTCTCCATCCACGAACTATATTTTCTGTCAGTAAGTCTTTCACTTTATTTATAAAATTAGCCTCCCTGTGGTCTCTGTGCACGGATGTATGGTAGGAAGAAGTAACTTGGGAAGAAGTAACTCCTTGAGTGTCCATTGCCCTTGTCTCAAGTCTCTGGCAGAAGACCCCTCCCCCACTCTTGGATGCCGGGGTAGTGATAAGAGCTCAGTCCCAGTACCTGCACTGCAGGCTGGTCCTGCTGGAGGACAGCACTAAGCTCATCAGTGTGAGTCTAGCACATTTTCGCACCACCTCCTCCTTCCTGTATGGAAACCAACCACTGTCTTTCATCTTTTCTCCTCTCCAGGAGAAAGCAGGTCACTGACTCTCTCCAGGCACTGTGACCCTTCAGTCCCAGGGTGTCTCCAGTGATTCCAGGTCCTTTTGCTCATGAGCTTTTAAACAGCTCTGCACCCAATGTAATTTCCTTCTCCAGGCATGAATCATAGTGGCTCCAGCAAAGTCTGAAACAAAGTCCTTGGAGCTGGAACCACTTGTCTCCCTAGATGACTAAGATTCTCTGCTCAGCGTTCAGTGACCACCTCTGGGGCTCACATTCTCTTTCTGGCCAGAAGGTAGCCCAACACTAGTTTCACAAATGTATGTAGTTGCCTGAAGGCAGTACAGAGGCCCAGCTCAGGTCCAGCTCTGGGGGCCCAGAGAGCCATCCGTGGTGACCCAGTGTGCCTGGCTGCCATTGCTCCTGTATGGTCCTGGAGAGACCCCCATAGGTGTCTAACCAGCTGTGTGAGACGAGGTGCTCCCTGCTCCTAGGAACCGCAGTTACATTCAGAGTAGACAACATTCCAGCCGCCATTTCAGCTGGGCATTGACAGTCAATGCTCTTCAGTTGAAGGTTTTTCTTGCACAGTAAAGACACAAAGAGGTAGCTGGGGAAATTTCAGGACACTCTCCCCCTCCCCCCCACACTAATCTCCACCCAACCCCTTACAAAGTCCCCCATATAAAAGCAGAATCTAAATAAAAGCAGTGCATTTGCTATGTAAGGACAGCTCTAAGCCAAGTCATGTAACGAGGGGCCCCTGCAGCTTCCAAGCAGCGCCCCATACGCATGGCCATCTGCGAGCCATGGTTCTTCTGCTGTGGCTCCCGAGCAGCCCTGCAGACGTTCCTTCCAGAAACTCAGGAGAACCAGCCCCTGCTGGACTCTCACCTCCTGGGGCAAGTGAGCACCATCTGTCCTGCTCCTGATTCCGAGACTCTATCAGGACCAGGTTTTGTGGTACCTCAAAGGCTTCTGAGAACACCCATGAAGATGGTTTGTGACAGCAAAGCCTGACTCTCCTCCTGCTCTCTCGAAGTTCCTTCAGCCACTGTGCTTGTGTGACTTGCAGATGGTCTCTGAGCAGAAAAAAATAAAAAATAAGAAAAAAAACAATTCAAACCCAGCAACCTGCTTCTCACTTGGGCAGCAGCGTGATCCTGTGCATAGAAAGGGCACAGCTTGTCAGTTGTGTCATCCACGAAGTTTACTGCAACTTTCTGGGCCTTAGTTTCCCTTTTCTTTTGTAAAACAGAGACTATCTGAGAACCAGGCTTAGTGTGGCATACTGCTACCCCGAGAGGGAAGATCAATGCTATTCACTCGGGCAGAGAATTCATCAAGCGAGGTGCATTAACTTATCAGTTCATCTACAGATGGTTGACTCAGTAACATTTGTCAAAACTGCCTTAGAAAAGGAAGCCATGTACTATTCCTTCTTGGATTTACATTATTTGCCAAACAAGCTGTGATTTCAAAGTGACAAAAGTTTTGACAGACTTGAAGAAAAAAAAAGAATTCTGAGAGTGACACAAAAACAAATGTTTTTCCTACCATAATATTGAGTTTTCACCACTGAACGTTTTATATAATATGTTGGCTTTTTCAAATAATTGCAGTTATTTAACTGACATTTACTAAACATACTGTGGGAGAAGTTAGAGATACAAAAATGAAAAAAAAAACATAAAACATGTGGTTCCAACTTCTGAGCCACTAACATTCCACCTGGGAATAGAACCACACAGCTAGGAGATGTAAAGTGAGATTGTTTCATAGAAATTGTTGTGTATAATTACGGTTACTCATAGTTCATAGAGATGAACGCTATTTGATAATCTCATACTAACACACAAATGCACTTATATTTGGAAGTATTTCCCCCTGAAGCATCTTACCCATTTAATATAGTGACAGGAATATAGAATATTGTGGAAAGAGCGCTGGACTGACGCCCAGTTCCAGTTCTGCCATCAACCAGCTGTATGAGACATTTAACCTCCCTGGTGTCTGCTTCCTTATCTATAAAATGAAGGGGTGTAACGTTAGATCAGTGGGCCCCAGACCAAGCTAATCAACAGGATCACCTGGGAAGCTTTGAAAATGTGCAGATATCCAGGATCTACCTGGAACTACAAATTAGAATCTCCAAGGGTGGGCCCAGGAATCCACAATTTTTTAAAACACTGCCAAATGTTTCTGGTGATCAGCCAGGTTTAGCAACTACCTTGTTAGAAAACTGACCACATTTAGTCTCTCTTTCACACACCTCTTTTCTCACCTTCCTTGAAGAACTATCAAATCCACCCCTGGTCTCCGCCATTACTTTCCTGATTCTTGCTGAGGGATTTCACAACATGCTCCTTTGCATCTGTGGCCTTAGACACACACCTCCAACTCCTTTTATGTCCCCAGGTCCTCCCCAGGAGCCCCAGACTGTCTGACTGCTTGGGTTCCTGCCCCCACAGCTCACTAATCCCCACAACTGATGCCACTTCTCAGGATGAACCCAGTCCCTCCTACCCCACCCTCACCACTTACTCATCCATGCACTCAGGCTCTGGGGCAAGCCCTACTACAAGACAAAACTAGTGTCAAATCAAGGGGTACAGATGAGATAGTTGCCCATCATGGATAATATGTGGGCTCTGAGATGAAACGTGTGGGTCCGAACTCCTGCTCCATCACTGGCAGGCTGTATGACGGGCAAGTTACCTAACCTCTCCAGAGCTCTCTTTCCTCTCTTTTCCTCATCTGTAAAATAGGAATAAAAATGGTTTCTAGCTCACAGGCTTCCTGGGGATGTGAAATGAGATTATGCATAACATTTTTTGAGCGATTATTATTCAGCCGGCAATGTTATAAGCATTGCACGCGAATTAACACATTTCACTGGTTAAGGCAGGTCTCCAACCCAGGCAGATAGGCTCAGAATCCATGGTCTCAACCACTACTCTCCAACTTACATAACTTCTTTGATGACATGCGTGGCATACAGCAGGAGTTCAGTAAATGTTAATATTAATTTAAAGAAAATCTGCCCATTTATCCTAATTCTGACTCCGTTTGCATTTAGAATCCAGAACCCGGGCTCTTGCTTTATACATTGTGACTATGCCTTTGTCCTATAGTCCAGTTGCAGCTGGACTCTGCACTGTTCTCTGAGACTCCGTCTTACTAGCTTATCTACTTAACCCAGTTCCTCCAGGACTCAGCCACCTCCGTAAAGCTCCTTTTTGTGAGGCCTTCTTCCCAACCCATGTTTTGAATACCACACAGTCTTTATGCTCTTCTGCCATCATCATGAGAAGGATAGGAAGGAGCTAGCCTGATTGAAGATGGAAGACATATGGAGAATTACATTACCTGGTTCCATCAGCCAAGGCCATGCTAGACCAGATAGCAGCTAGCAATCTTCAAATATGTGAGCAAGTTCAGCCAAGATCAGCAGAATCACCAGGCCAATTTTCCCAGATGCATAAGCACTAATAAACCCATACTGTTGCATGTCACTGAGGTTTTGTAGTGTTTTGTTGCATACCGCTATTGAGGCAACAGATGCCTGGTACATAAATGTTAAGTGACATCACATGGACATAATAACAAAAGTTAGAATTTGGAAAATCCTACAGAATGCATAATCCAGTTCCTTTTTTGGTCTTTAAATCCCCCATATTCTGGAGGGAGAAATGTTACAGATTAAAGGAGACATACGAACCAAAAGCAATGTCTGGATCTTATATGAACCTTAATTCAAACAAATGTGCTATATAAAAAAAAATTATGGGACAAACAGGGAAATCTAATACTACCAGGATAGTTGATATTAAGAAATTATTGCTAATTTTTAGGTGTGATAATAGTAATATACTTATGTTTTTAAGAAAAGAGATCATACCTCTGAGACACATACTGAAACATTTATGGATGAAATGATATCTGGGATTTTCTTCAAAATAATCCAGTAAGTCAAAAAACAGGAGAGGGGTCTTGATGAAACAAATTAGCCATATATTGGTAAATGTTAAAGCTGAGTGATTAATTCTAAAGGTTTATTATATTATTCTCTCTAGTTCTGTGTATGCTTGAAAATTTCCACCAAAAAGAAGGAAGGAAAGAAGGAAGGAAATGAACAAACTTTCAGTGACAAATGATAAGTCACAAAATGAGATCAGAGCAGAGACTTGCCAGTGTTATGGTAAGAATCCCAAGCTGGGCTATTAAGACCTGATTTGAAGCTGTGTATCCTTGAGTGTTAGGATGGAAGCAACCATGACATATAATGGGGAAAAGAGTACGGAAGAAAATAAGCATGCAAACAATCTCAAGACCAATGAAGGTCTAACAGCATAAAATAAGAGTCAACAGATCTAAAAAACGGGAAAGTCCACAGCTGAAGAAATACATAAGTAGAGCAAGCCTCAAAATATTAAAAAGAAAATAGCAACCGTGAAAGAAAAACTGGCAATTAAGAGAGAGAAAAAAAAAACCTGTAAATAACTGGTAAGTTGGAAAAAAGAACTAAGTAAATATCTCAAAATGTAGCTCAGAGAGATAGGAAATGGAAAATATGTAATAGATGTAGAAACAAGGAGAAACCCAACTGGAGTTCCAGAATAAAAGGAAAGATAATAGAAAAGCAATCTTGGAAAAGATAATGGTTAATAACTTTCCAAAAATAAAAGAAGACCTGGATCTTTACTTTAAAGAGAACAAATGAGTGCCAATCAGAATAAAGTTAGAAAGATCTATGCCCAGATACATATGAGCGAATTTAAAAACATTAAAGATGAAGAAGAAAAAAAATCCCCAAAGCTGCCAGAGAGAAAAGGCAAAACAGCTAAAGGAATGACAATCTGATAACAGATTTCTCATCAATAGATGTCAGGAAAAAAAAAAACCAGAGTAATGAAGTGCTGAGGGGGAAATGATGAATCTAAAATTCTACCCAGCTAAATCATAATTCAGAAAAGGGGCAAAAGAAAAGGTAAGTTCAGACATACAAAGATTCAGAAACTACTAAAAGATATATTTCAGGAAAAAAAAAAGAGCCCAGAAGGAAATGAAAGGATGAAAAGAAATAATTGCTTTTCAAGCAATACTTAGATTTACCAACATGTTTTTCATTCCCCCCCCCCCGCCAAGTATTGCTTGGGGGGAAAAAAGCACCTGTAAGCACCTGTAGTTAAATATGAATATTATAATGCATTTAATTTAGTTTTTCTTCATGTCCACTACCATCACTCTGGCCAGGACTGGAGTCATCTGTTACGGAGAGCACTACTGCTATTATCCCTAACCACTTGTCCTGCCGTATTCTTATTTGCCTATTGTCTCCACTTGGCAGTGGGAGTGAACTCTAAAATATAAACCATACAACCCTTTGAATGAACAAAATTTCATATGGATAAGATTCTATTTGCACATTGAAATAGAATGGCTAAATAAGAGAATTTTTAAAATGTAATTCAAACAAGAAACAACTGATTTAGGGCAAACACTGATATCGCTCCTACTATGCTCTTCATATACATTATAATCTCTAATTCAAAAGTTTTCAGTTTTTTCATTCTTAATTGTTCCTTTACAAATATTTTCCCATTGTTTATCAATGTAATACAATGCCCATGGCAAAATATATAATAGTATATAACAATTTATGATGAAAGCAGAATTTCCCATCCTGCCTCTCTTCTCACCTAGAATCCCTTCTCAGAGGCACTTGTAACCTTTTCTGGTTTTAGTTCTTCTCATGATTATCTCCCCAAATAATTAGCCTCTAGAACGATTTCTTAATTTATCAATGTTAAGACATTATCTATTGTGTCCCCAGACAGAATGAGGATTTGGTTTATTGTTGCTAACCTCACCTCTGCTTCTAATTTTGATAGTTGTTATTTTAGCTTTTTAAATTGTTTACCTTTGGTCCTTTAAATAATATTCCTTTTTTTATGTGTTATCTTTGAGTTTTGTTTTTAAAAATTGGGTTCATTACAATTTTGAAGAATACTGACAGACACCAGACTATGAAACCAAGTTCATTTCTTTTCTTTTTTTCCTGAAGATTGGGAGCATAATTCACAAAATTTATGAGTATGTTCAAAAACTAAATTGGAGAGAGTTTAATAGTCTATTACATTGATCACCAGAAGAGATTTTGAAAGAAAATTTACTTTCATGCTGACATTTATTTTCCTTGAGTATAAAACACCTCCATATAATCACTTATATTACATGGAACTAAAAAGATGCAGGAAAATTCTCAGACTAGCTCAGGGTAATATTCTGGTTAGCACTCATATCACAAAACTGTCCATTAGGTAACTGCTCTATAATCTTCCTTCCTGTCTACTTTTTCTTATTGTGAGCTATATCATGTAGATAGAAGAGTGCATAAAACATTTATAAATAGTTTAAAGACCAATTATAAAGAAAATACCCATGTAGCCAGCGCTTAAGTCAAAAACAAACATTGACAGTGCCCTGAAGCCCACATGTACCCTCCCCCATCACAGCCCCCACTCACTCCAGAGGTAACCACCATCATCCCATCTGTGATGATTTTCTGGCTTTCTTTACAGTTTTAAGCTCTGTGGATATGTCTCTAAACAATATAGTTTAGTTTCACTATCTTTCAACTTTAAATAACTAGAATCATTCTATATGCATTATTTTATCTCTTGCTCCTTCTGCTCAATATATTGCTTACAATTTTTTTGTGTGAGTCGCCCATATTTTTCCATGGTAAGTAGATATAGTTCGTTCATTTTCATTGTATAAATATACCAGGATTACCTTTCTAGTCCCATATTGGTGGGTGTTTGGGGTTGTTCCCTTTTTGGCAGTCTTATGAAAAATATTGCTATGAACATTTTGTATCTGTTTCGTGGCTTCTCCAGGTATAAACCTGGAATGGAATTGCTGGATTATAAGCACTATACATCTTTGTCTTTACTGGACAATTTTCTGTTTCCAAAGTGATTTCACCAATTTGCCTTCCTGTTCGCATTTCCACTGTTCCACACCACTGCCAACATTATATATAATTAGACTTTCATCTTTGCTAACCTGATAGGTGCGTAATATACCACTGAGTTTTTAATTTGCATGTCTCTGATTACTAATAAAGTTAAACACATTTTCATCTGTTTACTGACAATTTAGGTCAAATTATATTAATATGTTATAGATTTTTGATACACATAACTAAATTGCCCTCTAAAATATCATACAAAATTCCTGTATCACCAATACTCTATAAATATTAAATATCTTTGACAATTGGAAAGGTGAAAAATGGATTTTCTTTGTTTTTATCTTAAATTCCTCTGGTTACTAGTACATTTGAATGTTTAAAATTATTTTTCTAAGGCACTCAACAGGGATGTTGTGTCCTCTTATATTGTCCTGTTGCAGATGGTTTATTGCATAGTATTACGAGTATCCAATTTCTCATCTAAAGCTTCTAATCCAAAGTTTCACAGGTATTAGTAAGATTAAGGCACATTTGACTTTATTTCATGTGGGTTTTGGGGAGATCATGATTTCTAAATGACAACTTGTAAGGCAAATTTCAGAGCATTAATATCTGTGAAACTGCTCTCAATACTCAGAAAAACACAAAGGGGAGTGATTCCTGCTTCCAGAAAGATGGAGTAGACACACTTCTCCCTATTCCTCCTGCTAACTACTACATACCTTGGACATTACATAGTGTAAGACAAACATAAGACCGAAAGGTGGAGAGAAGAAGGCAGACCAGACAGGAGTCTCGAAACCTGAAGAAAGACATGGTGGTGACTTCCCTGGGTGTTCTTTTTGCCTCATGTATCCCAGATTAGATGCTGGAGAAGCAGGCAGTCCAGAGACTTCAATAGGCACAGAAAAAAAAGAACAGAAAGGAAAAAGCCTGCTCTCTCTGGTCAAGGACAAGGGAAGGGGCGAGAACAGATACATTTAGAAAATAACCTCTGTACTGTAGCCAAAAAACAAAGAAAACCCTGTGCCCCCCCCCCACCACCACTCCAGCAAAGACTGAGTGGGGAGCTTAGACTTCTACCCTCTCCAGATACCCCGACACACCCACCAAGAGATGTCAAAGAAGGATGAAGAAGGAGCCAGAACTTCATCCTGGCTGGGTAATGAGGCCCCTCTTCTCCATGGTGTCAATGAGTCCCTGTGGGGAGTACCACCCAGCAGTCATAAGGTGCCTTCTCTCTCCAGTGAGGGTGGTGTCAGATGAGGCCTAAAGGAGTCAGAACTTTCACCAGTACTCCCCAAAATAAGGCTACTTCCTGGCCCTTCCTTCTCCTCACTGCGGTGTCAGTGGAAGCCACATGAGGAGCAGTCACTGCGACTCCTCCCAGCTAGGGAGGTATCAGTGGAGACCTAGTGGGAGCTGCAATGCCCACTTCTGCCCAATTCTGATGAGGAGCTGCTTCGTGGAAGTCTGTAGAGGCTAGGCACAGGCCACAAGTGCCAGGAAGAATCTGTTTCCCCTGGGGAACAGAGAGGCCATACAAATGATCTGTTTCCCTTTTGTTTTGCTTTCAAGACTCCCAGGGCCACATTTGGGAAACCACGGGCCCACACTTCTGTGTATTTACTTCCTCTCAATTTCATGTTCTAATTCACATGTTCCCTGGCCTGGAATTTACATTACGTATACTGTGATGTCCTTTGGATGTGTCAACTTGGCTTGGCTACACTCCCTTGTTTTTTAATCAAAAAACAATCTCAATGTTGCTGTGAAAGTATTTTATAGATGTGATTAAAGTCCATAATCAGTTGACTTTAAGAGAGAGAGATTATTCTAAATAATCTGGGTAGCCCCTATTCAATCAGTTGAAAAGCCAGTAAAACTGAGGGTCCCTGATGAAGAAATTCCACCTGTGGACCACAGCTTCGGCCCATGCCTGAAATTTCCAGCCTGCCCTTCCTGAAGGGCTGCCCTAGGGATTTCTGACTTGCCTAGCCAGCCCCCACAACCATGAGAGAATTTCTTGTAACAAATACCTCCTACTAGTTTTGTCTTTGGTTGAATCCTAAGGGATGTACACATTTTTCCATTTTGTTTTATAGTAGCTGTTTCAAATTCATTTGATACTTCAGTCTCTGTGAATTCCCATATTACTTCTCTTTCCCCCTTCACAGTCAAAACTTCTTGTAAATGTGTTCTATTTTATCTTCTTTTATTTTCTCACTTCTTAACCCACTATTACCTGGTTTCCATATCTACTACTCCACTGAAACTGACCTCTTGAACTTTCAAGGTAAGCATACCTGCAGGTCACAACTATAGCAGGGCCTGCCAGTTACCTCCCAGTATCCATTCTCTCCATCTTCCTTTGTAATAGAACTCTGGAAAATTGCCTAGCTGAAAAGGTGTATTTCTCAGCTGCTTTTTCCCCTAGGAATGGCCCATTTCTCAACCGTGGCCAGTGAGACGTGGCAGAATTGTGGAATAGCATTTCCAGAGCACTCTTTAAAAGGGTGAGGTATGCCCTTCTCTTCTCATCTTTTCTTTTTCTTCCTCAAATAAAGATGGAGCACTAGCAGCCATCTTGCATCAGGAGATGACCTTGGGGATGTAAGCTGAGTGGGATGGTACAGAAAGATATAAGGCCTGCAGTCTTGTCCTGAATGATATCAAGCAGTTGTCAAACCGGTGTTGGACTGACTTCCTCCAGACTCTTTTACGTAAGAGAATAAACGCTTGCATATTGAAATCACTGACTATATCAGGGGCTCTGTTACTAGCAGCTAAATGCAATCCCTAATGGATAGACCAATGGCCTATTATTTTTATTCATTTATTCACTCATCACACAAATACTTGTTAAGTACTATTTTATGCCAGGTACCATTTTAGGCACAGGTGTACAGTGGAAATAAGACAGACACAGTCTGCCAGGTTTGAAATGCTGTTTAGACATAGAAATGGAGAAATCACAAGGCAGTTGGGTTTTTGAAAATTTTTTGAAAACTTTTTTTTTAATGAAATTTATTGGGGTGACAATTGTTAGTAAAGTTACATAGATTTCAGGTGTACAATTCTGTATTACATCGTCTATAAATCCCATTGTGTGTTCACCACCCAGAGTCAGTTCTCCTTCCATCACCATATATTTGATCCCCCTTACCCTCATCTCCCACCCCCCAACCCCCTTACCCTCTGGTAACCACTAAACTATTGTCTGTGTCTATGAGTTTTTGTTTCTAATTTGTTTGTCTTGTTCTTTTTTTGTTTTTGGTTTATATACCACATATCAGTGAAATCATATGGTTCTCTGCTTTTTCTGTCTGACTTATTTCACTTAGCATTATACTCTCAAGATCCATCCATGTTGTCACAAATGCTCCTATATCATCTTTCCTTAACGCGGAATAGTATTCCATTGTGTATATATACCACAACTTCTTTATCCATTCATCTATTGAAGGACATTTTGGTTGTTTCCATGTCTTGGCCACCGTAAACAAAGCTGCAATGAACATTGGAGTACACGTGTCTCTATAGAGGAATGCTTTCAGATTTTTGGGGTAGATACCCAGGAGAGCGATTGCTGGGTCATATGGTAATTCTATTCGTAATTTCTTGAGAAACCTCCACACCACACAAGGCAGTTGGGTTTAAAAAGTAAAAAACGTTGTAGCTTAAAGGAGAGGTTGGTGGTATGTAGTTTTGAGATTTATCAGCTTATAGTTACTATTTACAATTTCAATAAAACCCTCTTGGGGAAGAAGGCAGAAAGAGAGAATAATTCTACAACTCAACCCTGGTGCACCATACAATTGGAGATCTGACAGAAGCAGAACCAGGGTGGAGAGGCCAGAGGTAAAGGAAAGCCAAAGGAGCATGCCGTCATTGAAGTGGCAGAAGGAAGTGCTTCAGGGAGGAGGGAAGAGTCAGCATGCTCAGGGAGGAGAGGTAGAGTCAGACACAGACGAAGGCCACTCTTCATCCTCAAAGGAAATTAACTGTGAAGCTAATAAAGCATAAGCTTCACAGGCCATTGTTAGCCCAGACTCCTTTTCATACCTGTACATAATTTTGTGTCTGCAGTTTTGTATTCTTTTGCTGAGATGACTCTCCAAATTGTATAAACACAATTCCCATAAAATATAGATGTGTCCCTTTTCATCATCCTTCACATGTGACAACCTTACCACATATATTAATACTTCATTGACATTATTTGTTTCTTAGCTTCTTATGACATATTCCTCTCTTCCACTGTTCACTCCTCTCCTCCTGCCATTCCCTAAATGAAGATGTGGGCTAACATTTGACCACTACTTTGTTTTCTCTACACTGTGTCTTCCATGAACAATTCCCAAATTCATACTTCCAGAACTGATCTCTACCTCCCAAACATGGGCAAAGAATTATGCCCTTTTGAAAGAAAAGTGCCATGGTAAAAATGTATCTTTTTATAAAGCGCCTGAGCAAGAAAAAAAGGTGAGATGGATGAAAAGGGAAAGAAGTATATGCTTGGCTCAATCAGTATTAATTGGCATGTTCTTTCAGAAAAGAAACAGAAGATAAACTATCTTAGTAATCTATTGCTAAGTAACAAGTGACCCTAAAACTTAGTGAACTAAAACAACAACATTGATTATCTCACAGTTTCTGTAGGACAGCAATCTTCATCAGGGTCTCTCTCAGCTACAATCCAGGTCTTAGCAGGAGTTAAACCATCACCTCAAGGCTCATATGGGGAAGGACCCATTTCCTACCTCCTTCAAACGTCGTTGGCCAGATTTAGTTCCTTGCAGGCTGGTGGATTGAGGACCCCAGTTCCTCGCTGGCTGTTGGCTGAAGGTGACCCTCAATTCCTTGCCATGTGGACCTCTCCATAAAACAGCTCACAACATGATAGATGGCTTCATCAGAGTGAGCAAGTGAGAGGGCAAGAGAGGAAGTGGCCACAAGAGGGAATGCAAGCAAGATGAAAGTCATTCCAAAATGACAGCCATCACTTGTACCTTATTCTATTGATAGAAGAAAGTCACTAGGTCCAGCCCACACACAAGGGGAGAGAATTACACAAAGGAGTGAACACCAGGGATCATTGGAAGCCATTTTAGGAGCAGCTACCACACAGCCCCTGCCCTCCAGGAACTGATAATCCAGAATAATTGCTATAATAATGTAAAATGTAAGCTTAAAAATCTTACTAACAGCACACTATGTGGTCGTCCAATAGTCCTCATTCTTTTTCGCATTGCTACCAGTTGAAAAATACAGTGTCTCCGTTTCATTTCCCACTTTGTGGTCAAAGCTCCATCAAACTACGTCTCTTCATTCAAGTAGGAGACAACTTTAGCAGGGAATGAGTTATTTGTATTAACAGAAAAACCTCAAGTTTCTCAGCTCATCTGCAGTTTCCCTCAGGCCAGAGCAACAACGAAAAAATAGACCAATTAGCTTCTTTTAATTTCTCTGAAGATTTAATAACTTGATCATTTACTCTGCGGTTTCGTAATTAGCACACTGCCTTACAGTGAGTGGTAGTAAACACGTGGCGATTAAAGTAGTTACTGACTTTCTTTGCACAAACTGAACGCACATTTCCCCTTTCTTGAACAGTCTAGGCTCCGGGCTCCTGCTCTTGGTCCTCAGGTGCAGTTTCACCCCACACCGTAGGGGGCAGAAGCAGCCCTTCCTCACTCTCAGTTTTCCACCCAGCTTCTGTCTCTGTCAGACCGGGCCAAGTCAGTGAGAAGGGGGGACAATGGCAATGGAGGCGGGAGCCCCGTGCCCACATTTGCTCTCTTAAGAGAAATATTTTCCCCGTGATGAGCTGGGTGAAAGCATGTTATAAGCCTGTAAACCCCAGTGCGTGAGAAAACTCCCAGAGCCCGGCTTTTGCGAGGCCGGGCATTTTCTGCCCCCCCCCTCAGTGGACAAAGGTGCGGCGCCGCCTGCGGACGCGGACTGACCCGGAAGTCGCTGCGGCGGCCGCGCGGGCTCGGCTCGCACGGAAAAGCCCCGCTCAGCCCCGCGTTCTCGGGCTCGCCCGGGGCCTGTTTCCTCGGCCCCCACTGGTCCATGGGTCTCCATGGCGACGGCAGGGGCCCGGCCCGGGGGCGGGCCGCCCGAGTCGGGGCCTGGCGCTCCGGGGGCCTGTGCGGCAGCGTCGCTGTGTTCGCCGCGGTGGCGGGCGTGTTCACCCTCACGCTGCCCCCCTCGGTGCCGGGGGGAGACTCGGGTAAAGTACTCGCAGGGTCGGCCCTCTGCCCCTCTCCCGTGCTCCGCCTTCGTCTCACCAGTTCCGGGCAGCTCGCGCCCTCCGTGCACCCGCCGGTGCCAGGGCTTTACGGGCCAGATCCAACTTACGGTTCTCTCCGTGGAACTCGGATTTCTTTAGTTGTGAAAAGGCCGGGGCTCGTCGGTTTGTCCGGAAGGGACTGGCCGCCCTCCCTCTCCACTTGCCCCAGGTCGCTTTTCTGCACCTGACTTTTTCCTTTCCGTTCCGTTTGGCCCCCACGTGGTACTGATGGCGTGCGGGCTGGGTTCCAAGTGAGAGGAGTCCCGGTAGCGGGGGCCGGGGGGCAGAGGGCGTGCTGGTGCTGGTAGGAACGACCCGGAGGACGGAACAACCACCTGCACGTGCAGCGGGGGGAAATCAGTGGAGACAGTAAGAGGGAAACGTGAGTTGAGGAGTGCGGGTGGCCCGGGGCTCCTGCTGCGAGACCGGGCAGCAGAGGCCTCCGAGGAGGCGGTGTGCAGAAGGAACCAGCCGTGCAGAGTAGCTGGGGGAGGATGCTTAAAAGAGTGGAGGTCAGGTTGTGGCTGACCGCAAGCTCCTTCTGTTAAAAAGAAAGCCTTGACTCACGGGCCAGGTAAATCACACGAGTTCTTGCGGTGTATTTGGTGTGAGACACAACATCCAGGTTTCGTTTTGCTGCCCAGCTAAGTGACCATCCAATAATGCCGGTAGCTGCAGAGAGTGAATCTAGAGGTTGAAAAAGCTGAGTGCACAGTTTTTTGCTGCATGACAAGATACTTCCGAATTCAGTGGCTTACAACAACGGTCTATTATGTCATTTTATGTGGATCAGGACTCTTCCATACAGTTCAGCTGGGTGCTTTCTCAGGACAAGGTTGCCTGTCACAGTGTGGCCTAGGGCTGCCGTCCTCTCCCGGCTGAACGTGGGGGGGTTCGCTTTATAAGCTCAGTTCACTTCTCTGCCACGTGGGTCTGGGTAGCCTAACTTCTGTCGAGAGAAAGAGATGGCACCTTTGTCATTTTGTAACCTAATCTTGGAAGTGATAGGCCACTCTCCTATTTTATTCGTGGAAGTTGGTCAATAAATCTAGCTCACACTCACGGGGGAGAGGATTACACAGTGAGGGTACCAGGAATTGGGAATCATTAAGGTCCATCTTCAAGGCTACCTACCACATCGAGGACTATTGGTGTTCCATTTTCAGGTCACTACCTTTATTCTTTCTTTTAGGTCCCATTGAGCACAGAGGAGCAATGTTTCATTAGCGTAATGGGGAATGAAGTTAACCACGTTTCCCAGGTTTATATTAAATAACAGAAATAACTTTATATTTGTGAGAGTTTTGACTTTGGAGAGCATTGCTCAGAAGTGGGGTAGTTCTGTACCTTTCAGAAAAGAAAATCTCTGACGGTTACTTCTCATGGTTGTTTGAGTCTGAAGCATGGGGGTGGGATGATGAACACTGAGGTCTTAGTGTGTGCCAGGCACAGTTCTAAGTGCTTTATGTGGGTTGTCATTTTAATACTCCCAGCTGCTACTCTATGAGGTAGGTACTATCAATAGGTGTCTTTTATAGATGACAAAAAGTAAGGTGTGTCCAGAATCACACAGCTGGAAAATAGGGATGGTCAAGGAAAGAACCCAAAAAGGTTTACTTTAAAACATGCTTTCTTAATCTCTGCTCTCTGTCAAAGAATTTCACAAAATTCTTTGTTAACTCCGTCATTACATACATAGCAATATTGAAACTCTTTACAATCTGTGGTTGTTGCTTTGTCTTTATTAATAATGTTTTCATTTTCCCCAAAAGAATAAAGTTACCTATTCGCTTTGAGTTACCAAACTTTTTAGGTGTTCTAATTTGTTTAGTTTGACTCTAAATATTGTTTGCTGCTAATATTTTTGTTCATTTTTGGGAAAGATTAACTCTCCCAAGTATTGCCAGTAAAATTTGTATAATATCTTTAATAATTTTGTTTATATGTTGAATGTACTGTTCTCCTTGAATGTTTGTGTTTATGAAATAATTTTCTATCAATAAACAGAACACATCTCAAAACCAATATAAAGCATGATTTCTTCTTCCTGATAAGTCTTAAATTGTACTTCTTAAATCCATCACATTTTGTGGCCTTGCCAACATTTTGCACCGTTTGATACGCATAGTTCATTTATGGGCAGGAGTGCTCAGGGTCCTTTGGAGGAGAGTGGGAATCTAGCCTTCACTTCTGTTTGTTATTTTGGGGGAAAATGAATTCACATTAGGAACGTGTCACTGTCTTTAATAGACTTGATATATGACTATAATTATAAAAAGTAAAAGGAACCTCATTTTTTTAAAGGTTACACATATACTAACTGAGCGTGCCACCTATTTGTGTCCCAGACAGAAATACTCTGGTTCTCAAACTTGAATGTACTTTATAATTGCCTGGGAAACTTGGGCCCCAATGCCAGAGTGTCTTAGAGTAGGTAGGTTTGAGGTATGGTTATGGGACCTTCATTTTTATAAAGTACCCAGATAATTCTGATCGCATGTGGTAGTAGAACTTACGTTGCAGGAAACCCTAGTATAAAGGGTTCAGAGAAATCAGGGACCCAGAAGGCTCCTTGTTGTTTTTTGTTTTTTTACTATTTACTTCCTCTCTTTATCATATTTAATTTTAAGAGTAATATTTCCTCTTTATCAAAGATACATTTATAGTCTTTGAATAGTAGCATTTCCTCTCTATAGATTTTAGTTTAACATTTGATAAAAGTTGATGGAAGTTCATTAGATTCCACATTTATCCTTATACTGTCAGAACTCCCAGCAAAGATTAACACTTTTTAATGGTAAAAAGAAGTTAGAGAAAATGTTTTTGTTAATGTCAAATATAATTCTAAATACATTTTAAATGGAGGAGAATGAACAGCGACATTGAAATTTTGAACTTCACTGTGCTTCATTGCACCTACAGAAATATAAGAAAAATCTAAAAGTTTTAGACTGAAGACATAAGAGCTAACTCATTTTAGAGTAAAACTATATAATAGACTTGACAGTAGTTAGAAAGGGAACAGCTATTTTAAATATTTTTAGACCGCAAACAATTTCTTTAAAAAGTAAGATACAGAAAATATCTGGTTTCTAAGGTTTTCTTGAATACCTCCAGAAAACTTCAAAGATGCTCTTAAGTAGTTGATTTAAGTGAACAATACCTGTCTGGGTGCCCTTGTGGGGCTTCCATCATGCAAGCAGTCATTCGCCTGGGAGGGATGTCAGCAAGGATGACTGTGATACGTCTTACTGTCAACCTCTATGTTCAGAGCTTGGATTAGGTTCTTTGTGGCTAGAGGAGGGAGAGGTGGTGATGTCTTGACAGGATCCTGAAATGGATAGGATAATATTTTTGACTTAGTGGACAAGACAAATGAAAGCAACTAACCAGCATATAAAGCAATCTAAATAGATTCCATGGAAGAGGAAGAAGTGATCAATTCTGATGGGGGAATTAGCTGGGGAGGGATATGTGTAAGGAAATGTGTCACTGAGAAACTGGCACTTGAACTAGGCCTTGAAGGGTTTAGGAGAGAATACTGAGTGAGAAAATGAGTGATAGGAGGTGCAAAAGAACATCATTCCAGAGGACCAGTGGATAATGAGATTTGACCAAGACAAGCATAGGTTTCATGGATATAAGCCTTGTAAAGGGACCTTCAAGCCATAGAGGGTTTGCATGTCATGCTGAGGAATCTAAACTTCATTCAGTAAAAAGCAGCCATTGAGAAATTTTAGATGAGGGATATGATCCAGCCCTTTGAGGTGGCAATAATAAATAAGTGATTTCAGTAGAAAGATGAAGTAGAAGATTGGTCAATGCTATTGCTACGGTCCAGGCCAAAGAAGGTAAAGGTGTGCGTTGTGGCTAGGGCAATCAGTAAAAATTGATATTCATTGAAGAATAAAAAATGGACAATACATTTTCTAATAGGTAATAACTTCCCATAAATCATCAATTAATATTGATTTCTTACGTTGTACTGTGTACAAGGATGAGTAAGAAATAGTCCCTGTGCTCTGAATATTAACATAGTAGGCATTCAATTACTGAATAATAATTTTAGAAATAATCACTACTGGCAAAGAACTACAAAGGACTATGTAAATAGTATAATGATTTAATGGCTTGAAAAAGTGTATTATGGTAGCTGGAGCTTACCGAAATAACCTGGAGCTAATAGACACTTGGAAATTGTTTAAAGACATCCAAACTAATTAATGTAGAGAAGATATCCAAATGCCAGGGTTAGGGCAGTATGGCTCACTATGGAGTATCAAACCTCAGATGTTTGCACATTCTACCCAGTATAAGGTTGCATGTTTATAGATAGTTTTGTACTAAATACTTGAGGGATAAAACAGCGTATTACACTAATGCTTTAGAAGAGTTTTGTATATATTTGCAAATGTATACAACTTTCAGGAGGGAAAATAAGTATTTTTAAAAAAATAGGATTTCTCTATATTTCCATTGACCAGTTATTAAAAACTACCAAAGATACTTTGTTCAATAAGACCTAAGGGAGAAAATATTCGACTATTCATGCTGTTAAATCTCTGCAGATTTACAGTTTTATCCAGTCAAATTAATGCAAAACCCCAATGCAAGCATTTGGATTTTGAAAACTTTGGAGGAGTGTCATTTTCTAATAGTAATTATTGGTTTTACATTATTTTTTCACAGGGGAACTGATCACAGCCGCACATGAGCTTGGAGTAAGTATTAGTTTTATTGTTTAATCAATGCTCTCATTAACAGTTTTAGGAATTAAGAAAGTTTAATTAAGCATGGAATAAAGTAGATTAATTTATTTTTAAACCCCAGTTTTTAGTAACTTATAAGTACAGTACGTGACAATTTACTTTAAGTTTTAAATCCAATTAAACTAAATTATAAAGCAAAGCCTTTACTATATATACAGTAGCTGGCTTATTATCACCCCAAATTTTGTATAAGCTATGGAGAATAAAATAAATCGGGTTAACGGTTTTAATAAGTTTATTATTTAATAAACTTTATTATGGTGCATGATCCCTTTAGGCAAGACCTTAGGACTGTCAGCGTGGTGGTAATCCGATAGCAGTGTGGTCTTTCAACTTTCTAACCAATACGCTATTTCAGAACCTGCTTTTCTTCAATAGCCTTTTAAGTGACCCTAATGTACTGTGAACCTGGACAACAAACTGCTTAAGAATTGACAATGAAATATGTCAGCCTTTCTCTAGGTGACACACCATGTGATAGACGATGCCAAATCCACTAAAGAAAATATTTGTTTGTATTGGCACAAACGGATTACAATAGAAAACCACTATTCAGTTAGTCATTGGCTCTTAATCTTTAGGCTTGCCAGAGAAAAGGGCTACTTTTCAGTGAAAGCCAGTGTGACTCATCCTTCCCTAGATGAAGACCTTCTGACCGTTGCTAATGTTTCCTTAGGTTGCCCATCCTCCTGGCTACCCTTTGTTCACTCTGGTGGCTATACTGGCAATTAAACTATTTCCTTTTGGTTCAGTTGCCTACCGAGTCAATCTTCTGTGTGGCTTATTTGGAGCAGGAGCTGCATCATTCCTTTTTTTCACCGTTTTCAGGTAAAGTAGTTGATTAGTTAAAATTAATTTTGATTACTTGGAGATGTAGTTTTCTTATAGCCCAAGTACATGTATTAAAAAAGAAAATTGTCGTTTGGTTTTCCTAATCACTCATGTGATTTCACTTTCTTAATTTACAGTAATCTCATATACATTTAACCCCTCAAATGATTACACACTTGGTTCTGCTTTATACAATGGAGTGAAGGTATCACCAGTTCATTATCACAATTCTCTGGTTAGGCAGAACTAATAAGGTTTGTCATTTTATGAAGATGCAGATGGGCCAGTTTAATTTAACAATATGAAGTTCATCTTTTGGTAAATGATAAATATCATTTAATTACTCACAGTAGTGCTGATGGGCAGCTGACTATCAGGTTCAGAGCTATACCAAATTATATTGTATTTAAATATGCACATGTTGTATACTTTTTGAAATGAGGCTATTAACTAAGGAAATCAATTTGGGATGTGGTTTTAGTAAGGTCTCACTTTGTTCCATTATAGCTGTAGGGAAGATAGGCAAATTAGACCCCGCTTACTTCACTGATGGAAGGCTTTCTTAGTTTGGAAGGCGACCCTGCTTTTAAAAAAAAAACGGGTCATTAGTTTAGGGTATTGGTAAACTCATCTGTCTTTGCTATTTCTGTCTCTTCACTCTTAATTCAGTCTAGCCTATGCCTAAGAGGATTATAGTGAAAAATACAAATTATGCTTCCTGCAAAGGGAAAACCAAATTAAAACACTTCTTTCAAAAACCACTGTAGGTTTGATTATAAAAACAAATAATTTTTATATGTAAGTATAGTAGAATTTGAGTAGACATAATTTCACATGGCAGTTTGGAGACTAATGTTTTTATTTGCATTAGTCATAATATTGCCCTTAACCTAAATTCTTTTCTAAATTCCCTTTTAATCATTGATACTAAGGTAAAAGTTAACATAATTATGACTCTAAACTTTACTTTTAAATCTATTTGCAGAAAGCTTTCAGATTGATTTGTTATAAACGTTAATCATTTGTTAAACTTTTATCTATATTATTTAATTTGTATCTATTTCAGTCTTAGAAGTTTTCAGTGTTAGCCATATCTTTAAGTATGAAATTTTTAAAATAACATCTCTCCTTGGACTAATTTGTATGATGAATGTTATGAATATTTTCTTTTTCTAAATGATTATAATAATCTTTATTAAAATTATTCCTTTGTGTCTTTTGTAATTAAGAATCTGTCATTACTTCTATTGATAGAAAAACCGATCTTTTTTCATTTTAAATATCTAGGTTGAAATTTGGAACGTGCCTGTTTTATATTGAATGTATGAGTCATTAATTTTGACAAGATATTTAAGATAAAGACATTTAAATAAAATTAATACTTGTATTTATTTTGATAGTTAAAAGATGATTTCTATGCTATACACATATATTTAAATGCTGTGTGGATATAAATAGCTCTATGCAAATAAAGGGATTTGTTTTTTAAAACTTTTCCATGTTTTTCAGTATATTGTTGATACCATTCCACATGAAAACCACTGTAAAAATCATATATAAAAATCTTTATCTTTTTAGAATTCAAATAGCTTTGTACAATAATTTTCCTTTGAGTTGTCCATATTTTAAAATAGCTTTCATTAATTATTGTCCTTGATATAATAGGTTTTAGATTAGCACGCTAGCCTGTGACCCTTTTCTTTTAATATAATCTTGATGATAAACCTGTATACTTGCCGTTAACATGCTTTAAATCAAAAAATTCTTAATATGACTAAACTGGATATTTGAATGGTTTTAGTATTAATAATATAGTACTTTGGGAAAGTTGCTTTCTTTCAGAAAAGGAATCTAACAATATTATCTCTTACATACATTTTAATATGAAAATACTTCATTATTTTGAATACAAATAATTGACAAGGTACACGCCCTTTGGGAACAGCCTAGTTCAAGTGGCAAATCTGTTTTGTCAAACAATAGACACCCTTCAGGAAAGAGCAAGCCATCTCTATGGTAATAGGACTAACAGTAGCCTATTGATTGAGTGGAAGAAGACATTATACAATGTCAGCTGGCTTGTTACAATTTCATTTGTTGTATGACCTGAACTTAACCTTTAAAACCTTTCTTCTGTGAATATAAACCCAACAGCAGGACACAGTTTTTGTACAGCCATTACAGTGACGGCTTTTTTCCAGTCCCAGCATACAGTAAATGTATTCCTTTACAGGTTGACTCCTTTATCAGAATTTGTTTAGGAGACATTTCACTACTTTATTCATTTACAGACCACATCATCATTCCATTTTGTTGTTGAAGGGTTTTGATCCAGGAAACCGTTTTATTCTTTCTTTCCCCCATCACTTAAGAGAACATTACTGTACATGTGGGATTAATGCTGACTGGTGTGCAGTAAATTAATTCTTTTAACAGGTTTAGGTGTTTTTTTTTTCAGGTAATTGTTCACATAGCATTCACTATATTTAGCTCTTGGGGTGGACATAAAGACCTTCTGTACCTTTTAAACAAAGATTGTATTTCAAAAGCAAATTTCTGTTTAAATGTGTTGATGTAAAAAGCTCAATTTTTTCAGTAAACATGACTTAGATTGAAAGAACAGTTTATTCGTTGTTTTCAATTACTATGTAATTTTTGCTTTTCTTGCATCTTTGTCTTGCTTTTAAAAGCAGTAAGATGTCATTAACACTGCATTTTTTGGTCAGTCTTTTCTAATGGTTGGCAAGAACTTTATATTTGCTTTGCTCGAATGTAGAAAGTATATGAGTAAAACAGCACATGGAAAGCTGTCTGTGTCACTGTAGTTTATTGAATTAAAAATAGTAAGATTGTGCCAGTTGTTTCTATATGTATTTATTGATTTTCCCTGTCGGGGTATATTTAAGCTTGCATTTTGTTAAGGGAGTTTAATCTAATACATTTCATTTCTATGAAATTGTATCCATTTTATTAATGTGTACATCTATGCATTTAAGAGTATATAATACAATTAGTGTTTTATAGGAAATGGGATTTTCTCTTTTAAAGCCATTGAAGTAAATGATTTTTAAGTTTGATAGTATGATATTCAAAGTGTTAGATTTGAAATTCACAAATCCTATTAATACATAATAAAAAAGTTATAGATACTGTAAATCACTAACATGAACACCATTGAGCATTGCCTCGTACTTGAATTTCAAACTTATTTTCTAACAAACATCAAATGAGGTCCTATAAACTGAATAAGGAAGGAGTACTGAAATCACTATCATTAAACATCAATGTGCTTACATTTCCTATGTTCTGGTATCACTAAAAGAGAATGGCGTATGTTGATAGCATTGTATAAAAATTCTCCTCAGGGAAGATTTAAATTGCTTATGATCTTAGATGAGGGCATAGCTTGTATCATTTATTTTGGTTGTTATAAGGTGGGGAATATATTCTCAACAGGCTTCAGCGTCAGCATATCCTTTTCAAACTATTATCAGCCAAATGGAACTACAGAACGAGTCATTCAGCAATATTTATTGAACATCCATGTGAATTGAAAGTAAAACTGTTTTAGTTTTAATAAAATTCAGTGCTTATTTTAAAAGTAAGACAAAATCGCTAACCATTAAACAGTTTTTCGAATATTTTTTTCCTAAAAGGCACTGTTTCAGGAAACTTGCATTAAAAAAACTTTCTAACCATTAATATTGTACAGTAGGAAATCAGATCTCTTAATGTCAAACAGGTTAACTAGAATATATGTATATTAATAATAAATAAATGTATAGTGAAACTATGCCTGTTTATACAAAGAACCTACAACGAATTTCAGTGATACTTAAATGTCTATTGGCAGATTGTTTTGTACCAGTATTTTATTTATGGGGTATTTTATTTTTTATAAGTTCCATATTTGTAAGCATTATGCTGCTGCTAAAAATTAATTTGACTAAACTTTTGGAGAAGGAACACTTGATTCTGAACACTGTGTCTGCTATTATGTTAATAGTTTCAGCTAAGAGTCCATTGAATAAAGAACAGAAAAATTAAAATGCCATACCTTAGAGAATGTAGAATCAAATCTCCTGCTTAAGGGACATTTTCCAGCTCAAAGAGTATTTTAGATTATTGCCATAGAGAATAATATGAAGTTCTTCCTAATTTCAGAGGTAACTATGTAATAGTAACAAATAGTCACCAAGTTTTTGTAGTTGAAGAAGAATGGAAAGTACTGGAGCATTAATTTCCATTCAGGAGAATATCTGTCTTGATCCCTGGTTAATTGATCATATATTTCTCTCCTACTTGTATTAAAATTGAATTGACTCAGACTGCTTAAGCATATTAAGGGGTTGGTTCATATGCATTTTCTTATAAGTAAAGAGACACATTAGGCTCAAATAGCAGCACTTCATTTTGAAGGGGAAAAAAGCAGGGCAAAAACTCTTTTTTAAGACTGTAGAGTCTTTTCTGACAGCTAGTCAGAGTTAGAATTAGTTCAAGGAAATGTTAATAATGCACTGCCTGGCCTAATCCCTTTGATATCACCAGGTATCCTCCTGTTCATGGGTTAATTGCTTTAAAAGCGAAGGCAATATTCTGAGCGGTGGGCCGCTTCACCTTTTCACAGCTGTTACCATTGAGTGACAACTAAATCCCATGTGTAAGATGAGGAAGAGCTCAATCTCCAATTGGGAGAAAATTTATGTAAACCACAATCCCTTCAGAATGTGCGGAAGTCATAGACTTTCTTGATTTACTCTGCTTTTCCCAGAAAGCTCTATTGTTCACTTTCCTAAGTCCCATCAACCCTTTGTAGCAGAATATCACAGCGGCAGCAGATAGCTTGAAATATATAAATGCTATCATAGCTCTGATTAATAGCAGTGCTTATGAGTCAAGTCTGATAACAGTGCAGCTCTCCACTCAATTTCAGATACTGCTAATGGAATCTGTCTTCTCCAATTGTAATATGAGAAGGCCTAATTTGCCATGGAGCTTGGAGCTGTCACCAGTAGGGGATTGTGGGGTCAGATGGGAGCTGCCAGGTTTTTGCCCTGCAGCTTGTATCTCTCACTTTGAATAGAGCAGCCCCCTGCCTGCCAGTTAGCTGATAGGCCGCCGTGGGGTTTATGCCACCATATACAATAGGAAAGGACTACATAGGCTGACTTTATAATTGTGAGGCTAGCTCATATTTCCACAGCTACTGTGCTGCATAATTTCTAATAAGTGGTTTTAACAAATGTCAGATTATGAAAAGTTTCCTCAATTACGAAAACTTAGAAAACATTTAAATTGCTAAATCTGTTTCCTGCCGCGATTTTGCCACTGGAACTAGTCATCAGTCATTATGGCTATAATAATAAGTGCATATATTTCTTAAAACTACAAATAAAATTATAGATCATAACTCCTATAGATTTGCTGCCTTTCAAAGCCATCGAAGTAGAAAGCAGTCTTAATGGATTGGACTATTAACATATACTTCATAACTTTGCGTAAGACTACTTAATATTAATTCTACTAAATATTAAAGTTGGTTAGTGTTGCTGATGAAAGTAGTTTAATACCCTCATTCTGTAGATTGTTATTATTTCAATCTCTTAAGTTTACTTCATATACCTTTGGGATCTTAACATTTTAAAAATTACGCCACGTCTTCTCAATTTTTGAGTTAAAAAGGACGCGGGGTGATGCCTTGGCAGTGCCTTTGAGAATAATAATATGCTGGAATATACTTTTAACCAATTTCAGTTTTGCTACTGCATGCAAAATACACCATCAGGGTGGAATAACAAGCTAATACTGAGGTCCGTGTATTTTAAAACATTTCAAACAAGACGGATGAAAATCTGTAATTTGGGAATTACTTGACACTAGGCTATGCCTTAAGAAGATGATGCCTCCGTTGTGTAAGTGATTCGGGATCCCGTGAAAACTTAGGAAAATGTAGAGTAAATGATGGTGATTTCTGTAAGTGTTTTTCTTTTATTTAAATGTTCAGGTATAAGTTGATGGGATATAATAAAATGAATTGCTCTAAACTTTGAATAGCTTTCTCATTTATTGGTTAATGCACAAATCTGACTTCTAATGGAAATTGTGTGATTACATTTTATTTATGGAAGCTATTCATAATCTTATTCCCTCCATTTCGGTTGTGCTTTTTTCCTTTTTGAAAGCTTTAAAAAAGTTTCTCCCAATTTTATTTAGTGGTTTTAAATCAGGAATAATACTTTGTACTTTTCCTTTTAGTGTACTGGTAGTTGATTTTTATGTAGCTGAAAAATCAGGTAGAACGGTTCTTATCTTTTTGATTAAATATCATGAAATAGGCTAAACCTCGGTAGGATTTTTATCTGGAGTGAAAGTAAATTTTTATGAAATGTGGGGGAAAGGACTTATTTGCAAATTGATTAAAGATGGAAACGTTTTACATTTGTTTAGGTTTGGTGGTGGTGGTTTCAGAGATACAACTTCAACATACCATGCTCTAAATAATTGGTTTATGTTCATTAGATCTAAACTTGAAAATAAAAGAAAAAATTTAGATTCTACTGCTCTAAATGGCCACTGACTATAATTCACCTACAGAGTACCTGGCACATATTAGATGCTCAATACGTATTTGTTGAAAGAGTGTTAATGGCCACCAAAAGAGAAAGGTTCAACAGCACACCTTCTTTTCAGCAGCTTAGCTTCCCAGGGTGACCATTCTCCAAGTACATCATGAGATAAATTTATGGGTGTTGATTATGTGAATGAGCCAGAAGGTAACATTTATATCATTTCCATGAACAAGACCCAGAAAGATAAGAACTTGGGTGGATGGAGGTAGTAGATTGGCTGTTTATTGTATCTTGCTTTACCACGTCTCTTCCCTATAATCCATTGCATTTTTCAGTCATCAATATGAGTTGACAGTAAGAGTGATTTATTTAACAATACTGCTCAGATGCTGCATTGTGGCCTTCCTGCTCAATTCTACTTCAAGGAGTTTTCCCTATAGAAGGCGGGTTGTGTGCCCTCCATGTGGGGTTCTGCGCATGCAAGTGACACTGCAGACAGATACATTCATGAATTTTATGAGGCACGTCAAATACGTGTGCTGAAAGAATTCCAGGTCTGTTATATGCCTTTTGATTGAGGGTTAGACAAACATGTGACTACACATGAAAATCAAATACCATGTGGTGGAAAGAAAAATATACCTTATCATCAATAGCAAATCTGTGTCAGTGGTATAAATTGTAACCTCCTGATTTATCCATTGTGTCAACAGATGAATAGTATTCCATCAGTGAGAAAAACTACTGCACAATCGGTACGTTTTGTAGGAAATCTTACCACAGTCTCATGGATTTTTTGGACCAAAGAGAAGGCAGTTATGTTTTAACTGTAGAATTCTGAGCTTCACATTTGTTAGGATGCTCTTAATGGCATCACACATTCCTTAGCACTCCTCCCCACCTCAGTGGAGAATCTCTGTCATTTGCATTATCTGGGTGAAATTGTAAATACTTGACCACCCTTCCCGTACAATCTGTCATTCTCTTGGTGTGTCTTTCCTCATTGACTAACCACTTGCTGTCCTAGAATGTGAACTACACGATTTTAGTGTTAACCCAAGTAAAAAGCAATTAGAAAGATGTATTTACTGCAAACATACTGCAAAATATAGCTTATATTTCAAAACATAAATATACAAAATAAAGTATGCAATATGTAAAATATATTTATTTATATGAAGCATACTTCATTGACTTTTGCATTAGTTGATATTTTGAATCATCTATAGCACTGCTTTACTCCATTAGTATGAGACCTTGAAATTAGGCATGCCACTCTTAACAATGTGAAAACTTGATTTTGATTGTTAGTATTGACATGTGACTGTTTTACAATATAATGGTTGTGTTATTAAAATTATCATAGTAATGGTGTTTGAAGTGTGATCTTCATATAGCTGAATAAGATGTTATTTCTCTATAAGCCAGGTTAGATTGTAAACATATGTACTTCGTTTGAAGAAATGTCTCCTTTGACCATCTATGAGGCTCTCTGAGAATTAGATTGAGAATGAAAAACATTTTTTTCTCATCTTATATCTAATTCATCATAAGGTGTTCTTAACGTGGAAAATAGTTTAGACTATTTCACAATTTAGTAGTGAGTTCTGGTGAAAACACTTTTCATTTTATTCACAATCTCATTTGTATTTCTCTCTTTTTTCTCTAGTTTACTATTAGTTTTGTTGAGGTAGTTTCATCAATTTCAGTAGAAAAATGTGTGTTTTTTAATTTTAAGATGCTACTCTAGCACATTAAGTGTAAATAAATAAATTTATTAATTCCATGGTTGATTTTTAAAAAATAACAATTACTTAAGCGTATTTATTCAAAAGAAATAAATGAAAATTGGAAGTAGGACTCCTGGATTGCCAAGTGAAAACACAATATTTTTGATTGTCATTTATATATTTTAAAAAAATCATCAGACTTAGTCTGGGGGTAGATGACAATTGTTTGTCTTATTTGGGGACACATATTTATAGTTCATCTGTACATTTGACTTTATGGATGATACGAAACAGCTCATTTTGTGGGCTCAGAACAGCAATTTCATTTAAACCTCATTTTTAAATTATAATGTCAGATTGGACATTCCTTCTATAAGTTAGGTTGATGCAAAAGTAATTGCAGTTTTTGCAATTATTTTTAACCTGTTAAACTGCAATTACTTTTGCACCAACCTAATATTTCTAAAAGAAAGATTACATAACTGGAAATTTGTACTACCAATTCATTTAACAGGATGATATATAGTCAGATTTATACAGTGTTTCAGTCTAACTTACATAATTTAAGTTTACCAAAAAATTATAAATATTTGTTATAGCCCTTTCCAGAAAAAAAAAAAATCTGTAGAATGTGTGTTCTGGTTAGAATTATTCCCAAAAGGAGATGACAGCCAACTTGCCTAATCACTCTTCATTGAGAGGGGTCATAATTAGCTCATAAGGTAACAAAAGCCCCAGCAATGGAAATAGACAATGGATTAATTGGAGGCTCTAGGAATTCTGTAGATGCATAGGATTTATACCTTTGTTAAAAAACTCATAAATAAATAGATAACAAAAGTGCTTACTTGGTCACCTGGTTAGCTTAACAAGTTTAAGACTAGTTATACCTTCAGATATTTTCATCAGTGATTTTTTTTGGCATCACTTAGATAAGTCATTTAATGTGTTTCTATCTCAAATTCACAGTGGTTTGCTGATAGGGAAGGTTCATTGATATTTAATTCAATAAGATAAAAGATGGAAATTCTGAGCTATTTTGTTCGAAATTTCACAAAAATTTTAGAAAACGTAGTGACTTCTTTACACATCAGTATGTGAAAGGCAATATGAGCAACTGAACCTTCTGTATTTTATTATTCCCTTTGAAATATTTATGTTATAGACAAGGAATAAATCACTTGATATAAAAAATGCTTTTTAAGTAAATTATTATTTCTATACTCTTGCTGAAAGAATACTTAGACTCTTGAATTAAAGTACAGAATGGTGAAATGATTATTCCTTAGTTTCTGTAAGATATATCCATATGGATATCACTTTATTTTTTTTTTTTAAAAGTAATGTAAAAAAAAAAAATGAATCCTTGAATTTTTCTCCTAATTTCATGTGTTACTTTGACACCACTTTTATACAAGTAAAGGACAGCAATGATAAAGTACATGGTTCTTAAAAGAAACAAAATTTAACAAAATTTACCCCAACACCAAAACATCTTTTCATTTTTTTTGCAATTATAAAAGATTAATTTTTAAATAATGACAGAAGTAATTTTATAAAACATTATTTGGAAATGTTTGGACTCAGGTTGAAGTAATTAGAAACCATTACTATTTGGAGAGTGTTAAAAACTAAAGATGAAGTATGTCTGAAATAAATATATATAGGGGAGAAAACATTTAGTTTTCAAAAATAGCAAATAGCTTTTCTAGGGACACACACACAAATATGTACATAAAGTGATATATACAGTAATTTTTAAAATGCTGACATGGCTATCCAGTGGTATTAATGGTCCAAAAATAATCCTGTTGGCTTTGTAATACATTATTTAAAGAAGTTTAAGTTCTTCAAGTCTGCTTTACTTACTATGTTTTGATTACGTCACAGTTAAAAATTTCTATTCCTTGGGATTGTATTTGTTTAGAAATACAGAAAAATCTGTTTATTCAGTACCCATTTAATACATTTAGTGAGAATTTGGAGAAGGGGCAGCTACCCTAGTCACAGTGAAAGTGGGAAAAACTTCTTGGACAGGCGATGCCTATGCTGAGTTGTAAACAGTCAGTGGGAGCTAGTCAAGTGACGGCAAAACTGTTCCAGATACAAAGAACCTCGTGTGCAAAGAAACCTGGAGGTGGAGCAAAATGGCTTATAAGCACAGGAACTTACAAGTCGTTTAGTGCTGCTGAAACACGGTTTGCGATGAGTTACATCCAAAAATGAAGCTGCAGGTGGGCAGAAACCAGATCATCAGAGGTCTTGTCTATCATGATGAGCTTGTAGTGCTTCATAATCAAAGAAGAGTCATTAACGTGTTGAAGGCAGAAAAGTATAAGATCAGATATGTTTTAGATCTCTCACACTGGTGGCGATGGTGGGCCTAGGATTGGAGGCACAGAGCATACAAAGCTGCTGCATTGGTGTGAGCCTGAGGTGATGATAATAGCTGAAACAGGGCAGTGGGGTGGGTGAACGGAAGAGGATGAGCTTTTAAAGTGTTTATGAAGTAAAATGGGCAGGATGTGATAAGTTGGACAGGGAGAGAGGGAGAGGAGCTTTGATGGTGACTCCTAGGTCTCTTAGATGACTAAACTAGATAGATAATGATAATCACTAAGATAGGGAACACAGGAGCAGGAATCATTTTAGGGAAGAGCATGAGGAATTAATTTTGCGCATATTGACATTGAAATTCTCTAGGACATTGAGGGTTAGAATGGCTTTATGGTAACGTGTACAGTGGTCAGTAGAGATACATAAGTCTGAAACTAGGGAGAGGCAGAGTTGGAGACAGATTTGGTTTCTTCAGTGGGTAGCTGACAATTGACATCAAGACAGTAGATAAAGCCACCCAGGCAGAGTAGAGTAAGTAGAGTGAGAAGAATAGTTTGCCTGAGAATGAAATCTTGGGAAATACAGGCTTTAAAGGAGTTCATGCAAGGAAAGGAGCCATTCAGAGAAAACAGAGGAAGATCCACACCCATAGAAAGAAAACCAGAGAGATATGAGGTCCGGTAGTCGGCTAAATAGTGTGTGGCTGGGGGAGTGATCACCACAGCAGAGAAGTCCCAAAAGCCTACTGTATGTGGCAGTTAGATGGTCATTGGGGACCTCAGTGAGAGCAATATCAGTAGAGTGCTAGAGTGAGAACAGAGAGTAGAGGCTGCAGATGTGGACCATGCGAGGCTAATTCTGAGCCTAGTCATGACCTGAAACATCCCTTCCTGAAAGCATTCTTGACACCAGCTTGTTCTTTAGTCCTTTATCTCTCTCTCAATAAGGTGACATGAAGCATGCTAAGATAATGTCATCTGCCTTGAACACCATAATAAGACTGCCTACCTGCGGAGTCAGTGAATGAGTTGAAGACCAAAGTCTTCAGAAAGGCTTCGTCCTTACTGTTGCTGGCATTGTCCTTTGACTTGTCAGCAAGTCACAGACCCCACTTGCTGTGTACTGTGGACATCACGTCTCCTTGTTAGCATGCGTATGATGTCGTGGCACTGGGCCACACACGTCTTCCTACATTGCTCTCACCCTGCAGACTTATTCATGTATGGTAGGTATACTGCTTGTCTTCAGGACAAATACTTAGTTTTAATGAAAATCTTATGATTTTGAGACTGGCTTTATTAAACTCTTTTCCATCACAGGCTACTTTCATCAGGAGAGTCCAGTCTTACCTAACAGGCCTGTTCCATCCTTCAACAATTTGATATTCCCTTCCACAACCCACTATCCACTCTCTGCCAGACTTTAGCTTTTAGTTCACTCATTTCCTTGATGACCCTACATCAATTAAATGATGCCCCTACTCAGTTAAATGGAAGACAGCTGTCTAGAACCCTTTGCTCATCCTTTTTGTCTTTACTTTCTTCTCTATCCAGTGTAGGCCCCATGGATGATCACTTTACTTCCCTTTCTCTCAGCCCTTCTGTCTTACCTACCACCTAAAGCCCCTAACCCTGCCTTTCCCGGCCGGGCTCAGGCTGCTGCTGACTTTCCCACAGCCATATGGACTGATGCTGCCACTCCATACGCAGTCTCAGGAGTCTCCATCCTCAGCCGAGCGTGGAGTGGTACCTACCGGTCCTGGTTATGTGTCCCTCCACAGCTTGCGGAGCTTTCCCACAGCAGATGTCTGACAGTATCTCTACTTTTCATAATCTACTAGTTTGTACATGTTACATAGTCAATAAGTATTGGATTCTGAATCTTTGCATAAAGCAAACTTTTAAAGGCAGTGTGTTCAAACGTGTGTTTTAAGGGACATTTCACAGTTTGATTTATAAAAGCCTGTTGAAATCAAAGAAATTCATACAGAAGATTAGGGTGATAGATAAAGGATAGAGTTTCTTTTTTGAGGTGATGAAAATGTTAGAAAATGTTGCACATCTATAAATATACTAAAAAGGTTTGTACACTTTAAATGGGTGAATTATAAAGTACATGAATTATATCTCAGTAAAACTGTATTTTTACAAAAGGAAAAATTTTAATCTAGAATTGGAAAAAAAATAAGGAAGAAGGAAAAGGAAGCTGGAGAGCTCACAGAATTCCTAGGAGGGATGGATTACCAGTCTCTGAGCCTGAAACATCCAGCGCTGTAGGCATGTCTGAGTGGATTCTGTCCCCATCCGTGCTTCTTTGCCTTACCAGTTTCCGATTCAAAGACTGGAGCACATGCTTCTGACAAACAGAGTCCAGGTCATATACCTATGCTCTAGCTGCAAGGGAGGCTGGAAAAGTATTTTGTACTTTCAGCGTGCGTAATAGGAAGGGGCTATGTTTCGTAAGCTGGGTTCCCCCCAAGCATATGAAGGGATTTTAGTATATATGCTGCCGAAGCAAGCACATGAAGGGATTTTTAGATGTTGAACAGCAAAATTTTTAAAACCAAAAAAGCAAATCAGTTATCTCTCTTCTATAACCTTACTCAGCAGCCTCACAAATGATTTCTCTGATACCAAGGAAAATTGGGTGTAAGAGTATATGGATTATTCTTTGCAAAACCATCCTGACCTGGAGGCGGGTGGGATGGTGGAAATTCAGATTATAGACCTTGCTTGTAGGATTAGTCTTCAATAAAATGTTAATGTATTCAACTAACTATAATAGTGTAACATAAAGTTTATCACTGCAGTTTATAATTTTACCTTACTCTCTTCAATTTTTAAAATCTTATGAAATATTTGAAAAGGTAGTAAACATAGTTCGTAATTCTAATAATGAATGTCAACAATTCAAATACTTTAGGATGTCTCCCTAAGCCTAAGAATGTGTTCAAAATCATTGTAGATTAGTGAGTCTTGAGTTTTCTTCCTGAGGATTCATACATATCAGGACTTTCTTCTCAGTTCTCTTTAATTAACTGGTGGTTTTAAACTTTGATTAATTGCTCTGTTGGGGGGGGCAGGGAGATTAAAACAGGCAATTCAAGCTGGTAGTGTGTTATTTTGATAAAACAGAAATAAGTACAATTCTAATACTGGACAAAAGTTTTATTCTATTTTTCATTCTAGGGTGTACATATTTAACCAAATACAGTGCAATACATCATTGATATAGAATAAATTATTTGACATTAAAACTAAAAACATCATCTTTTACCCCTTAAGGTAATGACACCAAATAACTAGACTATAAGTTTGAATCCTGGTTCTGCCACTTAATTGCCAAAGGACCTTGGAAAACTTACTTGGCCTCTTCAGGCCTTAGTTTCTTCGTCTGAAAAAAGGAGATAGTAGCATCTATTTGTGGGATTATTATGAAAATTAAATGAATTTGTTATATAAGGTAAGCACTTAGAACAATACCTGGCACATGGCAGGCAAAAAACTCAATAAATGTTAGCAAATTATCTCAGGAGCTTGTTGGTTTTGTTTTTTAACTTTTTATTTTGACGTAATTTCAGATGTATAGAACAGTATCAGGAGTAGCCGCCTCCTTGTATACCCTTCATCCAGATTCCCCAAATGTTAATAATTTACCACGTTTGCTTTGTCCTTGATCTGTGTGTATTTATTTTGTTTATAACCTAAGCCACAGTCATAGTACCCTTTGGCCCTAAATTGCTTCAGGGTATGTTTCTTAGAAACAGGGACATTTTCTTGCATGTCCACAGTACAGTTCTCAAAATCATCAAGAAATTATCATTGATACAACATTGTTATCTAATCTACAGACTTGAATCAGATTTTGCCAATTGTCCCAATAATGCACTTTATAGCAGAAGAAAATCCCAGATCGTGCCTTTTATTCTGTTGTCGTATTCCTTTAGAGTCCTTAATCTGGAGCAGTTCCTCTGGTTGTTTTTTTGGTTTTTGGGGGTAGGGGTGTCTTTTAAGACTTTGATATTTTTTGATACATACAAGCCAATTATTTTGTAGAGTGTTCTTCAGTTTGAGTTTGTTCATTCCCTCATGTTTAGACTCAGGCAATACATTTTTTTTAGGATTACCATAGATATGATGCTGTATTCTTTTCTTTGGAAGAGATCAGGAAGCATATGATATTTGTTCCATTACTGGGCTGTTATCTTTGATTATGTGGTTAGGATGGTGTCTGCTGAGTGTGTCAGTATAAAGTTACCGTTTTTCCTTTCGTAATTAAATCCATTTATAGGGAGATACCTTTAGGCTATGTACATATTTCTGTTACTGCAAAACTTTTACCCACTAGTTTGATATCCATTATTATTATGATGGTTGCCAAATGGCAATTTCATTTCCTCTACAGTTATTAATTATCAATTGGCATTCTACAGACTTTCCCTTCTCTTCCAATTATTTATATCACGGTACAGTCATATATTCTTATACATTCTTTGGGTTATTATCATTATTTGATGCTCAAATTATCCCCAGTTTGGCCAGTGAGAGTCCCCTTAAGCTGGCTTCTGTGTCCTTTTTGTCATGTCCCTATTGGAGCACTTCTTCCTGGCACAAGATGTTTCAGAGGCATTTTGTACTTGAACTACCCCAGCCCTGAAATCTGCCATTTCTCCAAGGATGGTAATTTATATTTCAGGTAGAGGGAGGAATCTTGTATCTTATGCTGCTTTCCAAAGTAATATTAACGGGTGAAACATAGAAATTCCTTTTAAAAATGTCACTAATGCTTTAAGACTAATTCATTCTCTCATTCACTAAGTTTCCTTTCTGTGCTTGGGGCCAGATGCTTACAATAGAAGGGAAGTTTAACTCCAGTGCACATTTCAAAACCAATGTCAAAATAATTGTTATGGACAATTAAGTGCTATAATGTTCAGAGATGGGCTAGAAACCTGGGAGTTGAAGAGAAATTTGAGAAGAGTGGAATTTAAATAAATAGAATGGAGCAGGGAAGACATTCACTTCATGGGTACAGCATGAGCGAAAGTGTGACACTAAGAACAGACATGTCCTAGTAGAGGATTTTGAGAAGCCTGACTAGCTGGAGGAGTTAACAATGTTGGTAGTTAGTGGCTAGAAGGGGTTCAGTGTACTGGGAGCCTGGATTCCAGGCTGTTTCATTTAGAATGTATCCTACAGGCAATGAAGAGTCCTCAAATTTTGGGGCTGGGCAGTCATAAAGTGTATGTTTTAGGAAGTTTAATCTGATGTTATGTTGCAGAATAGATTGGAAAACAAGCCAAGTTAGAAAACTATTAAAATAATCGCGGCACAGCCAGTAGGAATTCACATTGAAAGGAATTTGGAAGGAAGAAATGACTTTAGTGTGTTGCATCAGGATACCTGGGAGAATGAGGGACTCTGATGAAACTGGAAACTCATGGTGTTTATAAAGGAAAGGAAACAGAAATAAATTCAGAAGAGAAACTCAAAGAAAAACAGGTTTGGCTATACTGACATTTTTAACCTTTTTTCTATAATGGTTGGTTAGGAACCATCGAATGACTCCATAACTTTTTATACAAAACAATATAGTTAAAAAGTAATGACATAGGGCCACATAGTATCATAATTATTAGACACAGTAATTCTTGCTGAATTTCCGAACACTCATTAGACATACATAGTTGGAGAATAGCTTTAGTTTTCTTAGCTTTAGATTTATAGTGAAATAGGAAATTGTTTTGGTTTGATATGCTGTGGTATGTTCAACCACATTACCAGTCTCAAATCATATCTCTCAATTGAGATCCAGATTCCTAATCGATTTGAAATGTATGGCTCATGTTGGCATTTGGGGGGTGAGAAATTTGTTTCCAAGTGTGGCGTTTGATCCTTTTCGTGCTATTAAAATCCACATTCCAATTCTTCCCTTTAAAAAATATGTTTTTAACTTTAACTTTGTGTAAAGACAAAATCGTCAGAAACTAAGAACTTAGCTTACAAGATCTTAAAATCACCAAATATGTGACCAAGACAGACTTTGCCGTACGTTGAGAGATAGGTGTAGAAAGTAGATCCAAACACTCCTCAGAAAGTGAGAATGAGAGTTGCTGAATAGATATTTTGCTATTTCATTGATATTTACAATTAAACATTTCAGTCTTTACCAGACCATTCTTCTTCTTCATGGATGTGGCAAGAAAAATGACACAGGTTTGTTATCTCTCTAGCTACTATTTCTTCAGGCTTTCTGAACTGGCTTGAATCCTGAGAACTAAACCTCATTCCATCCACAGGATACCAAGCACGTTTGCTCATTTGATTGTTAATAGGTTAATATATGAACTTCCTAATTAAAATCTGTTGAAAAATATTATTCCATGAAGTAATGTATTAACCCAAAAATGTGTTGGGATGGCGCTGGTAACTGTCATAATTTCTCCTGCTACAGTTTATAAAAAGGAAAATAAAGTCGGTTCGTTTTGTTGGGAGAGAAGATTTCATGTTATCTGTGTTTGCAGGCTTTCTGGCTCCTATGCTGGAGGAATCCTTGCTGCGGGGGTGTTTTCATTTTCTCGTCTAACATGGCAGTGGTCCATTGCAGCAGAGGTTTTTAGCTTAAACAATCTGTTTGTGGGGCTGCTTATGGCTCTTACTGTACATTTTGAGGAGGCAGCAACTGCAAAAGAAAGATCAAAGGTAACCTATTTTGACCAAAATGAAATCACGTTTTGTTTTAATTTGTAGATAGATGCTGTATTTCTTTTTAACTTTGGTTTAAGTACTGTCTATCTGTTCTGATTACTGTCAAGGTAATCTAGGCAAGTTGAGAGAGAAAATATTCTCAGTTCTTGCACTGTGAATCATGAGGGACTTTATAATTCCTTAGAATTCCATAGAATTCAAAAGTTTTTTGGAGAATGAAGGGATTCTGAAATCCCCTTGAATCCTATGGGAAAGATAGACTTGTTGGTTAATTCCACCATCGTGTGTGTGTGTGTGTGTGTGTGTGTGTGTGTGTGTGTGATCATAAAATGCCAAGTCTAGATTAAATTATATACCATTATGGGACATTGACTTACTCCCTAATTGCTAAACAAGATCAAGTGTGTACCTTTTCCTAACTAAAAGGAGAATATCAAATGTAGAAATGAAGTAGTTCAGAAGAGCTTACAATGAATTCTGAGGCAGGTACCATCATCAAAATAATTTAAAACGTGAAGGAACCCTGTCTTCTAAGAGCTTACAGTCTACACCTTGGAAAGTGCCAAATCATCTTAGTACAGGCAGCGTTGTGTCATTAAACAACATAGAAACAAAAGGACATTGTGGTTTATCTGTTGTTTCCATAAACAGATCTGTGATGCTATTACAGTTTATTTTGTGTTTAAAATAAACTTTTTTTCTAATTATGAAAATAATGCATGTTCAAAAAAAAAACACAAAACCACCATCCGTAAATAACCAGGTTCTAAACAGAAAGTGTCCTATGTCATTTATATAATTTAGTAGGAGAAAAAGTAAAACAGAAAGAATTGCCGAACTTCAGTTATAGATTTTACTCGAATAAGAATTACACGATATCCTATTACTGGTAGGACTTATCTAAGTCATTATACAGGACTGTCTAAAACTTAGTTTAAAGACAGTCCTTTAACATCAAACTGCAATGATTTGATGAGAATGACAAACATTAATAGAAAATAACAGTGATAAATATCAGTGACTGGTAAAGAATGACTGCTTACATTTAAGAGGTTGATTTTAACCTGATGTATGGTACAAATGCTTGGTTTGAATATAAAGATTAGCTTTTTACTATTGTGCTTACTTAGAGTTGTAGGTGAATATTTATCCTTTTCTTTTATTTATTTTCAGATAGCTAAAATTGGTGCTTTCTGCTGTGGCCTTAGCTTATGTAATCAGCACACAATAGTACTCTATGTTTTGTGCATAATACCGTGGATTCTTTTTCGACTTTTAAAAGAAAAGGTAGGTTTTTTAATTTTATAAAAATGAAAATTTATAATATTTTATTTAGGCTCAATATAACATTTATGGCATGAGAAAACATGGGGCTTTAATTTTTTTAATTTTTTTTATTTTTAGTTTTACATATAGCATCAGTTACCTTTGGACCTAACAACATTGACTGAAAAAAAGTAGAATTTACAAAAATTATGCAGTATTGATTGCAGTTGCATCTGGCGTATTTCATAATTTTCTTACTGATTCTGAACATAGGCTGATTCCGAACATTGTTGAAAATAGGCTAAAAGGACTTAAAACAACAATAGCAACATTTCTTATTTTGTATATATTCTAAGTCAAAGGACAGTGTATTAATAATCGTTAATTCATTCATTCAGTTGTTTGCTGAGTGCCTGCTCTGTGCCAGACGCTGTTCTAGGTGCAAGAGGATGAGCTCTCAACAAAACAGACACCCCTGCTGCTATTGTGAAATAATAAAATCTTTGGTAAATAACAGTCCTGTTTTCACAGAACAGATTCCCCTAGAATTAAAAATGATTATCAATTTAAATGGTGGTATAAAAGCAACATAGGACAATTACTTTGTTAGGCAGTAGGAGATGTAGGTAAGCCGAAAATAAAGAGCTGAGTTCGACACAAGTCCTTGGAAAGACAGAAGTTCTTTATTTTGTCCATCTTCCTCCTAGAGGTTAAAATAGTCTCTATGCAAAACCAATTCTAGAATCATTTTACTCATCTATTTTATTTATTTATTGCTTGTTTGTCTGTTAATTATATCTCAGGCACATTTATTTATCATTTCATTATTTGTCACATATACCCAGCTATCATCAGCATTATATTGGAAAAAATACATACACTAAAATTATTATATAGAAATAGGGAAATAATTATACAAAGCTTTAGATGATTGTATTTACTCTACTTGAATACATTTTCCTTCTTAGTTTCTTGACAACAAAGCAGAAAAGTAATGTGGAAGTTATAAAATTCTTATTATGTGATAAATTTTTTTTTTTTAAAAAGAAACATAATTGATAGGAAAGATCAACTACTTCTTGGAACTGAATTCTGTTAAGTCAACCATATAAGACCTTATGTAATGACTATTAAACAACCTAACAGGCATAGTGGTTTTATAGAATATATAGAAAGTTCCTTCTATGGTCTTTTATTTTATAAGTTCTTGATGAAAACGATGAAGATATAACATTAAAAAGAAGTATAACTCAGCAGGGACTTCTCTATGGGATATAAACCTGAGGAGGCCCAAATATTTTTCTAGTGAATTGACGGATGCACAGATAGGAATGCATTTACATCCTGGTACCAGTTGTCCTGAAACCAAGCTTCTCTTTCTTCCAGCTTATTGAGATATAATTGACATATAACACTGTAAGTTTCAGTGCACAGTGTGGATGATTTGATGTATGTATGTATTGCAAAATGATTACTACAGTAAGGTTAGTCAACAGCTTTATCACCTCATATGGTTACGTAGTTGTGTGTATGTTGAGAACTTTGAAGATCTACTGTCAGCACATTTCAAATATGTAATAACAGTATCATTAACTATAGTCCCCGTGCTGTATATTACATCCCCAGAACTTACTCATTTTATAACTAGAAATTTCTACCCTTTGACCACCATCCATTTCCCTCACCCTTCAACCCCCACCTCTGGCAACCACCAAGCTGTTCTGTTTCTATGAGTTCAGTTTTTTTAGATTCCACACATAAGTGAGATCATATAGTATCTGTCTTTCTCTGTCTGACTTATTCCACTTAGCATAATGCCCTCAAGGTCCATCCATGTTGTCACAAATATCAGGATTTCCTTCTTTTTATGGCTGAAAAATATTTATATATATATATATAATATATAAATATTTATACATATGTGTGTGTGTAACATATACATGTATATATGTCACATTTTCTTTAACCATTTATCTGTCTATGGGCCCTGAGATTGTTTCCATGTCTTGGCTGTTGTAAATAATGCTGCAGTGAACATGAGCATGCAGAGAGAGAGAGTGATTTCATGTCCCTTGGATAAATACCCAGAAGTGGAATTGCTAGGTCATATGGTAGTTCTATTTTTAATATTTTGGGAAACCTCCATCTTGTTTTCCATAGTGGCTGCACCAATTTACATTCCCACCAGCAGTGCACAAGGGTTCCTTTTCTCTACATCCTCACCAACACTTGTTACTTCTTGTATTTTTTATATTAGCCATTTTCATAGGTGTAAGGAGATCTCATTGTGGTTTTGATTTGCATTTCCCTGATGATAAGTGATGTTGGGCACCTTTTCATATATCTGTCGGCAGTTTGAATATCTTCTTTGGAAAAATGTGTATTCAGGTCCCTTATTTCTAAGTCAGATTACTTGGGTTTTTTTATTTTTGTTTTGTGTTTTTTTGCTATTGAGTTCAATGAGTTCCTTATATATTTTGGATATTAACCCTTATCTGATATTTGGTTTGCAAATATTTTCTTCCATTCCACAGGTTGCCTTTTCATTTTGTTGATCATTTTCCTGTGCACAAACTTGTAATGTGATGTATTCCCCCTTATTTCTTTTTGCTTTTATAGCTTGTGCTTTTGGTGTCATATCCAACAAATCGTTGCCAAGACCAAAGTCAAAGAGCTTTTTCCCCCATGTTTTCTTCTAGGAGTTTTATGGTTCAGGTCTTACATTTAAGTCTTGAATCCATTTCGAGTTAATTTTTGTGAGTGGTATAAAGTAGGGGTCCAATTTCATTCTTTTGCATGTATTCCCCCTTATTTATTACCCAACAACATTTATTGAAGAGACTATCCTTTCCTTACAGAGTATTCTTGATACCCTTGTCAAATATTAGTTGGCCATATATGCATGGGTTTATTTCTGGGCTCAGTTCTGTTCCATTGGTCTATGTGTCTGTTTTTATGCCAATAGTATCCTGTTTTGATTACTATAACTTTATAATATAGTTTGAAATTATGAAGTGTGATGCTTCCAACTTTTTTCTTTCTCAGGATTGCTTTGGGGTCTTTTGTGGTTTCACACAAATCTTAGGATTCTTTTGTATATTTCTGTAAATAATGCCATCTGTAAATAATGCATAGGAATTGCACTGAATCTGTAGATGGCTTTGCACATTTTAACAATATTCTTTTTTAAAAGTTTTTAAAAATCACTAATTCTTCCAATCCATGAACATGGGATATCTTTCCAGGTATTTGAGTCTTCTTCAATTTGTTTCATCAGTGACTTATAGTTTTCAGTGTACAGGTCTTTCACTTCCTTGGTTAAATTTATTCCTAAGTATTCTATTGTTTTGGATGGTATTGTAAACGGAATCACTTTCTTTATTTTTTCAGGTAGTTCATTGTGAGTATGTAGAAATGCAACTAATTTTTATGTGTTGATTTTGTATCCTGCAACTTTACTGAATTTGTTTATTAGTTCTTTAGTGGAGTCTTTAGGGTTTTCTATGTATAAGATCTTGTCATCTGCAAACAGAGAATTTTACATCTTCCTTTCTGATTTGGATGCCTTTTATTTCTTTTCTTTGCCTAACTGATCTGGCTAAGACTTCCAGTGCTAGGTTGAACAGGAATGGTGAGAGTGGGCACCTTTATGTTGTTCCTGATCTGAGAGGAAATGCTTTCAACCTTTCATCATTGAGTATGATGTTAGCTTTGGGCTTGTCACATTTGGCCTTTATTATGTTAAGGTATGCCTTAGATCAGTTAACTCAGAATTATTTTAGGGTAGCCCTACAGATGTGCAGAACTGCTGGCTGGGATCTCTACTTGGGCAAGCAGGGATGCAGTTTACTAAAATCTGAGCACTGGTTGCTTTGTAAGCCCAGCTTCCCTTCTCTGTCCCTACCTGACCCCCAGTGACGCAGCCCTGCAAATACCTTCCTCCCCAGGGGTCCCTGTGAGGTAAGACCAGAGTGAGCCACCTGGGAAATGTCCTGCAATGTTGAAGGAGCTGGATGTCCACCTTGGACTTTCTTTTCCCACTGGAAAAACTGTAGGCTCAGGGGTGCCCTCTTGGTGCAGTATTGTGCTGGCCTGGGGAGGGGGTGATATGGTCAGATTGCTTCTCTTACACTTCCAGTGCTGTCCTTCTCATTCTCTGTGGTCCAGGCACATGTTTAGCCTCGACCTGGATTGTGATATTTTCACAATGGAGTCTTGTCTATGGATAGTTACTAGTTGGTCTTTTTGAGAGGCGAACTGAAATTGGGAATGACCTATGTTGCCATCTTAATAGTGTCACTCTTAGCCAGCTTTCTGACACAATAGAAGGTGCCTTCAGATATCAGACAGGTATATTCTCTGGCAAGAACCTACCAACCAAGTATTTTGTGTTGGCTAATTGAAAGGATAGCCATGTGCTTTGTATAAAACATGCAGGACCCAGAGTTGACAAGTTAGGAGCCTGGTTTGAGAGCCTGTTGGCCCTGTACTGAGGTCAGCTACTGATGAAGGATGAAATTTTGGGACCTTTCACTTCTATTATTTAAATAGCAGAGGCTAGAAAAGAAGGTCTACCAATGAAGTGACAGGGTAGTTGGCTTTGAGGCAGAACGAGAAGTCCTGAGCCAGTTGGTTGCAATTCTAGTTTCTCACTTAAATTATCTGGGAAGTTTTAAAGAAGTAATTGTATATGTACATATATTATTGTATGTATAATTATGTGTGTGCTTATGTGTGTATATATATGTGTGAGTATGTATTTCTGCTGATTCCACCCTAAAATAATTCTGATTTAATGGATCTGGGGTGAGTCCCATACAATGATATTTTTTAAAAACTCCCCTGGTGATTCTAGTGTACATGCAGATGGGACTTGGAGCCACTCCCCTGGTGGACTGTGTGAAACAGCTCTCGTAACTGTCTCCCGATTTCCCCACACAGAAGGAAATCCTGCAGCAAGTTCATCTTACCATTCTCAGTTGAAACATATAATATGTAGAAACTGCCAAAATATAAACATTCACCTTCTTTAAAACTATTTTTAAGAATAGCAAAGGCATGTTAGTCAATTAGTTATTTCTTACACTCGTGTCATGCCATCATGTTTTATGCATTCAAGTCACCACTTTAGAAATATAAATGAAATCAGTACTATAATAAAAATACTCCATTTTCAACTGAAAATGTTTATTTGAAAATGCTAATATAAATCAATTGCTTGCTATACTTCTGTTGAATACAAATTCTGGTTCTTGTATACCTTGTCATATGAATTTTCCTTTTTTGTAGAGGAAAAATTGGCAATTTCCAGTGATGATATTTATAAGAGATCCCCTCTCCCAATTACTAAAGCAACCACTATTTGAATCTTTCTAGTAAACTAGAATTCTTTTGGACTTAATCTTTGTAAGACTTTGTCAATATTGTCCTTTTGTTTTAGAACTGTGCAGATAAGAAATATATTCTCCGGATAAATACCCAGAAGTAGAATTGCTGGGTTCTGCTTTATAGCCTTTGTTTTAAAGTCTATTTTGTCTGGTATATGTATTACTGCCCCGTCTTTTTTTGTTTGTTTCCATTTTCATGACTATGTATGGTATCAGATGGGGTGATCACTTCATAAGTTATATAAATATCTAATTACTATATTGTACACCTGAAACTAATACAATACTGTATGCCAACTGTAATTGAAAAATAAAAAAATAAGATGTGGAAGTATAGAAAAAAATATATTCTCATATGAGGCAACATTGTTATATAGAACAACACATTTCTTTCAGTACTCCTTTCCATATGTAAATTGAAAAAAAAAAGACATTTGGATGAGCTGGGTGGTTATTTAAAAGCTATCTTCATTTGTGCCCAGTATTTCCATGAAATGTGTAAAACTCTTGTAGAAGCATATTGTCCATGTATAATGGTAATAGAGTACGTAGATGAAGTCTACTCCTGATGAGGGGTGACGAAATGAATTGGTATTAGGACATATTTGGGCATATTTAAAATCAGCCAAACAACTTAATAACTTCCAAGTGTGTTAAGTCAGCTGTGCAATTCTACTTGTCGTGACATGGTTTTAAATGTAAAAGATGCAATACACGTGATACTCACGAGTCTTTGCTAATATTATTTGCTTCACTCAGATTTCTTCACCTGTCATGGAAAGGAGTTCAGACTGATGCAATTCTCTAGTAATCCACGGTAATCAAAAGATTTAACATAGTATTCTGTAGTGACTTAATATACATTGAGAGATCAGCTCTGAGTAAACATATTTGATGTTTTCCTTGATGTGTTCTTGAAGTTCCAGGATGAATCAACTAAAATAAACATTGTTAAACAACACAATGTGCTCCGATGCAGGAAATCTCCCTGGGTTCTTTGTTGAAGTTGAGCTTGTACTTCTCAGCTGGTCTACTGCCCTATGTCTACCTTCCTATCTCATCCTACGTCAATCAAGCCCGCTGGACCTGGGGAGACCAGACAACATTGCTAGGATTTTTGACTCATTTTCTCAGAGAAGAATATGGAACATTCAGTCTGGTAAATTTATATTTAAAGCCCTTATAAGGAATAGGTGGCAAAACTTCAGTATTGTGCCTGGACCTCGTCTGAAAAAAAAAGGGGGGGGAAAATCAGTGTTTATCAATGCCAGTGTTTAGAATTTTCATTTATTTATTAACAAACGGCCCCTTTAAATGTGGCCTTTAACATACATTAGAAAAAAATTGGAATCACTTAGCCTGACATCATACTGTTGTATATTCTGAATATATTTTTAGGATAACAAGCATTAAAAAGAGCCTGCGGGGGCCGGCCATGTGGCTCAGGTGGTGGCTCAGGCGGTTAGAGCTCCGTGCTCCTAACTCCAAAGGCTGCCGGTTTGATTCCCACATGGGCCAGTGGGCTCTCAACCACAAGGTTGCCAGTTCAATTCCTCGAGTCCCGCAAGGGATGGTGGGCTCTGCCCCCTGCAACTAAGATTGAACATGGTACCTTGAGCTGAGCTGCCACTGAGCTCCCAGATGGCTCAGTTGGTTGGAGCAGGGCTTCTCAACCACAAGGTTGCCAGTTCAATTCCTCGAGTCCTATAAGGGATGGTGGGCAGCGCCCCCTGCAACTAAGATTGAACACAGCACCTTGAGCTGAGCTGCCTCCTGAATGGCTCAGTTGGTTGGAGCGCATCCTCTCAACCACAAGGTTGCCAGTTCAAATCCTCGACTCCCGCAAGGGATGGTGGGCTGTGCCCCCTTCAACTAGCAATGGCAACTGGACCTGGGCTGAGCTGCGCCCTCCACAACTAAGACTGAAAGGACAACAACTTGAAGCTGAACGGCACCCTCCACAACTAAGATTGAAAGGACAACAATTTGACTTGGAAAAAAGTCCTGGAAATACACACTGTTCCCCAATAAAGTTCTGTTCTCCTTCCCCAATAAAATCTTAAAAAAAAAAAAAAAAAAAAAAAAAACCTGCTGCCAGCAGTTCAAGCATTTTAGTCTTTTTAGCATTCATTGGATATCACTTTGGGCTCTTGGTCTGTGACTAAAAATATTTGGAAAAGATTAAAGAAAAAAACTCAAAATTTTTAATTTACTTTGACCAAAACTTTCTTTTTCCATATTTAATGAATCGTATTCATGTTAGTATTCAGTGTAATACTTATGTGTAAATGCTTTATAAAATATAATTTCACTAAATGTGTGAAATTTAATGTGTTCCAAAGAAGTTCAAAAGGCTTGTTTTCCCTAACATATAAATTAGGGGAAAACACTAAAGTGGTTACAGTAAAGGTTATTTGAACAAATGAAAGGATAAACAGATTTTCTTTTTTAAAATATGGACAGTTGTATCAGATTTTTCTTTCATGGTTTGTGCTTTTGGTGTCTTAGCCATGCAAAAAACTAAACAATTTGTTGCTCAAGGGTACATACAAAAGTAGTGAAATTGTGTATTTTTAGAAAGTAGTTGAATAATTAACATAAAATTCATGGTAATAGTTACCAGTGGGGGCATGAGAAAGGCAAGGCCTATTGATACCTATTTCTTAAATGAATGATGAGTTCACAGATTTTTTAAAACTATCATGTAAATATACATTATATATGTTGTTTGTATGTCAGAGATATTTCATAATAAAATAGGGTAATAAGAGGATAATTATTATTTTTTTGCTTAGTTTGATACTTTAAATTTATATTCTGGTTTACTTATATTGGTTATTCCATTAAAATAATACTTGAGGATCATTCCAGATATGAAATTTGTATAATTCACCTAGTTGTGATATTATAGTCTAACAGGTGATAATGAGCTCTAATCAAAGTACTCAAAAAAGAATTTAAAGAGACTCTGTAACAAAAGTATAACGTCTATTAATTCATTAATGTGTTCAACATTCATGCTGGAATCGTTTAATTGATTTTTAGCCAAGTATTGTTTCTGAAACTCTTCCTAAAGAATGTCTATGTTTAGTTTTCACTGACTTCTCTTTAAAAATTCAATAAGGCTCTGAAGTAAAGACTTTGAATTAAGAAAAGAATTGCACTGTACATTTAAAATGTGAATCTTCTAAATCAAGATAGTTAAATATAATAGCCCAAAAAAGCTTCAGTTTAATGCTTGTGCAAATAAACTTTTCTCATTTATGTTTAGGCCAAATCTGAAATAGGATCCAGTATGTCTAAAATTTTACTGTAAGTATGAAATATTTGAAACTATTTCTAAATGAATTTTCTATTTTTTTAAATTATTTTTTGGGATTTCTGAGTTTCTCACTTTGTGAAACAGTGTGTCTGAGAAGTAGTTTTCACCCATATAGTTAATAGTTGTTTGTACATACTGTCAAATATTCTACCATTTCCTTCAATAAGGTAAAACTTACAGTGAGTAATAAATGCAACAGTGAATGAGACTATTAGGTGGCTACATAGAACCTATAAAACTAAAATGTTTCAACTTTTAGTTGGATACAAAATTACCCGATATAGTATTGCTTTATGAAAAATTTATGCTTTGTTCTGATTTTATATATCCTCTTTCTTACAGACATTTTGTAACATTGTATCAATTTGAACAATTATTTTCTTGTTATCTTGGATTGAGCTATGCTTTTTTAATTTTTTAGAGCTTAATTTATTTAATGTTATTTCAAGACTTTTCCTTTAGGCTGTCCTTAAGCTCTATTTTTTATTTGCATATTTTTAATATTCAACCTTATTAAAGCCAGTTTAAGCAAATGTAGTTCATCTTTATTGTCTATTAGCATTCATTGAAAAATGGGTTAATATTTGCTGTAAAACTTAAAAAGATTAAGACAACTTGAAAAATATCCAGACCAATCCTGTAATATTTTTATATTTTCAATATAAAATTAGGGAAGAATAGTTTTCTACAACACTGAAGTGATTTAACTAATTATTAATTTGGGATTCTCAGGACTATTTGAAAAACATTTTTAAAATATGGGGAGAATATTTCAACTCTATATACGAATTAATTCATAGGTTCTCACAATTCTTATTTAGTTGTTAACTTTCTTTCTCCCATCCTTCATTTCTTTTTAAATGACTTTTTTCTCTATTTTCCAAAAGAAAGGATACATAATCATTATGAAGTTTAGAAAACACAGGTAAACAAAAATAAGAAACTGAAAATTACTATAATTCCAACATGTTAGAGATGACCACTTTTACTAATCCATTTAACATTTTTGTCTATATTCTTGCAATATTTTTGTATGTTTTTTTGTTTTAAAAAATGGAATCATAATATACATATTGATTTATTAGCCTCCTGTTTTTTCGTTGTATACTGCATCTTAAAAATATTTTCCTGCCACCAATCATTCCTATATAACCTTTAGGTAGTTTTTACAATAAATTTTAAATTTATTTTTTTAATGTCTGACTGAGACTTTTGTGTCCCTTTTCTGTCTTTTCTGTCTTGTTGGAGAGAAGGTAGCAAGAAACTCAGTTTCTGTTTTAAAGATAAATAGCTTTGCCAACATCTCTGGGCTTTTACGTTATCCTACTTTGCTCCGTGCTGAAAGACTCACTCCTGCCCATGTCTATCTCCTTTTCATCACACTCAGGATGACTGGTATATTTTGCTTTAACAAATCCCACATGAACTCCAAAGAATTCTCAAGAGCAATCCTAGATCAGACATCTAACTTTTATTAGCTTCACATAAAAGTCATCTATTGCAGAAATTAAAGGCCTCCTTTACATTGAAATAATAGCAGTTAGGGGCGGCTGGATGGCTCAGTTGGTTAGAGCGTGAGCTCTCAACAACAAGGTTGCCGGTTCAATTCCCACATGGGATGGTGGGCTGTGCCCCCTAAAACTAAAGATTGAACATGGCGGCTGGACTTGGAGCTGAGCTGTGCCCTCCATAACTAGATTGAAGGACAACGACTTGGAGCTGATGGGCCCTGAGAAATACACTGTTCCCCAATATTCCCCAATAAAAATTTTTTTTTAAATTTAAAAAAAAAAGAAAAATAATAGCAGTTAGGTCATATACCCAGAAAGAAGCATAAAAGAAAGATAACAAAAGTGATGACCATTCACACTACTTGTTAAAACCAAATCATAATGTAAAATGGAGGTATAATCTTAGCACTCTGATTGAGTGAGATAATTTCTAGTCTTTAATTGTTTCAGGTGGACAAGAGTGTTGAGAAAAGCAACTCATAATTAACTTACTAGAAAATCCTTCAAAATGATGGAACCTAATCATCTACCCTTTTCCAGTCAAGCAAATTAAATTCTTTCCTCATGCATATCTCCAAATTGCAACCCTGTACAAGGAAATTACTGAATCTAACCCTAGGCAGTGACCATGTTTTAGAGCTTACATTTAAGCAACAGATCTCCAAGAATTAATTTTGAGACTGACTTCAGTCCGTTTGAAGAATAGCTTGAAATGGGCCTCATGTGGGAATCAATTTTTCAAGTGTATTTGAAAATGAGTAAGGATATCTTCTCATAGTAGATGAGTCTCCATTAGTAAAATATACATTGTGTGGTTTCCATAATTATGACATCACATTTTCTCCAGTCAAATTGCCAGTAGGGAGAAGAAAGTTCTTTGAGATGGTGTATAGACTCATTTGTTTTTTAAAAGAACTGGAAACTGCTGGAGCTACCGTGTTTCCCTGAAAATAAGGTCTGGTCTTATATTAATTTTTGCTCCAAAAGACACATTAGGGCTTATGTTCAAGGGGATGTCATCCTGACAAATCATACTAGAGCTTATTTTCTGGTTAGGTCTTATTTTTGGTGAAACACGATATTTTACAACTCAGAAAACACTTGTAAAATGCTTAATTAGTTAATGGAGCTAATGGAAGAATTTAGTTTAATTGTAAGGGAAAAAAGGATACATTTCTTGGAGCTTCCTTAAACATTTTTTGAACCAAATAATATAGAAAATAAGGAACCTTTTAAGGAAGAAGATAACCCAGAAAAGAATGGTTGGAGATAACTTCTTTTGTCCTGTCTTTTTTTTCTTCATGATTGGATCTCCAGAAAATAATTTGAATTAATTTTGTTTTCCATTTCTAATCACTGGAGGCCATGTTTACACTGCTGACAGAAGAAGTTAAAAAACCCATTTCAAATGACTTCTTTATCAAACCAATCGGGGATACAAATTGGTTTATAATTTCAATACAGTATACCAACATCACAAATTCTGAAGAATTATTTGTTCTGATGCTACCCTAAATTATATAAGTTGGTAACCAAATGTTATAATTGGAAAACATTTTAGAACTGTTTAAAACTCTTTCTTGTGGTACTTTTCCTCCCTAATTTGAAAGAAGACAAAATAATTTTAAAATCTGATGCCAACCCTTAAAATTATTCAGTGCATAATCAGATGTATTTTACAAAGAATGTTTTATTTGGACCACATTTGTTTTCTGCCAACAATAAGTTAGATTGTCTTTTACAGTTCTCAGGTAACAAATATGAGGACCGAACTCTCATACAACATTCAAGCCCTTGCAGTTTGGGCAAATATATGTTTAGCAAGAAAGTGAGTAATATAATTCCTTTTCCTGTTATTGTTTCCATGTTCATTAATTAATATTTTAATATGTCATTGTAGAACATTGCCACTAGTATTTTATATTCCAAATAAATGACTTTAACTACTTCTATGAAGGCAAATGCGTGTTGCTTTCTTGCTAGTTTTTCTGATTATAAATTAATGATTTTGAAAGATTCAGAAATATATTACAATCTAACTAGGCAAGTCATTTGATGTCTTAATCTTTGGTTTGATCTCTCACTCTGACCATAGCCAGTTATTATTGTTGCTTTGCAAAAGAAGCAAACAATTATTTGAATTCCTCTGAAGATAAAAGTAACCTCCAATGATAAAAGAAAACAAAAAAAAAAATAGCACTATTAACATACATTAATTTCTTGTTCATTTATTTTCTAGTGTGTTGAATGTATTTTTATGTAAATGTATGTGTTTATAGTTTTATTTTCTTAATACTTAACATTATATTGTGAGCATTTCCCCAAACCATAAAAAATATTTAAAATCACTTAAATGTTGGTATAATATTCCATTCTATAACCTAGGAGAATTAATTTAAATGTTCTCCTATATTAGGATCTTTAGATGGCCTCCACTTTTTCCACTATTACCGTGTTTCCCCAAAAATAAGACTGTGTCTTATATTAAGGTTTGCTCCAAAAGACATATTAGGGCTTATGTTCAGGGATGTCATCCTGAAAAATCTGCTATAGCTTATTTTCTGGTTGGGTTTTATTTTTGGGGAGACACAGTATAAGTAATAGCCAAGCATTTTTCTGGGTTAATCCTTATCCACATTTCTGGTAATTACTTAAAGATTTATGTGTACATGTCAAATTACTAGGTCAATGACAGTGAATGTTTTTAAGGTTCTTAATATATATCATCAAAGTAACTTTTCTTGAAGATCATACTAACATACATTCTCATACAACCACATTCTCACTAATGTTGAGATTTGCATTTTAAAATATTTTGATTCATGAAATTGTTTTGTTTGCATATGTTAATTACATCTTAAATTTAACAAGATTAATCATTTGTATTTCTTCTGCAAATTTTAACTATATCTTTTGCTGCATAGTTCCTAGTTGTCTACAATATATAGTACAGTGTAATTTATTATTATATTTTGGTTATCTAGTCCAACTCAAATTTTAAAAACTCAGATCCTTCTTTATTCCTACTTAAAAATGGAAAGTTTTATAGTTCCAAATATTTTTCTATAGTTTAAAACTGTATTATTGATACTCATGTTCATAAATAATTTTTGATATATTTTAATTTTTTATAGGGACAGACAGAACCCATCATTAGTATGGCTTTTTACTGGAATGTTTTGCATTTATTCATTGTTCTTTGCTTGGAGGGCAAATTTAGATATTTCAAAACCACTTTTCATGGGTGTGGTAAGTTTCATTTAGATATATCCTTTGACCAGAAAGTTTGTGAAGAATGTGAAAATTTGTCTCTCATGAATCTTAGAGAAGAATAAATTAGCTCAGAAATAGTTAAAATTGCATATACATTATTATATTTTCAAAAGTTAACTTATTGAACCAGTAAGGCTAAGACCTCTTTTTAGAAAAGAAAAATGCAATGTTTAGTTAGCACAATAGTTAAATAGAAAAATAAATGTAAGGTATCTTTAAGTTAGTCATTTTATGTGTGTGCTTACACATATAGGTACCACTGCATTTCTCCTGGAATTTCTGGTTTGTAATTAGGGGCTCTTACCAACAAATTTCCTTATTTTTTAACTCACCGGTCCAGGCCTATGCAAAACAGCAACTATATTTCTGTTTTTCCCTGGGTGCCATTTCTCAGATTCTCCTTATAATAAAAACTCTGTAAATATAGGTAGCTTTTTTTAACAGCTGAAATCAATATGGTTTTTTTGTGTTCAAGAGGCCTAATAAATAATATCCTACTTAATCACCTGAGTTCTGAATAATTGAGAACTAAGATAAACCAGCACAACAGGCGGGAGAATCACCTTTGTTGCTGATAATGCTGAGATTGATGAATGTGGTTTATATCTGGGCAAGGGGGCTTCCTCACCCTGCATCCCATAATAGGCAGACCTACCCACTAGTCACAGGCAGTGCTCACCCCACTGGTGCCACAGGGACAGAGTCTGCCACTGGACAAATGCTTCCTGTGGGCAGCTCACTTCCAGAGGAAAAGAAAGGAAAGGGGAGGGCTATGCAGGCCCAGCCCCAGCTCCCAAACTCTCCAGTCAGCTCAATTCCTACAATCCTAAGGAAGAAATAAGTGAGAGGCTAGAGTGTTATACTGATGGAACTTCTCCACGTGGAAGGAAACATCAGGAAAAAAGTGAAAGCATTTCTCCTCCTCTTCCACCTTACATATTGCAGGAGTTCAACATGAAGTCCGTAGTATTGAAAAGAATGTGTGGATCCAAAAAGGGAGATTCGCATGCCACACTGGGAAGGAGGAATGTTTGAAAATTGAAAAATAAAGTAACGTGGAGTTGGAATGGAGAAGTCAGTTAACAAGACCTGAATGACAGCAGGCATAAGCAACTAGATATATGCAATACGAGTATTTTTAAAATACATAAGTACCAGATGAATTGCATGAACCAGCCAACCGGCCCTACTGTTTGCATGCCTCTTCTGCAGGTGGAAAGATTCTGGATGCAGAGCAATGCAGTGGTGGCTGTCCTCGCCGGCATCGGGCTGGCGGCATTGGTTTCTGAGAGTAATCGAGTGCTGAACACCAACGGCCTTCAGTGTCTGGAATGGCTTTCAGCAACTCTTTTTGTGATTTACCAAATATATTCCAATTACAGGTAACGTGGTTATGTTTATGAAAAGTTTCATTCACACTAGAGACATTTGATATTTTGATTCTAGGACTTTATTTCATCTTTAACTTCTACTAGTTTTCACAGTAAGATAGTGTTGTTGGTCTAAATGCCATGGTTCTTAAACTTTTGAACTAGAATCTCAGTGTGAGTGATGTGGAATTTTAGGTCATTGCAAACAAGCACTCTAGTGGTACACATAAACTGTTTGTATATTTTCCTCTAAGGAACCCTAGAGATATTTTGTAGAATCTGGAGTATATGTAAAATTCCATGATGTAAAATACCACTTAGATAAAGAGTAAAGACATTTGGCCTTTTTGTATGCCCTAAAGTAATTCACTCTATGCTTCAAAGATTTTTTCTCTTGACTAGTGTCTGGCCCTTATCTAGTTCATTCTGTAGTAGTGAATACTAATGATATGAAATAATGGAAGTTCTAAAAGTTTCTTAACTCTTAGGCGTTATTAGTATTTTATGTATTTTTCAATAACCTTTTATGTATTTTTAATAATCTTTCTAATGAAAATCTCAGTCTAATATAAAAGATGTCCAAGTTTTAGATGCTAGTTCATTTATTTCCAGCATCATTGAGTAAACATTACGGAAGTGGAAGAGTCCATTGGAGTTTTATTATAGTGAGATTTGATCGATATTTTAAAAGGTTAAATTTCCTCTTTCCACTTAACTTTGAAAACCAATCCCAGGAGGCCTGTTGGGATCCCCAGACCCAAATCCACAGCTAGCTAAAGAAGGGTTTGCCAAACCCACAGTGCGTGTTTCCCAGCCTTTTTTTTAATACCAGTCTTCTCCTAGCTCAGGTCTTTAGGGCAATCCAGGCTTAACAACAGTGATGCCTGCACAGGCTGGGTGGTTTTATTTTGTTTTGATTCTTTTATTTGCCCCCAGGTGAATGGAATAGATAGTAGTATCGCTGGGTGGTGAAATGTGAGGCTTCACCCTGCAAGGTAGGGAGTCATGGGAGGAAACAATTTCATCAGTTACAAAGGCAAGGATAATATTTTGTTCCTGGAAGTGTTTATTTGCTTTGTGATACTAACCCAACGATTCAACTTTAGGCTGTGTTTCTCAGAACCATTAAATGTAATGGACCTGATAAGAACAGGAAGGACAGTGCTGGTTACGTTTTTTGATGCTTTTACTCTTGTAGTCGTTTTCTTTTTTCATGGGAAGCGCTCAGAATTCGTGCCAGTTTTTCTTTGAAGTTAGAACGTCCACTTCATCATTGAAAGGAATTTTACTGCTGTTGTTGGCAGTGACAGATAATGGCTGGAGAGAAGTAAACAACTCAGGCACCTATTCCTTCCCTCCCTTCTCATTGGTCTCATTCCCTAATGATTTCTCCACGTAGATGGAAGCACAGGGAGCCTGTGGTTCAGGGAAGTGGTAGAAAGGATCAGCCTTGGATGCAAGAAAGCCAAACAGGTATCATCCCAGTTTATGCTGGAATGGGCAGATTTCATTTTGCATTTCTAAGTATTCCTTTGGACTAACTGGAATTAACATGAAATTACCTTAAATTCCAAGTGGAATCAGAAACCTTACTTCTTTTTAGGGAAATTGGACATGCTTTGAGGAAAACAAGGACTTATTTTTGAACACTAACTGATTCTCTTTTTATGGAAATGATTATAAATTCCGGAAGTGAAGCAGTACGCTGATTTGTTTTCAATTGAACAATTAGTCCATTCTTTTTTTTTTCAGATGATAGTGTTCTCTTTTCAAATATAAACATGTTTTTAGAAAATATAAGTTAGAATACTTTGAAACACTAAACGTAGAGTGAGTGATGGAAAAGGAATGGGCAGAAAATAAACCCAATCTTATTAAAACTGAAGCAATGTGTTACTATTTTAATGTGTTTTTGATCCTTTTATTTAGCATTTGTGACCAAAGGACCAATTACGTGATCGATAAATTTGCAAAGAACCTTCTAGCCTCGATGCCTCATGATGCAATTATCTTACTCAGAGGAGATCTGCCAGGAAATTCTCTCCGCTACATGCATTATTGTGAGGGACTGAGGCCAGATATTTCATTAGTGGATCAGGAAGTAAGTATGTGAAAAATGTGCTTAGAATAAATATTGTAATTATACTCATTTAAAAACATATGTCTTTAAAAAACTATTTTTTTAACAGTGGATGGGTACAGTTATCACTCTTAGGGAGAATATGTATCACACTTTTGTTTATTTTAACTAATAATGTAAGTCACATGAGTTGCCTTTTTCTTATTGAAACTGAATGTTTTAAGAATTAATTTTGAATGTGTTTCATGTTCGATGCAAATAATACCCTGGGTCTTTAGTTCACATAACAAACCATGAAAATTGTGTATTGTAAATTTATTTTAAAATTATTTTCCATTCAAATTAATACTGCCCACTGGTCCAGGGATTAAAATAAATTAGGTTGAATATAAAATAAGTCATACTGCAGGTAAGTAAATATTTCACTGAAAATAGAAATTACTAACCACAATTTTGCTATGGAGTATTTATGTAAACTTTGTTGATCCTATGAAAAAAATACCCGGGGTGCCAAAAAAATGTACACATTTTAAAAGATGTTATCTATGTATTACTTTTCGAAGTTGAATTACGGTAACAATGTGTAGTTTGACATTCGCTCAAAAGATGGCGTTAATCAAATGAATGCTAGTGTCATTCACTGTATTGTATTATAATTTTAATACAGTTTTCCTTTCTTAAAATGTGTATACTTTTTTTTGGCACGCTCTGTATATGGTGATGGAAAGAGAACTGACTCTGGGTGGTAAACACACAATATGATATATAGATGATGTATTACAGAATTGTATTCTTGAAACCTATGTAGTTTTGTTGAACATTGTCACCCCAATAAATTTTAATTAAAAAAAAAACTATATAAACAGATTTGCACATATAGGAAAATTTGCAAATTACACATTTTTGTAAGCAGTTTGCATTTATATCAAGTACATTAATTGATTAATTTGATCTTCAGTCTAGCTTTTGATAAAAGCTAGGTTATTTGTTGACAACATGGTATCGCAGTATGATTTTAATCGCAATATGATTTTGGGATAGCAGCTAATATAGTTGAGAAGCTTGGATTTCAAAATTAATTAGACCCAAATTCAAGTCCTCATCCTATCATTTCCTGGATATGTTGCATGGGGCTAATGATTTTTCCTCTCAGAACCTCTGTTTCCTTATTTATAAAATGGAAATGATCATCATATAAGTTACATTGCTTTTGAATGAAAGAAACAAAATTCCTAAGAGTGTCTTAAACTGTGGAGTTTTTAATGTCACATAACAAGTAGTCTGGAGATAGTTGGTTTTAGGATTGATAATACAAGCAGTTCAATGACGTCAGCTTTCTGGGGCAGCTTCTCTTCAGGTATCTTGAACTGATGGATGCCTCGTTCCAAACATCACATCATAAAACCAAGCCAAGTACTCATACTCATCCCCCTGGCTCTCTACTGGGAGTAACATGTGCCCCAGTAGCCCCTAGCAGACCTGTACTTGGACCCCACTAACCAGTATTGGGTCATGTGCCAACTCCTAAATTACTCACTAGCAAAGAGGAATGACTAGATCCAAGTGTATTGCGGCCCTGGTTACTTGATCAAAATTAGAACTGTGTTAGAAAAAAGAAGGTATTAGCTGTTGAGTGGACAATCAACAGTATCAGATGTAACGATTCTCACTTAATAAGGTTATTATGAAAATTAAATGGAAAACATTAACATCATAGCACACAGTGGGTATTTAATTAATGTTAATGTCCCCAAGAACTGAAACTATTGGGTAATAAAATCAAATTCAATAAGTATTTTGTGAGTATTTACAATATACACTTATAATAAAATTAGTCATTCAAGTTAAATGACTTGTATAAAGCAAATAAAACATACGCATAATTGCTAAATGATATCCAAACTTTAACAAAGTTTTGTAAGTGTGAATAGGAGTATTTTATTTAAAAAAAGAAAATCTATACATATAAAAGTATAGACAAATAGATATTAACTACAGAATTAAGAAAAATTATTTTTCCTGATATTAGTGATTTGTGGTAATCAAAAGAACATATCAGGATATGTAATTAATTTGGAGATACTAATAGATTCAGTTAATTTAACCAAAAGGGTTTTTATTTTTGAGGCCTAGATTATCATTATTATTTTTTCTTTTTTTAATTTATTAGTTTCAGGTGTACAAGACAAGGTAATACTTAGACGTTCATCATTGATATCCCTCACACTGTGAACCCCCCTCCCCCCATCCACTATCCCTCCGACCTCACACTGAGCCATCACATTATATATATAAAATTATAGTTGGCATTCATTAATGTTTAGCTTCTGGTATACAATGCCATGATCAGGCATCCACAGTATCCCTGAGGTGGTCTCCCAAATAGGACGCATGTCCATCGGATACCCAACAAAATCTTTACAACATTATTGAATACGTTCCCCAAATTAATTTTCAAAAAACCCTGAGGCAATCTTGTGGTTACCAGCTGCTTCCTAATCCCTGCACCTTTCCCCTTATCCCCCCCCCCCGCCCATCTAACAACTCTCGGTTTTTAATTTGTGTCCCCAAAACTGTTTCTGATTAGTTCATTCACATAGTCTTTTCTTTAGATTCCGCATATAAGTGAGATCATATGGTACTTGTCTTTCTCTTTCTGACTTATTTCACTTAACATAATGTTCTCTAGATCCATCCATGTTGTTGCAAATGATAAGATTTCTTTCTTCTTTATGGCTGCGTAATACTCCATTGTATAAATGTACCACAGCTTCTTAATCCAGTCATCGACCGATGGGCATTTCAGTTGTTTCCATACTAGATTATCATTATTATTGAGCTTGTCAAGAGCAGGGATTATATCTTATTTATTATAGGTGAACAATACTTGTGTTTTGAATGAATGGAGTAATGACACATCTCTGTTTTGCCTAGGTTGTCTAGTGTGGCCACTAAAGACATTTCAACTTCAGCAAACATAATTTGAGAACTATTCTATGGCAGGCAATGTGCTAGGTGCCCAGCCACAAAGAGGAAAAGATACAGTCCCTTCCCTCTGGGAGCTCGCAGTCTAGTTTGGCATAGGTTAAGAGCTACAAGTGCTACAGGAGCATATCATTCTGCTGTGGAAACTGGGGAGGGCATCATAGAGGAAGTGATATGTGAGCTGTTTCTGAAAGTTGAGCACACCTTCCCTATCGTGTTTCCCCGAAAATAAGACCAGGTCTTATGTTAAGTTTTCCTCCAAAAGACGCATTAGGGCTGATGTTAAGGGGATATCATCCTAAAAATCATGCTAGGGCTTATTGTCTGGTTAGGTCTTATTTTCGGGGAAACACAGTATAAGAATGGGGGAAGGTCATTCTGGGAAATCCATCAAATGCATGGAGCAAAAGAAAACTAGATACTGATCTTGCCAATGACAATCATAGCTGAAGCCATGAAATCCAAGGTTTAGGTCACTAGAAGAGTAGTCAGTGCGACATACCTCAGTTGTGCTTATATGCATTTTTCAATTATGTTTTCATGTAATGAGTATATCCACATTTTAGAACGTTTTTGTTGTACTTGCTAAACTGGAGTCTGTTTTAAGAAGTATATTAAAAGTACAACATCATATGTTATTTTTCTGGCAGATGATGACATATGAGTGGTATTTACCCAAGATGGCAAAACATTTACCAGGTGTCAACTTTCCTGGGAACCGGTGGAATCCTGTGGAAGGAATATTACCTAGTGGAATGGTCACATTTAATCTTTATCATTTTCTTGAAATAAATAAACAGTAAGCATTCTTTTCATATAATAGCTTTTCTAAAGTCTTAAGCTGTTCTAAAATTGTTTATGTAGCAGCTGTGCTTCATCCAAAAGACCAATTTTCTACACCTATTTTCCCGTCACTGGTGAGATTATCTTTGTAATTAAATTGAATATCTGTGCATAAATGAGGCCAGGCAGAAATAAATGTTATTGTTCTCGGTAAAGGAAAAATAAAGACAGATTAGCAAGAATAGCAAATAAGATCTTAGTACAATTCAGAGAAATTAGAGATGTGCCTGCCTACTTGAAATCATTGCAGGTAGATCGCAAGCAATAATAGTTTCCCCCTGATCAACACCATGGACCCCTTTTAAGTGTAAAGAAAATGTTTTCCAGGAATAATCACTATGTAAAAATAGCTTAAGGATTTTTTATAAAGGATAAGACATTTTAACAAATAAGAAAAGCACCTACAGTTATACTGACTGAGATAACATATGAGAATTGTGAATTCTATACCTGAGAACGTAAAATTATTCATTCCTGACCTTAACTATGAATAACTCCTCCAGGAGTATAGTGTTGAATATTTCTCCTGTCTGTGAAGTGCTTGGGATCGTCCAGAGTGTGAAGAAGACAAATTAATGTTATAATTTCTATTCTCTTAATAAAGGGGACTTCCAAAATTCTTTGTAAATTGCAAAGTTAAATTATCCCTTACTAAGAACATAATAATATGATACTTTTGGTGTTCAGAGCCAGAAGCTTACTGTGGCTCATGAAGAAATACAAAGGTAATGGGTATAAATTTTCTGAAGAATAACATGTAATTGTCTTGGAATAAAAGATTAAGAATATTAAGAATCATTAACATCCCCAAATAGTCATTTCTTTGTGAATTGTATTTAATTTAATCTCACAAACATTTATTGAATCTACCACGTTCCAGCTTATATTAGGCCCTAGCAATATAATGAGACTTAGTTCCAACTAGTTCCACAGTCTAGTTGTATCTATACATATACATGAATACAGCTGGCCATGATATGATGGGATAAGCTCTATACTAGCAAAGCTTTGTCAAGTGTGAGACTCAGTAAATGTTCAGTCTGAGTCTACTAAATGGATGATTTAACTGACAGTGTAAGCCAAGCATTCTGGGAGCATGGATGAAGAAGCAATTAATTCTGCCTGGGGCATTCATTCAACATGCATTTAATATTTGTATCATACTAGTTTGTCCAGTGTGGCCAAACTCTACTATCCACAGCTGCATGGACCTGACCCCTCCTGTTACAGTCTGAGGGTTTCGGGTGATGTCTTAACTATGAAACAGATAAGTTATAGTATCACCTAGTAAGTGTGATATTGTTAATATGGACAAAATATTGGGGACTTGAGGGCTAAGTAGGCATTTGTCAAGTGGGTGGGAGAAGGCCAGTTCAAGGGAAGTACATGTGCAAAGTCACGGAAGGGGCCTGCTGAGCTCTGGGGAAGTGGGGGTGGCCCAGTATGCTTGGATCCCAGGGCTTAGAGGGCTAGGTGAGAAGCTGAGAGGAGGGATGGTGGGGCCCAGACTGTGAAGGGATTTAACCTATAAGTGTGGAGGAGGCATTTCCTCATGATGGAAATATTGCATGCTCCTTGTGAAAACTCTAAAGAGAAGTGTCCCCTTCCTCAGAGTTCTGGAAAAATGCCTAGCTGACATTGCCATCACTATAATGCTCTCTGTGCTGCTGGTACAGTAGTGCCTGGTGCCTGGAAAAGAGAGAAGGAAAAACATCCAGGGTATTTTCTCTGCTCTCTCCAACCCTTACAAGTTCTCTTTGCTGCTTCTTGGGCTAGGGAAAAAAAAAGTTCTTGAAGCTCTTTTATCCTCACTTGCTGTGTACTTCTGGATTTCAGGCTGCTTTTGAGTCCAGGCCAGGCAATACTAGAAGGGGAAAAATGGTAAACTCGCCACAGATTTGGAGGAACATAGAATTCTGGTCGCTTCCCCAACTTTTCTTTCTACCATTTACTTTTCAGACTGTTCAGATAAGCTATTCCCTGTATTCTGTCCAAGAATTATAGATGTGTACAGTGGGAGAAACAGGGCCATCGTCCGCAGAACCAGAACTCTATTATGTTTTAAGACTGTACTTTATATCAGATATCTCATTTAATCTTAAACAGCCCTGAAAGAGTTATACCCATTTCACAGATAAGGAGAATAGACACAGGTAGTTTATAGTAATTTTCCCCAAATCACAGAGGTCATAAATGGTGGAGAAAAAATCTAAAATCTAAGCCAGAAGTATCTTGTTTCAAAGTTCATGAAGTTTTTTACTTTCAAGTAATTTCTTCTAATATGCTTTTTTTCTACTTAGTAATAGTATTAAGGCATGTATCACTAATTAGAATAGAACTAGTCTATTATAGTGTTTTTTGATCCAAGTTTATTTAAACAATTTCTATTACTAATTTTTGCATGATTTGAAGCTCCTAATAGTTACTCAGTTCTAACTACTTTCATTCAGTGAATACTATGTGTTAGCTATGTATCATGCTATGTGGGATTCAGAGTAAATTCAGAGCTAGAGAGCCTGTCCTCACTGCGCTTGTGGTCTACTCAGAGAGATTTGTCAGTGCGAACAGTAAGTATAACACAATAATAATAAAAGAGATAAAAATAAATAAAATGTAATGGGCATTTGAGGAAGGAAAGATCCTTCTAAGTAGGGACACAAAGGAAGACTTTTATTTCTACTTAAAGTAAAAGAAGGTATCAAATAATGTGTGTTTATACATGACACAGGACCACAGAAGTTCATTATAATAATGCTTGTCCCCAAGAGATGTCTTATAATTTCATGAACAGGTAGGTTTTATCATTTATGTCTATTTACTTCTGCATAGCCCCTCTTCAAAACAGCTTTTTCACACTAAAATAAATTTCAACCAGTCTAGTTGGGAAAGAGTTAAATAAACCAAAATGTTCACAACTGGTTTATTGGTAACTAAGGTTTAATGCTTCATAAGTTATATTTTTAACTTAAAGTCCTAAATATTAAATAAATATATGATATATTTTTCTGTTTTCAATAGAAAACAAACATTTGTTTGCATAGGAATTCATGAAGGTGACCCAACCTGGAAAAAGAACTATTCACTTTGGCCATGGGGTTCTTGTGACAAATTAGTTCCTTCAGAGACTGTATTCAACCCTGAGGAATGGATTAAACTTACAAGAAACTTCTACAACTGGACTGAAGAATATGGACGGTATGAACAGCAATTCTGTTTTTCTCTGGAGTGTAGCAATTTTGTATGCCTGAAAAACTTACTAAATTTTGAGATGCCTCTTAATTCTTTGGTCCTTTTTTTTTATTAATTATTAATATTGTCATTTGCTGCCCACAGAGTATCATACTAGAGAAAGAACATGTGTTTGAAGAACAAGAGGGCAATGGAAGGCTTGTGGTTGAGTGGACACCGAACTAGTTAGATGCAGGGCACCTTCCACTTCCAACTCTTGTAATGCTGTGCAGTCCACAAGTCCGTATCTCATGCCCTGAAAGTGAAAGAGATTCATGAACTGTGGTAGACCTTTAAAAGACATTCCATTGCCCGTGATAGTTTCTACCTGCATATACTTGTCATATTTTCCTTTCTTCAACAATGGAGGCACCGAGGGGCGGCCGAATGGCTCAGTTGGTTAGAGCGGGTGCTCTGAACAACGGGGTTGCCGGTTCGATTCCCACACGGGCCAGTGAGCTGCGCCCTCCACAACTAGATTGAAGGACAATGACTTGGAGCTGATGGGCCCTGGAGAAACATACTGTTCCCCAATATTCCCCAATAAAATTTATCAAAAAAAAAAAAAGAATGGAGGCACCTAGAGAATATTACGCTTGGTGAAATAAATCAGACTGAGAAAGACAAATACCATATGATCTCACTCATATGGGAAATCTAAAGAACAGAATAAACGAGCAATCAAAACAAATAGATTCAGAGGTTATAGAGAAAACAACTGATGGCTGCTAGATGGGAGGGATGTGGGAAGAAGGTGAGGGGATTAGAAAGTACAAATTGGTAGTCACAATATAGTTACAGGGATATGAAATACAGCATGGGGCATATAATTAATAATGTTGTAAAGACTATGTAGGGTTCCAGATGGGCACTGGACTCATCAAGGGAATCACTTCATAGACTGTAGATGCCTGACCACTGCACTGTACACCTGAAGCTCAAGTAGAATAATACTGAATGTCAACTATCATTAAATATACCTATATATATATGTGTGTGTGTATTTATTCACGGATGTAAAGTACAGCATAGGGAATATAGTCACTGGTGCTGTAACAGCTATGTACGATGTCAGAGGGGTAGTAGACTTGGGGAGGTTATCACTTTGTGAGGGTGTAACTGTCTATTACATTGTTTTGCACACTTGAAACTAATAAAAAATTAAACAGATAAATAAATAAACTAATATAAAATAAAGGAATGGCAGATAAGTTCTCTATAGGGAACACTGGGACTTAAGTAACTTTTTCTTTACAATTGTTTGCCATCAGCCTGGTTATGTTGTTTTGGGCATGATCAGTCTTCCTTGAAGCATTTCTATATGGAGTTGACTCTTTCCCATGTGGAAAATGAGTCATCATCTAAAGAAATGTGCCTCCATTGCCGATGATTAAAAATGTGAGTTCTTTAAAGATTAGGTCATTTTGCATATAACTTAAAAACAACAAGCAAGATCTCATGAAAACTGTTATAATGTTTTTTCTGAACCCATATGAATGGATTGTATTGCTGTGCACCAGAGATGGATAAGTAGGTCTACATCAGAGCACTCTGACCCTCGTCAGGAAAAGTTAGAAAATAACCTATTCTGTAAACAGCTGATGACAGTGTAAGTACACAACAGTATCACTCATTCTCTTTGTTCCGTCAAAATAGATACACAAGAGAAATTTTAATTAAAAGAAAAAAATCAGCAAATAGTTTAGCCAGTGTTCTTTGAGCAGCATCTAGCTCCAGCAATGATTTAGCAAAGCCATGCGTCCCCTGTCTCCAGGCCTATCCCTCTTGCTTTACAGCTCGTTGGCTCTTAACTGTGTCCAGGGTGATGGAGGCTCAGCCCTGCCCCTTTGCCTGTCTAATAGTTCTTAGGAACAGCTGGTTCCCCAAATGCCTCCAGCCTATATCCAGCAATCCTTGGTTCCCATGAGGCACTGGGGGTCATATGCAGATTAAGAACACATTTACTAACACCTCAAATTCCTAATGATAGAACTTTTCTTAGAGAATAAGTTTATTATTTCGGTCCTTATCAGTACTTCAAGATCCAGCCTATGTTATTTGCCTTGTAAGATTATAACATAAGGGTTACCCATCCATAGACATAAATGTAACTGGTGGAAAAATGTTACTGTTTTCTTGTACCTACAGGTTTGAGCCATCTTCTTGGGAATCTGTGGCCAATGAGGAGATGTGGCAAGCAAGGTGACTAATCTGCACTTTTGTGTTTGCAGTCTGTTTTTAATATGGCAGAGAAGTAGCCTGTAGCACTTTTCATTGGGGGAGTAGGGGTGAGTGGTGATACTAAAAATGACATTTATAAGCGATTATTGTGTTTGAAGCATTGTACTAATAATTATACATGAATAATCTCATTTCATCCTCACAAGAGCCTATGAAGAAATTACTATTATCTCCATTTCACAAAAGAACAAACTGGAGGTAGAGAGGTTCTTTGTCCAAGGCCACGTAGCTACTAGTGATGGAGTCTGACTCTGGAAAACTCATAATTCCTATGCTCTCCTGCCTCAACTAAACCAAAGTGAGTGTGATTAAGAAGTTGATAATTATTACCGTGTTTCCCCGAAAATAAGACCTAGCCAGACAATCAGCTCTAATGCGTCTTTTGGAGCAAAAATTAATATAAGACCCAGTAATATGCTAGTTAATTATCCAAGCACTTATTGAAGCACTTCCTAGATGCCAGGCATCATGCCAGGCATGGAAACTACACATATGATACAACACAGTTCCTACCCTTGAGTTGCTCATAGACTAATGAAGTAATCAGACATGTTAAAAGAGATTTGAATATTCATGTGCTAGATATTTTACGTTCCTGTTCTGTATGGAACACCTCACAGCGATGCTATTGACTCTCTTGGTTCCTGTCATTATTTTAAAATAATTGAAATATCTAATGCTAACAGACTTTGGCTTAAATATTAATGGAAGAGTTCTAAATGATACAGACGGGGGTACCAAGTACATAGGAAGTACTTTCTGCAGTAAAGGAAGGATGACCACTCTGGGCCAGACACTGTGCTTTGCACCAGGAATCGACTTATGGTGTGTAAAGGGTTTACTTGTAAGTTTAAAGAGGTTTTAAAAAAATTGTCAAGAACTACAGTTCCAAAATAATGACAAAAATAGACATACTATAATTTATGCAGTAGTGTTTTTGAAAAAGTCAGCAAACAGCATATTTCAAGTTATCAGCCTAGTTATGGGGACAAACACTTGCTTGGAAGAACTGATCAAAAAGATACCGTACGTTGGCACAGTTCTTCACTGGAACGCTGGGGGAGCAATCACATAAAAGAAGAAAGCAGATTATTCGGGTGGGCATTGATTTAATTGGGGTGCTGACTACAGTTTGGATGAGTTCATGTGGTCAGAGTGCAGCCACGTTTGAAGAGCTGGTCACACACGCATGAGCCATTGTGGTGGGCACGTGCAGGGATGTGCCGACAAACTCAGCAGGTCTCCCCCTGCCCAGCTGCTCTTGCATCACAATAATGGACATCTGGAGGAAAAGTGATGTATGATAGTGATGATGAACGGAAGCTTTTTTCTAAAAAAATTGGTAATCGGTATGAATTCAGTGTCTTGGCATTGGGCGGGGTGTTACTGTTGGTTCAGAGTAAATGTCTATGAATAGGAGAGAAGTAAAAAGAACACAATAAAGGATTTTGCATGTTCCTTATCGATGGAAAAGTCTAGCAGATTTAGCTTCGAATGTGAAATTAATGAGGTGATTTTAAATTAATGAGGTGATTTTAATGAAGTCTCCCCACCACACAGGATGAAAACACCATTCTTCATTTTTAACCTGGCAGAAACTGTGAATGTGCCTTCAAATGTGAAAGCTCAACTCTACACTCACGCATATAACGTACGTTACACTTTTATATATAAATGTATTTGGTGGGAGGGTGGTGGTGATTGTTTGGGATACAGGGAGAGTGTATCACAGTAGAGTTTTGACTTTTTTGCTTCCAGCTTTATTTGGCATTATAAAGCAATGGGGAAAAATGGAAAAATACTCATGCGTTTCACAAATAATATCTAAAGTATATGGCTATGGTCAGCAAAGTAATACCTCGCACCCCAATAATGTCCATGTCCTAATGTCCAGAGCCTGTGAAGATATGGCCTCACATGGCAGTAGGAACTTGGCAGATGTGATGAAGGATTTTGAGGTGGGGAGATTGTCCTGGATCATATCCAAGTGCGACCAGTGTAATCACTAGAGTCCTTATAAGGAGGAGGCAGAAGGGTCAGAGTTGGAGAAGGAAATGTGACAATGCTTAGAGGTCAGAGAGGAGGATTTGAAGATGCTGTGCTGCTCGCCTGGGCGATGGAGGAAGGGACCACAGTGAGGGAGTCCAGGCAGCCTCTGGACGCCGGAAAGGGCAAATAAACACCCTTTCTAGAGCCTCCAGAAGGAATACAGCCCTGCTGATTTTACAAAAACCTTGATTTTATCACTTTTGACCTCCAGAAGTGGAACAGTATATTTATATTGTTTTAAGCCAGTACATTTGTGGTGATTTGTTACAACAGCAATAGGAAACATGTTTAATGACTAGTTTTAGTCATTAGTCATTTAGTTTTTTTAAAAGTACTGACAAGTCGCCCTCTATTGTAAAAGTCGTGACTTGAAACGACAGGGCCGTGGCTCGTTGAGAGGTCATGAGAAAGACAAAGGGTCTTGGAGAGACTTTGGTTTGTTTGGCTTCCTGGGGCCACAGTTAGAAGACAGACAGCCCAGCCACACTGAGGGTCTGGCACAATCTGTTCTCTCTGATGGGAAATGGGAGTACAGTGTGTCCTTACTTAATGTCGTTGATAGGTTCTGCACCTTAAACGAGATGATGTATAATGCGGTTTTACCATACGCTAGTTGATATAAACAAGAGTTAAGTTTCTACAAAATGTCATCAACGTTACGAAATAACGTTGAATGAAACGACATTATTTGAGGAGCTGCTATACAGAGCAAATACCTGCTGTAACACTTTTTAACAAGTCCCTGCTTTTCTGTGATTTGTAACACTGGGCTCTTTAGACATCTTCGGACATAGTCTTAGAGCCTGCTATATAAGAAACAGACATCCTGGCACGGGCCAGTGAAAACAGAGCCTGGGAACTATATGCATGAGCAATGGAGGTATTCCTGCCATCTCTAGGCTGCTATGCGTCTGCTCAGCCAGGGCATTTGTTTGGTGCTAAGTCAAAACAGCATGGTGTCCAATCAGGATGACTAATTTTACTCCAAAATTTTGTGGTCATTGTTTATCCATTTATTCATTCACTGACAGGCAATTTATTGAGCACCCAGTCTGTTCCAAATGTCGTGGTGGAGACAATCAACCACTGTCCCTGCTATCAAGGAGGTAGCAGACTAGAGAGAAAAGATAAAGTCTTAAGTTCAGTCTTGTAAGTGACATGAGAGGTTTGCAGAGGTACTGTCAGGACACAGAGCCGTACATGAGTACACCATCCTACAGTGAAGGGGGGAAAGGAAGGGAAAGAAGACTTCCAGAGGAGATGTCACGGGAGTTTCATCTTGAACAATCAGAAGGAACTAGCCAGAAAGATGGTGGGGCAGGGCAGTAAGACAGTGGGGAAGGGAGGGCAGTCCATAAAGAGGGCACGACAGGGACAAAGGCGCGACTCGAGGTACCCACTGAAGTACAGCACGTGATGGATTACAGGAGGCAACAACATGTTGCATTCTGTCTGGCAGTCAGGAGTCAGGGGAAATCTGAGACTTACTAATATTTCATATTCTCATCAGTCAGGAGGCCCATGCTCAAGACCCATTTCGCCATTGATTGTCAACTGTGAGTCAGTTAACCTTTCCCGGCTTTGATTTTTTTACTGGGGAGAAAAAAAGGGGGGCTTTAAACTTTATAAGTTCTTTCTCATATCCTGGTCATATCCTGTCCTGTTCCTCTCTAATTCCGTGTGATTCTGTGAAAAACAAGTAGTATTGAATTGGGGGAAATCTGAGACTTACTAATATTTCACATTCTCATCAGCGGTCTATTCCATGGTCAGTTGTTAGGCCACTGTTGAAGCTAAATTCACAGATATTTTGTCCCTTGGGGCCTGTAAGCTTTACTCTTCTCAGTGAGCACAAGTCTAGAGCCCAGTCCATAGTTGTTGCCTTCACGCGTATCTCCAGCTGTGTGACATTGTTTGCAAGACAAATGAGACCAAATACTAGATGGGTCAACACAAATCCACCCCACCCCACCCTACCCCCAGTACTGGTTGTTCAAGAATATTGTTAGATGCAAAAGATATTTTTGTCATTATTTACATTATCCTGTTCCATAATTTATACAGAACATTAAGTTCAGGTGCAGCGGGGGAGCAGGGAGTATGCCTGTTATCTTTAGGAATACATTTGGGAAGTTGAAGAGGGCCCCAGCAAATAGTATATAGTCCACCAAGACTAATGTTACAGTTCACACACAGAGGAGGAAGTAGAATTCCACATGATGAGAAATGACAGGCTTCTTAGGATACAGCACACGGGGCTTAATGGGCCATCCAGAAAAAGGTGATGATGTTTCAGTAATCAAGTGTTCTAGAAAAGGATAGTATGCTTGTTCTGATGTCTGGAGACTAGAGCAGGGAGGTCGCACGTGAGCCTCTCATTCTCTTGAGCCACTGGGGAAATGCTCACTGAGGTACTGACCTCTGTTTTGAACTCCAAAACCTTAGTAGGATTTTGAAAACTTGGGGGAGTGAAGAACCTGAAGATTTCCTGAGCACCTGCTCCGTGCCAGGCACTTCCCACGTCCCTCATACGAGGGAGGCTCGGGGAGAGAAGCAACAGATAGAGGGAAGACTGTGAGGAAAGGTAGAGAAACACTGATTATTTTACCAAGAGAATGAAAAGGTGGGAGGCTAATTCATAGCTTTGATATATATATGAAAGTGTGAGGTGACTCTTCCCTATTTTGTGGAGTAAAGGAAACCTAGGGGGGAATTGCTTTAAAAGGCAGCTTGAAGACTGAAGATTATTAAATATCAAAATGACATATCAAACACGGATTATGGAATTTTTTTCAAAAATAGGTTAGGTATGGGTGGCCGGATGGCTCAGTTGTTTAGAGCGCGAGCTCTGAACAACAAGGTTGCTGGTTTGATTCCCACATGTGCCAGTGAGCTGTGCCCTCCACAACTAGATGGAAGATAATGAGCTGCCGCTGAGTTTCTGGAGGGGCAGCCGGATGGCTTATTTGGTTAGAGGGAGAGCTCTTAACAATAACGTTGCCAGTTCAATTCCCACAGGGGACGGTGGGCTGCACCCCCTGCAACTAAGATTAAAAACGGCAACTGGACTTGGAGCTGAGCTGTTCCCTCCACAACTAAATTGAAAGACAACAACTTGGAGAAAAACACTGTTCCCCAATATTCCCCAATAAAATCTTTTTTAAAAAATGGATTAGGTATGCCTTTATCTGCTCTGGAGTAGGAATTGGGGAAATAGATAATATACTGGGTCCCTTTCACGTGAATGATGTGACGAATACAGTTCTAATTTCAACAGCACTTGTCTCCAGAAAAAGCATCATTGCTTATTGTGTGCTGTCATGGAGTCTGCTGGTAAACCCAAGTTTCTGTGGATCTAACTCCAATTTGACAATCTCCCAGAAAGCTGTGAAATTCCCAGATAAACAAGTGTAATCTTCTGTTTTGCAGATTTGTATCTACTTTTTTGTTAAATCTTGATGTTTTTCCACCAGAAAACTATGTATCAAAAATTCTGTCTTATTAATACTACGTATGATGCTGAAAAACAAAGTTCCTAATTCCTGTGAGCAGAGTTTGCACGATCCAAATTGTAATTATAGGATCCTAGCATGAAGCCTTTCAATATCTCGCTTTAAGGCTATCTGTTAATTCTATTATGCCCAGTCTGTTCAATGTGGGATTCGTTTGAGTCATTTGATCATTGCTCTTATTACTGTTGTTTTTAATGTAGAGGAAAATTTATGTGAAAATGAGGGACAAAATTTAAATTCCTTCCAAGTTTTTTTCCATGCAGTTTTCTAAAGAAAGCAATTTTTTTTCTCTCCAACAGCTAAATTTAGAGTTTCAACCTTTCTGCCTATTGAGTAAATGGCTTTTCATGAATTAGAAGTAAATCCCTTTCCCAGAACATCTTTCTGGAGGAAGAGCATTTTGTCCTGACACAGTGTGGCATAGGTTCCCTCTGCAACATCTGAAAAAACCCAGAAGCACTTTTTGATGAAGCACATTTGCCTCCTGCTACCGTAATAATTACAGTAACATCCTTGCATTTTCTGCATGGCCTAGCAACGATTAGATTTTTACTGTAGGCTGCCTGGATTTTTTTTCCCCTTGTGTTATTAATTTCTCTGTGTTTTCTGTTTTTTTTGGGGGGAGGGCAGGGTGTGAATCAAGGGATAACAATGAAACAGCAGCTTGTTTGCTGTCTTCCAGCTTTATAAGGAGCTTGTCTCTTCGCGGAAGGAACACCCAGTGAACTGGCACAAGAACTACGCCATCGCCTGCGAGCGCATGCTGCGCCTCGGGCCAAGAGGCGCGGACCCCGAAGTCTTGTTGTCTGAAACCATCCGACATTTCCGTCTCTACACCCAGAAAGCACGGAATGATCCACAACTGGCTGATATTTCCGTTGCTCTGAAACACCTAAGAAATGAACTGCAAAGTCTGAGAAATAGGAAAAATGCCTGAGACAGCAAAATGGGAAAAAGCCTGCTCCTTATGCTGCTTCCGAAGTTCTGAGGTCCAAAAGTTTTCCTTCAAGAAAAGAAACTGTATCAAAAATTGAAGACTAGGTCACCTCCCAGACAGAAGTAACGTGGCACAGCAGTACTGTTTCATGGGGGGGGGGGGGGGGGGAGGGTGTTAGTGATGGAGGTGTGCTGTTTATGCAAATTCTGTTTATCCCATGTTACCCAATGAGCAGTTCAGTAAGAGTCTTTCCAAAATTCTTCCTACTTCCACAGTCTTTCATCTAATGACTGCTTGATTGGATTCTAAAAGAGAATGGACTCTTTTCATACGCTTAAAATATTGACCATCAGTCTTTTAAGGGTCCTGCTTATTGGGATCAATCTTGAAGGTTAAATTCTTAAAACATTAATACTAGACCAAAGACATTTTCTGTTTTCCAAAAGTGATTTCTTTTTTAAAAGAATGAATCTTGTTATGCTACAAGTTAGAATTCCTTTTTTTTCCCTTGAGTAGCTGTGGTTGTTACACAATCTCATGCTTCAATACCAACTGGATGATAGTTTGAACAAATTTGGGATTTTACTGTCTTAGATAATTCTCGGAAAGCACTGAAAAACAAAGCTAATTCGTTGTTTGCTTTTTTTCAGTTGTATAAACTGATTGGCAAGTAAAAAGGATTTCGCATTTCTTCAATTAATTTTATATTTATGTTTTACTTGTATTTGGGCTCAGAAATCTGTGCCCAATAATAAGTAGGCTCCTGCTGCCAAAATGCAAAAAAAAAAAAAAAAAAAGGTGGGATTGGATGGGGGAAATGGGGAAGTGGTTCAATAAATTAATTTCTGTTACAAGCATCTTTTATACATATTACTAAAGAGAACATAGTAAGAAATGCAAATAATAGTTCTTTATTTTATTATGACAGTTAATTAATAGCAACCTGTTTTAATGAATAAAGTCACTCAGAGTCCTTCAGCACTTCCTAAGCAGAGGCCCGAATCTGTAGGGATTCTTTTCCCCCCAATTGTATAGCTCCTAGACTCCAAGCACTATATAGGCCCCTGTATAGAAATGCTCACTAATGAAGAGGGAGGGCTAGAAGCTTGTCTGCATTCAAAGATCACTGGTGAGTCATTCAGCAAGAAAAGGCCCCTTACCAGGAATAGTCACAGTTCCGTGGCATTGTACTAGCAAAAGGGTCTGATCAAAGGTCTCCTGTGGCGCTTGCATGGTTCCCTTTCATACTACGACCATAATTAAAACCACTAATTCTCTTTTAAAATGCTGCAGGATGCCATGTAGGCATCTGTCTGGAGTGTCCTTTGTGATGTCATAAGCTGTTAAGGACCAGTGCCGAGGGCTTTTGAGTGAAATGCCAGTCATGAAGGTGCTTCAAGACAAGGGTGCCTCTAAAAGCTTGACAGGGCCTTGACTGCACAATTCGAGCTGAATTTGCCCCTTGTCAGCTGCCAGTAAATAAATCTCAAAGGGGGAAAAGCTGAAGTTTCATTACCTGATCCATGGGGCTTTGTTGGTTTTGGCATCACACAGGGGAAGCTCTTGCCCCTCCATTCTCTGGGTTTGAAGATGTCCATTGGAGCCTGCGGTGCCTGGACAGGGTTCAGAGCGGGACCTTTTGGAGAGTGTCAATAGTTGTAACAGTTCAGCTGTTAGGAAGACAAATAAATGGAGGAGCTCATTAATCCGCTTTTGGCTCTCAGTGCCTTTTGCCCTTTCATCACAGCCTTATTAGGCTCCTACTCATCTTGAACCAGAAAAAAATGAATTGAAGTTGTTGAGTACTAATTGGCAAAGACTTTTAATCACGGGCCAAGAACTTTCACTGACTTGAAAGTAACTTCTCCACGGGGAAGAACCAAAAACCTGGTTTACCTTAAAACAAAAACCTGTTGGAGTTCAGCGTGGTGTAAAAATGTAGGGATCATTGATAAATTGTCTAAGTTTCTCCATTTGAAAGAAATTAGGTTAAGATTATGATTTCTACTTTTCTAGGGGTAAAAAAAAACACAGTACAATAAAATTCAAATAAATAAAATTCAGACGTTTCCTAGAAAATGTATTGTCTCTATTGGTTCAGAAGAGGTTGCATGCGTGTGTGAGATGAGCGTGTTCGTTTCTCCACACCTATATGTGGATGTAAGTCTTCATCTGCGCATCTACATATACATGCGATGTTGGAGGAACGATATGAAAAGGAGCATTTCCTACATATAGCCTTAGGAATGGCCAAGGGAGAGTTCTTTTACAGAATATCTGCTTTTAGCATTTACGTCTGTACTGTGGAGCTATGTATGTCTGACTGTGCTTTGTCAGTTGACTATCGTCAGATGGTACACAGATTATTCTGTATTTGTTCAACAATGGCTTTGGACCACTCTCTTTGAGAACGCAATCATATGATGGTCCAGAGTCGATGGATCATAATTATTTAAATTTCCAAAAACCATCAGTAGATGGAAACATAGTAAACTGAGCTGAGATTCTGGGATGTTAGATTTCATTCCCAAATCCACTACTTTGAAGAATTCTTTCCTTTCTATTGTGTGAGGTTAAACAATTTGCTTTCTTTTTCTTCCTCATACTTTTCCTTGGCTAGTGCACAAATGCCATAAAATCTGACAGAAGGGGTTTCCTTTAGTCTAACCCCCTGACATGGGAGAGAATGTGAAGGAGGTGACTTCTCATGCTGGATTTGGCCGGCATTCTCCTAGCAGTGTCCCTGAGTGTGTTGGCAGGACGACAGGAACCCCACAAGGCCAACTTCTGCCTGGACTTTGGCCTGAGAAGCAAGTGGGAGCCAGCAAAACTATCTGCCTGTCCACATGCTGCAGTGCCCTGCTGCCCGGCACCCAGGCTGGCACACATGGAGGGCAAGCAGAGAACGGACTGTGTGTCTCCATGTTCTCTAACAAATCCCCTCCCTAACCCTGTGCCCACTGATGGGAGGTATGCTTGACTCTTGATGTTGACTCTTCTCATCTTTGTTTTTTTAAAGGAGTTTTTTTTTTTTTTTTAGTGCTTTTGTTCCATTACTCAAAATGCAGCCAAAATCAGAGGGAATCAATTACAAGTGTACTATTTTGAAATCTTCAAATAGAAATTATGAAATGTTATTTCTGTACATATTCTTAGTATTTTTTGGTGATAGAACCATGATGTTTAGCCTTTGTAATATTTAAATAAAGCCCATTTTGAGTGTTAGGGTTATCTTATGATACCCTGCTGATTTCTTTAAGTAATCAGGTGAGGATATGAAGAGTTGCTTTTTTAAATTTATATTTTAAAAGTTAAATAATGTGAACCTGTAATCATAGTTCCCACAAATATCCCTCAATTTAAAAATGTTAGTACTTTTAATATTAAGGAAAAAATTTAACGCCAAAGGTTGAAGAAACAGATCCTGTTACAGCAAGTGCTTTTACTCTGTTTTAATTCCAGTGTATTTTATAAATGTAGCATGGTAGAGTACTACTTAAAATTCTATTCTTCTAACTGGTTCCAAGTCCTATGGTAGATAAAGAAAATAATTCCAGCCCAATAAGAGGTTCACACTGCTTTGTCCATCCTCATATTTTGTTGTGGATGCAAAACCATTCTAAGGCTTATACTCACAAACAAATAAGTAATGTTCCCAGGGATTCTGGGAACCTCTAAAGGCCAAGATCTTGGCACAGCATTACTGAGTAAACGGAGTTAAAGCTTTAGCAGCGATCATATTGGATGAAGATGTCATTGTCAGTACCCTCTAAAGATCTGTTTGATTTGGATCAGCATGGATGGTGTTTTAAAAGCCTCAGGAATAGCACAATGTGCCTACCTGGATATAGGAAAGTACGGTAATAGGAATATATCTTGAGAAAGGGATTTTTTCTGGGGGAAAAAATCATATTGGTTTTCAACGATATAACATATCTGGTGGAAAGTATTGTACTGGAAAGATTAACTTATGTCATATTAAAAAAAAAAAGGTGAGGGTGGGGGAGATGGGTAGATGTTTCAAAACAGTAAACATGAAGCCCACAATTATTGACCTTTAAATGGAGTTCTACGGATCCTACCCACAAATCCAAAGTGTTATTGGTGAAGCTTAATTTTCAGTAATATAAATATTGTGGTGATTTTGGAAAAGTTGAGTTGGTGAGGTTGAGAAAGTTTGAAGATACAGATCAAAAACACAAACGCAGGTAACTAGGCCATGTTCCCATCCCAGTGTTCCAACTTCTCAGAGCACCCAAGAGGTCCCACGCCTTTTTGTACATAGCTGCCGTTAGACAAAGATAATGTTAAATACAGTTCCAATAAAAGATAAATAGAAATATGCCAAATCTAAGCTTTAACCCTTTCATAATTTTAATTGTTTAGAATATGTAATAAATCTGTGTAAGTTGTATTGAAGGAGAAGTATGATAGATGAAATACAATCTTTATATTGTTAAGTTCATTATATATTTTAAATTAATAAACGGAGATTATGTCCCATTTTTTAAAGTATACAAACAAACCATAACTAACTTCTATTTAGAAGTGTTACCTGAAAGGGGGTTATTTTGTAATGTAACCTTTTAAAGAAGATATTTTGAGATTTCTCTCATCTAAATGAAATATTGCCTAGATGGTTGAACCATTGGAAATATCCTAATGCCTGTGGTGGTCACTTATATGCACAAGTGTGTGTGATTAAAAAAAGGGACATTGCTTGTGAAATCAGACCCAGTTTTCTCATTCTTAGATTATGGTGCGAGGGAACCTAAATGAAACACCCATTACCCAAAACCCTTGAGTATCACCTAAGACACAAGAAATCCCCGTAACACCCTGGCATGCCACGACTTGAACTTCAAAACAGCAACAGAGGACCCATTGAGGATTTGAGACCTGGTGAAAGATGCAAGCCCAGAATCTTCTTCCAGTATCCTCCCTAGGGGCTCTGTTAAAGTACTCGAGCAAAATCTACAGAAACTTTAAAAGGAGTTATTTGCAAACAGAAGATGATCTATTTATTAAAACATGGGGGTTCCTTTGATTGAAGAGTTAAAAGCTAGTCTAACAGGTGAGAGGAAGTTTGAAAACAAAAAAGTTATAGGAAGAATGAAAAACCAAAGTTCAATTCTGCAAAATTTAAAACAGGTAAGTTCACCAATGGAGATTATTTGCACTCAATGGTTGTTTTTATTTAGTGTGTCCTAATTTTTCACTAAACTTATAGCATATTCCTTCAATATGTTGACTGGTATCTACCCAGTTTTTATATATTTTTTTCAATGATCAGAATTTTAACTATTGTTAAAATCAGAATTTTAACTATTGTGCAGTCACATGGGGGCAGATCCTCAAAATACAGGATTGTGCCTTGTTATGGTGATGGTCAAACTGGGTCCTGAAGTCAAGTTAGTAGAAAGTGAATAGCTTTCTCTTAATGAAATAAAAAAAAATATAATGAATCTGAGGTAATAAGGATAAGTATTATTTCGTGAAACTCATACATATATGTGTGTGTGTGGTTGTATGTGTAACATATCACATTACGTATGTGTATATGTATCTGAAAACATTCACATATAAATCTATTGAACTAGGCTTTTAAATATAGGTCTATTGACCTATATTGAACTAGGTCAGAATATAAAACGTACTTCTTACCAGGGGTGACAGTAAAAAATAAATTTGAAAGCCACTGGCCTAGGAGAACTTACCTAACTTTATTGACTGTTAATGCCAAAAAGGTTCGTAAGGCATCATCTAGTATAAGTAGTATGACTAACCTAGTTGAATGAATGAAAAAACAGGCCTACACTAGGTAAGGTACTCGATTAATGTCACACCGTTAGGCAGTGGCAGAGCTGGTACTAGAACACTAAGATTCTTAGGTCAATCTGGTATCCTGTCCCTTTTTCCATCACAGTTAAATGAAACTAGCTATGCTCTACTGTCAACTTTATGTCACATTAAAGTCCTCAAATAACGCGGCCATATTAAAAGTATGATAGGGCCAGCCCGGTGGCTCAGGCGGTTAGAGCTCCATGCTCCTAACTCCAAAGGCTGCCGGTTCAATTCCCACATGGGCCAGTGGGCTCTCAACCACAAAGTTGCCGGTTCAACTCCTCGAGTCCCGCAAGGGATGGTGGGCAGCGCTTCCTGCAACTAAGATTGAAAGGACAACAACTTGACTTGGAAAACAGTCCTGGAAGTACACACTGTTCCCCAATAAAGTCCTGTTCCCCTTCCCCAATGAAATCTTAAAAAAAAAAAGTATGATAAATTTTTCTAGAGGTAAATGGTGTGTGAAATCAGGAACCATGTCATAGGAAATTACTTAAAAGCCATGTACTAAACTTCCTATCCCTCCTCCAAACTTCTGGAGTATAGTTCTATACTTCTTTTATTTTCCCTTCGTTTTAGGGCCAGTTCTGTCTCTAGCTTTTGACAGAATTGACCTACACATTTTGGACTTAGGAATATATATCCAAATTAGAAGGTGATAAGAAAAAGTCACTTTGCAATCTAGGGACTTAACAGGATAAATTACATTCCAGCTGAATCAGCTACGGAAAGCTCCATTTGAAAAATGTTGCACTCATTTATGTATTCCTTTCCCAGAGTTCAAAACATATTTCTGTTTTGCAGAAGGAAATATGTCCCAACTTCACTGGAATGTTCACTGAGTTGGGAATTTGACTTTTCCTCCCAGAACCCAAGACCATCTAGAGCCAATGTTCATGATGATTCTGTCACTCTATTAATAAAGTTTTTTGGTTCAGCCACTCTATTTAAAAAAAACCTGTAATAGTGTCCAGAAGAGCAGAGGCCTCTGAAGACCTAAATATCTGGTTTCCTAATTAAGAACCTTATCAATTCAGCATTTAGGTGATAATGATTTCTTCCAAATTTGGTTTTTGAGTCATATGTATGATTTGTAAAAATATATAACAATTAACGTTAAAACAACTAATCTCATTCAATAGCCATTGAATGGCTTCAATTATTTGAAATCACCTAAATTACAGTTGAAAGTAATTTGGCCCTTCATCTTTGGGAGGCAAATAAATTTAGTGTCGCTCATGAGACAAAGACTCCTTCTGAATGTGACCACACAAACCATGCTGTGTGCCCTCTGTGCATTAGATAAAGATGACCTATTTCACAGGGTTAGCATTAATGTGACAATTCTCCTTTTACATGTCCCCTTGTGAACAATTAAGTAGTTGATCTACAGAGTTTAAACCTGTTCAATACTCTGAGCTGATTTGTGCAAAGTACATGTGTGAACCTATACAAGAATCAAACAAAACTAGAACTTTGTTTTAAAGCAATTCCATGAAATGCCATAGTAATTGTGCTTTAACCTGTCATATGAAACATGTGACTGCTTGAAATTTTGATGAGAGAGAGATTCTATGTTCTTTTTTTATTATAGTGCTGGTAGAGTAAATAAAGACCTTAAGAAACACCTTCATCTCACCCTGAAAGCGTCTGTAACAGTGTGTAGTCTCCTGCAGGACCTCGCTATGGCCTGCCAGTGAGAGAGGGACAGCTGGACTTCTTATTGCCTGCATTGAGAAGCATGCACAAGGCTGTGTGCCTGGTGGCTTCATTTCGTCCCTAAAGGAGCCAAGAGCAGAAACCGAGGCCTTCCCAACTCTCCCATTTATATTCCCGGGTTACAGGCTACTCCAGAAAGCACAGGCCTTCCTTTTCTAGATTACACTAGAAGCACTGTGTAATACAGTGGTTAGAGCTAGACACCCCCCCTCCCCCCCAGCTCTGCCACTTACTAGCTGGATGACTTGGAGAAAGTATATATGCCTTAATTTCCTGTTCTGTAGACTGGAAATACAGCAGACTTACCTCATGGTGTGTCTGTAAGGATGAAAGGAGCACATATATATAAAGTACGTTGAACTGTGCTTGGTGCATACCAACGGCTCATACTGCTGACTGTTTCCATTAATATTCCAGTAAAACCTGTTCTAATTTGCCTTATACACCTGAATAAAATAAGTCTCAGATCCTCCTGCTGCTTTGCTTCTCTTCTATGTTTAAAAATGTCCTCACTAAATATGCATCTCGAAAACTTACATAATTCCATTTAAATTACAATGGTAATTACAAATTATGTTATTTAAATTATATGGCAAACTGGCAATTAAAAGAAAGGAAGCAAGACACACTGAGCAGATGAAGAAATGAAATCAGTCCCATCAATCCGGCAAACACATCTCAACCTGCAGGCGCATGCGCACGCACGTTAAATCCTTTCCATGCGACTCCATTACATGACGGTCCTTCCCTCTTTCTGCTGGCTTCCCCACACCATAGCCCACCCTGAAGGAGGCTTTAACATTACTATTTGCCTCTTCTTCTCTACTTAGATTTTGCCATCTGTACAACTGAGCTTATGCTACCTTTCCTTAAACAATGTAGATTCTGTTGCTCCCAGAGACCTCTTAAAAAATAGTCTCCTCCCAACACAGCTTCTCTAAGCTCTTAGAGGACTGACATAGGACAGCAGGCTTGGAGTCGGTAACTCAGGGTTACGGCTGGGCTTTCAAAACCATGCTGGGGGACAGGGTCATAGACTTCAGCGTGGATACGGGTAAAGCACCCATCAGTGTGTTTTGTAAATGAGTACCACACTCACTTTTTAAAAAATTCATTTAATCCATAAGCATTTTTGGAGCTCATACAATGTGCCAGGCCCAAGTACTAGGTTTTCAGAGGGGGAGGGAAACTGGACAGAAAGGGGCCTGTCCCCTAAGGAACTTCCAGATTCTAGAGGGGGAAAAAGCCAAAATGCAAGTTTAAAAATCTGCCCACAGATTCTTTTTCACCATCGCTAAGGTTTACCCCATGGAAGAAATCAAACCTGCTCTTGTCCCTGTTACCAGTGGTGATTGAGAAATGTTTACCACCACCTCCTTAACACAAATTAACAAGTTTCTCAACCGGGGGGATGTCTGCATCTCATTCCTTGGGTTATCTAGAGCTCCTTGAATCCACAAAAATGCTGCACTGGGCCACAGAAGGGTCAGTTACCCACACTTCCATTTTGGTCCTCCTCTCCCCACACCTTTTCTCCTCACCAGCATCCATAATACTCTGCCTTCCTAGCCTAACCTTGTCCTTCTGCTGATCTCAGTAGCACAGGATTAAGCAAACACTATTTGCTGTCTGCCTATAGCAAAGAAATGTTCTCACTTCTTCCATTGTCACCCCTAGTAAGAGAGAAAGCAGGATATAAGTAAGAAAAACATGTCGATTGCTCTTAGGCTCAGTGCCTAACTCTCTCAGAGCCACCACTGAGGTTCCTAGAGGTGTACTGATTCACTCAGGCCCTCTGTACATGCCCTTGCTTAAATTCATAGCTGGAAAATAAGGTCCCACTTACACAAAGCAATGACAAGGAATCCACATTGTTCGTTGTAGTATTCTTGCCATAAATGGATAACCTCAGTTTAGCCATGAGAGAACACCTCACAAACCCAGACAGAGGGACACTCTACACAACACTTGACCAGTACTCTTTAAAAGTGTCAAAGCCATGAAAAAGAAGGAAAGACAGACAGCATGCCAGATTGTAGAGACTAAGAACGCAAGACAACTAAATGCAACGTGGGGTCCTGGGTTGGGTCTTAGAACAGAAGAAAGATATTAGTGTAAACACTGGTGAATTCCAAATTAAAGTCTATAGTGTAGCTAATAATATTGTACCAATGTTACTTTCTTGATTTAGATCATTATACTATAGTCATGTAAGAGATTAAATTCGGTGAAGTTGGGAGAAGGGTATATATAGAACTCTGCACTAGTATTTTTGCAACTTTTCTGTAATTCTAAAATTGTTTCCAAATGAAAGGGTTTTTAATAAAACAAAAAATGTAAAGGCAAAGTGCTCCTTTTCCCTCTTAATGCTTTAGCATTCTTTGTTGACTGCTTTAAGCCTCCAAATGAGCGACAGATAGAACAGTGGTCTTTATTACGTGGGTGCACCAATGATCAAAGCAACAAGTTCCTTAAGGCCAAAGGCCACCGGCCTGCCACCAGCACTGCTGTTAGTTAGGGTAGGTGGTCTTCATGGGCCAGAGTCCCTTGCTGTTGACTGTCCAGTGGGACCTGGGTGAGGATGGCCATCTGCAAGGAGCCTGAGGCTGTATTTCAGCATTTTGGGAGGCTTAGGAAAGGTCTATGGGATTAAATTCCCCACAAAGCCAATGGACTCACACCCAGTTGGAAGACAGCAGGATCTCGCCTGGGATTATTCCTGTGGTCCGGGTTTCTCTCTCCAGGCAGTCGCTGCAGGAGGAGAGGGCGTGAAGGCAAAGCGCCCATCAGACCCTAATTTTTTCCAAAGATGACTCATGTTTTAGTAGCTTCATTAGCATTTGCCGATAGAAATACAGTTTAAGTGGCATTATGCTAAGTAATTATTCTTACAGGATATGAAATTAAACACATCTTACTCGGCTTGAACTTATTCCTGCCACGTACTGAGTTTGGTGATAGCTTGAGAGTTTGGACAGTGGGTTGCAAGAAGGGGAGAAACAATCCGTACATTAAAAAAAAACAAAACAAAAAAACACCAACCCGAAATATTCCACCAAAGGTAAGTCCTTGTAGCAAAATAATTTTGGCTGGATGGAATATTAAACCTGCTACTATAAATTTCACGCCTTGCATTCCTAAAGCAGATGCAGAGTGATGATGCCAAAAATTAATTGGAAATAATGCAGCTTGCCTTGTGTACTCTATCCAGTAGAGGGCACAGCAGATAAGCATTGTGTGCGTTGGTGACTTAGCGCCTGATAAGGCTTGTTTGTAATTGCTTTTGTAAAGGTATGTAGCAACATGCTTGGATGCTTTTTTACATTTAGGAATGTGCTTCAGAATAGGAGGTTTAGATTTATAACTTTGGTTTTGTCTGTCAATACGTGGGAGACTTTTGGTTGTTGCAAGCATTGTATTTACCAATGGGTAATGTTAAATTGCTGGATTTAATTGTTACAGTACAGTGAATTATTCTATTTCTTACTTTTTTATCCTAAGGAAAATTCAAACTTTCCAGGCTTCAGGGCAGGATAAAATGACTGAGCATGTCAATGTCTCAAGAGAGCATTATTTTCTTATTGGATTGTATTAACTTTACACATGGAAATTTGAAGGAGAATTAGAAGGCTTAGAGAAGGGAAATTTGGAGAAGAAAAGAATAATGTCTCAAGATTTCTGGCGGGGTGAACTGGTAAGGCATTTTGAAAGCTGCTGATGCTAATTTTCATAGCAAGAGACATAGCAGACCCTAAAAATTTCAGGAATGAGGCACAGAATTGCTAAGAAAGAAGCGAATATTGTGTCACACCCAGATTGCCAAACAACAATTGTTCAGGTTTTCTCTCTCTCTCTCTCTGTCTCTCTCTATTATAACTGGCAAGGATTTCTCTTGTATAAACTCCCAAGAGGGCAACTTTCTCTAGGTAGAGGGTATTTGGCAGCTCCACTTAGTTTAAAAACCAAACAGTCTCCTGCCTCAGATGCACGTATTTCTATCGGAACGGACAGAAACATGACAGGTATAACAAACATTCGTCCATAAGCACTAACTTGCAGCTGAAGGGAGAGCTGTGGGCATCAACTGCAACATCATAAAAACTAACAGACAAGAACGCTAAAGAAAAAGGCATAGGCCTACCTCCTGCCACGGAATCGGCTATTTCCTGAACATTGAGTGGCTGGGAGTGGGCCTCCACAGGCTGTCCTGTCCACCCTGCAAGATCAGACCCTCCCCCAGGCACCAGCCAGGTGGTTCTGGAATCCTAGTTGTCACCGCCCCCTGCCAGTCTCCTCCCTCTGGAGCTCCTCCCCACCATTTTGGAGCCTTCCTCACTATCTGCAGGTCAGAGACGCCCCAGTTGGGAAAATGAGCTGGGGAGAAACTCACCACTGCGTGGGGAACCAAGAGCTCAAAGGATAGCGGGAGACTTGCTATGTGCCCTTTTTAAAAAAGCTTTGAATTTTGTATCCTGTGCAAATATTGCCTAATCTTAAAATCGTGGAAAAGTGGAACCTGAACCTGTAAAGAGTGGCTGGCCCATTCCTAGACCTGTTCTTGTTGTCAGCCTCTCTCCCTACCCTGTGAGTTACTTTTTTCCTCTGGTGCTTTTCATTTAGGAATAGTGATCCTTTCTCCCAGGGTTGTACTCTACTGAAGATCTTCTTATCATTTCTCCTTGGCAATTGTAGTTTATTGTTTATATCGCACTGTTTCTTTACGAATGGACTCCTTCCTGGTGTGTGTTGGGGGTAGGGGTGTTGAAGGGCTGCAGGGAGGGAGGAAAGAGAAAACAAGGGGACAATGGAGAGAGACCATTCATCATTAGAAATGTGGCAAGAGACTTTGACCTGCAGGCTTATAATTTAGGGTGGAGCTTTAGAATAAATTCAAGTTTAATGTGAAAGTTAGGGTCTCCAGAGCTCTGCTTCCTATCCATCCCTCAAAATCCTATTGATGGTACTGTCAGAGAAGTTTATATATGCACCCAAAATGGCAAGAGTCCTGATTTGGCTCTTACACAGTTGCAGCTGCCAATAAGAAGTACAAATCTTGTTTCTTTTATTTGCTGCTTCTCTTGCCTTACAATCTTTCTAGTCAGAAGCTGTATTTAACATTGCAAATAACTACTCCCATCGTTATCAGTCAGGGTCCCATTGCAAAGAAGAGAATTTAGAATTTATTCCAGCTAGTTTCAGCAGCAAGGGACTTGTTACAAGGCATTAAATGGCTCACAGAATGACTGGGGGATGGGGGGAGCTGAAGAAACAGGCTTAAGTTTAACCTTTTCAGGAAGACCTCAATCACTCTGCAGAACCCAGTCACCAACAGAGCCGCAGCCTTCTGCAACCAGGAAGCTCTGCCAAAATGGGAAGCTACTGCTCCTGAGCTCAACTCCAGAACCATGGCACCACAACTGTTCATTCTCAGGAAGCTCCCATGGTCAGGAAGTCCCTGCATGTGCTACCACCAGAACCACCCAGGTGCCTACTAGAATCCATACCAGCAAATGTCTGACCCACCACTGCTTTCAGCACAAAGCTAGTGACCAGACACAGCAAAACTATGTGTAACTTCCAAATCCTGAGTGCATCTGCACAGCTGAACCATGCTCATATCCAGAACCCCGGCTGCAAGGGCGTCTGGGAAACTCAGTTTTATTTCCCAGCTTCTGAGTACAGAAGGCATTCTAAAAGGCAGAGTCAATGTTGAACATTAATACACTCTTGCTGATACACTTCAAACAATTGCAGAGATAAAAACATGATTTTTTTTAAAGAAGCTTATTTGCAAACTGTACACAAGAGCAAATATAGTTTCTTCTGAACCAAAAATAAATATGCATTCAGAAATACACAAGTTAGTAATGCAGAATTGTCCTAACAAGAATTTATAGACATTGAGGTTGACACAAAAAAAAGGGGGATGGGAGTTATTTTAGTGCTTCTGTCCTAGCAATAGAAGAATTACCAAAGGTCAATGCCTTGTATCTGTTTTTGTGATATCTATGGCATATTAATCAGCACATGATAAGAACATGGCGCAGAAGGGCAGAAAAGAGCTGATTTTACCTGCTAATGACACAGAAGCCGGTGGGGACTCCCCTGCTGTAAAGACTAGAACTGAGAAAGGAAACTATTACATCATCAATGGAATGGGTTAAAGGTGTACAGTGGTTATGGCCGGTCTGCAGGAACTGGATCTGCATGCATGAGAAATGGAATCAGTGTGCTTCCAAAAAGATCAGAGGGCCTGCAGCTAGGAAAGAAACACAAAACACAAACCAGAGCATCTTCCACTTTTCCATTGTCATTGGAGAAGCTGTCTTAGGACAGCTTGGGTGTGAGTGAAATACATCCTTGGGACACTGCTGGAAGGCAGAGGAGAAAGTGCCAGACCTGGGACAAAGTTTTTCTGCTAAAGAGCAGCTTAAGAATTTCTGGAAACTCAAAATCAAATGACCCAAGAGACTACAATACGTGCACTGCCCCAACACTTTCAGAAGCTAGAAGACCACTTAAAGCAAAACCTCACCTATAACAAAATAACAGAGACCACTGATAGCAGTCATTCTGCTCTGGACAGGAGAGGAATGACACCGTAGAGATTATCCAGTAGGGAACCCTCACCAAGCCTCATGCAGTGTATAGTGAAAAGTAAGTAGTCCACCTGAGAACCCGAGCGAGAAGTTGTAACGGAGTCCCCAGGGCCATGCAGTGTGCAGCTCCCTGACGTCACAGTGCCAAGTTCAATCACATTGTTCCTTCGGGGGAAGCAGTGGACTGCTCTAAAGCTTTGAGTTACGTCTGACCTTCAGCATAGACATGAACTGTTGTCATCTTCTCATTTATTAAAAAGGGAATCTAACAGAGTTTTTTAAAGTACTGTACTAGATGTCCAGAAATAAGAAGAAACACAGGTATAGTACTTTATATTGTCTGAGGGCCAAATCAAAATAAAGAAGCAATTCCATTATGATGTGGTTGGTAACTGCGATAGTAGGAAAGCATAGAGGAAACCTACCCAGATTCAAAGTGGTGGAATGTCAAAGAAAGCTGCCTGGGGGAGGAGAGCACGCTGAGAGGGGAGGAGGAGGAGAGTTAGCTAGGCAGACCGAGAAGGAAGCTAAAGCAGGAGACAGTATTTCACGAAGGCAGAGTAGCAAGTGCAAAGCCTTGCAGTAGCGAGAGAATAGCACATTCAAAGAATTTATAGTAATTCTGGATGGCTGAAAGGAGAAATTTGAAGTGAAAGTAGCAAGAAATGAAACTGTGAAACAAGTATGGAGCAGCTTATAAAGGATCTTCAGAGCTCCATTAAAGAGTTTGGGTTGTTATACCTGAAACTAATGTAATGTTGTATGCCAACTGAAACTGAAAGATAAATTTTAAGAATTTTAAAAAATGAGTGTTTGGGTTGCATCTTGAAGGCAATGGGAAACTATTGGGAGTGTTTTAAACTGGGGTGTGATGCCATGTGAATTTAGAATGATCAGGATGGCCTCAGTGTAGAGAATAGATGGGAGTACAAGCAAGACAAGAAGGAGAGAAGCCAGTCAGAAATGGTTGCAGTCACATAGAGGCGGTCATGTGGCCTGAGCTAGGTAAATGACAGTGGAAAGGAAGAACAGTCATATTATAGCAAACTCCAAACCTCAAAAGGGCTGTTGACACTGCATAGAAATCCTGGGGGGCAGCCAGTTAGCTCAGTTGGTTAGAGCGCAGTGCTCTTAACAACAAGGTTGCTGGCTCAATCCCCACATGGGCCACTGTGAGCTGCACCCTCCACAACGAGATTGAAACAACTACTTGAGTTGGAGCTGATGGGTCCTGGAAAAACACACTTAAAAAATAAATAAATAAAAGTTAAAAAAAAAAAAAAGAAAGAAAGCCTGGTAACCTCCCTCTCTCCCTCTCTCCCTCTCTCCCTCTCTCCCTCTCTCCCTCTCTCCCTCTCTCCCTCTCTCCCTCTCTCCCTCTCTCCCTCTCTCCCTCTCTCCCTCTCTCCCTCTCTCCCTCTCTCTCTCTCTCTCTCTCTCTCTCTCGGACAACCATCCCAGGCTTTCTTCTCTCATCCAAACTCCAGCTCTGTTTCCTCCACCTACGAATTATCTCCTATTTAGTTGAGAAAAATAAAAGCCATTTGAAAGGATTTCTATCTTTCTTGCCATCAGACCCACATGCTTCTATGCCCATGTTTCCCCTTCTCCATTCCTGAATCCTCCTCCTGTCACAAGCCAACCCTGAAATCCTATGCCAGCCACCTCCTCAAGGACTCTGCTCCTTCAGATCTTTTCTTGTCTGCACCATTGGTGTCTCATTCTCCTCCCTCTCTCCTGCATGGTCTGATGTGCATCTCTCTCCAAGAACCCCTGGGTCTATTCTACTCCCTGCACCTACACTTCGGGCACACTGGCCCCAAACACTGCAAGCTCTTTCCTACCTGGAGGGCCTGTGTAAAAATTGCTCCATCTATCTGAAAAAGATTCTACCATTTGTACTGAGTTGAAGAGTGTCTCCCAAAAATTCATGTCCACCCAGATCCTCAGAATGTGACCTTATTTGGAAATAGGGTCTTTGTAGATGTAATTCAGATGAGGTCGTACTGGATTAGGGTGGCCCCTAAAGCCAATGACTGGTGTCTTTCTAAGAGGAAGGGACACACAGAGATATAGGCACAGAGGGAAGAAGATGGTATTTGCCCTCCAAATGGCAGCCAAGGGTAAATGTACAGTGAGAGCCCCAGGCCATTCTGTAACCTGCTTTCCCGATTGGGATGCCTCAGCCCAGACTGAAAGTGCGATTTTTGAGATGAGTGAGTAGTTTCCCATTCCCAGCCCATCCCTGGGTTCTCTGTGCAGACCACCTCCCAGGACATTGAATAGTGACCCTGTCTGGGGTAGGGCTGCCTCAACACCTTCAAGGCCCTCTTCACTCCCGCGTGGCAGCTGCAGAGTAGACTGTACTTTTAGACCCTGTTCATTTAGGCTTGATCTTCAATTTATCCCTATTTTGGAGGCAGGAAAAATATTTCATCTTCCTCTAATTTTCCAAAGTGTTTTCAGACACCATCAGGAGGAGCCTCCATTGGATTGGCAGATAGATCCCTGTGATCCCTTTGGTAACTTTGGTGGCCTCAGAGGCTGGCGGTAATTAGCAGTCCCCATCACAAGGTCACCTCTCAACATCCACTCCGTGGATGGAATTTCATAAACACAAGAGGAGCCCTCAGTCAGCATCGCGATACTGTTTCCTTTGATAAATCGTTCATATGCTGTTGCCCGTCCTCTCTTAACAGAATGCAGGGGTGTCAGAGGTTCACAACATTGCCCCCTGCTCCCATACCCTTCCAGCCCTGGCCCTGTACTTGTTAAACTGGACACAGCCTTCCTCCCTCTCATCTGCCAGCTGGGACGTTACCAGCCCCCCACAGTTCCCTGGGTCCCCACTTAGTACTGCCTTCTGGCTACTGCCCTCTTTCTTTGCCTTCAGAGATTGGCAGAAAGCTTCCCACGTAGCTTTCTATCTACACATTTAGAATGAAATGTGTAATTTTATTGCAAACTGAGATGGGTTTAGGGGAGGTCAGCAAACCACACTGAGCCTTCAAATGTTGCTCACTAAGTCTGTGACCCAACAGGTCTTTACATAGCACCTCCAAACCTGTTTGCTTTCTGGAGATGGCAGCACATTCCCCTGATTCTTACCATGGAGCTCTGCCTGCCCCCTCCAGCCTTAGGGATCCGTGTCTCGGGGCACCCTCTTCCAGGCACAGTAGTCCTTGGGGAGGAGCTGGCCTGGGTCATGTGGTCAGGAGCTGGAGCTCTGAGCTCAGGGGACTTGGGTTTCCATCCCCCCTTCTCATCTGCCTGCTTGGGGGGAAGGGTCGGGTGGGGGGTGGACCAGTTACTTAACCTTTCTGAGGTATATTTTCTTCATCTGTAAAATGTGAGCAATAGTATTTACTCCATAGAGATTTGAGATAATTACATAATGTGATAAATGCAAACTGGCCCACCATAAGTGCTCATTCACAATCCATTGCTGCTATACACACATCCCAGAATTTGGCAGTGATTCTCCTCCAACTCTTATTCCCTTCCTTCCCTTATTCTTAGCTGGTCTAGTTCCCCTTCTGGCTCAAACTCTGATTCAGCAGATTCAGTTTGTGTGCCACCCGTGTGCTTGCCTCCCTTTCAGGCCAGAGCAGCCCTAGCGACAGCTTGACTGTTCCTAGGGTCATGGAGCCATGTCTCACTGTCCTTCCAAAGCCCTTATGTTTGAATACTATCTTCTAGTGAAGCAACCTTATCCAAATTCCTGAACTTCCCTGAGCCTCGCTTACTACCCTGTAGGATGGGCATGCTATTTACATGGGAGTATACATGGGTAATACACATGGTAGCTGATACTCCAATATTCATTTTATCCCTCCACCATTGGTCAGCGGCGTTACCATCTAAAGAAACAGGGACACTTCCATAAGCCATCCTATAACTATGAGGGTAATTCGGACACCGTAGATGATAATCAAAAGCAAGACCCAAAACGCCTGAATACTTTAGCAAAATATTTATAACGGTTGTCTGAGTTATTGTCTCTCCAATAGATGGTGGACTTCTCTACCACAGGGACTTTGATAGCTCTGGCATGTAGTGGGCATGCAAGCAATGTTTACTTTAATGAGTAGGAGATTGCCAGTCAATGACTAAATAACACAGTATTCTAAGGAAAGTACAATGGTATATGTCGATTTAAAAAATGGCATAGTATGTTCAAGAACAGTAAGTAGTTCCAAAATGCAAAGGATGTATGGAGAGAATTTGTGGAGCAAAGGCTGAGAAGGACGGCACTGCCCTGAGGGCACAGGGTCTTTCGTGCCATGCTGAAGATTTATTACACTAATGGACACTATTTTTTAGAGCAATTTAGGTTTACAGAAGATTTGGGCAGAAATCACAGTGTTCCTCATGCTGCCTCTTTTCCTCACTCCCTGCAACCCACATTGGCTCCCTGTTATTAACATCTTGCAATAGTAAGGTACGTTTGTTACAAATGGTGACCCAATACATTAACTAAAGTCCATAGTTTATATTAGGTTCCCTCTTGGAGTTGTACATTCTGTACAACTGTACGTTCTGTACATTCTGTAGGTTTTGACAAATGCTTGATGTCATGTATCCACCATTACAGGATCATGAAAAATAGTTTCACTGCCCTAAAAGCTGGTATGCACCCTTCCCCACCTCCGTTGAGGCCTCTGGCAACCACTCATATTTTTACTGTCTCTATAGTTTTGCCTATTCCAGAAGGTCATATAGTTGACATCATATAAGTATGTAGCCTTTTCAGACTGGCTTCTTCCAGCAATATGCATTTAAGAAAACTCCATATTTTTTTGTGGCTTGATAGCTCATTTCTCTTCTTTGCAGAATAATATTCCATTGTATAGATGTACTTCTGTTTATCTACTCAGCCACTGAAGGATATTTTGGTTGTTTCCACATTTTTAGCAATGATGAATAAGGCAGGTTTTGCATAGACATAAATTTAACTCATAAGTAAAATACCACGGAGTTCAATTGTTGGATCATATGATAAGACCATGTGTAGTATTGTAAGAAACTGACAAACTGCCTTCCAAAGCAGCTGTACCATTTTGCATTCTTGCCAGTGATGAATAAAGAGTTCCAGTTGCTCCACATCCTTGCCAGCATTTAGTGTTATCAGTATTCCGTATTTGGGCCATTCTGATAGGTGTGTAGAGGTATCTCATTTTAATTTGCAATTCCTTAATGATGTTGATCATCTTTTCATATGCTCATTTGCCACTGTTTATCTTCTTTGGTGGGATCTTCCACCCATTTTTTAATCAGGTTGTTTGTTTTCTTATCATTGAGTTTTAAGAGGTCTTTGTGTATTTTGGATACAAGTCCTTTATTAGATATGTGTTTTGCGTTAGATGTGTTTGCAATGATCCATTTTACATATGGGTCAATGATCCACTTTGAGTTAATTTTTGTGGATGATGTAAGGCTGTGTCTAGATTTCTTTTCTGCATGTAGATGTCCAGTTGTTCCAGCACCATTTGTTGAAAGGCTGTCCTTTCCCCATCAAATTACTTTCACTCCTTTGTCAAAAGACCTGTTGACTATGTTTGTATGAGTCAATTTCTTTGGGTCTATTCTGTTTCATTGATCTATTTGTCTCTTGTTCCACCCATTCCACACAATCTCAATTTACTGTAGCTTTTACAATAAGTCTTGAGTTATTATCAGTCCTCCAACTTCATTCTTCAATATTGTGTTGGCTCTTCTGGGTCTTTTGCCTTTCCATATAAAGTTTCTGATCAATTTGCTTATATTCACCAAATAATTTGCCCGGGATTTTGATTGGGATTGCATTAAATCTAAAGATCAAGTTGGGAAGAACTGACATCTTAACAATATTGCATCTTCCTATCCACGAGCATAAATCTGTCCATTTTGTTTAGATCTTTGATTTCTTGCATCAGAATATTTTCAGTTTTCTGCACATGGATCTTGTAAATATTTGTTAAACGTATATCTAAATATTCCACTTTTAAATGCTAATGCAAAGATTGTTAATATTATGTTGTCAAAGAGTTGCTAAGCAGAGGAGTAATATTGTCCATTTGTTTTTAATAGTGTTATGCTAAGTGTGGAAGATGATTATATTTGAGTAAAATTGGAGGAAGGAAGATCAGTTAGAATTTTCTTTTACAAGTGGAACTTTCTCTTACATGTGTACAAGTGGAAATAAAGACCTAAACAGAGGAAGTGTCAGAAGGTATGGGAAATGGCAAGTCTGTCTCAAGAAATAAGATGAATAGTAAGGATGTTCTTTTTCTGAGAAAGCCAAGTAGACAGACATGCCAACAGCCTTGATGACTGGTCACCCACACTACCCTTGATATCCCAGGGAGGTGGCATTTAAAGACCAAAATGGCAGTGTTAGCTACCTATTCCAGCATTTCTTTATCCTCTACCCACCCGTTTTTCCTGCCTAACACAACCCCGATTTTGCTCAAGTATCTTCCTTTCCCACCTGGCCAAGTACTACAGGGGAAGCTGGCTCCAACCCCACCTCCAGGGGTGGCCTGATTGGTCTAAGAGTCACCCCATCTCCCTTGCCAGAATTGGATCAGGAATGGGCATGTGGGCCAAATCTGGCCAATGAGACAAAAGGGGAAGTCAGCTGAAAGGGGTGGGGACCGGAGCTGGAAAAAACTTCCTCCACCTTAAGTGAAAGCCACAGGAAGAAATGGCAGGTCTCCTGCTTGGCCATGAAGGTTGTCCTGTCTTCATGGCTCCCAGAACTGTTACAGCCATATCGCTATAACCATGAGGATGGAGCCAACAGTGAAGGTGGTAGAGAATAGAGAAAGCATTGCTGAGCTGCTGAATCAAAGAAACCACATATCTCCTCCCACCCCCAGAGGTAAAGGAGATTTTATTTATTTATTTTATTAGTTTCAGGTGTACAAAACAATGTACTAGTTAGACATTTACACCCCTCACAAAGTGATAGCCCCCTCCCCCAATCTACTACCCCTCTGACATCATATATATTTATTGCAATTCCGTTGACTCTATTCCCTATGCTGAACTCCATATCCCGTGACTGTATATATATATACATATATATACACATATATATGTATATATATATATATATATATATATATATATATATATATAATTATAGTTGACATACAATATTATGTCAGCTTGTTTCAGGTATACAGTGCAGTGGTCAGGCATCTACACCATCCATGAAGTGGTCTCCCTAATAAGACAAGTGCCCATCTGACACCCTACAAAATTTTACAACATTATTGATTGTAGTCCCCAAACTGTCTATCATATCCCCAAGAAACCACATATCTTTATTGTTTAAGGTAACATGATGTGGAATTTGAGACTTACATCTGAAAGCATCCTATCTGTTACACCCACCCTTATTTAGCAACTAAGCTAATGGAAGACTGCCTGCTATCCACTCACCATCTGAGGATGTTAAGTTCTTTCTTAGTATCAGGTTAGATCATACCTCGAGAGTAGGACTTTGCCTGCCTTTTCACTGCTCTAAACCCCCACATCTAGAACGTGACATTAGTGGGCAATTAATAACTATCTAATGTACCAATAAATGAATGAAACACTGAAGAGCTAAAATCTACACGTTTGACTAGCTACTCCCCACCCCCACTGTTTTCTCCCATTAAAATTTACCATTGAGTTGTGAATGATGTGCTCATAGGTCTTTGACAAGTACCAAAGATTATCACAAGAAATAGCTGTATCAGAAGAGTCTCTGCATTTGCTATATAAAATAATTGTCAAACACACAGTATGATGTTTTCAGAGTTCCTACACAAAATCTCTTAAAAGAAACTTAATGCCAGAAAAAAGCATACGTCTTTTGGAGAATTGTTTGGCTGCCTCGTAGTAGGTAGTATGGACTATCTAATTGGGTGTCCTTTTTCCCCTGGCTGCTAGGAAGCTCAGAACCCAACCGGATGCTAAATCACAGTAACTCTATTACACTTCACAGTCAGTGGTTACTTCTTTCCTCTTTCCATGGCTTTGCTCTTCTAATTTTAGTTGAATGAACTTATTGTGTTTGCCTTTATAGTAAGTTGCTTCAAATCCTTTTCAGAAAGAGGTGCACATATAAAAAAAATTAACAGCTCAATTCTAAAAAGCCATGCAGAGCCCAAGTTGGCACCAATTGCTCTTTGTAATAGCCTGGGAGGGCCCCCAAAGTATCCTGGTGCTTTATCTTTATAAACACATGTCAGCCAGAGTAGCGGTGTTCACCGGAGATCTCCAGAGACAAGGGCAAAAATCACCCGTCATTTTCTACTGAATGGGTGTCTGGAGGACCATTCAGGCTCCTAGTGGCTGGATTTGGTGGGGCGGATTAACGTGGAGAGCCCTTGGAAAAGCAGCATCGCCCCTGCCTGCACTGGCTATTGTTCCAGAGGTGAGAGTTCTGTCTAGTTTTGAAGATAGAATCTCCCTCCTGCCTGGCCCTTAGACCCTCCAGTTTTGTGTACAGGCTCCCATGCCCCTTTTCTGACCATAGGCCATAGGCCTCTCCAGCCAGCCCTCCTTGCCAACTGGCAGAGGGTGCTCTTGTATAGCAGATCTGACTCCCTCCCCACGAATGAGCTCCTGATGCTTTCCCACTCTAGCCAGCTCCCTCCACAGGCTGGGGGCTCTGAAACCCTCATGTGGGGCAAATTGCTGTTTTTTATCTAAGGCTGACCCAGGACATGTGGAAAAACGACTGCTAAGCTGGCCTCATTCCCCTTCAAGTTTTGTGTGGCCCTCTCTGCGCCTCACTTTCCCCACAGGTGGATCCGAATGAGGCTAAATATGGGGAGTGGGCATAGTTTGGTTTGCTCATATCATATGTGTGTGTTGTGGGGGAGCGGGGAGACAGAGAGAGAAGAGACACTGTCCTCTCAGAACTCTGCAATAGATTTCATGATTTAATTGGAAATTTAGTAAATCTGCTAAAACATTTAGTGGTTTAAATTTTTCCTGTTCTGCAAAGAAACAAAGGCTTTTGGTTCACTCTGTGTCTTTCAACAACTTTAATTTCATTTGTAGATTACGGATGGAAGTAGCATTTCCACTCGATTGCATACTGGGCATTAAGAAGACAAAAACCTCCATTGTTTGCAGCCCTCAGAATTTTTTTTTTCAGACATTAAGCTGTAGGTGGCATTCTTTATACCTGACATCAGAGCACTTTTGTCAGGCGTTTAGTTGACAGGATTTACTGCAAGCCCATCCTAGGTGTGTGAAGCAGGGAAAACAAGAAAATATTTCGTTCAGGTGGGCAGACAGAGGAGCGCACAGGCTGATCAGCCTGATCGGGTAACCGCTGCTTTTCAAACTGTGTAATTAAAGATCTTTAGAGTTCTTCGAAGGGAATTAATTAGTAGAGAAAGGCTGTTTTGTTTACAGTCTTAATCATCAACATAATCAAAAGCCAGCCTTGATATTGGTGGCAAATTGGACTGAGTTCTCCGGAAGCCAAGAATGCTTCATGCAGAGCTTTTCTTGTTTTCAGAGGTTTGTTCCATCTGTGCATTAACTTGCCATTGGGTGGAGGGGAGAGGACAGAGGGGGAGAGGTGCATTGTGGGTAGGGTAGGGGGAGGCACTCTCAGTATTGTCAAAACACCTACAGCCCCATGTGGAGTTTCCATCACTAATACCCACCTATGTGCAGTGCACTGGCAGGTTGGGATTAGTGTTTAGGTTCCCCTGTCTGGATGGTTTGTCCGTGGCTGACTGTTTTCAGGCCTAGACCACTGCACCTGGGAAGCCCTAAAGGAATCATCTGGTAAGGTGTCACGGTAGATATCACTGCACTGGCCTGGTGGCATCAGTAATACCTGGAGTGCTTCATAATAAATGAAGACGTCTGGGTCTCATCCAGACCTATTGAACCAGAACCTCCTGGGCTGGGGCCCAGGAATCTGTATTATTAACTCACTACCCAGGTGCTTCTGATATGCAGCTGGGTTTGATATGCAGAACTATTTACTGATCTAAGCCGTTTGGTGACGTTTTGGTGAAAGGACATGGGCATGAAGTAGGGAGAAGGGCAGTGGTACCCAGGAAATTACCTGGGGCCAGAAAAGGCTGGTCATAAGGTAGTAGACCCATGGCCTCTAAGTATAGACTAAAGCTTCCGGGAGACAGGGTCCCTCTTTTTAAAGTGAACAAACCCTCACCTTGAAGGATCATCTATAAACCTTGCCTGAGCAATAGGGGCCGTTCTCCCAGCAGAGAGAAACTGCAGGGCAACTGTAGCCCCATTGCTTCCCTTGCCATGAATCCCATTTTATGGTGCCAGGAAATGTTCCAAAGCACCAGCAGACTTAGGGAGGGAGCCAAGCTGGTCATATGATTATCCAACTTGTGAGAAGGAGATCTCGGTAGAATCTCGGTGTTATTGGCTCAGTTTCATCTAATGATCTGGGTGATAATATTCCAGGTCCTATTTTGTCTTGGTCATGACAAGAGCTCAGAGATTTCCTCAGCTGTCCCAAGTTGTGTCTTTTCCTGGCCACCTCTGCAACCCAGATCTACCACTTTCTCTGCATCTTAGAGAATATCTTGTCTGAGCCCTTTAGTTTCATTTTCAGTGAAAAGTTTATACTGTAAAGGTAATACAAATATGGTGTTGAAAAGAATTTTTAAACCAGTAGAGGTGTTAAAAGTGGTAGAGAAAACTCTCCCTATAACTTCACTCTTCAGAGTTCATCCCCGTTAATGCTGTCAACCACCTCCTTTTCAGGATGTGGACACCAGGGTGCAGGAAGGTCAAGTCAGCGGTTCTGCGGCAGAGCAAGGACGGGGACCCCACCTCTCTGTCCCGTGATCTTTCCACCTGTTCCTTTTTGAAGGAGGCCTCTCCCAGTACCCTAGGTTGTCAGAAACTCTCTGATGCCACCACCAAGAAGGTGGCTAACTTATGTCTCATGCATCAGTAAAGGCAATCAGCACGCTTCTCTGGAAATCTGAAACCACACCTCAAAACTGGGTTCTTCCAGATGATAGAAAATATACCCTAGGGCTAATTCCTCATCTGCCCCTCTGGCCTTTAACCCAATTTCTCTCATCACAGCCTTCACTTTTCTGAACCATGTTTCCAGAGGTTACACAGTCTCAACAAGGAAAGCAGAGCTGAGCATGCTCCATAGTTGTTGGGTGGCTGGGGGGAGTAACAGAGCACCTGCAACCACGTTGGAAAATGCCGTGCGGAGAGCCGAGAGGGTAAGGCAGGTGGAGTTGCAGCTCCCTACCAGAGCCTGCTGTGCTATTGTAAGGGTTCTCCTAAAGACCTTTTCACTTTTCCCCAACATTCCTGGGAACTCAAGCCTGTGTGGTTGTCATTATCTTTCTGCAGCACACAATCTGGTGAGGGGATAGCGAGTGGAGAGAGTGTAAAATATCCTCGATCCCCAAGTAATGGGGGGTATCCAGGTGCAGTGCAGTTACAGTGAAAGGCTTTCAACAACACTCGCAAAGTCGAGGTTTATGCTTCAGGATGCATTTTGTTTTGTTCAGTAGACTCAGGGGACAGTCATGCTCAGCCCAGCTCTCCGTACTTGCAGAGTCATAATACAACAATAACTTTCATTATATTAACTGTCATGTGTTAAGCATCAAGCATGTGCCAGGGACCAGGCTATCTGCTTCACATAAATTATCTCATCTAATCTACTCTGGCAGAGGCTGCTATTATCATCTCCACTGATAAATGAAGAAATTGAGACTCGGAGAAGGTATCCAAGGTCACACAGCCAGTTGTCAAAGGAGTCAGGTTTCCAATCCAGGTTGATTTCATTGCAAAGCCTGACAGTTTATAAATGTACACGCAGGCCTGGTGTCAGATCGTAGCCTGAAACAAAGCTTATGGAGGAAGGGAAGGTCAGCTAAAGTGAGGACTGGTGTCCCGCCCTACACCCCAGTACGGTGAGGCTGAACAAGGCTGTTTACCTGTCATGTTGGGTAGAACTTTTGGGGACACCAGGTTACCTGAACGCACGACAACTTCAGACTCAGCTGGGGCTAGAAATTGGTTATTCTGCCTTGCTGATTTATTTTATGTTTAATCCCCTTTTCCCCTAGAAAAATGATCTCCAGCTCTTTTGAAACCCTTTGCCAGTAGTTCTGTTGACTACAGTAATGTATACTGACCACAGCAATTGATAAAGAAATAAAGGTTTCTCTTAGATCTCAGGGTGGAGGAGAGCACGGGGGGAGGGGAAGGGGGGGCACTATCAGTGAGGGAGACCCAGCCAGCGGGGAAGTAATATTCAGGGTAGCCAAGAGCCCAGAGCATTTTTAAATTTTATTTTATGTTTTGCTTTTACCATTTTAAAATTTATGTCCATAAAGCCAGGTTCTTGGTGTGCCCCTCTGAGAAACCTCTTGCTTTTTTAACCTTAGTCTGCATCTCCTCTGTATTTTCCATGCCATTGTTGGAAGAGACCTTAATTTTAATTTTTTTCTCTTTTCTGGACCCCTCCTTTTCTTCCTCCTCCCCAAATGTTTTAGCATCTGTTAATCCCAGTTGGAAACCTTAGCAGATAAAAGTCGTGTTCTGTGTAGATTGCTTCCAGAACAAATACGGGGTGATAGATAATTTAGCATTCAGTTTCAGGAGGGCTTAGGGTGGGGGCTGCAGAGGACAGCACCTCTTCCTCATAAGACATCCAGTAAAAGCAAAGGCTAAGTAATTCCAAGCTCAGATGGAATGCATGTAGATCAGGTTCATTTCCAGAACGGCCGCTGCCTGCGTTTAGGTGATATTAGAAGCCACCATGACAGCAAAGTCATTTTATGCATAGCGGCTTAGCGAACACTCTGAGAACTAGTTTTGTGAAGCTATCAGGTTGAAAAATACCAAGTCACAAAGTTTTAATGAAACTAAGTGTGGATCAACGTATCATAAAGAGCATCCAGAACGACTTAAAAGATCCATGGGTGGAAATTAGAATGGATCTTCAGGATTTATTTGGCAAAGCCCATCTATTTTGACCTTTTTTTCCATTTCATATTAAGGCTACTGAAAGTGTGTTTTGTTTGGCTAAGGTGGGAGGAGGACAGCAGCTATTGGGGCTTTTACACTCATGCTGCCACTGAAGTTTAGCGGCATTAATTGACTGATAAGGGCCCAGGCATCAAATAGCAGAGAGAAAGGCCATCGGAGATTTTCTTGCTTTATTTCTCTCTGCACTTCATTTACATCTTAAGCCATATTGGTGATCCAGATTTGAATAAAGCCACAGCTTAAAGCAGTGATTAGATCTCAATAGCTTGGATTTTCTATGAAATTGCTGCATTTTTACTAGATGTATTTAGAAATACTGGTGAAAACTGACACCTTGGGTAACTTTATCATTTAAAATGGAGCTTTGGGTGAATAAAAGAACCTCAGCTAAATGGGAGTATTAGTCATTGGGCCTTTGACTCAAGCAGTGTCAGGGGTTAGAATTAGACAAAGCCAAGCTCAGCATGACTTGGGCAAGAAAGAATGCAGATAAGTCAACCCACCACCTTCCCCTCAGCCACTCTCCCCAAAAATGTCAATCGAAGCAGTGATCCCATAACCTGAAGAAAAATAAGGAAGCCGAAAGGAATATATAATGCAAAAAGGAGTGTTTTTGATTCTGAGATTTGTGTGTGTGTGGTTTTTTTTAATCATGAAGCAATATTTTTAACTCTAAGGTTAACCTGCTAATCCTTAAGCTGGTGATACGACAGTGTCAAATGTGATGGGATTTTGTGATTCTCATTATTGTTATGTATTGTTCTTTCCATGGTATTCCATATTAATATTTATAAATGCCCTTTATATAGAACCAAAATGACCAAAACCCATTATTAAATTTTTAAAATGGACAAACCTTGCATTCAATATAGTTGATTACAATTTAGAACAAAAAGGATTTCAGTAGTAATCCACTTCTTGCTTCCTGTTGTTGTTGATTTGTGTAGACAGCAGAGCTCCTCACGTAATCATTTTTTTAAAACTGCTGTTTGCACAAAGTAACATCCAAATTCCAGAGAATAGCAGAGTATTGATTCTGCTCCACAAGGAGGTGAAAAGCACCATGAGCAGGTAAGAGGGCATAATGGAGAAAAGGTGTACCTTTAAAATGCTAAGTCACCCACCAAGAGCAAGGGCAAAATGAAAGAATCGATTAAAATTTTGAGAAGAGAGAGACTGTTCATTCAATTGTTTTCAAGTGCCTCATTTTACTTGACAAGTGGCTGCTGAAGGGTTCAGTAGACATCCATGTGTGTGAAAGAGGAAGTCTCTGTAATACAGAAAGGCAAATCAATCATTCCACAGCCTAACCATAGACAGGAGTCAAAATTGACAACGAATCTGCCCAGTCCATTCTCCTTTCAGCTCCACAGGATGCAGTCAAACATCCTTTCGAGTCAAAAAGGAAGAAAAAATCTCTCTATCCAGCTCTGGATAGCCAAGAACAGTCTTCAGCCCCAGAGAGGAGTATGCATGAAAGGAAGGTATTTTATGGCCAACTGGACCCACCACTTCCTCTGCCTCCAAAAGGGCCTGAAGAACTGGTGTCGTTAGCCGAGTGTGTAGGATTGATTGTTCTGATTGGAGGAAGGTAGGGGGTAGCTGGGTGGTCTGATTTTGCAGATGAACAATGGAGGAGGAAGGGTTAACATCTTTGCTCCTAAAGCTAAGACTTTGGAGAAGTTATGATAGATTATTAGAAATGTCGCAACTCATATCCTTTTGGAGAGGTGTTTTCATGGGGGATGTTTTTATCCTTGTTTATAAATATCATTTTTTCCCAACTCAATGTGCAAAGCCTCGGCTTCAGAATCAGACCTAAGCATGATCCTGGCTGTTTCCCCTTCAAGCGGTGTGCTCTTGAGCAAGTTACTTAACCAGTTTCCTCAATTATAAAATGGGGAAACTGACACCAACTTGACGCTGTTGTAAGGATTAAATGAGATGACTGCATCATGTACAGGGTGTCTGGCACATAATAAGCCTGCAAGGAATAGTAGCTACAGTTAATGAATCTGACTTTGGAGATTTGAAACTCTGAATACTTTTCTTTCTTATCCTCTCCTGGCTTGGGAATTGCAGCCCATGTGCATGGATCGTTGTAACCATAGGACTGCACACGTAAAAAATAAAACCAAGAAGGATTTGTGGGGACCCAGGTTGCTTGAGGAATTCCAGGCTGTTTGGCCTCCTGGGATAAAACACTAAGGCATTTATTTTTAAACACGTCTAAGGTATTTTCCAACACCAATAAGGAAAGAGGAGTCGGAACTGATGCCTAGTGGTTCTGACAGTTATTCTATTATAGTGCAGAGTTACGGCCACAGAGATGGCGTGTTAGTTCCCAGCTGAGGAGTATTGTATGTTCAAAGTAGCAAGGGTGTAACTCAATTCCAATGAAACCCAAGTTTGGTGAAGCAATGAGAAGGCTATTCATTGTGACCAATCTTTATAGAATCTGGCCTTGCCTCTGGGGAAACATGTCTTATGTTTCAAGCATGTGTACTGGCCCAGGTTTGCAATGTGGAGTCAATTCAGAAAATATGCTGAGGATGCAGACTTCTCAGACCTCTCAAGCTTGTCAGCCTACCTCTCCTTGAGGTCCTAATCTTCTCCTGTCTTTAAGTACCTTCATTTGATCTTTTAGCGGGAGTCCTATTGAGTAAAGTTAGAGAGATCTGCCTGGGTGCTTTTTTCTCTTTTCCACAAGAGACCCCACGCTTCTTTCCACACGCTCCTCAGGTAGCTGATGACCTGAATTGGTCTCATTGGTCATCCCTCTCCTCCCACTGCCCCCAAACTGTTCTCCCTATATTGACTTTTCAGAATTTGCCTGTCCTCTACTCCATTGCTTCAAGAGGACCTTGAGGGAGCAACCAGGCATTCAAATAGATAGCTCAATAAAAGCTTGATCACAATTGAATATATGAGGTATGATCAAAAAATACGGTGAATGTTTAAATTTTAAAAAATTTATTACAGGAAAAGATATCTTGTCATTAATTCCCCTCAAAATACTCCTCCTCACGTCAAACACACTTATCCCATCTTTCTTGCCACTTTCTGAAGCAGTTCTGGAAGTCCTCTTTTGTGTCTTTAGTTGTACTGTCATGTCTGCCGCGATGTCCTAAACTGATGCAAAACCTTTACCTTTCATGGTCATTTTGACTTTGGGGAAGAGCCGGAAGTCACACGTTGCCAGATCTGGTGAAAAAGGTGCACGAGGACACACCATAATGTTTTTATTTGACAGAAATTGTCATACCAAAAGAGATGTGGGACACGGTCCTGATGGAGGATGAAGTCAAGACACGAAAGAGGACTTCCAGAGTGGCTTCAGAAAGTGGCAAGAACGACGGGATAAGTGTGAAGTGAGGGGGAGTATTTTGAGGGGGATTCATGGCAATATGTCTTACTGTAATAATTTTTTATTTAAACATTCATTGTATTTTTCAATCACACCTCATATTCAGTGATTGGCATAAGCCTAATGGAATAATCGCTTATTTTCCCTCAGATAACATTTCTTTTATGCCAGTCAGCTTTGGTGCCCTTTCTCACATGGACTTAGGCCACCTTTGAGCTCCAGCTATTACTGTGGCAACACCTGTGCCAAGTTGTATCTTGACAACCACTGTCCTCTGCTGTGCACTTCCTTTCTCCTTTCTGCCCAGGGTTTCTCCTCTTCCACTACTGGCAGGAGCCAACTCAGCCATCTCACATACACACATGCATAAAACTGGAGGTGTGAGGGCATCAGCACTCCTCAGAGCAAACTTTGACCAGTGGAAATAAGAGCCAATGGGTAAAACTCCCCTCTCCCCTGTCTTTCACATGGTTCCTCAGAAATTTGCCCTGGGGGACAGATTCTACCTGTCCAGTGGTAACTAGCTCTCGAATGCACTCGTGGATTGGCTTTCCCTTCTTCGTTTTATTCTCCCTGGTTTTCCCACTTCATCCCTAAGTTCACTTCTCGTAATAAACTATCTGCACATAGGCCCTTATCTCAGTCTCTCTTTTTTTGGGAGAAACCTAGGTAAGACATTCTTTCTAACAGAGGACTTCTGAAGACGGCACCCTTAATCTAACACAGTACATCTCCACGGGTGAAATTTCTGTGCTGTGGGATATATGTTGGGGCAGCGCTCTTCCTCTGAGCCCCCATAACTATATGAAGACGTAATCTCCTATGGCTTTTGTCATGTTAGATTATCATGGCCTGCTTATTTGTTTCCCCCTTATACCGAATTTAGGGACAGTATCTCTTTCTGCATCTATGTGCCTGTAGTAGGTACTTAGTAGGCACATAGTAGGTACTTAACCTATTTTTGATAGATGAATGAGTGAGTGAACACAAGAGAGCCACAGCTGCCCTGTATCACATATCCTAGTTCACCATTTACTGTACCTAAACCACATCTACCTCCCCACAAATGCAAACATAATCTAACAGAATTAAGTTTTAGAGGAAGAAAGAACTCATGGATAATACCTCCCCCCCACAAAGAACACTTCATCATGGTACACACCCTCTCAACAGTACCCCTCCCTCGTCATCATTGTTGAGCCCCTTGCTCTGGCTACTGAGTACCTGGTCCCATCTTAGGCCCTTTCTTCTGCCTTTCCAGGTTGATACTTTAGGTATACTTTGCATCTGCATTGTCTTTCCTTCGGAGACTCCTCTAGGAGATTTGAAAGTCTTATATCACAAATATCAGGTCCTTTCTATGAGGTTTTAAAACCACTCAGGAATGAAGTTACAGGCACATATTTTACCTGGGCTCCTCATAATAATACAAGACCAAACCATCTTGGGAAGCTGGCACCAGGAAGACAAACTCATCTTAAAAGGTATCCCAGGGTGCCAACAAGCTCTGTTCAAATTTCCTTACCTTCTGTCTAAAACATCATGTGTAACTGTAAGATTTGTCTTTGAAATTGGTTTGTTCCACTTGGGGAGACGCTGAGCTCAGCAGGCCAGGAGGCAGGGCCTCAATGGGAGAATGTAACTGTAGTGACTGAGCTCCTCTCTGTAGCCAGCAAGGCTCAGCACATCTGTGTCATCCCCACAGCTGGAAGACAGATTCTCTCACTGGCTTAGGTGGAGTCTTAAAGACAGTTACAGTAAAGCATTTGGGAAAATTGCAAGTTTGTACATCAGCTTATATTAAATTTGGTTTCCCACTTAATTAAACAAGACATTGAGCTTTTAGCAAGGTCTCTGCTACTAGAATAGTAGTTGCAGAGAACTGTAGCAAGTTTAATCTTGCCTTGTTTTCAGCCATGGTTTATCAGGTAGGATGCTTTTGGTTTCAAGTTACAGATACTCCAAATCAAACCAATTTGAGTAGTTTATTACCTCGCATAACAGAAAGAGATATGGTAAGTTCCAGGCTGGTTGATTCAGCAGCTCAAAGATGTCATCAAGGACCCAGGTTCTCTCTACTTTGACATCTTATGTGTTAGTGTCACCCTTGGGCTGGAAACAATATGGCAGTAGCTGTTGGTCTCAGGCCTCACACCCAGACCCAAAATCCAGAGGAAAAAGAGAGACTATCTCTTTCTGTGGTTCCTTTAGGAGAGAGGAACATTTCCAAAAAGCCCTCCAGACTTTGTCTCATATTTCATATCTAGAATAAGGCCATTGCTTAAACTAAATTATGCTTTAGTAAGAAATAATCCCCAAATCTCAGTGGTCTCACAGCAAGGGTTTGTTTCTTGCTTCATGCAAAATTGGCCGTGAGTCCAGAATCTTTCTAGGGTGTAGATCTCTATGAGTTGGCTTGAAAATCTTATTGACACCTACATCTCCGAACATCTTTCCACAATCACTGTGGCAGAGAAAAGAGCGGGGAAGGGGGAGGGGGGGTTTCTTGTGCAACAATCTAATGTTGAATCCTGAATAATATTTGTCACTTTCATTCATGGCCATTAGTCATATGGCCCCCATCCAAATGCAAGTGGATGGGGAAGTGTGATCTTCCTATGTCCTAAGGAAAACAGCAGAACCAGTATGAAGAATACTAGAAAGCCTCCACCACTGTGCCCAATCCTGACCAACAGTTTGCCAGGCCAGTGGAAGGAGAGCCGTAGAATAAGATCAAGCTAATCTAAGATGGGATGGATTTTGGAGAGTAAACCATAAATTTCTCCCTGATGGTTTGAAGATTCAAAAGACAACAAATACAAACCTTTGAAATTCTTGAACGATGACACAGAAATCAAAGAGCAATTCTTTCTGGATTGCTCATGTATTGATTACCCAGTCTTTAATTTTATCATCTAGAAAAGGAGAATAACATTTCCTATGTTAACATCTTACCTAAACATATCACCACCCTCTACCTGAAAAGTCCCTTCTGCCTAAACAATGTGAATTTGGAGAGATTTTCTTTTTTCCAACATCAGGGTTCATTAGCACCTCACAATGGAATATCTGAGAGTTTATAAAATGCTTTTTGACCCTGCAGAGCAATCTTTATTAAATTAAAACTCAATTAAATAATGAGCAATCACACTCAGTTCTGGATATGAGGGTGAAGCTGGTGTGCAACTTCTGAAAGCTGTTTTTCCCTAAAGAACCAAACACAGGACACTATACAAGGGTTCTTCGTGTCTTCTCAATTACTCAAAATGGGACTCGATCTCTTCCACAAAACATGGCCTCCACCACATTTTTAAAAACTTCTTTCAGTACTTCTGCCTGTTCTACATCACAATTCCTCAAAGAATTTTAAAATCATGCATAGACACACAGAAAGACAGGTAAATAAATATAAATAGAAGCAGCTCAATTCTGGAGACCTGGCTTAAGTAGCCATAGTATAGGGATTTTCAAAAAGCATTTTTAAAAAGGATCTCAACTAATTGGGATGTGCTGCCAGGTTTCCCATCACAGCTATCTATCAATAGGTAAAGGGCCCCCTCTTGGCAGTTTTTTCTTCACCTAATGGTTAGTTTAACAAATGATGGTTCTTATTAGGTTAAGGCAACAAAGTGATGTTTATTGGGCCTAATAGAATAATAAATTCAGTTTGCAGTTACTTTATTGTGTCCAAGGCTATTTCGTTTCTTGAAGTTTTTCTGATAAGCTGACTGAGGATCTCTAAAGGAAGTACGGACACTTCCGACTCTATGAATTTTAATGTAATTGGCCCCACCTTTAATACATCCTTCTCTCATAAGCAGAATTGTTGGCTAGTGTTCATTGCTTTCCCCTGACAGCAGCAAATATTGGATCGTAGAACCTTGCATCCACTCTCTGAACCTCAGTTTATGCATCTGCAAAGTGGTGACAGCAACAGCCATCTCTCGCAAAGAGTTGTTAAAAATTAAACAAGACAGATTAAACAGATTCTCTGAAGAATCTGAAAATAGACCCACACAAATGCGTCCACCTGAATTTTGAAAAAGGTGCAAAAAAAAATTCAACAGAGGGTTTTCTGGTCAAGATGGCATAGTAAGTAAATTTAGCACTTAACCTCCTCTCACAACCACATCCAAATTACAACTAAACTACAGAACTATCATCATTGCAATGATGCCAATACACCTGCAATGTCGCCAAACCAAAGCCCTACAACTAAGTATATACAGAAGAAGCCAAGGGGGCAGCCAGATGGCTCCGTTGGTTAGAGCGCAAGCTCTGAACAACAGGGTTGCTGGTTCAATTCCCACATGGGCCAGTGAGCTGTGCCTTCCACAACTGGATTGAAGACAACAAGCTGCCACTGAGCTTCCGGAGGGGCAGCCAGATGGCTCCGTTGGTTAGAGCACAAGCTCTTGTCAACAAGGTTGCCCGTTCAGTTCCCACATGGGATGGTGGGCTGTGCCCCCTGCAACTAAGATTGAGAACGGCAAATGGACTTGGAGCTGAGCTGCGCCCTCCACAACTAGATTGAAGGACAACAACTTGGAGCTGATGGGCACAACTTAGAGCTGGAGTTGGGCCCTGGAGATACACTGTTCCCCAATATTCCCCAATTTAAAAATAAATTTTAATTAAAATTAAATAAATAAAAAGAAGCAGCAGCCAACATGAGACTGGTAGGAAGGACACAAACATGGAATGATCTGGTTCCACACTGTGGGTGACCATTAAAAAGTGGGAGGGATGTCTTGGCTGTGAAGGTCCCCACTCACCCCCCGGGTGAGTGAGGGGTCCCCACCCATTCTTTGGGTGAGTGAGGGGTCCCAACCCCACACCAGGCTCCCAACCCAGGGTTCCAGTGGTGGTGGGAATGTAAAACAGTCTGGCAATTGCTTAAGAACCTAAATATGGCCTTTCCAGCGGTGATGACATCCCCACGAGAACATGCCTCTCACTAAGAATCTCCTTCATTCCTCTCCAGAAGAGAAGAAAAGGAAACAAGAAGAAGCACCTGATGCAGACCCCCAATTCCTGCTTCAAGGATGTGAAATGCCCAGGATGCTATAAGATCACTACCGTCTTTAGTCACGCACAAACAGTAGTTTTGTGTGTTGGCTGCTTCACGGTCCTCTGTCAGCCTACTGGAGAAAAAGCAAAGCTTACAGAAGGCTGCTCCTTCAGAAGGAAGCAGCACTAAAAGCACCCCGCGTCAAGATGAGTGAGGAACCATCCCAATAAACATTTTGGATACAAAAAAACCCTAAATATGCAACTATCATACAACCCAATAATTACACTCCTGGGCATTTATCTCAGAGAAATGAAGACTTATGTTCATACACAGACCTGTACTTGACTGTTTATAGAAGCTTTCGTCATAATAGCAAAAGCTAAAAACAAGGCAGATGTCCTTCAACAGATGAATGGTTACCCAAACAGTGGCGCAAGCATACTATGGAATACTACTCAGCAACAAAGATTCATGCTGATGCATGAAATAATCCGGATGAATCTCCAGACAATTATGCTGAGTGGAAAAGAAACACAAAAGATTATATGCTGTATAATTCCATTTATATGATATTCTTGAAATGACAAATGTATAGAAATGGAGACAGACCAGTCGTTGCCAGGGGTTAAGGAGGGATGGGGGTGAGTGGGAAGTAGGCATGTCTATAAAAGGACAACATGAGGGATCCTGAGGTGATGGAAATGTTGTGTATCTTGACAGCGACCTGTCAGTATCCTGGTTCTGACATTGTTCTATACTTCTGCCAGAGGTTACCGCTGGGAAAAACTGGATTAACAGTAAGACTTATTTTCTGCAATTGCATGTGAATGGACAATGACCTCAAGCCAAAAAATTAAAATATTAAATAAGTTAATATCAATGACAGACACATAGTAAGCTTTTAACACTTTTTAACTATTATTCACTGCACTTTCCTGCAATCACTTAATACCACTCCTGTTTTGTCCCTCTGTCCCTTCTGAAATACCATGAGGCCATGTGGTACAGCAGAAAGGCCTTGCTTGCTGGAATCACATTCAAGGTTTCATCATAACTGACACTTATGAATCAGCTATGTGACATTGGGCAAGATAAAATCTTTCTTGTGCCTTATTTTCTTCATTAGGGAAATGAGGATAATATCATTCCCCTGTTTGTACCACAGGGTTTTGGGGTTTGTGTGCTTGTTCAAGAATCAAATAGATGATGGATGGTGGGGGGGAGCTTCAAAAACTGTTAAGTGCTATAGAAATGCTACACATTCAACATTCATTTATTAAATACCTCTTACTCAACTACCACCGCTCTTACTAATAAATATGACCATTTACTCGCTTGAAACTCTTGTTGGAATTTGGCATGGAAATTTCTTGAGTGTTGCTTATTTGCATTGGAAAGAGGGAAAAAAGTGGGAGGCCTTTTCAAGCCTTTTGAAAATTGAGCTCAGGGGGGATGAATTCTTATCACTGGGCCCAAGGTATAATTGATTTTCTACACAATAGCTCACAGGTGCTACATTTAACACCCCGAGTAGGAGGAGGATGGAAATGTTTTCCAAGGTGCAGTTTATACTTAAAATATCTACAGTGTCAGCCCCTTCACTCTGGGGAAGACTGAGAAGCCTGAGGGGCTCGAGTAACCCACCTTTCCACTAATTGTCTGCATGTGCTGATGGAGGCATCTGCTCCATATTTCTCATCACACTCAGAGAACTGGGTCGTGGGTTTCTTATTTTCAGTGGCCAGAAGCCAAAAGCACCTCTTTTCAGACCTGGATCACAAGGTTGGGGGAAGAACACAGGGCACACCCACCATGAAATGCATATTAATATTATAACAACCCTTTCAGAATTCACTGTTGCTATGTCAACAAAGCAGCTGGGGAAATTGGGTCTTTGGGAAATTGGGAAATGAGTTTAGCTTTGGCAACATGGCAAATGTTTCCTTCTCTTAGAACAATTGCTCTGTGGCACCAGCCAGCCTTTATCTACTTGCCCTTTCTACTGTTCAATGGAAAATTGAGAAGCCAAACCATGGCCATTACGGTTTGGGATTAGGGAGCTTCTGTGCTGTGGAAGAAGCAACAGAGACAAAATTACCCCTCCCACCACCACCACCTGTTTATGTCAGATTCTCAGTCCCATCCTGGACACCACTGGATTGAAAATGGATTCTATACTTAGCTCTGTGCCTTTAAATGGATTACTGACTTGATCTCAGTCTCAGTTACCTTCTCAATAAAGGTATACTTGCAGAATCCACGACATAATTTGTAGGGCCCAAAACAAACTGAAAATGCTAGTCCCCTTACTCAAAAGTTAAGAATTTCAAGATGACGATGAGAGCAGCGCATTTAGACCAAGCGCAGTGCGTTTCTCAGCATGGGGCCTGTTTGAATGACCAGGTCTCCTGCCTGTAAATCCTGCCACGAATATTACTTATGACTAGGTTTACAAATAAGAGAAGCCAACTCACACTCATTCCACAAACAGATAATAAGTAGACAGTTACAGAGGTATCGTGGAAACCAAGGGAGAGGTAAAAAAATGAGGGGCCCAAGAGATGCCTCTGGTTCTCTCATCTCTGCCTCCTCAGAGTAGCAGCTCCGTCCTCTTGCTTCAGACCTACTCTGAGGATGAAACAGAACCAGACAGCTCCTCAGTTTTCCATCTCACAGCTTCAGCCACCAATTGACCTACTCTTGGTCTCCTCAACATAAAAGCTTGGGAAGGGCCTCTCCAGCTCAAATTACATCAGTGCCCATTCTAAACAAGCCAACTCTGGATGGGGGCCCAGGTGAATTTCAGAATACTGGTGGGGCCCAGGAGGTAATCCTACAGCTGCCCTACGTATTGTAAAAACAAATGCCATCTCGCCTTTACTGCACGTCTATTGGTAGCAGCTGCCTAGAGGGATGTGTAGAGATGTCTGGGGCCACACTAGACTGTCATGAGAGCAGGCCACCATGCTGTCTGCCATGAGAAGTGATGGCACTGGGGCCTGCATTTGCCATCTCTGGACTAGCTCCTTGGAGCTCAAAGTTTTCTTATAGCCCTAACAATCTATGAGTATGTCCTCTCTGTGCTCATGCTCTTCCCCCAAAATCAACTTTCAGGAAGGCTTCTTGTGTAGGGATCATTTATTTCATTCAATAGATGTTGGTGAAATGTGATTAAATCTTTTAAAAATAAGTGGATGCATTTGAAATACACAGGAGAAATGCTCTGGCTTAAGCAATTCTGAATGAAGCAAGTCCTTTGGTAAAGCAGACTCTTATTTAAGTTGAATAGTTACTTAGCTCCTTACCAAATCTGAATTTTTATGTAGAGTGCTTTGAGAGACTGAGGGTCTCACTTGGAAAGACAACTACTGAGGAAGAAGGTGAAGGAGTCTGCAGCCCTAGAAACTGTACCATAGGCCTTGATCTATCCCATTCCCACTTAAATGACAAGAGAGCATTTTCCTTCATCTGTACAACCTTGGATGGCTTGCCCCCTTCAAGGATGCCTGACGTGTTTATTCTAGCATGAGTCCACTTGTAGAGCAGTTTCTCATTTTTGGTGGTTGTGGGGCTGGGGAATAACAGTAACAGAGCTTTAGACCCACACAGTCCAATGCAGTAGCCAGTGGCCACATATGGCCATCAAGCACTTCAGAGGTGGCTGGACTGGACTGGCCTGAACTGAGACAGGCTGTATGTGGAAGACATACAGCGGATTTTGAAGACTCCATATGAAAAAAAGAATAAAGTATTTCAATGTTTTATTGATTACATATTGAAATAATTTCTTCATACAGTGAGTGGGTGTGGGGACAGAGCCCGAGAGCAGTTTCCAGGCTCTCGGTCTCACGTGGAAAGGTGTTCACTCAGGTAGTAAATGGCCATCAACTGTTATTGGACGGCCATCATTTGTGGCTAGTTGGCCGTCAGCTATAACCAGGGAGCCATTGGCCACTAATATAACTGCCATGGCTATGCTAGCAGAAAATGGGGGCTAGCAAGAAGATGGTTGCTGAGCCAGCAAGCTGCAGAGTGAGGGTTATGGATAGTGTGGCTCCTGTTTCCTGTTTCTCCAACCCAGCTGCCAGTGAGTATATAGTGGTATGACTCCCCTATCTATGGCTCCGTGGGTGTTCCTTTTTGGCCTAGCCACATCCTGCATTCTTATGTGGGCAGCGGGACCAGAGACCCTGCAGGCCGCCCCGCATGACAGTGGGTCAAATAAAATGCATTAATTTCACCTGTTTTTACTTTGTAATGTAGCTACAAAGGAATTTAGAATAACTCGTGTGGCTTGCATTGTATTTCTATGGAGCTGCTCTAGAGCCTGTTATGGTCCTGGGTATGACCATGATGTCTCATCAATTTAAGCTTTTCCAAAGCAGAAGATGAGAGTAATTCAGACTAAGGGAGACTCAGTAGAGGACAGAGGTAAAATAAAGGCAGAAGTCAAGTTTGTTTTTCACTTTAGGTCTGAAAGAAACTTGTAGAATTGTAGAGGTGGAAGTGGCAGACTGATGTCCATGCTATTACATCACGCATACAGTTTAATCTACCCTGCTGTGGAGGATCCAAGTCAGCTGCAGATTCTTGAGGCTCCTCCCAAAAGGAGGCGGGTCCGTGTCTCCCATCCCCTTCAGTCTGAGGCTGTGACTCCTCTGCCAGTTCCAGGCCTGGCCTTTAAGAGGACTGGCAGTTTCTGCTTCCTTCCTCCAGAGCTTTGAGCCACCGTGAGTCCCACTCCCCTTTCTGGGGAAGCCTGGAGAACCCAGGGAGAAGGAGAGGAAACCAGCTGAGCCCAGCCTGCGATATGTTTGCACTGAGATGCCAGGACGTGCAGGTAAAGTCATCTTGTTTCCTCCAGAACAGACCAGCCAGCAGCTGATACCACCAAGTACCCTAGTTGACATGACATGGAACAAAAGAATCGCCTAGAACCCTGCCCAAATACCTGACCCAAGGATTTATAATAAAAATTAAAATAGTTGACATTTTTAAGCCACTAAGTTTTGAGTGGTTTATGCTGTAGCATTAGTTAACCAGACAACCTACAAATTATGTGCTGTTGGCTGTGTTTGCAGGAAGACACCAGCACTCTAGCCAAATATTCACTCTGTCATTTACCATTCCTTTGGGGACATAAGGGTCTTGGAAAGAGAGCAGTAAAGAGTAAGGAATATTAAGAACGATTTGTAACAAGTCTTGAATTCAAGGCCAAGGAGTTAGATTTTATTACTGAGGGAGTAGAGAGCCACTAGATATTTTGGACAGGGAGTAATGTAAACAGAGCTGTATTTTAGAAACAGGAGCTTTGTGCAAACTGGATTGGAGGAAGGTGAGATTAGGAGCAAGAAGGCTAATTTGATCAGCCGAAATCCATCTAGGATGAAAAGTAAATTGTCAGAATCCAGGCTAGTGACAAGAACACCAGAATGAAAGTTCCTATTTCTCAACTGGGATGATATCAAGCCTGAGACATTTGGGACTGTCTAGTGCTGTTTCTGCTTGTCATGATGATTGGAAGGCACTACTGGTATTTGGTGGGCAGGAGTCAGGTATGTTAAATAAACTTCAACGCATACGACAGTCCCATATAATGAAGAATTATTCTATCCACTACTGTTGAATAATATTAGTAGATAGACGACCACACAAGGCAGAGTCAGAATTCAGCAAGTGATTGAAGGGAGATAGAGCAAAGAGGAAGATATGAGGTTTCTTGCTTTGATGACTGGTGTAAACAGAGATGGAAATCCCGGAAGAGGAATAGGTTTGGGGGAAAGCTAAAGAGTTGGAGGTGCTTGTGAGGCCTTCAGATGGAGGTTTCTCACAGACAGCATGACAGCTGTCTCGACACACTCAGAAGACAGGTCATGGGGTGGAGGTGTTGAAAAGCTAGAAGCCCACCATCCCACCCATGGTTTCTGCCACTCTGCAGGGTCTGCATACCCCTGATGTAGGTCTTATGTAAGGTTCATGGCTTTCTGTCCAGCAGACCCTGCCTTTTGCCTGGGGATAGCTATCAGCATTTAGTGATCATCAAGGCTGAGAAGAGCAATTGGGGGGCAGGGAAGACGTGGGACTGAGGAGCAGCAAACCTCGGTCTGCTACTGGTTCTGCTCCCTAACTCACCCCGGCCCAGCACAGACCCAGCCACACTGCTGACCTTTGTAAAACAGAGGTGCTGGAGCCACTGAGTAAGCCACGCGGATTGTTCCAACTCTAACCCTGACTGGGCACTTGTCATGCAGTGTCAGGCAGGGTCTCAGCTCCCGCTCCCCACATAAGAACGCAGGACATGGTGAGGCCAAAAAGGAACACCCAAGGAGCCACAGCCAGGGGAACCACACCACCATACTCTCGCTGGCGGCTGGGCCAGAGACACAGGAAGCAGGAGCCACACCATCCGCAACCTGCCATCCACTTTTCTGCCAACCAACCAACCCCACTTGCCAGCTGCAATCTGCCGTACTAACTGTAATCCGCTCTCGCTAGCTCAGCCACCATCTTCTTGCTAGCCCCCCATTTTCTGCTAGCGTAGCCACGGCAGTTATACTAGTGGCCAACGGCTCATCATTACAGCTGACGGCCAACTGATGTCCATCCAATCACAGTTGATGGCCATTTACTACCCGAGTGAACACCTTTCCACACGAGGCGGACAGCCTGGAAACTGCACTCCTGGCTCTGTCCCCACAGGAACCCAGGGAAGGACGCTCTTCATGAGGGTCCTCCTGTGTGAGAGAAAAGGGCTCTCACAGGACCACGGGGCGTTTTCTAAAGCACTCCCCCGAAGCAAGAAAAAGGGGATCTGTGGGCACTTAGCTTCAGGTGATGGAAAACAAGCTTCCTTCTCTCATGCCTTTCCTGAATTCTAACCAAAAGCCAGTCCTCCTAAGGGCTCATGTTGTGCCTACTCTTTTCTTAAGGACTGATGAAAAGCAGCTCACCCGTCTCACTAGGTGCCCACCTCACACCTGTGCTTGCTGTTGCTTCACTACCTTCCTTTTCCTCTGCCCCCTCCAGGCAGGTACAATAAGATTTGTTTTTCTGTGTGAAAAATGAAGTAGAATGTGGCAGTGGACAATGCATTGTATTTGAGGTGCATTATATAGCAAGGATGTTTGGGGGCCGAGCAGCTAAGTGACACCTTTGCTCCTCTGGGCAGTATTTGAAAGTGAAAGTGATGTCATCCCCAACACCTGATTAAAATTCACACTTTAACCTCCACAATCATCTGAGATCCATTATCATTAAGTTTGATTTTGTTAAGATGCCTCGATATTCTAAATTATTTGTCAGCCTGGCATGACAAACATTTGTGAAATTCATTTCAAAAGATGTTAACACTGGTGAAACCCATGTGCCCCCAGAGGGATTATACAAATTTCCATGTCAAATATTTGAAGCAAAGCACTTGTAGAGAAACAGTGTTTTTTTGTGTTTTGATGCCTTTCATTTCCATAAACTAGATTACTTTCTGAAATTACTTTCACACAGAGAACCGTTTCTATTGAATTCCAGTCAGTGAACTCCTCTGAGTGTGAGGTGAATAAAATATCTCGGGGCTGTGAGGCTTCCTTGACGCATATGCACCTGTGTTGTGTAAGGAGGGCAAAACAAGTCGCGATGTTATCTTTAGAGAGCTCATGTACCCAGGTCTGCTGTCTTACAGTAACTGCTAAACAACGATTCATTTAGAGCCTAACAAGGAAGCTCTAGGGTTTTCTCTGCCCTCTTCCATCTCTCCTACCTGGCTAACAATGACTCCAGCTCTGTTGTTAACTGGAGATTTGCTGGCAGGCAGCTGCTTGCGACAGCGAGGTTCTCCAACAGTCAAGTTTTATCTGCTTCTTGCAAACACTGATTCTGCCAGAAAAATTCGTACAAAAAAATTTGATCCGAGCAAACATTGTCCTATTGTCCTAGTTCTGTCAAGCCCATAAAATTAAAACGGACTTAGTTTTCTTAAAGCAAAAAAAAAAAAAGAAAGAAAGAAAAAGTAGTTGAAGGCCCACGTAGAAGAAAGCTGCTGGGTTAAATGTTAACTTGAAACAAATAGGTGTTTCCTATAGGTGTGGGCTCTGAGCTGCTATATAGTGAAAGAATGGTGATTCCTGTGTGGGTGAGGACAGAAAGGACGACCTCTCCTTAGATAAAGCCACTTTAAGTTCTTTTCTCCCAGGGCTATTAGGCAGGGTTCTCAGATCAGAGGAAAGCGTTTCTTTGCAAATCCAACCTTGACCAACTTTAAAATGACTGACTGGTTAGCATGTGAGGATAACTCAGCAGCCAAGGTGCGGCCCTGAAAACATCAGCAGCCCTGACACTCCACTAGAGAAGAAGGGAGAACAAAAGGGAAGGGCTTAGAGCTGGCAGGGCTTGTCTTTGTCTTTGTTTTTGTTTTTTTTTTCCAGAGAAGCAGACATAGAGTTTTCAGCTTGACTCCCCCAAGTGAGGGGGAAGCCACTGGAAGGTGCAAATGAGGAGCCATGTGATCTGATTTGCGTTTTAACAAAATCAATCTGGCTTCTGAGCTAAGAGCAGACCAAAAGAAGAAAGGGTTACAAGTCTGTTGGAATAGCCAAAGCAACACATGATAATGGCTTAGACCAAAGTAGTAGCAGAGGCAAGAGAAAAGGTTGAGACGGTGAGAAGCGGTTGAATTCAGGATGTATTTGAAGGTGAACTAACCCTTTCAGGATGTGAGAATACAAGAAAAGTAAGGAATGACCCCACATGTGTCATCCTGAGTAGCTGGGAAAATAAAGTTGCCATTTACTTAGATGGAGAAGGCTGCAGACGGAAACCAGGATTTGTTTGGACATACAGTCTTCACTTTGAGATGTCTATTAAACTTCCCAGTGGAAAAGTCAAATAGGCAGAGAGAGCAGTCTGCATGGAATGTAAATTTGAGTCATCTATTTATAGATGTATTCAAAGCCTTGAAAGTGGATAACAGCACCAAGAAGGTGAGTGTAAAGATAAGAAGAGGTCCTGGGGCACTTCAACATTAGGCATATGTGCCACCTATCAAAATGTAATACAAATGCAAAATCAGCTAACTTGTTACTGAAAAAATTAGCTATCTGGTCATTTAATGGGCCCTAGAGGATTGAAACACAGGATGTGTATATTACGAAGGAGATAAGGCAAGGTCACTAGGAAATGGTGACATCTAAGGGGCTGGAAGGAAGAGGAGGTGCTAGTTATCTTCAGAACAGAATCGCCCAGGAAGCAGAGGCTATAGCAAAGGTCACAGGTGCTGATGCGAAAGACTGGGTGTGCTGGCAGGCCATTAAATAGGTGGGAAAGTACAGAAAGAGAAGCCCAAGAAACTACCCCCCTTTGCAAATTTTACTTGGTCCCCTTGTTCCTTCCCACTCTTCACTGCCCTTACTCCCAGCCATCAACAAAAATTCCCAAAAAGAATATTAGAAAGCAGAGACGTTCTTCAAGTAAAAAGAGTTTGCAAAACGGAGAACCGCAGAAGCTTCCAGCAGGCACTGAAAGCGGTCTCCAGGAGATAAAAAGGGGAGGCCTCCTTATATAGAGAAAGTTCCCTCCTGGGTTCCCAATTAGGTCCACTTAATGCAGGTGGGGTTTCCAAATTCAGTTCTGTGTAGTCAGAATCATTCAGTCCTGATTGGTTGGTATCCTGCGTTCTGATTGGTCATTATAAAGCAGGCTGATAGGTTGCTATAGATACAAATGACGGTCTAGTTATGTAGTTCTGATTGGGTGGGGCAGGTCTCAGTCCATTGGTTGAAACAGAAAACCAGGAACTTCCTTATAATTAGTTGATGCAGGCTACAGTGGCCGAGTGCGGGAGGTTGAAAGCTCAGTTTGTGACTTTTTCCTAAATGAAGTGTGAGAAACGTCTGTCAGCTACTAGACTCTGGTTATAAATGTGGGCCCATTATCCACAAGAAGTCTATTTTGATAAATACAGTTCTTCTCAGAGTTCACACAACCTTCCATGCAGTGCATTTGCCCACAGGAACTCCCACACATTCTCTTCTCATCCAAGAAGAAGATTGGTAACACAGTGCTCCCTACTAGGGAGATGCCTGACAGTGAGTGGCAGAGCCACCTCCACCCTTTCTTTATCATCCCTCACCCTGCTTCATTTTTCTTCATCTCCTCACCACTGCCCAACATTTCATCAATGACTCCATAGGGACATGTGTTTTCTTCAGGTTAATTTTGGAGAGGACAACCTCTTACTGTTGGAATTGAATTAGCAAGGATCAAGTTTGCTTTCTTTAAAAAGCACAACACAAAGTTGAGTCTTCCTTTCGGTGTAATACATCCACTGGGGGCGAGGAGGAGTACACAGGGGTTACTAGATGATCTAGGAAGGCTTTCTCTGTGTGAAAACCCTGCTAAATCTATTCTGTTTTCTCATCCTACGGATGGGGAGAGAAACACCTACTTTGTAGCACAGAAAATGCTGTGGGAGCCTGATTAATTGGGCATCTAATTTTGAGTTCGGGATCTGCTACCACTTACTAGCTGTTCGATTTGGGACAAGCACCCAAAAGTCTCCATACATTTGATTTCCTCATCTATGTAAAAGACAATTCTTGCCTCAGAGAATTGCACAGATTAAACGATAAGAAGTATGAAAAAGCTGTTAGCACCCTATGGCCCCCAGACCCCAGCCACCAGCACATTGTCAGTAAATGAGCCAGGCAAAACGCTCCTGCCCTGTTTCCCACAAGGGATCCCTTGGGGAGACATTCAGATTGGTTCTGCCCGTTGCAAAGCATCCAGGATGCCCTGGTTCCATGTCCTAAGGCAGAAGAGCATTGCCTGTAAAAATGGGCGCTCCTTAAAGACAATATTATTGTTCTCCCTCCAGCCCCATTCCACAGGAAAACTTTAGTATCTGGGCCTTTTCAAATTCTCCTAGTGAAAGAGGTATGGCCTGCAGCTGTAGACACTCTCAGGGGACAGGTTAGTGTTTTTCCTGGAGAACCTGACCTGATGTAGAAAAGATGAAGCCTAAGAGGAGAAGGCAGGGGTATGTGTGTATGGAGGAGGAGGTGGAGGGGCGTGGGGTTGGAGGGAGGATAGTCAGGGTGGGCACTGTTTCTGACTGGGGCCCGCTCCACCTGACTGCCAGTGGAAGCTGCTTTTGTAGTTCCATTCCATAGGCTGTCATTTTCAGCAGCTCACCCTTATATTCATTCACTGGCTTTGCCATGAAAATTCCTTCCTGCTACAGGCAGGAATTTGGCATGGGATGTCTCCAACCGAGAAGAAGCTCTTTTTTTGGACCGATTTTGATCACAGTCATGTCATCAATTTGACCTAGGAAAGTTATCTCAAAATAGAGCCCTACCTGGGCCAGCCCGGTGGCTCAGGCGGTTGGAGCTCCGTGCTCCTAGCTCCGAAGGCTGCCAGTTCGATTCCCACATGGGCCAGTGGGCTCTCAACCACAAGGTTGCTGGTTCAACTCCTCAAGTCCCACAAGGGATGGTGGGCTCTGCCCCCTGCAACTAAGATTGAACACGGCACCTTGAGCTGAGCTGCAGCTGAGCTCCCGGATGGCTCAGTTGGTTGGAGCACATCCTCTCAACCACAAGGTTGCCGGTTTGACTCCCACAAGGGATGGTGGGCTGTGCCCCCTGCAACTAGCAATGGCAACTGGACCTGAAGCTGATCTGCGCCCTCCACAACTAAGACTGAAAGAACAATTTGAAGCTGAACGGCACCCTCCACAACTAAGATTGAAAGGACAACAACTTGACTTGGAAAAAAGTCCTGGAAGTACACACTGTTCCCCAATAAAGTCCTGTTCCCTTTCCCCAATGAAAAAAAAAAAAAAAGAAAGAAAGAAAGAAAAGAAATCTTAAAAAAAAAAAAAAAAGAGTCCTACATACCCACCCCCAACTTTTTGGAGGTGAGTTCTTGCACCAGAAACAGCTATTCGAAGAAGTCTTCAACTTCCTTCTGGAAATGAGCGTTAAAGAACTTCTCCCATAGTCTCTCCTGAGCATGTTGTTGTGAACCTCACAATCTTCCTCTTGGCATTGTTTCCTTTTATTTATTCTGTGCCCAGAACTTCCCTGGATACTACTGAGAATCTTTGCACGTAGAGACAAACACCTTCTGTACAACATAGAAAGCACACACACAATAAAAGGATGGGAGAATAGGGGATGTTTGAAATGCTTAAACCTCATGCATAATTACTAAGGATTCAACAATTTTGCTGGGAAAATTAAAGAAATTTAGAATGAAATTTTTTTTCGATGTAGAAATGTAAGTTTTGCATCTGAGCATGATCAAAGGAAAGTCCACTGGCAAATGAGAGAGCCTGAAAACAGGGTAGGCTACTTTGATTAAAATGAAATTTACTGATAATCAAGGGCAAGATTTAGTAAAGCCTTTGCTTTTCAGTTCAATTTTAATTTACCTCACTGTCCATCCATTTATTCTTTTATCTATTCAAATATTATTGAATATCTACCATGTGTCAAGTTCTCATTTAGAAATGGTTCTTTTCTGAGGTTATCCTTGATACTCTTGTTATTGTACATTGTTAAAGCATTTTACCAAATGCAGTTCTTACTATGAAAACTTATTCTCTGACATTTAAAACTTCCTTCATAGGAAACTAGGTGAAACCCACAATGCCAGAAACTAGTTTGAATCACCAAGATCAGAGTTGGAACCATGATTTGACTCTCTTAGGATCAAAGAGGAGGGCATGTAGAGAGAAAACTTTTCTTGCATATCCATTATATATCAGAGGCTTTAAAAAATAATCCCATTTAATTTTTAATTCTCACAACCCACAGATAAGATTTCCATTTTGTGGTTCAAGAAACATGAAACCTGTACAAAGTCAAGTAACTTGTAAGTGTTTGCATCACTGACCCTCACTGCTTTTCAGCATATCATTCATTTCATCAACTTTATTGGGCACGTGCTATGTACTAGGCACTGTTCTAGGCAATAAAGATACAACGGTAAACAAGGCAGTCTCAGGCCATACGGAGTTTCCAATCTGGAGGTTGAGAAGACCACTGTGGCTTGAACTTGCTTGATATTATAACGTAATTATGATTTATACTTAACCCTAGTGGAGTCAGATAAGGACCTGAGAGGGACACCATCACAGACCTTAAAGTCACCTGGCCCTTGCCATTCTTAAAGGAAAACAAGGTTGTCTGAGCTATTCTCTACGATTTTGTGAGTGGCTGCTTATTCTGTTAGTGGCTAATCTTGGTGGCCAGGGATAGTGACTTTATCTGAGTTATTAGTTAGCAGGATTGTTTTTCTTCATTTCTGGGTTAACATGGATGCTTTTGCTTGCTTTGTGTGGGTCTATGACCACCTATTGGAAGAGAGATGACCTATATAGAGCAAACAAACTGTCTTTTCCTGGTTATGCTAACGTGGACAGCTGGGGAAACCTTAGACTCCTCTGATTTCTGAGTTTTGTGGTTATGTAGAAGACTTTTTTTGACCTGCAAAAGTGACTTCCATTTCCTGGGTAAGCAGACTACCCTGTAAGTCCAAATAAAATCAGCGCAGAGCAACTTAACAGTTAGTACTTTACCGACTCAAAATATCTCACAAAACACCTAGGAATTTAGTTGACAGGAACGTAGCACACAAGGCTCTTAAAACTAAGTTTCCAGTTCCTGGCTCTGTTTCCAGACACTTGTAGTTCATTAAAGATGGATAAAGATGGCAAACCTGAGGCCCCATTCAGAGATCTGGCAAGGGCAATGACACAGATCTGGCCACTGGGCCTGGATTAGGGCAAATGTTGACCGATCGTTTTCTCCCTGGGTGGGATTACACTTTGCAGTACCTGCTTAAAACTGTTCATACTCCCTGTAGCCGGGTCTCTCACCTCCATTCCCACCTCTGTTCCCTGTCCCCAAAACCCTACCAGCATGGACATCCATCTCCGCCTCTGCCCTCATATGCTTCCTCACCTCTATCCCATGCCAGTCTTCATTTCAGGCCTGCCGTCTTCTCTCAGCAGCTGCAGGAGTACTCACCAGACTCTATTCTTGGCAGCAGAAGTATTAGACTTATCTTAGGAGAAAATGCTTGAGAGTCGGTGTTTTAATCAGGCTCCTTGTGAAAACCATTAGGCCAATGGGAAGAAGGGCAAGGCTGTCTTCATCTCCACCCTGAGGGCCTCAGCTCTTGCTTTTGCTCCCACCACCCCAGACAGGAACCTAGCTGCAGAGGTGCTCCTGGCCCAGAAGAGCCCCCCCTAGGTAGTAAAGTGACTGTCAAGGGGCTGCCTGTCATTTCCGGTATTCAAGGAAAGTCCTCTTCTCCATGGCCTCCCAGGCAGGGGTGACTTAGGAGAGAACAGTGGGGTAGGATCTGCCCCACCCTCTCTGGGGAATGAGGTTGTCCCGCTGCCTGTGTGGGGTTAAACACATACCCCTCAGGAATGTAATGGCTGTCCTTTCCCAGGTAGCATGTGGCTGCCCTTTCCACACAGAGTCACATTTGGAAGCCTCGTCTGTGTTTACCAGGTAATTAATTCATTGTGAAAACAAATACATAGAGAAAGCAAACTTTTCTCAGGGATGCAAATAACCCTGGATGTTCTGTGTTTTGCTAAACACTGCTGCTTTCATGAATGGCTTTATTACATGTGTGAACCATCAGAAATTTAGCCTCACTCCCAATCAACATGAGCAATTGGTAATCACAAACTTTGTGACAGAAAGACAAATGCAGAAATCTCAGGATCAAATTAGGCATAATTAGTATCCATACGGGAAACTCTCCAGTAACCTGGCAATTTGCAGCTGGGGGAGGACACATGCGGCATTGTCTTAACAAGTTTGTCAAACGTGTAATTAGCCACCGGCCACCAGCCACCTTTGCAAACTGAATGTGAGTTACTGCCAGTCAGACTGGCCTGCAGACGCCTTTTAGCAGAAGCCTAGTTAGGTGTGCAAATGCACTGTGCCCCAGTAGGTGCAAACAGCCAAGCCTGTCTGGCTTGTTACTTGATGGACTCACAATATTTTTCCTCATTTTAATAAACTTGGATTTCAGGGATCAGTTTCACTCAAGTTATTTCCTAAAGCTGGAAGCAGGAAGGGCATCACTTTTTGTCAGAGTTTAGTGACAGCTATGAAGAGAGTAGCCAGTAGAGGATGACCTGGATTCAGACAATTAGATTTTCCATCATAAGGAGTTGATTTCAAATATTTCCAATAAGGAGAAATATTCTGAACCCCAGTACTCATAGCCTCATATATCCAGTACAGTGAAAAAGGCCTTAGGACCCCCACCTTCCCATTCCAGCATTACAGAAAGAATTAACTGAAAAATATTGTCTCTGCAAATAAAAAATAATAGTACATCCAATTAAGCATGACCAATAAAGATTAAAGTCTGTGGCTTTTCTTTCTGGACATATCTGTCAATTCACTCTAGGGCCAATATAGACTATTTCTCTCAGGAGGTAAGATTACAAAGGAAGAAAAATGGTCTCAGAGCTCAGTTGGTAATTAATCTTTGCATATGACTTCCTCATAGTTCCCATTAATTATCAATATTCAATCATGCATTAAAAATGGATTTTTCTTTGACAGAATTTAGCTGTTTATAAGACTTACTATATCAAGCTAACTTCTAATATAATCACAGAGCTTGGCCTTGCAAACCTTCATTACATTTTTACAAATCCTTTAGTGGAAAGTTACATACAAACACATTCATAATAGCCAATTCAGCTAAACCAACGTGCAAAAAACAATATCAAAAGCAAACATAAGCATACCAACCAATTGCAATGTGTGGACTTTATTTGGATTCTAATTCACACAAACTGAATTTTTTTTTTAAAGTATGACATTTTGAGATGACTGGAAATTGAATGCTTACTGGATATTATTAAGAAATGTTTATTCAGCTTTAGGTGTAATCATTGTATTGTGGTCGAGTATTTATGGATGACATGGTATGAAAATGAGACCTGCTTTAACACAATATGGGAAGGAGTGAGTGATAGTATAGGTAAATCAGTATTGGTTATTAGTTGGCAAATGCACGTGGAAGTTTTTTATGTCTCCTAAGCCAGATATTACATTTAAAAAACAAAAAAAGTAAAACACATGAAGTCAACATGAACACTTTCTAATGATTATTTGTCAGGTAGCAGCTGCTTAATAAAAACGAAACCCAATTCTTTTTAATAATCAAACCTCTAAACCAGAAGTATCAACCTAAAGACCTGCTCATTGAATCTGGCTGGCCATTGTGTTATATTTGGCTTGCGTAGTGTTTTATCAAAAATTGGAATTTTTTACTAGCATAAAAAAAAATCTTTTTTTTACTTTAAAAAGGATCTTTTGCCAGATTCCTGGCTTCTCTTGAAAAGTCCCAAGATTCGGCAACCGGAGGCCCACATTCCACTTTGCAGCTGTCTGCAGGAGCTGAGTAGAGGCTTTGCTCGATTACCAGTCCCTACCAAGCCCACTTAACTCGTTGACACCATGGATGTGTTTGGGCTTTTGACCACAGCTCTTAGAACTGCCCTCCAGGGTTATCAGGGACCCACTGCCAGAGGAAAGAGGGCTTTCAATCAGCTTTTCAGCAATTACAACCAGCCACCCACAGTTCCAAACCAAGTCTTTTTTGTCGAAAAGGGCACAATTCTTCTCTCAGAGGCCAAAGGGAACCTTGAAGACCATCTAGCCTAGTTGTTCTCAACCCTGGCTACAAATTAGAATTGGGGGGCGAGGGAGATGTGGTAAAAAATTCCAAAGTCCAAACTTCAATGGAGGCCTTTAAATCAGACTCTCTGGGGATGACATAAATTCAGCAGGCCACCACTCCAGCCCGGCAATCTGTCTTTCTCTGCTGGTTAAACAAGGCCCTGCCACCCAGGCAACCTTGGCTGTTCGTGAGTGTCCAAATGTGCCCAAACTTCCCATGCCCTTTAACATAGCTTCTACTGCTCATGCCTTCAGAAATGTCCTCTGCCTATTCCAATCCTTTCAAGACTTCAAATGCCACCTGTACATACTTCCTGCCCTGATCTCATCCTCCAGGCAAAATGCTTTTCCCTCTCCTGACCTCCCACAAGAAGCAACCCTGTGCTACAGCTATTTTATACACCTGGTCTTTCTATATGTACTGGATCTTAATTTCCTTAAGGCCATAGGTTGTGTCTTTGTTATTTTATCCCCCTGGCACGATGCTTGGAAACAAATATGCCAAGATTTCAATGAAGTGAATTAATTTCAGTTGTATTAAATGATTGGGACCTTATTAGCTTCGTAATCTTAAGTAATACCCACAAACTTTTAAGTTTGTTTTTTTGTCAATGTTGATTTACTAAGAGGAGGAATGGGAGGTCAGTGTTTTCATAGAGACAGGAATATTATGGTAACAAGGGCATTCTGCTTAAAGCCATTTGGAGTTGATGGCAGGAGAGCTAGAAGACTAGCTTGCTGGCTGTCATAGCAGTCTTTCTTCTCATTGTCCTCTTGGCTGTGCAGTGGTGCCACTCAGCTTAGATGAGGTTATTCCAGTCAGGAATCCAGAAGTGTTGGGTGAAAGAGGATAGCATACTTCAGAACTCTAAGCTGTCTGGAGAATTTTATGCTCAGCAGCTACAGGACACTCTGTTCTTAGTTCTACCCAGGCAGGCTCCAGGGCCTCTAAAGAGAAACGCTGCTGACATTTCCCAGCCCTTCCAATGAATGAAAGCACCCAGCAAAGCTGGCACATAGTAGGTCCTCAACAAATACTAGTTGTCAATGTGTTATTGTTAGTCAAGTATCTGACCAAGTGCAAGTGCAGAACGAGGGGCGTGTATGTCAAGTGCCCCAAAACCCTGTCACTGGTCCTTATGGAAAACACAGGAGGACAGTGCTTATTATTTTTCAAATCATGGAGCTTTTTCAGAAGTGAAGAAAGCGAAGGACCCCCTCCTCAAACAGATGCACACAGAAATAGATCCTGTATCCCACTTCAAGGGCTTTCATGGCCCAGCTGAGGCTCACCATTCATAATCCCTGGCGAAGAAACTCTGCCCCACCTGGAGTGACTTCTACACTTAGGCCTAAGAGAGAATGAGAAATGCCAGCACCGTGGGACACATGGTTGTCTGCACAGCAACCACTACTGGCCATGCAGTCTTGACGAAATTATATGTCCTCCCTGCTTCTTATTGTTTTTAGATATAAAATGGGGATATTACCCCCATTTACCCACAGGATTTTTGAGAAGATTGAAAAATGAGACGCTGTTGGTGTTTTGGTTTGGGTTTGTTTTATTTTAACCACCTGGCACATCATAGGTGCTCAGTAAAGGTTATTTTCATTTCCCAAAGCAGAAAAGACTTGAACTCTGGCTAACTAATTACTAAGCCAAAAGAACATGAATAGTCAACATATTTGACCTGTCAGAAGTCTAATCAAATAAGAGGACTTGTACCACATCCTGAAGGTCAAGCCCTCAGAGTTTGTCAGCCTAGACTGGGATGATCTGCTTTCAGAAGCCGACTTTTCTTTTTCCTGCAGGACAGAGATGATTTGGCACATTTGAATTGCAATTGAATGTAAACAGAGCTCTTGTGAGTCACTGGAGAATATAGCTGGGTGCCTGTTGGATGTGTGAATCCTATTTTTACATTGCACTGTGGTCCCGTTCTCCAATACCACACTCCAAACAAGGAAATTAAATTAAGCATTGCTTAAAATGCCTCAGACAATAATATAAATTTGTATTAAATGAATTTAGTGTCATTTTCTTGTTTGGAGTGGAAGGTGGGAAAACACTGGAGTGGTGGAAAGAGTAAATAGCTAACGTGATTAATCCTATTGAAGGAGAGGATGGAACCACACGAGTGACTTTTGTGAGTGTTTGGTTAATATTTTACTGAAAATTGCTATTAGCTCTAACTGATCCAAATCAAAATCCACTGTGTAATATAGCCAACAACTTAATAGCTGAAGTAGGGAATGGAAGGCATGACATGATTCCACGCTATTCAGGGAAATAGAGAGAGAAAAAAAACAAACAGGAAAATAAACGGGTGTGGGGGAGGGCTGGAGCTTGAGATGTAAAATCCAGTGAAGGGAAAATTCAAACCAAGTAGGGAGATAGGATGGTTGGGGGAGAGGAAGGTAGGGGCAGGAGGAGGATGGAGGCCAGTGCCAGGGCCTGCTTTACTGGAAATCTGCTTTTTGTAATTCACAGAGGACAAGGAGAGCATTTGGAGATGGGGATAGAGATTCTCAAAGTGAAGTCCCAACCCTACCCCCAAGAGCCACGGTTAGAGTAATTCTCATCTTCTCTAGGACCCAGCAAGGCTGGAGAAGGAAGAGGAGAATCCCCATGCTGGCCCAGCCGTGGGGTAAGTGCTGTTGGGGAGTTTTTCACCTTGACCTGAGGAGGGAGGGTTATGTTTCATTTCCTTTCATAGGAGCATAGGTGAGGTTGTAGGGGCGGAGGGAGAGGCTGAGAGTAGGGATCCAGTGGCAGATGCCATGTTGAGCCCTTGCCTCGGAGCTCGTGTCACCATGTCCACTACTGGGTGTTGGGTCCTATGAGGCAGAGTTACTAGGGACAGAGGAAGATGCTCTAAAGGGCCCAACTGGGCCCCGAGACTAGGGCCCTCGCCCTCCTGAGTCAGTACAGCAGGGAAAATATAGGGGTTCTGTCCACTTGGTTGTCACCCCTTAAGGTACACTAGTTTCCTGTTCTGGCAGTTTGCATTGAATCCTGACTTTGCACTTAACTTGCTATGTGCAGAAAATTAGGGCTGTTGTGGAAGATTGAAAGTGTTTAACACTTTACTTTTCAGAACTAGGAAGTACAAGTCCACTTTTACTGTTATCATTACTTCCAAAGGGTCTCAAATTCCCATCCAAAAAATATGAACCTAGACCTGAAGAGCTGTCACAATTCACATGATATCTCACATCTTCCAAAAAAAAGACTTCAGGTGACTTGTGATATGAAAAATCATATCAAATAGAACAATTAAAGATAGAAAAAAAGCAGAGACCATCTGGGGAAGCAGGGATGTGGGTCTTCTAGGAACTCTCTAAGAGGAGTTAATTAGTGTTGCCGAAGATTGATTTTAGTGTTAAGTCTCTAGGTAACTAAGGCAAAGAGGAAAGTATGTTGGGTTACATGGTGCTGTTTCCTCACCAAATACACACACACGCATGCACACACACACGTGTGTGTGTACTTCACTAAACAGAAATTCTTTTCTGGGAACTAATTTCGAGGAGAAATTTATGAAGTGATTTCTTGAATATAGTACCTTGGGTAATAGGATAACACTTTCTACTATGGCTTTACATATTCAAAAAGGACTTTTCTACTCACCTGTACACACCTTGCAGTCATATTGCTCATAGCTAAATTATGGTTTTGGGGGACATAGCAGCGGCTAAAATAATATAGTGCTAAATATTTGCTTTCTCCTGATTTCATTTAATAAAGTGAAAGCACTTGGTGGATCTAGGAGAATGGGTAATGAACATGTCTTTCGCTATTCCACTGAAATTCTCTGGCAGGTATTAAATCACTGCCAATTCATGACAGAAATCTCGAGGGTGGTAGTTAAACTGAGAGCCATTTGCTTTAGCCACCAGATAGGAGGGCAGTTAGGATAATTAATACACCACTGACCCACCTATGCCTTACTCATTTAGCTGAATATATTAAAGATGTTAGCGAATCAATACAATGTGAGTAAAGAAAAAAATAGGAAGCAAAAAAGAAAAAAATAAGCATAATTTTTTCATCTTATAAAGTCAACAAATACCACCTGTCATGAGCCATTCCTTATAAAACTAAAAAGCAAAAGGTCCAAAAAAAAAAGGTTAAAATAGATCTAATCAACTAATTTACCTAATAGTACTCACTAAGATGACATATGAATCAGTAGAAGTCGCTCATGGAGTAATTCCAGTTAATCATTGCCATGCTTTTGATAAGTAAACACAAATTCTAGTCTTCCAGACAAATTTGGAAGTCTATAAGATAACTTTTATTCATCCATTCAATAAATATTTGTTAGTGTCTACCAGGTGCCAGACTGTGTTCTAGGCTCTTGGGATACATCAGTGAGCAAAACACACATCCCTGCCCCAGAGGTAGCTTACATTCTCAAAGGGGATGTCTCCCAATTGACAATACACTTGACAACTAAGTGAACTATGAGTATGGAATATATGAGGACGTGATAAATGTTGGGGAGGAAAAGAAAAGCAAGGCTAACAGGCATTGGGAGCCCAGGGAATAAGGGGACAGGACAGGATGCTGTTTTAAACAGAGTGCTCAGGGTAAACCTTGTTGAGAAGGTAACATTTGAGCAAAGACTTGAAGGAGAAGAGGAAGGTGTAAATGACTGTCAGATGAATTTGGGTTTCACAATGTAGTTGAATTCAAATTCAACTTGTCCACATCTGACCCCCGAGTCTTCCTGCCCACACTCTGCAGCAGGCTCTCCACTACTGTTTCCATCTTGCTGACTGCTGCTACCATTCATCTGTGGAGCCAGCCGGACATGGAGAGCACTCAAGCATAGTGGTCAAGAGTAAGGGCTTGGACCCCAACTGCCTGGGTCCAAATCCCAGCTCTGCCATTTACTGACCTATGCCTCTGTTTTCTCATTATAAATTGGGTATAACACATTTACCACATAGGGTTATTGTGTGCATTAAATGAGTCACTACCTATAAGCACTAAGAATTATGCCAGGAACATAAAACTGTTTAATAAAAAACAGTTTTTCCCAACTCCCCATAAAACAATCAATTCCCGAGTCCTATTGCATTTACCTCCAAATGTCCATCAAATACACCCACTTCTCTCCTTCAACAACAATGTCCTACTCTAAGTCACCATCATCTCCGCCAGCTTAAAATCCTTTTATAGTTTCTCTTCCGTTTTGGAGAAACACAAACTCTGACATGGCTCATAAGACCATGTGCGGTCATGCCACCCACTGCCATCTCATCTCACACCGTGCTGCTGGTGGCCCTCGGACCCTCCTGTTCCTCACACCCAGCTTCTCCATCCTACCCTAGAGCCCTTGCGGGCAATGCCCCCCACTGCTCCCTCACCTGGGTAAGTGCTGTTTGTCCCTCAAGTCTCAGCTAAAGCATCCCTTCTTCCCAGGAGGCTTCCCTGACCTCCTGGATGGAGTCAAATCCCATCCTATGTAGACCCTCCTCATACTGTGAGCCCTTCTTTGTAGCACTTGCTCAGAAGCTGTTTCCATGTTTCGTTTCCCCAGTTGGTCACAGTGTCCTGAGCTTCTACTTGTCTGTTACACTTCTGTATCCGCAGTGCTGGGGATAGCCTGGCCCTGGTGTGGACGCCATAAACACTCACTGAATGTAACTATGTACCGCCATCGGATTGTCAGCCAAGGGCCCAGTCCTCAGTGAGGCACCGTCAAGTTCTCCAGTTCAGCAAAAGATACAATCTTTGCTCTGAAGGCACTTGAGTCTAGCTAAGGAGAAACAGTTGAACACTTGCAAACGACATATTGAGGAGGAAAATCAGGGCTATACAAAGAGTAATGAAGGGGTCAGGGGTTGCAAAATCATTGTACAAATCATGCCAGGTAAAGCTTTATGGGGGAAGGGAGTTTTGAGACAGGTTCTAAAGAAGGTAGAACTGAGAGGAGAGAAGAACATGTTCTTATTCAATATTCTTAGTCAGTATGAATCTTAGTATGATTCAGCCGGGGGCACCATCTCTAGAGCCATGTTGTGTGATCTTGGACAAATTATTGTCCCTCTCTGTGTCTCCTTTTCTCATCCATAAAATAAAGAGAAAAACAGTACTACCTCAAAGGGACTTTGTGAGGATTGAACCAGTCCACATATGGGAAATTGCTTAGGATGGTGCCCGAAATGTAGTCAGTAACACTATGCATGTATTTGCTGCTATTTTTGAAGCTGTTATAGTATTGTTATTAGTAGAAGGAATGGCCAGGATGGAGGCAGAGAGGTGTCGATTAAATGCTGCCAATGGACTTCCTAGCAGCCTGCCACGGAGACCAGGTTCCCACTGGGAAGACCGTGAGCCCCAGAGAACAAAACACTTAGTCTGTTATTCGGTCAGCACTGATTTTAACAAGCACAATGCCTGGCACCAATGGGTCGTTACACATCTGTGAGGTGAATGACTTGTTTTGACCATTTATTGGTAATGTACCATATTCTTGGCCCTGGACTAAGTCCTTCCTGTGCAGGATCATACTTAATTCTCATAATAAACATTTTGAGGTAAGTACCACTGTCATCTTTGCTTTTCAGAAGAGGTTTAGGAAAGTTAATTTACCCAAGGGCACACTGCCAGTAAGTGTGGCAAATCTAAATTTGCACATGAACAGACTGATTCCAGAGCTCTTAATGGGAACGCTAGAAAGAAAAAAAATGAATAAAGGAATGAATGATCAATCAGTTAATGAGAGGTTTTAGTGTTATCAACAACAAGAATCAAAAATAACCAAGGGCAGGAAATACAAAGGTATTAATCACCTTGGTAAAAAGGTTCTTGAGAGGCAAGATAGTGAAGACAAAGAACTTGTTTAGAAGCAAATACGGGAATACAGGCAAGGAGTGATAAGGCCGTGGAAGTGAGATAACATGAGGTGGCCCTGCCTCTGCCAGGAAGACCACACCTGGATTTCTCCTGTGCTCCTTTGTATAAGGGGAAGGTGCAAGCTTCACCTCTTGGTCTGAAATTCATTATTTTAATTTTGGGGGACTACTGTGAGAATCTGATAAAAACTGATTCTTGAGAAATACACACATACAAGCGTTAACATTTCTAGGGGGTCTCAGGCTCTCTGAAGCCCACTACAGGCTCAGGATAAGAGCCCTCCTGGTCCAGATCCAATCTCAGGGCACCCACTAAGCTCACTAGTTCATATCTGAGGGAAATAACACCCAGAGGAGCCCACCTGCAAATGCATAGCCACTGAGAGCCAGACTCCACTGCAGTGAGACAAGACCCCTAGAGGCCAGGGGCAGAAGAGGAAGCCTCCCTTCTGGTAGTCCTGGGATGAAAATCACATTTTCTCCAGGCTCATTAAAATATGTCGTCCTTAAGCCCTAGGTTTTCATAAGATAAAGAGAACTCAGTGTAAAATCCTGCAGATCTGGGAACAAAACAGAAATTCACCTCAGGGACAGCATTCTCTGATATGGCAAAAGGTGATTTGGGGGAATTTGCAAGGCTCTTGATTCATTTGGCATTTTAAAAAGAGCATTGTTTAATGATCTTTAAAGCCAGAATCAAGAGAAGTGCCTGAGTTGATATTTCTCAGCTTACTAGTGATGTCTTCAACCCAGTTACAACCACAGGGCAATTTTTATACAACTCCAGAAAATAGAAATGCACAGAGTTGCCCAGTAGTCAATAAAAATCTATGCAGAAGAAAATCAGCGAAAATTTCCAGTTGAAAAAAAGATTATAATCCATCTTCCAAAGTCTTTACTACTGCAAGAAATTGCCCACACTAAATATTTCACACACTCAAGTGTTACTTTGTCCAACTTGTATGAAAGAAGATAGATAATCTAAAAAATTAAGTTTAAGCCATAATGTTCCCAAACATGCATTCACCTAATGCAGAATATTACATTTCTTGAAACCAGCTGTTCAAAGGCATTTGAGGCTCTTACTTAAAAGATAAAATAAGTCATCAACAATTAGGGATAAAACACTTATTTTTTTATCCACCAGTGTAACATCCTTCCTATATATCTGAAAAGAAATGAAGTATATTTCAATAGGGAAAACAGGAGCCTGCAACTAAAGAAGGAGTTAATCTTTTGCAGCAGAATTAAGTTTCATTTTCAACAACCAGAAGACCCTTTGGGTTTTTCTGCCCGCCCCTCCCCCTTTTTTTTTAACATTCCAATGTAACCAGTTGGATGGCAGAGAATGGGAAATATAAGCAAGTAAGTGGACATGTGTTCTATGTGACCCTGAAAACTTCACTGGCTATCTTTCCACTGAAATGACTTGGTACCCTGTAAAAATGCTGAGATGTCATGGGATCAGTGTGCATTTGATAGCTCTGTTCACAAGAGAAATGCTTTCTCTGAAATTCCCCCTCCAGTAAGTGTTACGTGCGGCTTTCTTTCCTCTCAGTCATGCTCTAGACATCTTGATGTTGAGTTTGGACAGTTGAGGGGAGTCGGCCTCTTAACCTTCCCTGGATTCCTGGCATCCCTTCTCAGCCAGAGTTTCCAGAGTGGAAGGACAAAGGATTCCTGGGAAATTCTAAGGTAGAAGGTAAATTGCAAAGATTGACACCCTGAGGCACCATGTATCCCCTTCTGACACGGAGAAACAGACAGTGCATGGAGAGCTTCATGCTCCTCTGAATGTTTTATTCTTTCTAGCAAACAACTGCTTTTATCAGACACCTACTCCTAGGTGAGCTTGTGGTCCCTGGTCCCTGGATGAGAACCTGAAAAAAAACTCAGCCTCAAAAATGTGATCCCTGGGAGACCAGTGTCCAGGAATCTGGATAGCAACAGGGGCACCATTTCAAAAAGCCCTAGGCAGAGAGGGGACCGTTTATCTCGACCCACTTCAATGAAAATTGTCATGCTTTATATTGCCATGAAATAACAATCAGAAGCTGGGGGAAGGCACACAATTTCCCTTGCCCAGTTGTCCCAAATGGCAGCCCTGCAGAAACCAATTATGCTAATAATATTTTCATACTAAAAAGGAAATGTGCGATTGCTGGTTATTTTGTTTTGAACGGATGTCATTTTTTTCCATTGGGGAAAATTTAAATGCAATTTTGTTGTTTCCCTTTCCTCGAAAATGGATCTCAAATGGTAATCAGCCCCAGTTACTAGAATCTTTTAATGAATTTTGAGGACTAAAGTGTAGGTAACAGTTTTTGCCCCAAGCTGCTTTCAGTCTCTAGCCGGTTAGCGTAAGTGCCAGGAATTCATTGGCCCACCTAGTCCTGCCCTGGCCTCATCAAGCTCCTTCGTCATTTTCAGTCTGTAGCCAAACTTGCAAACCAAACGCGGGTCTTCTGTGGCTCAGCACTGCATCCCACACCTGAACTTCCTATGGAATTGTCCAAGCTGAAGCTGGGTCTGGCTCAGGCATTAGCAGGGAGGGAGTTTTCTCCCCTGTCTAGGCCATACCACTTTAAAATCAAAACAAACCACCTCAAGCCCAACACAAAACAATCTCTGCACTCTCCCCACTTTTAGCCCACTTCCACCCCTGCAGGAGTGACGTGCTCAAAAGCCCTTCCTTCTTCAGAGTGATTTCCAGTAACCTCCAGAGCCGTTTTTCTAATTAAATAAACCTCATCTTGTCTAGCTTCCTGGTCAGCATTTTGAACCCCCTACAGATGGGTCTGAAGGATTAACAGCAAATCCTCCCCGACCTAGCTCTGGCAGATGGGCGGCGTGTGTCTGATAAATACTGGGACCAGGCTGGCCTCCTCCTGTTCCTCACAGATAGACCAAACACCCAGCAAATTCATTTTAAAATGGTGCCCCTCACAACCCTTAGGATGGCAAAGGAGGCCAAACACAAATGATATGAATTTCACATGTGGAACCCATTATCACCTCCCAATAACTGAGAAAAAGATCAACCTGTTGGGTAAATAGGACCTCAGGGGAAGGCTGGGTCAGCAAGCTGGCCCTCAACCCGGAGAGCAGACCATGTACACACTGGAGGACTCACCTCCTTGTCCCACGTTCATTTGCATGTAGCTCTTTCGGGCTGTGAAATGCCTTTCTGCTTTTGCATTTACTTGGTAGTAATTCATGTGCCTTGGGAACTTAGTGGACACATACCAGAAGATGGAACTTGGTGGTTTTCATGTTTTAAAAAAGAGGCAGCCCTCTCTCACTCATGGGCAGTATAACCCTGGGCCTTTTGCCATCATCTGTAAAAATTCAAGGAATACTATTTTAACTCCTCCCTATCTTACCCACCCACCCTCTGCCCCCCAAAAGCCTAAGCTGGACCAAATATCTTGTGTGATCCTTCAGCATTGAGAGCTGTGATTTACACCCCTACTAAATGGACAAAGCAGATGTGGGAAGTGTTATTATTCCTATCCTACAAAAATGAGGAAATACATTCCTGTTGAGCACATAGTAGGTGCTCAGTTAATGTTGAACAAAAGGGTGAAGGGTGGAAAGAATTAAATAGCCACAGGGATAAACTCCAAGGATATAGAGCTACTTTCTAGAAGAAACAGGATTGGAACCCAGATTTCTAGACCATGGATCATTCTTCTATAGAGACCATACGCTTTGCAGATAGAACTTGAATTTCCCCAAATGACACAAGTGGCAAATTTGCTGATAACTATTTCATGGTTGGAGAAAAATGGCCCACAGAAATTGAAATGACTAAACAAAGGTAACATGGGAATTCCAAGGACAATTCAGACCGAGAATCCAGGTCCCCTGGTTCTTCCTTATATGTCACCATACTTTATGGCCTTGTTAGCTTTATTTTTCTTCATAGCTAGGGTGACCAGATGTCCACATTTGGTCAGGAAAGTTCTGCTTTATACCTGTTGTCCTAGAGTAATTATTAAAAACACACCCCTTTTCACACTCAAAAGAAAAGGGGGTTTGGAAAATTTAAATTGTATGATAAATCATCATCTGACATATATATTTTGTTTGTTTATTATTTATCTCACCCATCAGAATGTCAGCTCCATGACAGCAGAGATCTTGTGTGTTTTGTTCATGCTGTGTCATCAGTACCTTAACTGGTGTTGACACATAGATGTTCAATAAATATTTGTTGGATTATTAAATAATATATTCTAAGTGAGTGAGATTTATGACTCATTCAGGATAGTATTAAGGAACTAACATGATAAAATGGGTTTGCTCTGCTTTTTGTGTCCATGTTTCCTTTGGGCAAGTCCCCTGACCTCCCTGAGCTTCAGGGTCCTCTGGGATAAAATGCAACTAACAACAATGCCAGCTTCTGCCTACCAGAGGTCAGAGCGAATGTGCTAATGTATATTAACATATATAAAAATGCCTAGAAACTCCAACGTGCCCTCTAAATCGTTACATGATTTTACTTCAACAATTCCAGAGCAGTGGCTTTGTTAGAAATCAGATAGCAGTAAGAATGAAAAGGGAGGGGAAGTGGTAAAGCTCATATTTAGACTTTTTTTTTAAGGGTTGGGCATATTGTCTCCTTTCAGACACTTGTGCTAAAGCCCCATAAGCTAATGCAGGCTTTGCAAAAGAATATTCTATAGAGCTGTATTTAAAAGGCAACCTCTCCCAGAATCCTTTTTAAGAAAGGAGGCAGCAAGCCATGCTGCTTTTACATTTCTTGTCCCCAGGCCCAGCTGGCTCCCTACCTCTGCTCTCTAGGCGTCACAAAGCAGCTCCCAGTCAGGCCTCTTGGAGCTACGTGGGTCCTGCTCTCAACAGGCCATCGCACACACTTAGAGCCAAACCACTGCAGGTCCATCGCTTTCTGTGCTCTCCCAGGGAGTTCCCAGAGCAATTAACAGAACAGAGGCCTAATTAGGAGCAATTGGGATTTACTGAGGACTTTAAAGTGATCCTGAGACCCTTTTGAAGGAAAGTGAGGTCTTTTCCCAGGATCCTCCAAGCAGGAATTTGTCAAGGATTTGTCTAAGTGTGGCAGCCTGGCAGCTAATTCTGAGACCTCTCCTAATGGAATCTCCACTCTTTGAAAGACTTTCCCCGAGTCTAGAAAACTTTAAGTAGCAAGTCAAGGAAACTGGACGCCTCACCTTTTGCAAATTACTTTCTCTGCTGTTGATTTGTCTATTTCCTTTAGTGAACGATAAGTTTTGCTTTTGACTTTTTTTCTCTTTTTAAGGATTGACAATTCAGACGGTGTTAGTGCGCCTCTGTCATTCTCTCAGTAATCCTTCAGAGAGTATGCAATTAGTCATATGTGTTTTGCATCACAAGAGACACCAAGAAGAGCAAAATTAATGTAACTTGTCATCTCAGACTCAACATCATGTTTTCCTCTATCAGATTAGCTCCGATCAAAAAATGTGTGGTGTTGTGTTGGCGAGACATTGGGGAAATAGGCACTGCTATAGAGTGCTGGGGGCATTTGAATTAGTGCTGCCTGTGTGGAAAGCAATTTGGGGCTATCTATCAAGTTTACAAATGCACTTACACTTTGACCGAGCAATTCCACTTCTAGAAAGTTTACCTACAGACCTCCTCGTTCGTGTACAGAATCACTTCAGTAAATCAATAAGTGAGTGGTTACATGAATTACTAGTACAGCTATAAAAAATAAGGAAGCTTTTTATGTACCAATATGAATTATCTGCCAGACATATTCTTAGGTTAGAAAAACAAAGGGAGAACAGTGGGTGCAGTATGCTACCACATTTTCAAATGGGAGTGATAGATTGCACAAACACATACAAATTGTTTAACTGTATATAAAATGTCTCTGAAGTGACAAGCAAACTACAGTTAACATTGTTTGCCTTTGGTGAAGAAGGGAACAGGGTGGCTGGGCAATACTTCTCTCCATACCTTTTTGATACCTTTTGAGTTTTGCATTCTGTGCAATTAGGGTATTCTAAATAAATAAATAATAAATTAATAAATAACGTGTCTTAAATTATCATTTGTACATTCTAAACACTTTCACTCTAGGCACCAAGATTTGCTTGGTCTACTTGCTGTAACATGCTGTACTCACGTCATAAAAATTTATAAAATTTTCATAATTTTAATGCAAAGTTTATTGCACTGCATTTCTAAAGCGGGTTCAGGTACAGGATTGACATAGGAGTTTAAAACTGGTTAAGTGACATCTCTCAATAAAATAATATTCTGTCTAATGTCTTAATTCTTTAAGGAAAATAAAAATAAGATGGACATAGAGATGGATTTTAAGGTACCTGGAATGAGAAATACATTTCTAGAACCAGATGCTAATATTTGATCTAATAGATGATAACCAAATACCAAAAGGCAGTATATTTAAAGCCGAAATAAAGTTTACTTTCATGTCTCTCTCTCCTTGAAGCCATTTCATGAGTCATTCTCTGCATCTTCTGCCTCCCATGAATTTAGTTTATATTTTATTAGGTAGCCCCATAGGACAAATTTATATGGAACACTGTTTCCTGTGACCAAATATATGACCCTTAGAATAAGACAGACTAGGTTCCAATCCCAGTGCCACGTTTCGTAGCTATGTAACCTCAAGCAAATTACTTGATCCCTATGAACCTCAATCGCTCATGCATAAAACGGAGGAGTCCTAACACATAAAGAGTTGTGCAGATAAAGTGAGATCATTCATGCTGAACACTTGGTATGATGCCTGGTGTATAGTGAGCTCACCATAAAATGGTAGCGTCCATCGTTGTCATCATTTTAGCTTCTTGCTTTGTCTCCTGAACTTAATTATATGTGACAACACGGCTGCCTCTTTGAAAACCAGCTCTGTGCCCAAAGTATTAATGTAGTACAAATGGTGACACCAAATAAAGGCTGGCTGGCTCATAGATCTTAGAGATGGGGACTTCAAAAGGTCCCTTAGTTTAGGTCTAGCCCCTAGTACACATAAGACATTAGCCCCATTTTCTAAAAGGTAGAAAGAGACCCCAAGAGGGGAGTTAAATAACTTGAATTTTCACCTTTCTTTAAAACACAATCCTTTTGTTCTTAGAAAAGGATAAAAGTTAATTGAGTATATTTATTCTTTCTCACAGTATTCAAATCCATCCATTATATTTCTTGTTACATCTTGTATTAGATTATCTCCCCTTTTCATGCTCATTTGGAACATACGATGAAAAAATACCCTCATCATTTTTTTCAGCTTTAATTTGTACCCTCATTGTTTTTATGAAATGAGATCAGATGATCAGATGGAGGACCTCAGAGTTGCTGAGGGTCAGGGGATCTATTTTGATCTTCCTGTGTGGGACCCCATACCTCCCCTAAAGCAACGAGGAAAGGGTTTCCTATCTATGATCTTGACAGCAAACAATTTTTGAGAAGCCTTATGGATTGATGCCCTATATACTGGGGTCATAGATGAAAGTTAGACTGTCCTACCCTTTAAAAAGCCCAGGATGAAGAAAGTCTACAAGGCCGTCACAGTCCCTGTCAACTGGTTACTACTGCTACGATTATGATCGTTGCAATTATTACATTACCATATTGTAATTTATTGAAGTCCAATATGTTGTATTTTGCTTAATTTATATCAAATCACTGTTTCCTATCTTTAGCGCAGAGAAGGTGAAAAGGGAATTTTATAAAAATCAGCTCTTCAAGTGGTATCCAAAGCCTCATATCCTTCCTCATCTTTAGACACTGAGGCTTATTTTTTAGTGCTCACAGGGAATAAAAGCACCATTTAGAAAAGAAATTTTAAGATTGGGGCTCTGCTACCCTCTGCAGCATCAACTGTCCTCACCCTGCCAGTCTCCAACCATGCCAGACGACTTCAATTCCCCCAAAGCATCCTGAGAATGCAGGGCAGTTTTTGTTAAACATGGTGGGTGGGTCTGGAATTTGACTCCCTGGACTTGAGTCCTACATCTTCCAATTTCTGGCTCAACGACATTGGGCAAGATTCTCAAACGTTATATGGCTCAGTTCTTCCATGTGTAAAATGAGGATACTATACTTCATAGAGTTATTATGAGGGGAACATATACCTATATCGTGCTTAGAATTGTGCCATGTGAAAAGTAAGCATTCCATACGTATGAGCCATCATTATTATGCAAACTCAAGGATTTTGCCCTTGCTGTTCCCTAACCCTAAAACACACTTTTCATACATGTCCCTTTGCCTTTCTGTCACCCTTTAGATTACAGCTTAAAAGCCAGCTTCCTACAGGAAACCCTCTCTGAACACCTCATTTCATCCCAGCCAAGACTAGGTGCCCTTCCTTTGGGCTTCCCTAGCCCCTTCCTTGCCAACCATGATGGACAGCATGCTACACTCATTTATGAGTGTCTGTTCACTTGTATGGCGTCTACTATCTTACAAGTTTTCCAAGGATAGGTACTAAGAGGGTTTATCATTCTATCCACAGCACCTGGTGAAGTGGTTGGTGCTTAGCAGCTCATCAATATTTGCCTAAGACAGGAAGCAGAAGAACCTTGTTTCTTGCGGCAGTGCTCACAAATGTATTAGAAGAGAGCTTCCTACTGGAATGCCTCTTGACATTCAAAAATGGTGAGCCAATCACAGATGGACAGCTAGGATTGACCTTGACAGGAATTTAAAACTTGGGGGGTGGGGGGGAATGTGAATGTAGATTATATAGATAAACCACTATCAAAATACCCTAATAGTAAGTACTTAGTCCTGTGTGTATTTTGGATCCTGTCAGTTGTTATTTTGACAGGTATTAGCTAATTCCCATCCACAGAGGTGAATAAATACATTCATGGAGGTGAAAGGGAGCAGTGGCATTAGAACCTGATCCTCTGGGTTTCTGCATGGCGAGCTCTCTATCACAACCTCCCCGTGCCTTGACTGTGGTCCAGCCCTTGCTCCTATGAGAAAGGGCATGACCTCAGGAAGAGGGGCTTGGCACGAGCACCCAGTGAACATAGCCAGGAGTTTCTTCTTTGTTGTAAGGATTGAAGCTCCCTGACCTAATATGTTTTAAAACTGACAAATAGGACTCCTAATTACTAATAACATAGCAATATGGTTTTGCACCCCTGAACTTAAAAATATGTCTTTCATAGCCTGAAAAGGTGGATTTCTAGGCAAATAGCCAGATACCGGGTTGTAATCTTGTCACTGTGTTATTTCCACACAGAACTTACTCTCTTGTCTCAGTACTAGGAGTACGAGTATTTCTCCTAAGATAATTGCTTTTCTTCTTCAATAACATAATTAATTGCCCTTCCCTTTTCAACCTGGCCCCTAGAAAATGAATAGTCAAAACTGTTTTCCACAACTAAGAAATGTAAACGAATTATAGACACACAGAATTTCAGTCTCTTGGAGATGATCTAGTCCACACCCTAATTTTTCAGATGAGAAAACTGACCCAAACTGAGGAAGTGACAGGCACATATAAGCCCTGCAGTTTGTATACCAACCTCCCTCCTGACTCCATTTCACTCACCAACTAGTTCTTAATGTATCTTGCTTAACTCCAAGTATTTTTATAAACTGATGTTTCTAGAAAAGGTGAAATGAATAGATTCAATAAAAACCATATCGTCATTGAAACTTCTTTTTTCCCCCACCATCTTTTCCCTCTTGCCATGTCTTTAAAGTAAGATGTATCTGGGAGCCTTTGACAACAGGAATTGAGTAATCGATGCTGCTGGTTTGGTTGAGATGCTGCTAGGACATCTGAACTCATGAGCTGGTTATAGACCAGAGGAAGAGCTGGATTTAAATAGTAAGTATTCTCCACAAGCCCTATTTCCTGGCACATTCACAGACCGGGACTCCAAGGTGAGTACACAAAGCTTATTGTTTTCTTTGGGGACCTTTTGCCACATTTCTCTCTCACTGTGCTTTGAAAATTAACCACCAGAGTCTGGTCATTATGGCTTCATTAACTATTCCTTGTAATTGCACCAGTCATAATTAATTCATTTGTTATTCACATGGGTGACATACGGACACTTTAATAGATTTTCCTCAGGGAATTCCACATATTAAATAATATTGATGGTGCTTTTAGAAAAGACTTAAAGGGGAACCACAACATGAATTATTTTAAATGCGTAGCAATGAGTTATTTTACTGTAAAAATGAAGTTAACTGTTTTAATCCCTCAACCTTTTCAGAGGAAATCCAGAAAGTGTATAAACTAGTCCTTCCTCCCCCCACCAAACATTTCTGTCTATAATTCATAGTGCCAAAATAAAGTCACTCTTATAAAAATAGATGGTGTATTTACACAAATGCATGCCAGAGTATTTAAATGAATAATACTTGAATTAACTTCAGGTTAAAACCTTTTCTTTAAGCCTTCCTCATTTTTTCAGAAACCATCTGTATTTTATCATCTTACTACACAGCTGTATTCTTCATGTTTAATTTATGTTGGTGATCTTTTGTGACATGCCCAACTTGTTTTTTAAATGAAATCAATTAATTTTAGGTAAAACATTGGTGACCCAAATATTACACACTTTCAAATTATGCATAATCTCTCCTCTACCCTTGGGACACACACACTCACACACATTTTTTAGTAGAGCTGAATGAAAATTCCACATTGCTGAATATTTAACCAATACTTTAATCATTGGTTATCTGGTAAAACCATCAAGCCTATGTTGACAGACACACGATTAAGTGGCAGAACAAGGCAATTATCTATATAATTCAGGCTAAAAACTAAATTCAACAACCAGTTTTGCCTGAAATACCCCAGTCATGGGAGGGAAAGTTCCCTTTGGTTTGTATTATCCCCATAATTGCCTTAATTCCCATTTGACTCAGTAGGAGTAGAATCATAGATACACAGAATGTTGGTCTATGAGAGATTATCTAGTCCAACCCCCTAATTTTTCAGATGAGAAAACTGAGACCCACAGAGGTCAAGTACCCTGCCAGATCATCAGGTGGTAGTAGAATTCAGTGACAGAGGAAGAGCTGGATTTCAACCTCGTCTCCTGGTTACCAGCTCAGCATTCTGACAACTGACACTGTCTTGCCCTGGCTCCATTGCCTCTGGAAATCAAAAACATTGTGCCAGTATGATAAACTTTAAATAAAGACAGAAAATGCCACCCAAGTCCTCCCACCCAAATCAAATGCAACAATTTGCCTCAGCTGAGAGTCAAATAATTTTCTCTGCACGTGTTTTATTAAGACTAACACGACCAGCTTTTAAAAGTATACACGAGTCTTCACAAAGTAAACAAAAAATATTTTCATCATTCCTAATGCCATCCAATGACAAATCTACAAAACCGTTAAGACCTACAGGAAAATGCCAGCTCAGAATGCTGTCCGAGCTTAAAATCTCCCTCACTGTCAAAGCCCGCAAGCCAGGTTATCAGTTGGATGACCTTCAAGTAAAGCCAACACTTCCCATTGGATCATTAAGAAAGAGCCTATGTAAAGGCTCCAAGTGCTCCCTAGAAGAGCTCCCAGTCTGTTAGTGGGGTGCTGTTGTTTCATCTCTTAGGGTGTTGAATTTGACATGCATATATCCTTTGCTTTTGAAACAAGAAAGTTTTTGTAATTCTGCCAAAGGGTGCTTTCTATTTTTAAGACAGCCCCAAATCCCAACTGCCTAGTTCACCTGCCTTTTCTTCCTGGAAGCTCAGCACAAGTTTTTGTTGTACGTTTGTTTGTTTGTTTGCATTTTTATATCAGGATTTCTCTGATTTTTCAGAGCCGTGGAGTCTACCCGTAGGTTATCAGTGGGAACTACCCGGGAAAGCATGTGCTTGTTCTGCATTCTACAGGGTAGAACAGAAGACCCAGACTAAGGTCAAAATTATTACGTGGAGATTAAACTGTAGAATTTAATTATGTGTTCTGTTGCTCCTGGTACATTTATTAATTTAGCAGTACAAACTGACTGGAGCTAAACAAGCAGGACTGATTAATTTGCAAAGACATCTAGGTAACAGATTGTGATCAAAGTGGAGACCTGATCCTGTTAGATTGAAATGTGGTGTTTTGTGCTGCAGGAAGGACATGGAGCAGCATGGTTTATCTTTATCAATGCTTTCCTCTGAAGGAGGGGAACAAGCTTGCAGATACTAATCAGGGCTGAGGCCCTGCCACTCAATAATTACCCACTGTCTCATCATAATCCCGGAACTAAGCCCCTGCCCAATCCATCTGGGACCCTTTTCCATCTATTGCACAGCTCAAGAATACGTGTGTAAGCTATTACCTCTGGTCGTGCTATCTGTCCCCCGAGTATAGATTCATGGCAGTGACCAATTAGGTTGCTGTGTTCTCTTTCCCTCTTTGCTTCCAAACCATCCTGTATTTCTCAGCACTGGTAATGAAGCACAGATTCATCAGGGTGCAGAAATCCACTCACCTATAAAAACTGTCTCATCATAGTCCTCGATAAACATCCTATGATGCTTAATTTCCACTTTGAAAAGAGGAGTGGCGAGACTACAGTTCTGTATCTTAAGGTTTCTTTAAGCCACTCTCAATCTGCCACGGCCTTCTGCCAGGAAAAAAAAAAAAAATCACATAAGGAGGAAAGTATTTCTGACCCTAATCCAGAAATCAAACGGCTGGGAAATGAGGAGGGCAAATGTGGAATAATTGAATTCTGGATCCCTGAATGAAAACCCAGTAAGCATGCAGTGGTTAAAAGCATGGAGTCCTGAAGTCCAAGAGACTTGGGTTGAAATTCTGGCTCTGCTGTTTACCAGCCAATCACTTAACCTCCTGGAGATTCCATTTCCCCCTCAATAAAATAGCACCTACCTCATAGGGTGCCTTTGGGAGTTAACTGAGCATACAGCTTTACAAATTATAAAACCTCAAAGAAGGTTAGCTAGTCCTACCATTTTCTGAATTCCCATTACATTTGTAGCCAGAACCAAAAATACTAGCTCTTGATCCAATTGTGCAGACCATTATCTGCTAAGTATATTTGGGATGTATACACAGTTCATCTTCCCAAATAAATGATACATTCCCGGGGGGAGGGAAATTTATGTCTTTTACTTTTGTATATCCCACAGGTGCCAGTTAATAAATGCTTACTGATTCTTTTACTTAAACTTAAGAACTCTTCGTAAACAATTTTGAGGGTGAGAGGGACAAGCAGTCAGTTATAATTTTCAAATAAAGAAATAGAGGCAAAAAACTGCTGTGAAACAAGTTGCTATTGTTAGCGATAGAAATCTGTAAGGTACAGTGAAGTCATCGCTAGGAGGAGAATTTTCAGGGCAACTACGTGACACCCACTGCATGGTCTTGGTCAGGGCAAAACCCATTTGAAATCATAGGGACCATTTTCAGTATACACGCTGTCGGGATGCAGGCCCAGCTCTTAGCAGGACCCATTTCAGATCTTTGCTGATACTGACCAGGTTTTCATCAGTTAAATCTACAACTTGGCTGACTCTTCTTGTTCTTCTCTGGCAGTCAGAGAGGAAAGTATGCTAATATGTGAGCGTTTCACATTTACACTTCCAAAACACCCCTTCCCTAAGGCTTTGGGGACATACCCTGAAGAAGGACCACCCACTGGAATTTAAACCAGCAGCTCTGGCAGCTGTTTTATATTTCCACAGTTGGACCATTTCAATTTGGGGCTGTTATTCATTATATAAGCAAATATTTGTTAAGGGATCAGGCAAGGGATGAGGTATGTTTGTCAGGATTGTAATTAAGGTGATGTGTGTATACCAGAGTTATAGGACAGTGGGGTGGGTTGGAGCCTAAACCCACTATAGCTGTGTTACTGTGAAAGACTTATCAGCCTCTCTGGGCCACATCTGGCCCATGCGTGTGTCATCCTCATTCTACTTTCCCAAAGCATAGATAAATAAGAAAGATTTGGACGAAACATTTTAAGACTCTCATACATCAGCTTATGGCAAACTCTTTGCCGACAGCATATCCTAATGCCCTTTTTATTTTTCAGAATGAATTTTATGAAATTAAAAAATATAAATATTTTGGAGCAGCCAGTTAGCTCAGTTGGTTAGAGTGCCGTGTTGTTAACAGCAAGGTTGCCGGTTCTATCCCCACATGGGCCAGTGAGAGCTGCGCCCTCCACAACTAGATTGAAACAATTACTTGACTTGGAGCTAATGGGTCTTCGAAAAACACACTTTAAAAAAAAAAGTGTATATATATTCATGAACTCTTAATTATTTCTAGTACATGAATCAATAGTTTTTCAGCTCTTACTAAATATAGATATTCCTAAGGAGTACTTTGCAGATGATACAATGATTTTTCTGAATGGCTATGAGGCCTTGCAAGTTGACCCTGCACTTGCCTGCGAGGAAGACCAGCTTCTGAAGCATGGCAGTCACTTCTTAGCTCTTCTCTGGGCATGCTTTTGTCCCTCAGAACTACTTGTGAACATTTCAAATTCTTGCAAAAATTTTTGTCTCTCTCTCTCTCTCTCTCCTGGAAAATGATTTTATTCTGGGGCTGGGAGTTGGAGGTGTGGGTGCAGGCCCATGCATAGCATATTCAAATATGCAGTATAAATTTGTTGTTTATAAGCAGACTCCCTCATTTCATTTAATGCCTTACATCTTGAGATGTGTACTTTAGAGTCCTCTGGCTCCCAGGTAGGGTGTGTCTAAGTTGTTAAAGTGGGTAAACTGAGCCTGTGAAGTGACAAGATTTCCCAAGGGTCAGCCCTTTTGCCTATGAGGAACTCAGAATCACTGAATCATATGCAGGCCTATGCACTAGAGTACCCCAGTTGTCTTTTCTCCATCCTCATCTTGCTCCACTTCTCTGTGCTCGGTGACATTGCAGACTTCTCTGTCCATCAAACATACCTTTAGCTTCTGTAATATGGCTTTCCCTGGTTCTTTCTTCCCCTGGCCCTCTGACAGGGGGTGTTCCTTAATCCTTTCTTTGTTTCTTTCTCAATTTAAACCTTCTAGAATGTATTCGTTCTTGTGTGCCTCATATTAGCCCTATGTAGAACTTGGAAACTTCCTTCTGATTCTGGATTACCAGCTCTTTCCAGATGTCTGCACCTAGAAAAAGCCTCATCTCCTTAAATTCAATATGTCCTCAAATAAGCACATAAATAACCCTTCTCCGCCTCCCACCCCCGCACATACACCCTAGGAAAGCATTTCCTCTTCCAAACAATAGTATTTTACTTCCAGCAGTGGCTCCACACAATTGGGCACTGCCCTGTTCTCTAATTGCTTAGTTTGTGTGTCTCTTTTGCCTCCTAACTAGATTGCAATATCTTGGAGGGAGGAGGTTCCATGGAGCAGGAGGTCCCTAAAGAGCCCCTAATAAGTGCCAAATGCAAAAAGGTTGAAGTCACCAATTGAGAAAATCCACATAAAAATACACCTGAGCTTTTGGCCTGTATAAAATCAGCATGACGTTTTCTCCTGGGAGAGATTCACAGCATATAATTTTTAGTTCCTGTTCTCCCCAGTACTCAAGTTACTCCAGGAAGCAATTTGGGGTGAGAAAAAGGCACAGGTCCAGATGAATACATGGGGAAAAAATGCTCTAAAATATCTTCCATGATAAAACTTGGTCCCACCTTTACTGAATATTCTGGTGACACAGGTAGGTAGGCCTTGGAAACTTCCCAGAGGCAACACGGCATAGTCTAAATACGTGGCTGAGGGAATACAGCATGGGATGGTGGAATCAGACAGACCTGGGCCCAAAACTGACATTAGCTGCTTACTACCTGTATGTCCTTGAGAAAATCATGTCACCTTTCTGAGCCTCATTTTTTTCATTGCGAAAGTGGAAATAAGATTATTTCATAGGATTTGTGTGAGGATTGGTAATAATATATGTCAAGTACAATAAAATACAATGCTTGGCATAAAGTAGCTGCTTAGTAAATAGTGACTGCTACTTATAATGAGATTGGGGAGGGATTATGTTGAGAGTGATGAGAAGATGTTCAGAACAAACCCACCCACGAGAGAGGTCCATTTATGTGATACCTGGTACACGATGGGCCTGCTCAGTTCACCATGGTTGGGGTCCTGAGCTTCTTAGTTGTAAAAAGTGGCCTACGTATCCAGCCAACACGTCTTTTCCCTTGGGAAGTTGCCTCACTCCCAACCACGTCAGACACTCCTTACGGTCATCCCAACTTTAAAAGAGAGATGCACAGAGATGTCTCTGAGTTTCCAGTACAAGTGAAAACATGACTTTCAACTGTGCTTTTTTATTGTGAAGTTCTTTTTCTCTGGGCAGAAATGTCCACTAACAGGTGGACTGCTGAGCGTACTTCAAGAGAGGAAGTACCTGGAACAGATTTTGGTAATGCCCCTGATCATCTCAAGAATTTCTAAACATTGTTTTACCTCACTTTAATTAAAGAAATAAAACTCTAAATGACAAAAAGGCATTGCGTCTCCACAAACCTTTTAATCACTGGCTCTGAGTAAGCAAGTTTTGTTAAGAGGGAACAAGGATTGAATATTAAATCATAATCTAATCAGCAGGTTTCCTTTCTCATTTTTTTTCCTTTTTCCCAGTTCATGGACCACTTGAGTAGTGAAAATGCTCCAGAGTAAACCACTGGTTGGCCCAGAAACAGCCCCTGGAGTTCACGAAAAGATTGGTAGTGTTCTTGAAGCAAAGCAGAGGGACCATTTCGGACTCATATCACATATTACATGGTCTGGTCTATAAAAACACACCAGCTCTTGGGGTGGACTGCTTGCTCACCACCCTTATACTATCCTACCCACTTTCCCAGGCATTGTCCTGCTCTAAAGAAACTTGCCACTCATCTGCCATATTCATCTTTAAAAAGCTGCTTCTTCATATCTAGTCTTCTCCCCATCTCTCAACAACAAAAAAGTGAGGGTCAGTCATTGGCACTTCGTTTTGGAAAGCTTCCAACTTAATATATAAACATTGTCATCTTTCATCCATCTGTCTATGTATTTATACAGCTAGTTCTCTGTTGAATGATCTAATCTATCTATACTATGTGAATCGAGCCCTTATGCAGTGAGAAGTCTCTCCTAGGTCACACCACTTTGGAAAATACTTATCCTTTCAAGATGTTGCCTGGCTAAATGTTCTTTAGTGACAGATTTCAAAAGGATTCTTTAATCCTACACAGTGTCACAAGCCTCAGTCTATGTAAGTTGAAGTCATATCCTCTGAACTTTAGGAGCAAAACATCCCATAGACTTCACACACCATAAAATGACCATTAAATGAGAGCTAAGAGGTGTCTGATTTAATCATTGAGCTTTGTGGTTGAGGGTTATTTTGAAATGGTTTATGATGATTTTATCAGCCCACTTGAGTTAATGTTGAATTTTCTATTTAACAGGACCTGCTAATTTCCCATCTGTTGGATTTGAGTAACATACAAAATTCCCATGATGAGTTGTAATCCCTTTACTATGATTATCAATGTACAGTGAGTACATATGGTGCACCTTGGCCCACAGACGATGGCTGGGGGTTTGGGCTCAACATTATCTCCATATACTTCCCAGTTGCCTGATGTTTCTCTTTCTGGTTTCAGATTATGTCCCTCAAACTTGCCATGAAGGAGAACGTACTTGTTGGTGGGGATTTACTCAAATCTGAGGCATTTGTTAGACTTTCAGATTCTGATCCAATAGCTGCCTTTGACTTTTCGTTTCTCTCACACTAATACTCTCTCATTGCCTTGGATAAAGATTGAAAGCCCCTACCTATGTCAGTGTGATGAAAAATCTGAATCCCACCAAAATTGAGTTCTCTGATATCACTCTAGAATCTGAGAAGGAAACTTGCATAGGACTGAGAAAGGAAATGTGTGGATTTGCCCCTCCAAGGAGTGGAGTACAAATCCTGAAATTTACATGAGCTAATGTAAGAATGGATTTACTGATTTTAAAACAACTGCATTTGCAGGCAGGAGATGCCCATGTGACATCTTCCCAAGTCGAAATTTGTTGGCTCATTGTCCTCCAAGGCAATTCCTGGATGTATATAAATTTCTCAACCATGAATCGGTAAGATGAGCATCCTACTGATTCTGACAAAATTAAAACCAAGTCCTTCCTCCCCAAAGGGTGACAAAGGTTCAGAAAGGAGGAGACTAGTGAGCCTTGCTGAAAAATAGTTCTCCATTGATAGATAATATAGGTGGCCTTCATCTGTGACTTGAGCACAGAGAAAAAGATGACTACATTACAGTCTAGATAATAAAACACCAAAGGCATAAAAATCAGGATGCTTAATGACTTTCCTATTACTACCCCACCTTGCTCCTTGCACCAGGGAGAGCAGTGTCTTCTAGTCCAGTGTCTGGACTTAGCATTTGAACAACTCCATGGGGTGGGACCCACCACAAATAAGCCCACAAATGTACAGTCTCTGAGGCAAAGGCATCATTTTAATTGCTCCCAAATGTCATCAAAATCTAGGGAACCATGTAGGGAGGAAAGCCACCTCTATGTAGGAAAGGCAGAACCAAAAACAATCCTAGTCCTCAATGTTTCTACCTGTTTGGTGGTACATGGTATTCCTTTTGCACAGGATCACGACTTTTATTCCACGATCGAGACCCAGATTATATCAGTTAAGGGAATACTAGCCACTGTAACAAATAGACACCAAATTTCTTCCTTTTTCTTAAAATACTCCAGGAATGTCTTAGGCCATAGATAGCACTGTTCTTCACAGCCATTCAGGGACCCAGGACAACAGAGGCTCTGCCATCTTCAACAGGTGACTTCCAAAGTCACCAATCGAGTCAGCCAAAATGGGGGAAAAGCATGGAGGAGCATGGATGTCATGCGAAGCCATTAACATGGTCTAGAACTCATTCACATGGTCACACATAACTGCAAGGGCATCTGGGAAATATAGACTAGTGGGGACCCAGAAAGAAGAGGAAACAGATTCTTGGTGAAGAGCTGACCGTCTCAGCCCTCTCTCCCTCTTCCCCAGCTTATAAGGCAGAGATCCCTGGGGAAAGTAAAGCATTGGCTATTCACGTTAGTGACTGGCACCAGATTTTGCTAGGAAGAAAAGGACAAGAGAGCTATGAGGAGGAAGGTGAAAGAACAATATCCCAGATGGTGGCAGTCGTGAGGGGACAAGGCTGTAACTGACGGACCATCATGTTTTTTACAATGACTTCTCAGCAGGATAATGTTATCCTGAACCATTCACAAGGTCCTTGTTGTACTCAGCGGTGTGATGCCTGGCAGGGGAGGAGCCAAAACCCATGGCCAGGGAACAGATCTAAGTGGCTCACACAAAGGGATGGAAACTGTGAGCCTCAGCAATAGACATGGAAAAGATCACAAAATTGACTTCCTTGCAGAGTTAGCTCTGAAAGAAAGAATGAATATGGTCAATTTCAATTCATGGAGGCAGGGTCAGACACAGCATGTAGAAAAATCCAGGTGTCTTCACTCCTGAGCATCCATCACCACAGGCTAAAGGAGCCATTGGCCTTCTTAATCAAAGATGGCATCAGAAGGGTCAACGGCCAATCAGATTAACAAATAAATACTTTCTTTGCAACAGACACAGACTGATCTGAAGTGGAGCCCAAAACACTATGCAACTTTTAGCCAAAGAAGGTACTCCATCACTTAAGATAAATGACAACTTGGTGTCTTAGAAAGTACATTCTCCCACTCATCAAATAGGCTGGAAAGTTATTATTGATTTATAGGCTAATAGTATGTAAAGTTATAGATTATTATAGATTATAGATTCGTAATTCAGTGTAGCTTTACATTTTTCCTTTTGGTGATCTGATTTTTGGCTACTTAGCTTTAGGTACCTGTGCAGCACTTTCCTGACGGTTTTACCCCCCATTCTCTCCACATGTCAACCCCACGGTCAGGGTGAAATAGCCAGCAAGCAAACCATACTCCATGACACATTTCGAGATTCATTACTGCCATGTATATGCCATGCTGCAAAACTTTGTGTAGCTTCCAAAACTACCCAGCTTGCTTTCAGGGGCTGGTTTTAGGGGCTGACTCACTACAGAATCAATGTCGTCAAACCACATCTACTTAGATAACCATTATCCTTTGAGTAGAGTGATGTAATAGGTCATGTGTGGAATTTGGAGATAGGCTGCCCCTTGCCAGCTATGTGCAGTTAAGCAGATGATTTAACCTCTCTGAATTTCGGATATCTAGTCTGTAAAATGGCTCCTAATCTCAAAGGCAAAAATTATAATGCCTACCTTACATACCATTATAAAATAAAAAGTAGCAAGTGCTTTATTGGCTATCATATGCTAAACATTTTATATATCTTGTTTAACCCTTACTACTATTTCTTGAGTTAAGCATTATTCCCACACCTTCCATTTTATACGTGAGAAAACTGAGGCTTTTAGATGATCTGGCCAAGAACGTAGAGCTAGTAAAAGGTAGAATTGGGATTTGAACCCAGAGCTTTCTCATCCAAAGTGCATAGTCTTAATTACTATGCCGAGAAGCTAAAATGAGATACTCTAGGCAAATGATAGTACTTTGCCTGCAGAAAGTACTCAGAAAAATGTTAATCTTCTTCCTTTTTCTCCTGTACTTTTATTGTTAACATCCTAAATTACAGCTTTCTTTTCTGTGCTCAGATAATTCATACTGTACTTGTAGTTGGCTTACTTTCATTCACATTCACTTAATAAATATTTACTGAGTGTTTACTATGTATGTACCCTGTCTTATGCCAGACACTGGGCATGCAGTTGTGAATACAAAAACACAATTCCCCCCATCCTTAATGCACTTGTAGCAATGCCAGATGTGTCCTCCAGGAGTCTCTGAAAATAGAGACTGAGCCACAGGGCACTTCTTTAAGATGGATTAATACCATAGCATTTGCAACTATAATATTATGTTACCTTGGACACCAGGCAATTAGCAAGTAATTAAATCTCCCTTGGTCTGAATACACCTGCAACCAAACTGTCTGCTAAAGTTCTGTTACACTCATTAATTAGCATGAGTTGAATGACAGGATAATCAGAAAGGAAATACTTCCTCTTGGAGGCTAGGAGTAAATGATTAAAAAGTGGAATATGCTTTTAATACTTTTAGCTTGGGTTTATATTAATGGAGATTGTATGGAAGGGCCATTTATCAATATCAATGTCTCTGGCAATGAATGTATCTAGGGAGAATTGACATATGCTTGTATGTACAATCCTCCATTCGATGTCACAAAAACTTTGAAAATAATTGTTGCTCAGTCATCGTCCGAATGCTTCCAACAGTAACAGCCATCCCTCAGAGCTATTAGTGAGGGCACTACCACCTGACTGAGTACAGGAGTATGCATTCGAGAAGTCACAATTTTATTTTTTTGACCACCTACTACAAAGACACCATAGAAAATAAAGGGCTCTCATCCTATTTCTCTCTCCTCCTTTATATTACCTGTCAATAGAATCTCATGTCAGCATCAGGACTGTTGCGTTACAGCTGTTGAACCGTCTTTTCCCTGCCCCTTCCCCATGACATCGCAAGGAAGTGTCTCAGAAAGCTGGGAACCGATGGAATAATATCGGTCAGGCTCTCTTATCTGATAGTTTCAGCACAGTGACTCCATCACCTGGGGCTGTGCGTGTGTGTGAAGGCACAGTACGTATTGGAGCACGATGGGGGCTTTCGGGAAGAACAGCCAGTCGTGCATGTGACTCTTGGACCCTAGAAAAAAACAAGCTTTACTTCCTTGTATGATTACTAATAAAAGCCATGCGTTGGCCCGATTCGGGGCTCAGTCCTTGAGGCTTGAGTCCCTTGGCCCCATTTGCACTCTACTCTTGTCTACTGTCTTTCTTAACCTTGCGCAGCCCTTTTCGTTTCCCACTGCTCTTGTCATGGTGGATGCGACACAGGACAAATTAGCTTTTTGGCTATAGATTATTTTTTTAATAAATGGAGAAAAATACTCAATAGACCTCTAGAAATCATGTTTCCCCTTTTGAAATTCTTTCGCTCTTTGATGAATAGATTGCTTTAAAAACTTCAGTGAGAAATATCACATTATCCTTGTGTTATCTGCCACTAGGGAGCCTGTGAAAGTCTCCAACTGGGGACAAAAAGTCACCGTCTGGGCTGTGTGACTGGTTCATTGTACATGCTCTGCTGGACCTTCCACTGTTGAATCAGTAGCCCTCATCCCTCCACGCAGGGCCCAGGCAGGCAGGCTCCAGCCTTCAAGAAAGGCCATGGATCAGGACTTCTGCGGTAACAGTGAGTTAGAAACAGACTCAGGACAAAGATGTCCGAGAGCCTACTCTGGGTTTTTAAATGTCTATTATTCAAGACATTTGCTGGCCCTTAAACCAAAGCTCAATGGACAGACTTCAATGTTTCAAGCTCTAAAGGAATTTAGCTTAATGCTAATGTAGGAAAAATTCCCTAGCCACTCATGTAACTTTATTAGACAAAGTGGAGCATGCCTGCTCTTAAAGAAGAAGAAAAAAGACATTATTTTCTTTATCAGAGATTGTGCTACCCTAGAAAGGGAATGCATTTGAAGTAGCAAATGTAGACGTTTCAGGCAAATGTGTACTTTGTCTTCAAATGAACAGCTTTCAAAATGATCTTGGTTAAGCTCCCTTTTATTTTTATCTTTTATTCCCCTACAATGCCAGCTAAGGTTACCCATCTCCCAACAGCTACCAAATGGACCAGTAATTGTAAGGCTCGGTGACTTAATTAGACTCATTCTAAACACTCACATTTTTATCAATTAGTTAATGGGCTAAAGAGAGTCTTTTTGTTGGAGCCAGGTCATTTGGAAGCTAGAGGCTTCTTGAGGGCAAGAAGCTGAAGAACCACAGCGTTAATATCTGTAATTAACCTCACAAGTCCTACGTTGTTCAATTAGGAATGACTTCACTTCCATATGCCTTTTGTTAGATGGGTTTTTAATGTGAAATAATCACTGAAGAAAAATGAACCAAAAAAAAAGAAATGCCTTTAAAAAAATAGACTTCAATGAAAACAAAACAAAAAGTTCTTCAAGTGTTTCTCAGTTATTTATGCAACTAGGTTATTAATTGGTGGCTTCGCCTAAAAATAATAATTCTGGGTTTTTCGAATCAGCAGTGCTTTCGATTATAGATAAGGAGGACTCTTAAAATAGGGTTTTGTCCAATCACACAGGCCAATTCTAAAACAAAGAATGTGTTGTGCTTCTGCAAAAGTTTAATCAGTGATTACTTTTTGTAAATGATTGCCTTCAACTTTTTTAGCACAAACAATTCTAGTTACTATTTCCCTGTGAAAGAAGCTTCCACCTTGTGCCTATGGTTATCATAATAAATAAATACTAGATGCATTAAATCTAGGATTATTTTATTTCTTAGTAAGCTAGTCAACTTCTACTCTTAAATCTATGGAAAATTCTTAAACTGTACACTTAGTCCCACTTACTGATTACTGATAAAATGTGACGTGGCCTTACCATAAAGACTAGTATTGACAAAAACAATTAATCTGTAGGGAAGGGATAAAATAATTTATAAATTAAAATATACAAAAGAGCACACTGAGTGGTCTACCGGGAAAAATTCACACCCTTAAGGAATATACACCATTATTTTTCATTTCTAACTAAATCTGTACATTGCTATCATTCAGCAACATCAGTACTTTGAATTTAAAGAAAAAAGATATGTTCATTTTGAATCCAAACACATCAAAATAGTAGCAGTTACAAAGATAACTTCTTCGTTTTCTGTTTGATGAGAAACAGAAATGGTTTGGTCTACCATTCGTAGACTAGAAAATTAAGAACTGAATTTGTGAGAACAATGCAAAACTGAGAGGAAATGACTGGTTTTCAGGATTTGAACAAGAAAGGAGCATCAACTATCATTTGAGAAAATCCGAGTGCGTCAGGCATTCATCACAAACTTTGAGTCCTATTTATTGCCTGCAGTCATCAAAATCAAAGACACCAAAACAGCTGGTAAAGTGGAGCGGTTCCCTGCTCTGCTGTAATTGTGTACATGGACCAGCAGCAGTTTACATTTATTGTTATGGCCAACAATTATATTGTGCGTGCTCAGAAAATAGGATGCTCGGCTGCGCTTCATAAATGTGCCCTTTGTTTCCTTCATCATTAGGCAGACAGTCCGTTCTGTACAATGTCCAACTTCCAGACAGGTGGAATAAGGAGGTGGCATCTGTCTAAATATTGAATGCCACGCTTCCCCCATCTGCTGTAATAACAGTGCCGGGTCTGCTTGGCTTCAGTTATCCCCTTCTGCATACAACCAGTCAGCCATATGCCCTATATAGTACACGTGCCACCAGAGTGACGGGGCCTATTTTGCAGCCTCTGAGCTAGTAACCAAGCAAGTCGGTGGGGGAAAAGACGAGAGGTGGAGGTTAGAGGTCAGGCACGTGCAGGAATCAGCAGGTGATGGTCAATACGACCACTGAGAGCTGCTCAAAGAACCAATAGAAAAGGCCTTCAAAAGTCAATGGCCAGCACAGAGCACACTGCCAATCAAATTTTACAGGGCATACCTTCCAGGCTGGGCAAATAAGAAGATTTAGAGCACATGGCAGTTCATCGTTTATAATCCTGTCTTAGCCCAGCATGGCTTAGTGATAGTTCAGTGACAGATGATGAGCATATGACAGCTGCAGGATCTTATACAAACGCATACAGTAAAATTAAAATTAAATTAGTGACACACGTGTACACATTGGTTGTGCAACAGTTACACAATCTGTTCGGGAACCGTCATAGACTCTGCCACTATGCCCTCAATTCAGAGTGTCCATAAGCACTTTCAGAAGGTACCCAGGAGGTGGGCCTAGCCAGGAAGGGCCCTTCCCTTGGGCAAAGGTGGAATTCAAAAGGCCTCTAAGGCAGAAGAAGGTGCTCAGGTTCCTACATACAAAAATGGTAATGTTTAATGATGTTTCCAATTGGCCTAATTAAAATTGAGGATTTTGAGTATTTGAAGGAGAGGGGAAAAATGCCAGCCCAACAGAAAGAAGTAAGTATATTGGGCCTGGAATAAGTCATTAACTATTTTGCTCCTTTCGTTCTGTAATCTGCTGGTTTTATTAGTGACAAATTTTATTTGTTGTAAAAACATGAATGCCTATGCTTGAGAACTCTAATTTGAGTATAACTTCTATTGTTTTAATTTTATGTGTCCTCTGCTATACACTAAAAATGTTCTTTCATTTGTCTGAATATTTGTTTAGATAACTTATCATGATAAAGGAGTTTCTCAAATTGTGGTTTCCTGTGAAACCTTACAAAGGTGTTCCATATTTTGGGAAATTTACGTTTTAAAATTTTTTATTTTCTTCCCTTGACCCAACCCATTACAAAAGGATTTATGATGAAATTGATCACATTTACATTTGCTTCTGCTCAGGTTTTAATAAAAACCTCTGTGTTGGTAAGCAACGATGTTAGATAAAAAAAGAAAGCAGTTTTGGCTCTTGAGCTGCTTGTCACACCTCTGTATGATATCATTTTCTTCTGACTATATTAGTCCTACATGCATGTCTTATTGAATTCACAATCTCCATGTTCCAGAAAAGAGTTTGTAGGAAAAAAACATTAGTGCAGACAAATATTATACTTAATCATTTTAAATATTTTTATAGTTGTCTTGAAAAAAGTTAACTTTCTTCTCAGGAAATTGACTCAAATGTAATAAAAATGTTGCTTCCAAATGTCCAGATCTGTTTACACTTCATGAAATCTAATCAAGAGTTATAACTTCACAGTTCTGAATGTTTATGAGAATTTATTCTGTATATAATTACAAATCGTCTATATTTTAACATGTAAAATAACTCATGGTGGTTTTTTAAAGACTATTTTAAATTATTAGAACACTATATCAAAATTAATTTGTTATAAGTGGTTATTGTTAATCTTCACAGCACCTCTTTGAACACTATGATTGACTAATGAAAGAAAGCACTAAAAAAAATGAGCAATTTGACCAAAGTTACATGCAAAAAAAAAAAAAAAAATCATTGGTAGAGTTAAGATTCAAACAAAGAACTTATTACTTGCCCTTTTAGACTTTTATTATAGACTCAAAACTTCCTCAGTTCATTTCAAATTCCTGTTTCACCTTTTGGGTCTGCTCCTCTGCTTTAAATCACCTGTGTCTCCCATATTACTAAACATGAAGAATCTGTGTGAATGTACTGGTGAATAAACAAAAGGCCAAAAAGTGTTTACGGTGGGTACCAAAGTCTGACTTCTAGATGCTTTGGAGCCATCTCTAAAAACTTGAAAGAACCATGTTTTCCTAAAAATGAAATCTTACCTATCAATGCTGATGATGTTTTAAAGATTTAAGATTTATCGGAGCATTTCAAATTCTCATGAGGTAAATAGTAAAATTACCTCCTGTTTTCCAAAATAAGAATCTTTGGACATTTCCTCTTTGATTTCTATGTGATATGGAGCTTTTCTTGAGGTCAGGTTCTACTGAGTGTACACACATATGTCTCAATTAAAAAGATTTCCTGGGGCCATTCTTTAAACACACACACATACACACACACGCAACTTTCATAAGCAACTGTTTTATGTTTATTTGTTACTGCTCTTTAACCAAAGTTTCTGCCGAATCCTAATTCTCTGTCCTGTTCCAAGAAGGGCTGTCACACACGGTTTTGCATTGATCCTACATGCTATTCGGTGGTAGGGTACAGAAAAGCTCTAGAGAACACAAATTCTATGACAGTCTACATTTAATGTTAGGTGGCAGAGGCCCTTGCTTGAAACAAAGTGAAAAACAAATGACAATGTTCAATCTATATCACTAAGCCTTTATGTGGTGTATCCAAACAGGCTGAAAATCTGCCAGCCCCAAGGCCAAGTATTCAAATTATATTCCAGGTTCATCCCTGTCACATGCGTGGTCTGCGTACCTGTGAGCACAAAAACCAGAGAGCTCACTGTCCCGACCAGTGCAAGGCTTTGAGATCGCTAGACAGACAGTAATATGGACTTTCCTGCCAAAGTCTGAATAAAGTAGAAAATAAACACTGATAGTAACTAATATGGGTGTCCTATTAAAAATATGTACACTTCCGTTTTTGATAAATAGGATCAGACAGGGAGAGCATCCAGAGATCAAGGGTAGTCAGATTGTTGTAAAAGTTGTCCAAGGGGGTGAAACGTCCTCTCCACAACGGGAAATAGTAATAATCACTGCAGGTGGTTTCAGGTTCACCGAAAAATGACACAAATTATAAAAATGCCAAAAAAATCATTAGGCCTATCATTGGGTTGATGGCGTGGCCATGACTGGCACAAGCTTGCCCTGTGGAGGGCGTTCTTGGAGTTCCTCTGCATCCCATCCATGAAGATGAAGCTAAAAATCTTTGCTAGGTGGACAGCCATGGGGAGAGGCCAGTAGAGAATGATCTCCCTCATCACTAAACAAGTCTGTACTCCCCAAAATCTCCTCATTATTATTCCCAGCCCCAGTTCTTCATTAGAAATCAAAGAGTTGTACTCGGGAGCCAAATCTGAAATGATGAAAATCCTTAGAGGGAAAGAAGAAAGAAAGATTTAGCAGTTCACCCTTTTATTACTGTTATGATTACTCTTGATTACTTAGCACTTACCTGGCACTTTATTTTTTCCAAGTGCTTTACAATCCTTAATTACTTAATCTTGAAATATATTTAGAAAGGCACTTGAATTTATTTGCCGCTGCTATTCAAAACCGATTTTGCCCCATTTTCAGTCCCCACTCGTGGAGGTACAGTGTCTTCCCGCTGGGAAGTGAGGTGCAGAAAGGGGTGGCTGATAGAAAGGAACTCCTGAAGAAAAATGGAAGGGTAGGAAGGAGAGGAGAAACCAGCCTGTGTTCAAATAACAATAATCAGCAATGACTACCACTCTCTCCTTCTCTTCGGCATTCTTTGCAAATCCAGCATCTTTCAACTTTTTAAATAATCAGTAATTTATAAAATGCAATAAATATATATTATGCATACCATACACACAACAGATTTTTCTGACTGAATTCTGTTGCTTGTCATGCAAATAGGTAATCCTGAACCAATTTAAAAACAAAGGCAAGTTGTAATGTAGTAATGAAAGTTTCTGGATGCCAGCTCCTAGGCATAGGGTCCTTAAAGACAGAGAAGAAAGAGGAAAAGAAACACGGAGAACAATATCATCATTCTATCAGCAGTTAACTTAAGTCTACTTATGCATGATCAAAGACTGCAAATATAGTTTAAACAGCATGAAATAATCGCTGGGTTTACAATATGAAATGATTTTTAAAAGCAAAACCGACAACAATCCTGGTGCCACAATGTTCGGCAACTAAAGACTAATTTTGTGATGCACAGCCCGGCTGAGGTAGTGGTAGGGAAATTAGGGTTAAGAGGCTAACCTCCCTCCTGGGTTCCCTTTGAAGATTTCTGTATTCTGGGAGAGACGGTAATGAAAATGTTTTACCTCCCCTATTGCAATTAGGTCAGTGGGCCAAAGAAAAAAGCTGCTCACATCATCACACACCAATGCAATTGCAATCCCAAAAGAGGGAAAAGAGACAGGATTCAGCTCCATCGCCTGCACTGGAAAGGCCAGTGCAATGGCATCGAACAGGTTTTCCTCTTCTGGCTCGGGCATGTTGACAAAGGCGTGAGAGACAGAAGCACCAGCTTCCTTCTTGAGCTTCTCACACCAGGCGAGCACCCACACCAACAAGGAGAATGAGGAAACCAAAACAAGCCGTGCCCAGAGCTTGGAGGGGAGGACCTGTCTTCATAAAGATGAAAAGGATGGCCCTTGTGTCCAAATTGCCTGAAGTCCTTAGTAAGAAATAAAAGTCATAATAGGAAAGATCCATCTATCTGGTGGCATTGTTGTTACTGTTTTTCTATTTTCATTTCGGACAGTGGTGAGGCGAAGGAGTGGCATATAGAAAAATTTGGAGACCAGAAACTTAATAAAAAGCGCCAAATGTGACAGCACTTATGAAAAAGATTAATTACTAGGAGTAAAGAGGCCTGATGCCAGGAATTTATAGGACTGATACAAATGCGATGGCCTGCTGGGCTGCTAGGCCCATAAAATGCAACCCTAATCTTCAGGCCTATTGTTGTTTCTGCAGAAACAACAGGCTTCAGCCATGACAACAAAAGGGTATATAATAGAGTTTCAGTAGGGGGAGAAAATCACTCTAGCTATGGAAAATAAACACCTTTAGAGAATCTGTGTGTGAACACCTAACCCAACCTTCCCTTAAAGCGCCAATGGCTACAGAGTGAAGATGCTGTTGTATTTATCTCAGAGACCAGCTGAAGGAAAGGAGGACCAATTAGTGAGCAGAAATGGGGCCGCTCACTGCGTAGCCTACAGTTCCGATTGGCACTGGACAGATAGTTTGTTCTTTAATTGGGAAATAATCCAGCTGCCTTCTGAAATAAGAGAATTGCCTTTGCAAACGCACAGGAAGACCTTCGCCGACAACCGCTTTAGTTCCTTGTAAACATTTGTAAAGCACCCCTCCCCCTTATGTTTTGCTTATACATCTTGCCCATCTCTCGTAATTGATGTGTCTGACATTCAGAAATACTTTGTGAAACCACAAATTAGTCATGGCAGGAGCAAGAAAAGAAGCTCAACTCGGCAATTGGATTACACTAACCAATCGGACCGGTGTCTGCCTTTGTTTGGACTCGCCACATTGATGATAGAGACAACTTCCATAACTAGTAATTTGAGGTTTGCACTACATTCATGTTTAAAATCACACACATTTTCTGGAGACCAACTGAAGGGAAAACATTGTGTTTTTCCATGTTTGTGTGTCTGTGACATCTTTTAAAAGTGTGACGGGGCATATGGAAAAACACCTCCTCCCAGGGCAACCTGTGTTTCCATACAAGTTACCTCGACATTCTCCATCACTCAGAGGGTTCGCTTATAACATATGGTGTCTGTTTTCACGCACTAACAGTGACTTTTTAATTTGAAGGCAGCCATAATCAGGGGTCCTAAATCCTCACTGTCTCCGGGATTAATTATGGGCACTAGGCAGCAATAGCAATCCTCTCCTGATAAGCTGCATCAAGGAGCTGGCAAGAGAAGAAAATAGGCCTTTCAAGGTTAGAGAGTAACTAGACTTGACATACACAGGTCTTTCGTGACACTCATTTGAAATCAATGTTAGTAATATAACAGCCTCCATTCTTAGGGCTTCTTAGTAAAACATCCTACATGCAAGAAATGCCCTTTCTAAATGCTTTGTATTTATTCCTCTCAGTAGCACAATTGAAAGCCACAAACCCCCAGCAGTTGTTAACCAAAAAAACAAACAAAACCATGAACAAAAAACCCATAGTCATAATAATGGACCAAGCATCAGCTGTGGTTCTGTTGGTCAGTGGCTGCCCCGCTTCACAAACTGGAACACGCAGAAACACAGGCTACACATGTCCAGGCCACCCGGCCTCACCATGGATAAAGAGAATTCTGTCTCTACCCACAGATGAACAGGGCAGCCACAGTGTAACTGACCACAAACCTACCTATGCTCCCCACACTTTGTAACATAAAATGGATCTCTTGGTCACAATCACTCATGCAGACTTGCTCACATAATAAGATGCTTGAGCCACCGTATTGTTTTAGCAATATATTCTTCTACCTGCTTCAAAAGACTGGAGAAGGATTTCTTGAGATCCTTTCCAGTCCTATTTCTCAAAATCGAAGGTGTTTGGCTGAAGCAGGTTGATTGTATCTTCAGTACTTGTTCAGGTATGCACTTGAGAACACCTACAACATACACAGCACTGGGCTCACGCTGAAGGCACAATGATATGCAAAAACAGTGGGGTTTCTGCCTTCCGAGGGAGGGGTGCAGAAGAGAAAGGAGGCCAGATCATTCCCAGGATTGAGGAAAGCTTCCTTGAGGAAGTCACTTCAGGGATGCCATCTTGAGGAGCAGGAATTAGCAGGGCGAGGCCAAAGAGGGGAAGTGGAGGGCACAGAATGGGCAAAGGTCCTGAAGGGGGTTGAAAGCAGATTCTTTTAAGAAACTGAAAGAAAACTGGTGACTCAAATCCTAAGAGTGAAGGGTTCCTGGTGCTAGAAGAGGTGACAGAGGCAGGAGGATGTGACTGAGGCAGGCAGCTGTCCCCCTGTAGGGTGGTCTTGCATAATTACAGAAACTCAAAGCCTTTTTTTCATTCTAAGTACTTGCAGAGTCTTTTCAACTGCATTACGAATAACAGTGAAGGCTCTTACTTTGGAAATTCTCACAGATTTAACTACCACCAAATACTCAACAAGTAATGTAGAATATAGAAACCAAGGGTATGCAGTCTGAGCTGTTCAGACATCCAACTCCTGTTTTGCAATTTACACAACAGTTTAAAGGCTTAACCACCTAAGAAATTCAAAACAGTAGCCAAAATGTTCTCACATACAGGTTAGCTCTCCTTGTGTGCAGGTTCCTCTCTGAGTTAGGGATTTCACTAATACATAGCTGATTAAACTCTTTTTAGAACTGGCCTATATTCAGCAGAATTTTAGTCTTTTATGGATAAAACTTTGTTTCTCTCATAACTCAGAATTTGTTTCTTAGTGTCTTCTTGTTAACTATTAAGCTATCCGAGAGATTTTAAGTTAAATATCAGCGCTGAGATACTGTCCTATACCTAATTCCTGAAAAACAGACAAACTCAAACTTGTTATAACGAGATCGAATTCTTTTGCCAAAATGGACGAAAGGATTGAGCTGGTTGTAGACATACAATTACGTAAGGAATAGTTTTATATGTTATTGGAAAGGGGACTCCATGAAAGGCAATGCAAGGGAGCATCATAAACAGGGATGTGTTGACTACTATGTTTCCCCCAAAATAAGCCCTAGCATGATTTTTCAAGATGAACATAAGCCCCTGAACATAAGCCCTAATGCATCTTTTGGAGCAAACCTTAGTATAAGACCTGGTCTTATTTTCAGTATTACAATTGACTCAAACATCATTAATGAGACATCTTTGTTTTTCCTAGCCTAATTACACATGGACATTACTGATATCCAAGACAGCATTCAGCACTAAATTTTGCCTTTTCTCAATTCATAAATAACCTCCAACATATCTGAGTCTTCATATTTCATCGATTGTTCTAGGTCTTTCTCAAGCTCTTCCAGTTCTTTCTGAGATCTATCTGGGATCTTGTCTCCCATAGTTAGTATCTTACTAATGTTTAATGCATTGCCTTCTTACCCTATATTCTCTTTTCTTTTACTAAGCCCCTCCTCATTAAAAAAGAAAAAATTTGTTTTTGTCCCGAGGCAAATACTGTTTTGTATAAAGGCAGTGTTCTTGTCTTTTTCTACCAAAGAGGGACCTGTCTCCTGCCGGTCCTCTCTTCTACCAGAAGCAGCAGATTCACCATCTGGTCTTTGTTCTCTAAAGTTCCTATAGGATTCTAGCACCCTTTCCCTGAAGAGCTGTGCTTAATTTTCAGGAACTGAAACTTCAGGAACACTATGCCTTCTGCAACTGTCACAATAAAACCCATTCAGTTTATCCAGAAGCCTGTTAATTACCTAGCTCCCACAGCAACCCTCCAGGCTAGTGGCTTTTTGGCCATTTCACTTATCATTAGCACTTTCAGCAGAAAAAGAACAAAAACAACCGGAAGGTTGAAACTCCCATAGAGCAGGCTTGGTTCCTCCCCCTGTGTATTCAGAATCTCATAATTTTGGAATTGGAAAGGGCTTTGGGGATCACCTAGCCCATCCCTGACCTGAGGAAACAGAGGCCCTGGAGTGCGGACTCCAAGGACAGAGCGCTGACAGGATGGCAGCGAGGACATTAGTGCTCGACTACTGGCTCCTGGTCCTGTGTCATCTTCTTCATTGTAGACATTCTTCTGGAACAGGAGGTAGAGGCTTGGGGTTCTAGTTCCATCGTACCTTCCTTCTGACATTGTAGTTTTAGGGAAGTCACATCACTCTTCTGAAGCCCAGGATGGTAACCCCTGCCTTACCTATTTCACAGAGTTACTATCCAGGATAGTACTTTAAAATCTATAAAGAGATTTGTTTGTGGGTTTCTTTGTTTGTTTGGAGGGCAGAAAAAATATTTGAAATACTGTAGTGAAAGATATCTGGGCCCCGACAAGACAGCAAACAACTCAGGATAAAACCAACATTAAACGTCAACCTTCAAGGTGCCACTGAAGTGAGAGGGGAACTGATGAATCCCAAAATTAAAGGCTTGAATTCTCCCCTGGATAGATCTACACAGAGACCAGGGAAAGGGAGAGCAGACAGGGTCAGGTGTCACACATGTGACACGGGCTTGGGAGGCAGCTGGCTCCTGCTGTGCACTTTCTCTCCCCCACAGCGCTCTCCGAGGTCCCCTCCAGAATCTATCACTGCCCAAGGCAGACAAATATCAGTGCTAGCCCAGCAGTAGTTGGAGGTAATATCAGGCTCGAGGTAATATAACCCAGCTATAGTGAGGAGCTGTTATTAACAGAATCTATATGCTTGTTGAGATCCCAATGAAAATGTCAAGAGGACTTTTTGAAACAATTGGCAAACTTATTCTAACTCGTATATGGAAGAATAAAGAACCAGACGTGGCCAAGATACTTTTGAAAAAGAAGAGCAAAGAGGGAGGTGCCTGATTTACACCACAAAATATTCAGAAATGCAATAAAGCCCTGGTAACAATCTTTGTTTAACAAAAATTTGGTACACACAGGAATGGAACAATGAGTCAGAATAGAGAGTCTAAAATAAACAAACATGTAATATTATTGTTTATAAATATGTGATATTTCTCTTATGTGCCAAGAACTTTGTGCATAAGAAAAGTATCATCAAAAATAAGTGAAGAAAAGATGGATTATTTAGACTATGATTCAGCATTGGAAACTGATTCACTATATGAAGAAAAATGAAACGATCTCTACCTAAAAAGGTGAAATTCGGAGAGAATTAGAGATATCAATGTGAAAGATAAAATGAAAAAGCTAACGAAAAAAATTGGAGAACATCTTCATGAACTTAAGGTGAGGAAGGATGCATTTTTTAAAATTTAAAGTCATAAATCATAAGAGGAAAAACTGACAGACTTAATAGAAATATAATAAAGTTATTATTTAACAAAGGACACCACAAATGTAACAAATGGGTGACATACAAGGAAATGATATTTGTCCTGAGTAATTAATTTCTAGACTACACAAAGAACTCTTGCAGATCAATAAGAAAAAAAACCATGAACTCCAATAGAAAAATGGTCCAAAGATATAAATATTCAATTCATAGTAAAGGAAATAGAAATAGCTAATAAATACATGGGAAGATAGGCAACACTAATAACCAGAGATATGTAAATTAAAACAACAATAAAATAACCTTTTAAGTCCATCAGATTGGTACAAAATTGGAAAGTCAGATAATGTCCAGTGTTGGAGACGATTTGGGGAATTATAAACCCTCATATAGAACTACTGGTGGGAGTATAGACCGAGAGGCAGTTATGCTACAATATAAACTGATGCTATTTACCGTATATACCTGAGAGAAATTCTCACACAAGTCCCAAAATGATCACGTACAAGGAAGTTTATGGCACAGTGCAAGTTTCATTATACTGAAGATTTCGAATAAGGTACACCAAAAACAAGATAGATGCATGTGAGATAACTATTAATATGCAACGGTCAAAGCAATGAACTACAAGTACATATGGCAAAAAAACACATATCTTAAAAACAGTGTGGAAGGAAAAACTAGAACTGGAAGGAGATCTGTATTATGTACAACATAGTTTATTTATATTAAAATCATACATATACAAAAATAATTGCGTATCTTCCAAGGATACATACATATCCAAGGAAAACCATGATTTGCATTAGAATAGGTGCCTATGGATATGTGAGGACAAAATGGGAGCGAGATTGGGTGTGACAATGTGAACCAAAGAATATGATTAGCTCAACTGTCTGTACCTGATGTTAAAAATAAAATCCCTCTGGTGGAAAAGTTTAATAAACTTATTATTTTTTTTATACGAAGACCAACAGCACAGAGAGGCACATTGCAAAAATTGAACTAAATGGTCACTTTGGATTTTATTTAGAAATTAACTTTCTCAAGGATAGACAACCCCTACTCCCTCATAAATTCAGTATAATCTAGGGAGTGATTCCAAATGCTAAGTATGTCTTTACAGAATCTGTCTTATGGAACTGGCATAGGGAAACTTTGCTTCGTTAAAACAATGTGTGAAACATTTTATTAACAGCTGGAATAAAACTTATATTTGTTCTTCCAGGCTGGTTGCAGAGAAAACCACTAAGACAGCGACATAATAGTTTGGAGAAGTGACTAAATGTCAATCACTGTACATTAAGACAGCACCCACTCTAGGAGATTTGGCACCTTTGCACCAGGGACAATTCTAAAGGCCAAAAATACCAGAATAAAAAATACGGGACTCCATCTCTTTATTTACTTTATTTCTAATTTTGCTACTAGCATCCATACAATGTTATAAATGAAGTATCATTTGAAAAGTACTTTCTACTTCAGTGATTTGCAGCTATCATTATGCCTCTCAATATATATATAGTACTATAATTATAATCTCATTTCAAAAGGACTTCATTTCCAAAAGAATTTCATGTACACTCAGTATGGCCCCTATAGCTACAGAACGGACTAGAAATGACTTACAGACCTGTGCGTTCTGCCCCTTTTAATTCTGCAGTCATTTGCATGGTGCTGGATGGTGTCAGGAACCGGTGGGTTGTAGATCCCCGAACAGCACTCGCTGCTCCTCTCCTTCCATCCCTGCATGGATTGTCACCAGTGCACTACTAATTGAACATGATGGGCACTAGGTTGATTAAAGAGAAAATTGCATTCTACTTATCAAGTGCTGATTAGCATAAGCAGCACATGTGCTTGCTTTCACTTTTGCCCTATTCAATAAACATTTCATTACAAAAATGAATTCTGTCACTTGGGAGATGGGGTTCTGTTTCATAAATTTCTTACTTGGCATATAATATTCAGAGCAACTTGATATATAGTCCACGGTGTTTTGCCATATTTATTTGAAAAATTCCCTAAGCAGATCAATATTCCCCCTTTAAAATAGCAAAGTAAAAAAGACAAATTAAGTGAGGTACTGGCCCCAGGTTGAGGAGACCAGCTGACCCAGGCTCCCTGGGTAACAGACCAGAACCCCCCTGGGAAGAGACACCAGGAGAGGGCACAGGCTCCTCCCAGAAGACTATGCCACAGTTGGGCTGCAAAGGGCCTGGGTGACCCCAGATTCCTGCTGAGGTGCCTGAGCTTCAGGTCTAGTATGATTGCAGCTGCAGCAACTTTCCAAAGCAACTGTGAGTGACTCCCATCCCGTAACTCCCTGTCCTTCCAAAAGAATTTGGAGGAATGAAAGTGTAAAGAAAACTGATGAGTGAAGAATTGACTCTTTCTCCTCTATTGTAGGTGATAACTTTCAGTGTGTCTGCCTGGCTTACAATGACTCCCTCAGTTCTGGAAACAGTTCTCCCACTCTACCTATCAATGTGGTAACATGGTTTGCACTTCATGACCTACTAAGATCTTCGTTGATTGGATTTAGGTGGGGAGGGTCACCTGTCTCAAGGTAGGACAAGTAATTCCTTCCTCAGATTTGGACCTGGGTAAGAGAGGCAGCAAGCTCAGGTCCACTGGTACTTAAAATCATAGCAGGTTACCTTGTTCCACCACATGGACCATGGAGATAGAGGGTGTCAGAAAGCAAGCAAGAAAGGAATTAAGTAAAAATACTCCGAAAGGGAAGAAAACAGAGAAAACCCAGAGGCTTTGCACTTCAGGTTCAAGAGCACCTCCTGCATCCATGCCCATGTGAACAAAAATACCCAAAAAGGTATAGAAAATGAGAGACTTTCTTCAAGTGAAACAGTTTGCAAACTGGGGAAACACAGCCTCAGTCAGCCTCCTGTAGAAAATGAAAGTGTGCTCTACAGAGACAGAGGGGAGGCTGCCTTTTTTAGAGAAAGTTCCTGCCTAAGTTCCCACGGGGGTTCAATTTCATGCAAATGAGGTTTCCAAATTCATACAATTCTAATTGGTTGGAATCATGCAGTTCTAACTGGTCAGTATAAATGCAAATGAGGCTACAGCTGAGCAGTTCTAATTGGACAGGGCAAGTCTCATTCCATAGGTTGAAAGACAAAGCCAGGGCCTCCCTGCAATGGTTGACTCAGCTGGCGTAAACAAGTGGGGTTTAGTGAGGGAAGCTGAGAGTCTAGCCTGAGATTCATCCTTGTATGCAGAGTATATAAGGAGCCTCTGTCAGCAAATGGCCCCTAGACTCTCATTATTCATAAAATTTGGGCCCTTGGTTGACCACGAAAAGTCCATCTCAGCAGATAAATGCCTTCTAGAGATTCACATCAAATTAATTCTCCTTCCACACCCTTGAATCTCAAAGAAAACCCCTGAATCCTGAAATGTAATATTTTTCCCACTTTGGCTTAAACCAGTTTGACTTGGTTTCTTTTCTATGAAACCATTGAGTCTTGGCTAATTAATATAACTTTTTTTTTCTTCCAATCAGCTTAAAGTGACTGAAAGAGAGTCCCCGGATCATCAATATCCAAGAGAGACTAGTGCCAAGATGTCCACAAAAGTTTGGAAGATGGAAATCATGTGGTAAGGCAGTAACTGACTAAGTGGAGAAAGTACAATTATCAGCACTTGCAGAGGGGAAAGGTCAAAATCAAAACAAAACAAAAGCAAATGGATTTATGCCACAGAATCCAAGAAGGGGTTGGGATGGCACCAGTGAATTAGAGTGAATTAGGGGTGCAACTTTTACAATGAAGAATACAGTCCTACATGTCTCATATAGAAGCCAAGTGACCAGCTCTCCCTCACATGGGCAGGAGATAGGAGGATGACCCTGGAGAAATAGAATCTGGGGGGCTCCAACCATGGACATGGGCTCATGAGGCAAGGAGAACGGTAAGGGTGAAACGCTGCACTGAGAGGCGGAGAGGATGATTGACGGTTTGCATGTTGAATCAGGACCACCCAACCCTCTTTCCTGCTCTTTCAGAATGCCAGCTATATGCCTTATTCTTAATATGTTAAATACAGTCGGTATAATATGGACACCAAGCAGCAGGAATAGACACTGGCCTTAGCATTGAGGCAAGGTCCTGCAGGCTTTTTACCCTTTAGTTGCTAAGTTGTGGGGAGTGGGACGAGTCAGGGTGGCTAGAGCGAGGGGCAGTTGGGAGCTCAGGGCAGTGACTATATGTGACCAATTATAAGAGTTTAAGTATATTAACAACCAGTATGGACGCACTAGCCTGTACCAGCTGAATATCACCCCTGTTCATACCTGCAGGCAAGAAATTAGAAAATTCTTCTCTGGTGAAACTGATTACTTTTTTTCCTGGTGAAAAATACTGAAAATGCTGGGTCCCCAAATATGAAGACCACGTCTGCCAATCATCCTACCCCAATAGTCAACAAAACTCTGCCATGTCCACAGAACTTACAATCAGCATTTAGTACGTTATATTTAAACATGAATGGACATGCCTGAATCACTCCACTTTTGATGAAAGCCTCTGCCATTGAATATGGGAACCACACAAACTGTGAATAACATATATATATATATATATATATATATATATATATATATATATATATATGGTTTAGATAATTACATAGGAATACAGAACTCAGAGGAAACAGAGACAATGCAGGGAACAGGGTGGGGCGGGGGTGGGAAAGACTTCCAAAACAACTATAATTAACATCTTCAGAGAACTAAATGAAAAAATTGTGGGGCCGGCCCAGTGGCTCAGGCGGTTAGAGCTTCATGCTCCTAACTCTGAAGGCTGCCGGTTTGATTCCCACATGGGCCAGTGGGCTCTCAACCACAAGGTTGCCAGTTCAATTTCTCGAGTCCCGCAAGGATGGTGGGCAGCGCCCCCTGCAACTAGGGCAACTGGACCTGGAGCTGAGCTGCGCCCTCCACAACTAAGACAGAAAGGACAACAACTTGACTTGGAAAAAAAAAAGTCCTGGAAGTACATACTGTTCCCCAATAAAGTCCTGTTCCCCTTGCCCAATAAAATCTTTTTTAAAAAATTGCAACCACAGAACAAAAACAACCAAAAAAAAAAAAAAAAAAGGCACAGACATTCAGTCAGTCAGCTATTTAGTGAGCATCTACTATGTATCACGCTGTTTTCTAACTCTTAAATTGCTTTCTAATGGGCTGGCCTCCCTCTCACCACCCCCACCACCACAGCCCTAGAGCTGCCCTTATCACTTCTCAGCTTAACTTGAGCAACGGACTTCTAAGTCATCTCCCTGCCTCCAGTCTTGCTCTCCTATAATCCATCATTTGTTTTCATTTAGAATGTAAACTCCCAGGAGCTATGGGATTTCCACTGCCTAGAGAAAAAAAAGCACAGAAAACTTAGTTCTGCACATACTGTCCCCGACTCAGTACCAAAGCACTTGATGTTCCCCTAAATCTAACATTTCACAGCTTTATGCCTTTGAGTTTCTTCTGCCTGAAATCACCAACCTCGTTCACACTGAGAAACCCCAACGTCACCCCCAAACCAGGCAGCATTGGACACACCCTCCTCACTGCCACTGTATCATTGCTGTAGTTCTCTTCCCCTTGCCCGGAATGCTTGGTGTCAGTTCCTCCTAAACAACATGCTCCTGGAGGCCCGGGATTTTGTCTCATTTGTCTTTGGGTCCTTGTGACTTAGTCCAGTGCTCAGCACCTGACAGACAAATGTTTTTTGACTGACTAGATGGACGGGGGGGGGGGGTGCATAAATTAATTTAGGAGCTAAATTGATAATACCATTCATGTAATAATCCTAACTATTTAAAACATTTCTCTTCAAAAACAGAGACCAGAATAGTGGTTACCAGGAAGTGGGAGGGATAGAAGAAATGGGCAGATGTTTGTCAGAGGGTACAAACTTGCAGTTGTAAGATGAGTAAGTTCTGAGGATCATGTACGCCACGGTGATTATAGTTATTAACACTGTCTTATATGTTTGAAAGTTGCTAAGAGAACAGATTTTAAATGTTCTTGTTCTAAACACAGACACACACACACACACACACACACACACACACACAGAAGTGGGGGGCGGCCGGTTAGCTCAGTTGGTTAGAGAGCAAGCAACAAAGTTGCTGGTTCAATCCCTACATGGGCCACGGTGAGCTGTGCCCTCTACAACTAGATTGAAACGACTACTTGACTTAGAGCTGAGGAGTCCTGAAAAAACACACTTAAAATAAATAAAAGTTTATTTTTTTAAATAAATAAAAGTTAAAAAAAACACACAAAGAAATGGTAATCATGTGACATGATGCAGATGTTAGCTAAGGCTATGGTGGTAATCATTTTGCAATTTATAAGTGTTTCAAATCAACACCATTGTACACCTTAAACTTACACAATACCATGTGTAAATTATATCTCAGTAAAGCTGGAAAATAAAATAAACATGAAATAAAATGTTTCTCTTCAGGACACAAAATTCTTTCACATCTTGCATTAGATATACAAATTACTTTGCAAATTAACATTTTTTTAATTATCGGCAATATATAAGTGAATCTTCTTTATACACTCTTACTATAAATAGCTGTACAACGGTCATATATATTAAAGTTACTCACTAGAAAACAGAGCAATCATTTCCATCAGAGTGATTTTCTAAGATACATGAAGTATAAAATCAGATACAAAATGATGCACTGCTTTTGCATTTCTTGTAAGTCCAAAGTACCACAACTTGTGGGCTTGACAACTCAGCCATTAATTTCAGAAAGGCTCAAATGGATAACCACCCCGGTTACAGTTGCCTTGCAGGAATCCCTCTGCTATAATCTCATAGTTTTTTCACCTAATTAATTTTCCCTTTCCTTGCACCAGAGTTTCATGAGTGTATCTTATTTGGAGGAGATTAAGAGTCACACACTTCATTAGCAAGGTGTAAATTATCAGCAAGGTCCTCTCCATCCACCTGCTTCATCGGGTTAATGAAGCACCTCTGCAGCGGTTTCCTAGTGCTGCCCTCACCACGCTCTTGGCAGGTTTTACCTCCCTCGGCTGCATGAAAAACCGGGAAGTGTTTAAAGGTGCTATTGGCCTGCAATGTTTCCAACAAGGGAAAACTATATTCTAAAGTTCAGCCTCATTTTGGTTTTTTGAAAACCCAAAATGTTGTTAGGGGGAAATTACCAATAGGTGTTTTTGTTTTTTCCTTTCTGTCCCCTGCTTTTATAGAGAATTTGCCACTGGAGGGGATTGAGTCAAATCTTGAGATTAGGGTTGTAACCATCCACTATACATCTAGTCCTAGTCTCCTTGTAGGCCTCTCGAATCTTCTTCATGTTTTTTTTCAGGGCCTCTAGTCCTGCTCCCCGCACAAGAAGGCAGGATGTGGTGAGGCCAAAAAGGAGCACCCACGGAGCCATAGATAGGAGAGTCATACCAATACAGTCTCGCTGGCGGCTGGGTCGGAGACACAGGAAGCAGGAGCCACATGGTCTGCAGCCTGCCATCTGCTTCTCTGCCAACCAACCCCCCCGCCCCCCGTTGTAGGCACGGCAGTTACATTAGCAGCCAATGGCCAATTGGTTACAGTTGGTGGCCAACTAGTCACAGCCAATGGCCATCCACTACCTGAGCCAGCACCTTTCCACGTGAGGCCCAGAGCCTGGAAACTGCTCTCTGGGACTCTGTCCCCATATTATCTCTGCTTTGGAGATCATCAGGGTAGCTTTTCTTTTTCATCACTTCTAAGTTCATGAGTGTTGATTTTAAACCTCTGCCAAAAATATTTGTAAATTGTGATCCTTCATTGTTAGCTATGTTTAAGCTGGTCATTTCTGCAATATCCTTCCTCATACAGAAAGATTCCTGGTAGCTCTTCTAGCCCTCTAGGTAGTATGCAAGCTAACATAGAGTGTGCTCGCCTTAGACCTATAAAAACAAAATGAGAGCACTACAAGTATCTAACATAAACATTTACTGGAACCCTCTTAAATCAGCTTCTGTTCTGCTCTCCACTGCGGCTTTCCTCATGGGGAAAGCTAGCAACTTCAAAGTGTCCGCAGGTCCATGTGCAACTGAGTGGGAACAAACCCTTGGGTTCCCTCTCTGGCATCATCTCAGGCCAAATTTTCAATGAACTTAAAATGAATTAGAGGTCAAATTTGGATGTCAGTGACTATCTTGGGGATTTTGTTAGAGAAATAAGCCCGGTGTGCTTAAACCCCTTGGTCTTATGAATTAAATCTCTTTTTAGAATTTGTCGTTATCAGTACCCTGAATTGCCCATCGCTGATGGCGAGTAAGAAATGGTCCTGCCTCCACTTTGTAAAACTCGCTGAAGTGTAAGACAACGTGCATGGAGAAAAAAGTTCCTATATTAGTTTGAGTTCTCCTTTTCACCATCTGTGTACAACTTTGATTCCGAGTGAATAGGATTGGGGACAGGGCAAGAATAGATATGAGTAGAAGGAAATCCATAAGTACATTCAACATGTACAGTTGTTTTGGGTATTCAGGTGAAAACTGCTAAGTACAGGTGGGCTAAAGGCTTTAGTTTCTACTGTAGTACAGTAATACCTCGGTTTTGGAACGTCTCCATTGATGAACATTTCGGTTTACGAACACCGTAAACCTGTAAATGCTCCAGTTTTCAAACACACCTTGGAAGTTAAACGTGTCACGCGGCTTCCACTGAGTGCAAGATCCTGAGGCCTAGCTATCGGCTGTTTTCGAATGTTTCAGAACTTGAACGGTCTTCCGGAACGGATTACGCTCGAAAACCAAGGTACCACTGTATTTATAGTCTTCAGTTTATGTAACCTTTATCACATGGAAATCTGAGCTTGTAAGACCATGTCTCATATGGTTAACAGCATCCCTCAAACATGTGTTTACATAGGTGCACACACACATACATGGACCCCATACACCCACACACATACATCCAAGCACAGACATATAGATATAGTCCTGTGTTTCACAGAAATCCTTTCTTCATTCTCTTATGACAGGGCAATTTAAGGTGAGTTATATGAATGAGCAGTCTGGTCCATCTCTACTGTCAACACTGACAATGCAAATATAGTAGGTGATTTAGACACGTAAGATTTTTCTTTTATTATTAATGAAAATTAATCAAATGACAGCTGAATATGTTTTCATTCAGGCTGGTGAAACGGTGTTAATATTAATGTTAGGATCTGTTTATCTTCACTCTCAGTCGTGGTTACAATTATTATGTTGTTAAGAAACCTTTACATTTGCAGTAGGTACTTCATTTCCTTCCTTTATAATCACTCCCATGACAGTTACAACTACCCACTTATGATGTAATAATTCTCTTTGCTGCCCAGTATTCTCTAAGACAACATTCATTAACATGCATCACACTGACCTGAGTGGGCACTAGGCACCAAGAAATGTCCAGGGTTGCGTGGAGGTCAGGGGTCAGCAGGTACCTGGGCCACCCACAGTGTGCTGCCTCCTCTCCCCATATGCAAGACTTTTGCCTCTCTTTCCTCTGTAAATAAATGCCATTTCTTATTGGCTCCAGCATAAATCTAAGAAGAGCCTTGAATTCCATATCAGGTTGATAGGACATAGGACATATTTTAGGATGTGATTTGCAGCTCTTCCACACAACGTTTTTGAAGACAAACTAGTAGAAAGGAGCATCTCCAGGCACTAGCTGTGTTTGGACCATTCCCCACCTAGGGAAACATGTATTTCAGCCCCATATCAATTGCAGCAACATTCTGCGTTAACATGGACTGACAACTATGGGCATTTTAATCAGTGCGCAAATAATATCAAAGGATAGGTGAGAAATTGGATCTTTAGGGAGAACCACCTGCAATGTCAAATGATTCCCAAGAATGTGAGTGTGATCACATGATGCTCACTGCTCACAAGCTGTAAGTTGACTCTGTACCATTCTTTTCCACATATACCTTGGTATGTTTCTAGCTATTCAACTTTTAATAGCCACTGGTGTTCTATGCTTTTATATTTTTGTTAATTAAATAAAAATCAAATGCAACTTTGAAGTCTCTTCTGCTACCCTGAAAGCATGTTCTGACTTTTCAGATAAGATGATTGCATTCCATTATGATCAGACTCCCTCATACTTCTGATAACTGAGTCTGTAACTAGGGAAGAGGGAAAGATTGCATATGATTTATGAGAATGTGATTTTTCCCACTGAAGGTAATTTGGCAAACTGAAACCTCCCAGCTCCATTTGCCCACATTTTATAGTGGCTGACTCTAAATCACCTCCATTCGTGTATTTACTTAACACTCGACAATCATTTGCTGAATGCTAATACTCCATACCTAACACTGCACTAGACAATAGGCATACATACATAACAGACAATCCCTATCCTCAAAGAGGTGGCAGCCTAATGAGGACGACAGACACACTATTACCACAATGTGCGGTACTAGTAGGACGGGGGGTAGCCCCAGGGTACTTCATGAGCACAGAGAAGGGGACTCACTCCCACCAGAGCAGGAGGAAATAAGGACAGTCTCCTCGGAGAGCAGGAGCGAGGACTTTAGAGCAGCAAGATATCTTAAACATCCTGTAATTCAACCTCCCTTCTATAGATTAGAAATTCCTTCTACAAAACACATGACCAAAGTTTCATTCTGTTTCTGCTTGATTAGTTCTCAGATGAAGTGCTCACTGCTCTGTAAGTCTGTTGTTCCTACTATTTGGCACCTGTCATTCTGATTAAATTATTTCTTAGGATAACCCAAAAGTGTTCACCTTGTAACTCCATGTACCACCACCCCACCACCTTCCACTCCAGAATATAATTAATTCCCTCTTTACTTTTTCTATGTCTCACATATTTAAAGACAATGATTATACCCTCCCGATGTACCTCTTCAGATTTAAATGTTCCAAGTGTTTTCCAATGTTCTTCAAATGAGAGAGTTTACAAGTCACTGTATTTATGAAAATCCCTCATAACACATGGACCCTGATCTGGCTGCAATTCCGCAGTTGTGATCAGAACCGATTAATTCAGTCTGCAGTTTCATTTGATGTGTTTTCCTTGATTGGGAGGCTCTCACTTTTCCTGCACCCCAAGAGTCAAAACCATTCTTATCCGGCAACTGCCCCCAACATCATTTTACTACAGTCTTCTTAAAGACAGCATCATACTGCCTGGCACATAGACATGAAACCTTGGAGTCCTATGTGGGTATTTATGATATCTGACTTGGACTATTTAAATGCCTGCTAACTCGTCTGTCTGCCTTAAATCTTTCTCAGCCATAATCCTTCAACTGCCACCACTGTAATCTTCATAAAGAGGGCTCTGAGCGTGTCACTCCAAGCTGGTAGATAGGTGTATCTTCTTAAACTCCCCCTCCACTTCTAATGGATTGTCTTTTTTTTATTTCTTAACCCAATGTACTTTTGTTTTGTTTTGTTTTTTACTTTCCACATTCTATTTGTAATCCTATCGTACCATTTAGGTGATATCTGTGCAAATATGTCTACAACTTCAATTAATATTCTAAGTTCACTTTATTACTCATATTCTGTGTCTTGATATAGAAACATCCAGAGCCATAAGTATTGTTTTGGAGTCTTTATTCTGCTTTACCTCCCATTATTGGGCACTTTTTCCAGTTTGATTTTTCTTCCAAGGTCCACAGTTACTACGGCAAAAGTTATATACCACAAGAGAAATATAGATAAAGTGCTATGGAACTTCCAGAGTGGAAGAGATTGCTTTCAGCGTAGGGGCTGGGACCTATAGGAGTGGGAAAATCTTCATGGAAGACACAGAATTTGAGTTGAGCCTTAAAGGATGGATAGGATTTGGGGATTGGGATAGGAGAAAAGGTATTATTGGTGTTGGGACTTGCAAAGAAGAATAAAGTGGGAATGGGCAGAGAATTTTGATAGGTCTAATTGCCAGAATATAAAGTGCATGCAAAAAGGGAGTTAAGCCCCTAAGAGGAAAAAAGGGATCAGATCTTAGTGTACTTGAATGCCAAACAGAGGCACTTGATGCCATCGGAATGACAAGCTTTCAATTTAGAGTGATCAAAATGCCATCTGTGCCTCCAAGCTTTGGATTGACTAACTCTTCAAAGCCAATGAAGACATATACTAGATTTGGGGTTACAATCTGTCATTTGTTCCCATTTGAATCAGTCTAAGTAGGTAGAGGTAAGTGGGTTTGTTGGACCCTGCCATATATCAGTGAATAATGCAAGAGATGGGGACACCGCCCAGTTTGCCGTCACATGACAAATCCAGGCACAGATCCCTTTGTACTCCTCAGTACAGTACCATCACAATGCTTCTCTTTCTGCTGGGGACAGCTACAGAATTTCTCCCAATTGCCAAGGATTTTATATACCCTTTAAGTATACTTTCTGCAGCCACTTCTGAAAATCTCTGGGTTCACCGTCCAAAGGAAGAGCTTCTTACCTGTTGCAGGGCTCTAATATTGCTAAGCTTCACCTCCTCTTCCTCCTTCTCCCCTCTATTATACGCCTTCACTACATACCCCTTGCCACTGGCTTTGTGCCATTTCTGTGCATATATGACAATTTTTCCTGCCTGACTGACTTCTATCTATGAATACTCCACCCTCTTTAAAAAGTCAGAAAATTCCTTTTCCCAAGAACCTGGGTTCTTAAACTGAAGTTCACAGGACCAGTTCCCACAACTACATATCCAAGATGTTCACACATAGAATTCTGAGGGGTCTGTGAACTTGGATTGGAAAAAAAAAATCACATCTTTAATTGCATTAACCTCTTATGGAAATTTAGCATTTTCTTCCATTGTAAATATCAGTAGCACACTACAGTATCTTAAACACTACAATGACTTTGTCTTAAATAGAGAGATGGCAGATGTTTTCGTCATAATTCAGCTGTTGCAGATATCTCAAAATGTTACTTCGTCCCATCAATACATCAAAATTAAAGTCATTATTCAAGTCATGAATAAAGAAAGGCACATACGTCAATTATATCTCAATAAAGCTGAGGGGGAAAGGGCACATATTATTTTATCAGACTTTTTTATTATTTTAATAACTACATTTCAATATAGTTGGTTTCCTTTGCAATTCTATGTGTTTTTAATGCATTTAAAAATATTATTCTGAGGAGTCTATAAGCATCGCCAGATTGCCAAAGGAGTCCACAGCACAGAAATGGACTAAGGCCCGTCCCCAAGAGAGAGAACTTGCTGCATTTAGAGCACATATAATTGGTAAATACCCTAGGCAGAAAGATACACTTTGCAGAGCCCTAAAACAGGACTATTCTCCCAGCATCAAAAAAAAAAAAAAATGGCTAAGAGCATGGACTGGATCTGTCAGTTTTTGAATCCCAACTCTATCATTTCCTGGAGCTGCAGCGTTGGACCTATTTTCTAAACTCTGTGTCTATGCCCTTGTCTAAAAAGCAGGATATAAAATTTAAATGAAGTTTTATATCTAAGTGATTAGCACAGTGCCTGATACATAGTAAGCATTCAATAAATAAATAATAGCTATCATTAATAATAATCTGATTAAACTATTATCATAGCTGATAATAATAACATTATTAGTCTAATATTTTATTATAACAACAACTATGATCTTTTGTCAAGATATGTTTTTGTCTCAAAACATTCATCATTAAAAGTCTTCTGCAGGGGTGGCCGATTAGCTCAGTTGGTTAGAGCGTGGTGCTGATAACACCAAGGTAGCTGGTTTGATCCCCACATGGGCCACTGTGAGCTGCGCCCTCCTTAAAAAAAAAAAAATGTCTTCTGCAAAGAGCAAAAATTCAGTTCAATTCAGTTCAACCAGTACTTATGAAGGAACTCTTATGTGTGCTGTGCTCTATACTGGGTACTGAGATTATAACATAGATAAGGCCTGGCCCCCTGCCCTGTGCAGTTCATGGCATAGCTGGAAAGACAATTATGTAAACAAACAATTATGATAACTTGTCATGAGTGCTAAACATCAGAAGTAACAAAGTGCTGTGAGAACTTGGTAGACAGAGGGATTAGCTGGCCAAGGAAGGGGGCAGCTGAGCTGGAAGGCTTCACAGAGATGGTGATATCTGAGCTGTCTGGAAGGATGAGTAATGGTTTAGCATGCAGAAAGGGTACAACATAAATCAGAGCAGAAGTCGGAGAATTGCCAGGAAACGCCAAGAACAACAGTTTTGCTAGAATGTACTGTACAGGGTGAATTGTAAATTGAGATGAAGCTAAAAAGGCATTTAACACCTGGGCTGGGCCAAGCATTGTAGAAACTTGCTCCTCAAAATGTGGTCTCAGGACCAGCAGTATCTGCGTCACCTGGGAAATCATTAAAAATGCAAATTCTTGTACCTCAACCCCAGACCTACCACATCAGAATCTGCATTGAGAAATCCCCGTGTGATTTGTACACACATTAAATTTTGAAAAGCACTGTTATGGAACCTTAAATGCCAGGCTAAGAGGTTAAGCCTTTATCCTACGGCCCTTATGTGTTGTTATACATCTCGTTTCTAAAACGTAAGTCTAATAGCAGCATGAACAAACAGATTGTAAGGTGGAGAGCAGGGGGGCTAGATAAGAGACCAAAGTAAGGACTCTGTCAACACAGAGAAGGTGCCAAACTGACAGATAAACACCCTCTGGCCTTGTCCTCGGTCGCTAGCATCATCATTATCTATAAGCAATTGCTTCATAGTAAGCACCTCCCATAGTCCAAGTCCTGGGCTGAGTGCTGAGGGGATAAAAATCAGTTTAAAGTGAAATCCCTTGAAGATTTTACCCTACATCATGAGATGACAAAGACACATGAAAAGTCCACCAAAAATAAGGATCTCTCTCTCTCTCTCTCTCTCTCTCTCTCTCATGCACACACACACGCATATATATGAATGTGATGCTGGTAGAGTTTGTCACTTCTCCTTGATTTCCACTGTATGATAAAGTGATCGCCAGTCAACTTCTCCAGGTGTAACTGGTAATACGGAAGCAGCAACCAAACCTACTGTGTTTCCCGGAAAATAAGACCTAGCCAGACCGTCAGCTCTAATGCGTCTTTTGGAGCAAAAATTAATATAAGACCCGGTCTTACTTTACTATAATATAAGATCGGGTATAATATAATACATATAATATAATATAATATAATATAATATAATATAATATAATATAATATAATATAATATAATACCGGGTCTTGTATTACTTTTTGCTCCAAAAGACGCATTAGAGCTGATGGTCCGGCTTATGTTCGGGGAAACACAGTAGTGTCACAGAAGTGCTCATCTAATCTGAAGAAATGGGAATGGACAGTTAATGGCGGCTTAGAGCATCATCATATCAGCCATTAACTTGAGAGGATGCAATTTTTCCCCGATATAGAGATTAGTTTAGAATCTCCAGTGTTTTACCAAGTCAGCTCACTGCCAATGAATCAAGGACCTAATAGTGATCACTGAAGTTTAAATTGATACCTCACAGAACACTTATTCCAATTAACTTTTTCTAAATGGAATAAAGCCATTCACCATCCTACTCCTGTCCCTACCCTCCCTGCCTTGGACCAGAGGAAATGCCAGTCATCCTCTGCTCCCAACAAAGACACTCGTAGGAGAAAGGTGGTGAGCTGTGGGTGGACTGCCAAGTCCATGCCAGCTGTAAAAAGGGAAATATTAAAGCCATAGCAGTCTTTTTGAGAACCCATTGATGCTGGGTGCCACAAGAAGGAAATCTGCATTGGCAGGTTTTGTTATTTTTTAACTTGACCCTGACAATACCTCCTGGGTTACCTGTGCTTTCTGCCAAAGAAGTGTCAGATGAGGGAGGAAGTTTGCACACCTGGTGAATTCAACCCCACAATGCCATTTGGAGGGAGGAAAGAGAGGGAGAAAGGCAACTACAGAAAAGAACAGAGCCAAGAAATATAAACTGGGGAGGAGGAGGAAGAGTAATGAAACAAACAATTTGGAGGAATTCTTGTGTGACATTTTCCAAGATCGTATTACGCCACAGGGACAGTAATGATTAAGTATTATGGTAGCCCCAGAGTGTGAGAATACACCACCCTGGGTCTGAATTGTTGTACCTGAAACTCAGAAGGAAACTCTGCACCAAGCCACTGTATCTGTCTTCGATTTTGATGCCCCATTTGGCTGGGCTGCTGCTCTGCAGTTTCCAACTGCATTAAGTAATTAAACATGAAGACATCTCTTCATGGATTGTCTTTTCCAAAAAGAACTTTCTTTAATTTGCAATCAGTATGTCTGCAGAAAACACTCAATGATTGCTTTTGCCTATTCTAGTGATATTTTGGCCATTCCGTTAACAGCCCTGTTTTTCAGGAGTCAGTGTGATTGAGATAATTGGAAGGGGTAAGGGAGGGGGCAGTTTCAAAGATGTTCAAGCCAAAGCCAAGCTTGTTAGCAGCAACTGTCACACAACAAGGCCAGGACACAGGACACCATATGGAGCTCCAGCAGCCACAGGCCCTGGGACTCACACATGTGCTCAGCGTGGAGCACCTCTCTCCACACACCCAGGTCACCTAAAGGGACGTAAGTGTGGAACATCACAAACTGTGCTCCCGTTCATTAGAACATCTGAATTCTATCCCAATGTGTTTTCATCATGAGAGTGCTGATAAACACTAAGCTTCCAGTGCCACTTACATTTCCATACATCTTTAAACCCACCAGTCTTTTCCTTTTGACTCAGAAGTTTCTGGCTCCTGTTATGACCACCCATTAGTTATGTTCTCCCATAAACATGAGCTCCACGGAAACCGAAGCCTTGTTTGTTCCAGACCTAGGAGAATGGCTGGTACAGAGAAGACCCTTAAATATTTGCTTGATGAACTGATGCATCTTATGATGGTCCTGGTTTTCGTAAATGCTAATGAAAGTTTAAGTGGAAACAATTTTGAATATGCCTGACACCTGAGAATCCTTTCCTGTAGCAAATTCTAGCGTCCATTTTAATGTCTCTGGGGCCAGGAAAGCCTTATGATTTTATTATTCATATAATTGTCAGTACTGCAGTTACTGTCTGCTGTTTGGAGACATTTATAGCAGGCATGAGAAGCTGGCAATGTGCTTGGTTATTCTTTCAATCTTCTGAGGAGGTCAAAGCTGAAGTGTCTTCAAGGCAAATACTGACTCTTATTAAATAACTATGTTTCCTTGTGGAACAAATGCAAATCTATATAAACCTACAGAAATCCCTTTGGCAATAACACCGTTCGTGTCATAACTGTCAAAGGAATTGAAAAAGAAGAATGAGGTTTAATAAGCATTCAGTAAGATACATTATGGATGGAAACCTATCAAGTCATTCAGCAGTGAGTCCAGCCCTCCACTAATGCTGGACAGTTCCCAAGGCTTAATGCTAAGAGTTCCTCCTGGCTTTAAATGTTCCAAGTTGGAGATTCTACTACTTCCCTTAAGTTCCCTTAAGGGACTCTTCCATAGCTCATGAGAGGTCATCATTGAGAGATTATTTTTTTGTTTTTATCTCTTTACTCCAAATTAGCCCTGTGGATTACCCTACACAATTCTTCTGCCTACCTGATGGGTGATGCTTTTTCAGACACTTGCAGATGGTTGTCAGGTCCTTGCTCCATTGCAGACATCATAAAGGAGGTCTTGCCTGCCCATCTATGCCCTCAGAGACACGTTTTGATTTTGCAACCTTAAACAAATGGCTTGCACAGACCTGTGTTCTGAAAAACTGTGGAAGCTGATGACTAAAGTTTTGCTCTTCATAAATGTGGTCCCTTTTGCCTATTCAGGCTTTCTTGAGATATCAGCTCCTCCAGCCACTTACTCGTTGTCTCTGTCATTCCTTAGGGAGCTGAATCACCATCTTCAGTAAATTCATTTGAACAAATTCATTACCCTGTTCTCTTCTCCTTCTGCCATCATCCATACTAGTTGATTTGCATAAAATGCCTTTTTTATTTCCAATTATTCTCCTTCTCCTTTATTTTTTAAAACCAAGAGCCCAATATACAAGGTCTTTATTACTAAACTACTTTACCTCACGTTTCTTGTTAAATGCCAATGTTTAGGGGGGAAATGTGAAATGTGTTGACAGCCCTTCTAGAACCATGTCTAAAAGGAAATTAAAACCAAGTTTTGACTGTTTTAGAGAGGGGCAGGGGGCAATAAGCATTGCCCACAGACTGGATTAACCTACATTATATGGGAATAAAGATGCCAGTGTCATTCTTAAGTACAGTGAGAGCAGGTTGGTGTTCAGTGTGGTTGGAGCTGGGGAAAAAACTACTTGCAGTGATGGATAAATATTTTAAATCTTACATGGAGAGGACTAGAAGTATGATTTAAAGATAGCAGGGTGGTTTATTTTGTAACACCTTGACCACCTTGTCAAATTTTTCTTTGTTCTTATTTCTCTTTTCCTAAATATATTTGCAGATTTTAAAATACTTATGATTTCTTCGACTATTGAACAAAAAATACAGACCCTTTGTGACAAAGGCAAACTCAACACAAAATAAATTTAACTATGCAATTAGGCTACATCTATAGTTTGATATTTATACGATAGTATAGAATCATTCTTGTTGCATTCTTTCTGTTACATCTGTGTTCCTGTCGTTTTAGTAGAACGAGTACGGTCAACATTCATTCATTAAGGCTTCTGACGCTGACTCAGTTTTGCTGGCCAGAGACTGACAACAATGTCATCGACAACCATGGTAACAATAAGAGAGAATAGGGAGAAGCATGTACGGCTGACCAGACATGGAGCTAAGTGCTTCAATTTTCACAACCATTGGGAAAGAAGCAATTATCATTTTTCCTCTTTTACAGATGAGGATACTAAGGCCCAGAGGAGTTAAATAATCTTCATAAGAACAAATACCTACCCCATTGTAGAGGAGCTTGAATTAAATCCAGACAATCCAAACCTAAAACCTGAATGTGCCACCACTATCCTCAATTCATATTCAGGAATGAGGATGAATATGAACATATCCTTAACTATTCCCCTAGTGAAACTAGGAGTTAACTTCTCAAATAACAAAAATATGTATTGAGTTACACTTTCTAAGGCACTTGGAAGTCACATCTCATCAAATAATGTTGCATGAGGGTTTCTACACTGTTAGGAGAGCTAGAGATATAGACCGAAAACAAAAACCCAATGTGTATATGAAGTTTGGGTAAAATTATCCGAAGCTCAGGTAAAGCCCAAAATATTCAGAAAAGATAAACAGATGAGCACAGATTATACTTCCACAGGGAAGCTTCCGACTTTCCTTGGCATCAAGTCCACTCAAGTTATCAATGAAACAGGCAAATGTAAAATTCTAGACCTACAATGAAAACTGACCTCTGGAAAATAGTACATTTGTCAATTTGGATAGATCACCTAGTCCAGTGTGCTGTAAATCACCTAGCCCCATGTCCTGCTTACTGTTTTAAGATATATGCAAATCATCTCAATATAGGAGATGATCCTATGTTCAGCATCACCATCGTGAAGATGTGGCAGAGCTAGACCAAGAGAATACAGGCCTGGTCTCCTCCTTTTCTAGCCTCTGTCCAGACCACTTCTCATGAAGCAGACAGGTGCTAAAGGAGAGAGAGTTCTGAAATTGTAATTCCCTCTAAATATTTTAACATGATATTTTGCCTCTTGTCTGACCAGGCAAATACTCTGATTCTCTTCATACTTTTTTAACGTTATGTTATGGCTTGGTTTATTTAGTGTGTCATTTTGGGAAGAAGATAGCAAGCAATGTAGTAGAGTTTGCAATACCAGTTAATTAAAAAGCTAGAGCAGCAAGCAGGGTCTGGGAATGAAATTATGGGATAACATTGTGGGGTGTCTCAGTGACGTTGTTTACTAACAAATGAAATTCTGAGCTTTGCGCAGTGACAGTATCGTAGCCAATGAGGTTTATCCGAGGCGTGATTATTGCTAATTGAAACAAATGAAATTCTGCCTATATCAAGTTGATCTTTGATCCCGTCCAAAGGAGCTTATTGCTAAAAATACCTACCATAATTTGTTTTTTACTTTTACTATCAATAACCTACTTCAAGACATGGACCTTAGAAAACATATTATTTAAAAAGCTGCAGTATTTTTGAAACCTCTCAATTTTTTTGTCAGTCCTTTCTAGAGCCATCTAGCACAATCAATTAGAATTGTTACAACTAGGATGTTGAAGTAGCAGGGGCAGAATAATTCCACCAAGCAAAACAGTCACATTTCTATGACTTCAGGCCAGAGCTGCATACCCTGGGATATGAAGCTAAAACTGTTCCCTCTACATATCTGAAAAGTGCAAATAGTGGCAGTTCCCCCTGCAGGTAACTTTAGCCAGGTTTCCCTCTGGGCACCAACACACAGGACAGCTTTTGTTCACCAGTACACCCCTTTCCTTTATTCTCCACTGTTCCCCCCACTTTCCATTGTTCCACCTAGCCCTAGACTGATACCAACTAAGTAAGTATATGGTGATCTGTACCGACCTCATAGATTGCAAAAACAAAGCGATTTCAAAACAATAAAACCAATTCTAGATAGCACTTTGCCTCTTATTTTTGAAGGTGCATTTTCCCTCTAGTGTTTGGCAAAAACATGCATTTCCAGAGGCTTTTTCTAGTCAGAGTCACAGTGATGTTGATCAAAGTTATTTGGGCAAGAAACATACAGTTACCTTTTCAACCTTTTTAATTTGTGTTGGATTCTAAGCTCCCACATCTTGTCCTTAGGCATTTTCCTTGATAAAGCCCTCCTACCTTCCAGTCCAACAAAGACCAAAGACTTTGGATATGAAATTTTTAAAGTCACCAGTGGAGAAGAGGCTTCAATTGTATTGGCCCAATTGGCAATCTGTGGAAGGCCACATGAATTGCTCAGAGATAACGCCCTGCTTTTCACCTTGCGGTCACCAGTTTGAGTCAAGCAGAGATTAACGATGTCCAAGGGTTGTTATCATCTGGTGATGGCTTGGGAGCTGATATGAAATAAATTGCTAGTATCTTGTGTCTACTTGCCTGAGGTCACCTGGTTCAAGCTATTTTAGGGACCAGATCCAAATCTTTGCTGCAATGGTTACTCTAAATGGAAGCCTCTGAGCAAAGATCAAATGCTAAATAAACCTGTAGATTATGCTTCCTCTTGCACTAATGGAAGATATCCTCTCAGACAAGGTTGGAAGTAAGCTGGGGATTGTGGGTGGGGGGAAATGGGGAAATGAACGACAGGCTTCTGAGTATTTAATTTAAATTCTACCGTGGGTCCCCTACTTTCTGACCTTGAATTCCTCAGCCGGATGGCATTACCGTCCTTCTGATTCAGTCAGAAGATCCCACCTCCCATACCTATGATTTCAGTCACCTTTGACAATCATCAAACTTTAAGGAAAAGGAAAACTTTTCAACAGAAAAATTTTTGTTGGTAAATTTATGTATATGCAGAGAGAGAAAGAGAGAGACAAACAATTGACGCTAAATTTTCTAAAATTTTTAATTAGGGACAGATAACATTTTGTTGCTTTTATTATTGTTGTTGACTGTTTTGTTTTGGTTAAAGAGGCTTTTTAGTCTAAATCATTAAAACACTTGCTTAAATTTTCTACTTTATATTTCATGTGTAGATAATATTAAAAATAACTCATGTTTACTTCATTTATTATTTTAGAATGTGTTATATACAGATAGCCTCATGGACAATAACTCAAATTAGGCCTAATTAGGTAATATTTAGAAATGAAGGGGGTTTTTAGATTGCTTTGTTTTAAAAAATCAAGGTTTCAAAATGTTTAAGGGTAGATTTAAATTGTATGGGGCTGCCATCTTGTCCAGTTGTTACCAGCAACAAGTTTCCATCTCCAAATTCATCTTTCATTCAAAATACATGCATCATAAAAACCAATGGCTCTTAATTTGGGGAGGTTACAGACCCTTTTGTGACTATGATGAAAACTATAGATCTTCTGCCCAGAAATATAATACTGAATACACAGACAAAAAAAAAAATCTTCATACAATTGAGGGAATGCACCTGTCCTCTCCAATGTATTCATGGACTACCATTCTCAAAGGGTTGCTTGAACCACAGGTTAAAAATTCCTGAAAAGATATCAATTTAGGCACCTTTTAGTAAAGGTGTGTATTACATACTCCAAACCTTTATCAATACATATGACGGAAAAGAAAAAAAAATTGGAGAGAAAGCAATATGTCCATTTAAAATGGTCAGGAATCAAGATTATTGGTTTAATCAATTTAATTATTTGTCCTTGAAAATGGTAAATGCTTGTTTGAACAAAGTTTTCCATGTCTCCCCCACCTCAAAATCACAGGGACCTATCTATGATCTATTTTAAGATCAAATAAAGGCTATGCTTTTTCATAGACTGAGTTCTTGTTAGCTTTTAAAGCCTCAAGTGGCCAACTTAGACTTAAAATTAAAAACGGAATCACCTTAATCAGTGAGAAGAGCTATTGAAAAGTGCATTTCAATCATACTCCCATCAATTTAAAATTTAAAATATTAATGTGATCTTCTGTCCAAAATTACCTAATTTCATTTTTAGACATATATACGTAATTGCCCAAAATATCTGCATCCCATATTTTTATAAATTCTTTAGCACTGCTATCGCAGTAAGAATTAGTGGCTGGAAATTTCTAACCGAGCATAACTCAAAGATCTTCAAACTTGCATGACTTCGTGGCCAAGAAAGACCCAGGGAAAAACTTTGTATGTGCACCCTATGTGTTCAAAACTAACTCAAAACTTATGTTAGGATACTTCTCTTACCAGTCTTCCAAACGTGCCCTGACACGGGGTATCTCAGCGCTCCAGCTGGCGAAGTCTCTACTTGTAACTGGAAGCCGCCACCAGCTGGCCGTCTCTGCCCCCGGGGCGCGGGTGGGCACGCTTCCTCGAGGACCCCGGGACAGCTTGGGCTGTGAGTCCCGGGCCGAGCACACTCCGTTCTGCGACCCAAGCCCAGCCCCGTCCCGGGAAGCAGGGATGACCAGATCGCGAGCTCTAAGGACCAGGCTCTCTGCGTTCCCGCGTCTTTTCACTACGAGGAACCGGAGAGAGGAAGTTTGGACTTAGGAGCGGGCCCAGCGTGGGGCGTGTTCTGGGCGTGAGGCGAGAAGAGCAAACACACCAGCCTTGTTGCCTCCCGGCGTCGTTACCCTCACACCCACCACTGTCTGATCCTCGTAAGGACCGCGGCAGCGGTGGGAGAAGATGCCCCACGCGAGCCGCTCGTTCCCTGCGCCGGCCCCGCTTTCCAGAGCCGCGGCCCAGTGCCCTGGGGCCCTGTCCTTCGCCCCTGCCAGGTGGGCACGACCCACAGTCTGCCCCTCCGCAGGCGACCCGGGCACGTGCGGCCACCAGCAGGGGGAGGGAGGCCGGGGTTCGAGGCCCGCTTCCGGGGCTGATGCCCGTCGCAGGTATAGGTAGTGCTCCTGAGGGCCCACGCGGCTGGCGGGAAAGCTCCCTCTCAGCCACTCGAGAGACTCCCGGCTGCCCCGGGGACTCTCCTTGGACTCCAAATAAGCTTGCAGCCACAGAAGGCCCAGTTTTGGGGGGTTTTCGCTTAGTTTGCTGGACCAGACGTGGGGGTCGAGAATGGGAACACGATGCACTTGCCACATTTTTTATTGCAACCCGGGAAGCCATCCCCTCCCTGGCGCCCCGGCAGCTGCCAGGACGTCTTGGCGCCGTCGACTGCACGCACCCCGGCCCGAGGGCTTCGCCGCCGCAGGCGAGAGCCTCGCGAGTGTTCCGGGGGTAGCGGGACCTGTCGGGGCCACCAAGCTGGTGCTTCAGGAGCTCGGCTCCCAGGCCCAAAATGTGCGGGAGTCGCGTGCGCAAGCCCCGGACTCACGGCAATTTCGGCATTCCAGGCGAGGGCTACTATCTGCCCTAGCCGCCTTGCGGGCATCGCTCCACTAAAAGCAGAGGGGAGGAGCAGTGTCCCGCGGCCCGCCCCTCGCGTGTCTGGAGGTGACCCTAAGCCTGCAGGCAAGGTTTCCGCTCCCCTTTCTAGAACACCTTGCGGTTGTTAAATCTGGTTAAATGGAGAACACAGAGGTCTCCCGCTCTGATGTCGGGAAGAAAGCGGCTTCTTAAGAGCATCGCAGCTAAAAAGTGGTTGGGCTGTAAGCTGATAATCAGGTAGCTGTAGTCAGACACCCACTCCAGAACCTTCCTGCTCACTGACCATGTTATCACACACGATGTCCATTAGGCACCAATAATCTGCTATCGACGCATTTTAGAGCCATTTGAATGTTAAGGAGATTTTTATTAATGGCCCATGAGCCTAAAATGTGACTATTGGTTCTAAGAACAGATTTTAACAACTGTAGGCTGAGATGAGTGATTTTCAGTTTTCAGTGTAGCCTAAGGCCCCTGGAGATTCCCATTGGGAGATTGGGGGCAAGTCCTAAGAGAGAACCTTCACTCCACCCAAAACTGTCTCTAAGGGGCTTTCCAGCCTTTACCTCGGGAACCTGGGATAGAGGGTGAGCAAACAGACCCACAGGGTGCAGTAACTGCTGCTCCTAGGGCTCCCAAAGGCGTAATTTGCTGGTCCCATCACGGTCAGTTGGGGTGGGGGGGAGGGCAGGGGGTGGGAATCCGCAACCGTATAACTGCTAGAAACTGGCATCTTATTTTTAAAGAAGCCCTCGGCTGGAAGTGTCTCCTAGTGATGTCAAGTAGACTAAGAAATACTTAATCCAAAAGGCCCCCTTCCCACCTCTGCAGTAGGCAAACTAGGGCAAAGACACCAGAGAGGGGGGCAGAGGAGTCCACCTGATTCTGGGACAGACTTTTTTCCTTGTGGTGCTGAAACAGAAGTCAATTCAAACTTTGGTCACTTACCATTATGTTTGCTGTGGGATTCTTTTTTGTTTTCTTTGTCCCCCACCCCCACCCCCCAAAAAATATCGTATTTCCTTACACTAAGAATTGAAAGTATAGGGTGGAGGAGATTAAGGAATAAAAGTGAGTCATGGACCTCACCCTGTCGACTTTTCCTCTAGAAGAAAAACAAAATTTGAAGCTTACCCTCCCCCTAGTGATAGCCTGAACTCTGGCACTTGCAGTTATCTTTCACCAAATGGATCGGACTTGGTAGGACTCCTTCATTTGAATTTGCTTATTGTTTGTTTGCAGTCAAGAGCTAGTTGGTTTTTAAATACAAAGCACATTGCTTGCAGGAGAGGAAGTCTGCTGATTCTCTTTAGAACCGGGGACGCTTCCTTTGCTTGTAGGGACTGCCGCAGACTACCGTAGTAGGGCTTTCAAAGGCATGCTCGCTTACTTCTCTCCAGCCACGTCTGCATACAGAAGCTTCCTCCAGCTTCTGCACTGGGTTCCGTTTCCTTCGAACCGCTTCTACCAGAAAAACTGCCCTTTCCAAATAGTACCTAAATTTTGTTTTAATCAGGTTAAAAACAAAAACCCACATATTATTTTAAAGCCTCATGTTGCTATTAACAGGCATTTTGTTAGAGACGCTGCAAGAAATCCTATACAATGTGTCTCACTACACCGGAACACTACGGTCTTACATGTAGTTAATTCTGTCCAAGACAAATCCCATCATCTGTGCAATTTCAGAGCCTAATACTGAAGAACATCAGGGTGGGTTTTGTTTGGGGGGTCGCTATCTCTATACCCAGGGCAAGTCCCAGGGGCTCCCCATCTTTCCTAGCATGCTGACCCAAGGAGGGAAATGGGGCCACTAAGGGATCAAGTTTATCAGAGCACGCTTAGCTTACAGGGCGCTGGCCTTTGGGAAGAGAAAAACAGATGTTCAAGGCACTGGTCGCAGATCTGGGCAGGCGGGTGCATGACTGGGGCTTGGACCCTTTTGTGGTAAAAAAAAAAAAAAGAAAAAAATGGGGGGGGGAGACAGGGAGAGACAAAGCTGTCCTTCGTAAAGGTTTCAAAGGAAGGCAAGAAGCAGGCCGAGGTCATGGCTGAACCCGACCCTGCATCTTCCCATTTTGGTTGTTTTCTGCGATGTCTCCTTCCATTTGTGTGAAATCCTGGGATGCGCCTGTCTCCGGCCCGATTCCTTTGTGTTTCTTTTACATGATTAAAACACGTCTTTGTAGGCAATAAACCACCACCTACCACGGCACGCCTGGTTTTGGATTACAGCTTTGCTCGGATAACACAACGAAGTTTTCACCGGGTGTTAGACGCGGGTTCAAACGCCCGGTGTGCGTGCGGGGGGCTGGCCGGCCCAGCGCCCGCTTCTGGTTGGGTGGGGGCCGGCTCGCGGCTGCGGCCTCTGCCCTGCAGGTAACCGGAATGGGCTGCCAGGCGCTCTCGGGCTCCAAAAGCACCGCTTCCAGGCCCCAGGATCGACATCCGGCCTTCAGGGCCACTGAGTGCTGCCCCGGGTCCAAAAAAGAAAAGACTGGCACTCGGTTAAACAATAAAATATGGAGAGGTAGGAGAAGAGGGATGAGCCAAAGGCAGCTTGGACATTCTCAGGCTTCCCCGGAAAGCCTCAGCTCAGAACCGAGGGCCCCAAGGGAAGACGGAACACCCAGGCACCACTCCTCCAGACCCACTAGTCGAAGCACCTGGCTTTCCCGGGGGAACCTCTGGGGAGCCTCAGGCAGGCCCAGCAGGACCCGGTGTGGGCGCCAAGGCTGCCCCGGATACCAGGGCCCGCGGGCGCGGCGGGAGCCCCTGCGGTGGCCTCGCCCTTCGCGGCGGGCAGGAGACCCAGCCGTCGGCGGCGCTTCCTCCCGGGAGACCAGGGCAGCCAGAGGCCGCGGGCCCCGCCGGCTCGCCTTTGCCTCCCGGGCCGGTGTCCAGGCCGGGTGGGCCCAGCTCGCGGTGCTCCCGCTGTCCCGGCTTCCGTTCCCTTCCGGACCACACACGCGCACCGACTCGGCCAGGCCGTGACGTCCCCCGGCGACCGGCCCCGAGGCCCGCGGCTGACCCAGAAGCCCGACTTCAGGGCCCGAGGAGTCGCGCTCCTCTCCGGGCTGGCGACGCGCGGGCCTCGCGGCGGCGCCCACAGCGCAGCGCCCTGAGCCCGAGAGGCCTGAGGTCTAGGCCGAGGGAGGCAGGCTGGGCTCGGCCGAGGTCCGCGGCTCCCACCGCAGGGAGAGCGGGAACCGCGAGGGCCAGAGCCTTAAGGTCGCCCCTGCACGGCCTGCGGGCTGTGAGTGGGGCCCAGAGGGCGGCACCAGCCTGGACGACGTGGACTTCGGTCCCCGCTCGGCCCCCCGGGGCAGGGATGTTTTCCTGGCCAACTCCGATTGGGCGGTCAAGGTTTAGAAAACATCGCTCCAGAATTTTGCCGTGGATTCTGCGGAGAGCGAAGCTGCGCTTCCACGCCTCGCGCCACGCTCTCGCAGTCCCGCACAGGGCCGCCCCCCCACCCCACCCCCACCCCCGGCCTCCTCCTTCCGCCGAGGCTGCGCGGGGCTGAGGGTGGGGACACCCCCAGGAAAGGTGAGGTTAGAGGGAACCAACTGGGAGAGGAGTTAGGAAACTGACCATTATCTGAAACTCAACAGGTTTTGAAAACCTCAACTTAATTGACTTGATTGAATTTCTCTTATCTAGGAAGGGAAGAGACACTCCCAAGGTGAAATACAAAGGGCCAAGAATCTTTGTGGGAAAGATAAAGGTTTGGGGCAACAGATCTTTGTAAAGCAAACTACTCCACCCTCACCTTCGCCTCCCCCCCCCCCAATTAAGATTATCTTGCTATTTCCCGTCATTGCTAATTGCCAATATGCAGTTGATGTAGCTGTCTGACCCTTTGAAGGGTGGCGTCATTTAACACCAAGTATCATCAGTATTGGGCTTAACTTGATTAAACCTAGTCTTGACTAGGAGTGATCAGAAAACTCTCCGGATGTCTTGAAAGCAGCGCTTGCTCTCCTCTGCCTTTCCCTCCCTCAGTTACCTGCGGTCGGGGGAATTCATTTCTATTTTGCCTTCAATTCAAAGGGATTTAACTGCGTGGTCTGTTCAACAGAGTTGTGCCAAGGTGATAGAAAAATTTCAGAGGTGCTTAGCGCCTTTTCCTAACCTCCTTTTAAAAGTATCAGGAGAGAAACTGCTAACGGCCTGACTTGCAGAGCAGCCTAGCTATTGTTAGTCTTGTTGTAAGAGGGTGATCCTTTTCCCTTTGTGGGGGCATCCTGAAAACTGAAGGCAGTGTGAGAAATTACTTTGGGTCTGTCTGCTTTACTGTTGTATGAAAAAAGCTAGAAGAGTTAAGACCCAGAACCTGGAAAACCATAAAGCAAATTCTCTCTCGGCTCGATTTCACTTCGGTGTACACTACAGTAGGGTGAATATTACAGTAGGTACTCGAAAATCTTGCCACTAAGTTTTGCCTTGAGTAGTAGGTAAAAACAACTGTGTTTTCTTTAGAAGTAAAACAAAAACAATTTACTTATTAGGCAAGATGTTGTCAAGTTCAAGAAAGCATGGGCAGCCAAGGACTGGAAAATTAGCCAGAAAACAAAACAGTTGCAACTGCTAACCTTCATTTAAATAGTACTGTTAAGAGTCAATCAATTTTGGTTAAACGTAAGGGTGTACGTTTAAAATGGAAATTAAATATTGCTTTAACCTGAGGAGTGCCATAATCGTTGGCCCATTTGTCTTTCCTGGTAATTGGCTTACAAAACGCAAGTACTACTGAGAAGGGACCTGGTTTTTTTCCCCTCAGCACTTTCTTAAAAAGGAAAAAAAAAAAAAACTGACGAACCTGCCTTATGTTCAACTACTGAAATTATAGGTTTTAAAACTTTTCTGAAACTCTTTTGTTCAGAAATCATTTCTGCCTGAATTGCTTTCAGATTCTGATTACATTCCCTCTCATGTCTACCTGATTTTTTTTTTGGAAGTTAAAAAAATAAAATCTCCTTAATCAAATAAATAAGAGAATAAAAACACAGAATTTTTGTCATTCTCATTATCTCTGTGGTACTACAGTTCTTCCCTTCTTAGTTTAAAAAAAAGAAAAAGATCTATGTTAAAACATACTAATAAAGTGACTAAGAGACTGTTAGGGTATGCAGTAGGGAGGGAAAGGCAAAGAGAGCAAGATCCTAATGATAGGCTCTCTATATTCAATTTCAGAGCAATCCTGATGAAAGTCTCAAAAAGTGTACATACCACATAGGCATTTGTGTCTAGTTCATCTATAGATTAAACCCCAAAAATTTAAAAATAAAGTTTGCTCTCTGACCTAAGAAAAACACGTTTTAGGAAGGAGAGGCTGAAATGTGGGCTTGTTGATAAATAGTAGTATAAAATTAAACTGGACCCAACGTTGTGCTAGAACCATTTTAATATAATTATACATATCTGCCAAATCCAGGAAGGTTTATGCATATATACCTTTTCCAGTTAACATCTGCAAGCATAAACAACAATGACCTCAGTTAATAAATTCATCAGGGTCAGAGCAATTGACCAATGTCTCTTTACTGCTAGGCTTACCAACAGTAAATTACAGATGAATTGGTGTCCTTTTTTTCTCTTCTCTCACTCTCCTTGTCCAGAGACATTTTGTTGTAAAGGTTCAGTGCAGCTCACCTCCAGCCAAAGGTAATCTTTTTAGATAAGTACTCAGTTGCTCTGAATTTTGCTTATAATTATAACCTATTTAATCACAGAAGAACTCCTGCAGAGGTGGAGTTCCAGGTTGCATACAATAACAGGAGATCACAGTTTTGAAGTCTAGCACAGATTAAAAACCACAGATGTACCATTTATATAAGACACACACTGATTGTCTCTTAAACTACATATTGACTCCTTATGAACATTATTTTTTAAATAAAGTAGTGCATCTAGGACAATCAGTCACACAATTCACACAGCCCTGAAAAGGTTTTCAGTGCCAACTAACAGTTGGTCATGAAATGTGAGTGAGCTTGAGATAATGTCCATTCCTAAGATTCAACCAAGGATTGGCTAAAACATTGGAACACCTCTGCTTAAGAAGACTATGTCCTTCCCTCCTTTCCCTCACAATTTAGTATTCTTTGTTTTTGGTGGTATTTGGTTGCACATGGCTAGAATGCTTCTGATCACTGAGAATCAGGAAAACCAATGATCTAAAACTATAACAGGATCTTAAGTAGATTGGTTTGTCCATTTCAGGTTGCTGGTTGGTGGGCCCCTCTAAGGACCTCCATTTTTCCTTCTATGCCTCTCGGAACATTTCATCAGAAGATGAGTCTGAGCATCATCCCATCTAACTCTTTTAACCAATGCCTGGCTAAAACTGGAATGTCCAGCCCAGTATATTTTAAAATCACCCACAAAAAGAGGTTCTATAGGTCTTCACAAAACCTGGAATTTCCATGAGGATGTCTGATCTTTATAATCCAAGCAGTCAGCATTGAAGTTAAGCTTCCAGGAGGCAGTTTGGTCCTTATAATCCAAGCAATCAGTGGTTGAGTTAAAACCCAAGCTTGAAGCTCCATATCCCTGGGTGGAAAGAGAAGCTGGGGACTGATTGAGATGGCTGGTAACTGCATTGGTACCCATGGGGCTGAGTGTAGCCCCTGGTCCAGGAAGCTGGTGATGCATTGGGGTCAAATAAGATCCACAGTCCATGCCCCCAAAGTAGGAAGTTGAGCCAGCATATCCTTGACTATAACCTGAAGCCTGAGTATAGGTCATGGGATAGGACCTCTGCATGCAGGAAGAGGAGGTGGACAAGGGATCTGACAGTGGGGAGATGGAAGCTGGGCTCCAGATAGACACAGGAGCACTGCTGCTGGAAATGGCCGGGACTGAGGTGCTAGAGGGGGGAGTGAATTGGCCACTTGTTCCACTCTCTGAACTCACTTCCCGAGCTGGAGATGTCTTCTTTTTGGCAGGTCTCACTTTGTTTTGACCTCCATTCTGTTGCTGCTGCTGCTGTTGGCGGCACTTAGCTCTTCGGTTCTTAAACCATACCTTGAAAGGGAAAGAAATTTCTTTAACGTGGTTTCAGCAACTCATTAAGAACAAGAGTGGCTCCCAGATTATCATCTGTCCTACATGGACAGATGAGTAAACAGACAATCTCCTGCCACTGAAAACCTATACTGTAGTACTCTCACACATGCTCCTGGAATTGTAAGAAAGTTGGGGAAAGCACTTGATCCTTCTTTACTTCTAGCTCAGAATAAAATTTAAGATATCACCCAAATCATATGGCTAAAAATTCTTCACTTCAGTTTCCTATCACCTTGAATACACACATACACATAGACGCAGCTATATTTTGGAACACTCTCACAATGGACTAGAATGTATCTATGTCTTTTAGAGGAAAACACAAGGGAGGTAATACAATTCTGTTTTTGCATGCCAACAAGAACTGCCTAAATTCAAATACTTCTAGGGAGCAACTGCTAATACGGAGGTTGGTTCCATTACTCTACTTTTGTCTCTCCTAGAAAGACTCACTTATGAAAAAAAAGCTCCAAGGATAAATTGATCCTGTTGAGGAAGGCGGTCTGAAAACCACTATTTGCAGAAACCTTCTTTATGGAAAGTGGAGTGACTTACATGTGTTCTGCTGGGAGCTCAAGGGCAGACTTCTCTCCTAGTCTCCAGTCTATGACTGGAGTCTGTGCCTTCAGGGTAGTGCCACTCAACACATAGATTCAGTTTCCTGTACTAGTTCATTGGCTTGTCAACTTAAGCCTCTGCCTGCAACTTTGAAAAACTCTTTTTACCAGCCCTATTCATGTTCTGTAATGAAGGAGCTGTGTGTGGTGTGTGAGGGGGCTTATCAGAGAAACTACCAGCATTTTCTGGCAACAATTCCTCAGTTGTCCTCTTCAATGAGTTCTCCATAAGGATGTCCTAACTGTGGTAAAAACGGTGCCACCAAGGCCGAGTACACCACAACCAAACATTCACTCATTTTCTTTCAGTGTAGACTTTTGTTGAAGCCTCAAAAGTGCTAAAACGTCTTCAATCCTGCTTTGAAAAAGTCAGGTTTGCAGTTAACTCTGACATGTCCTAGCTGAAGGGGAGTCTCTGGTCTCTGGTGTGTATGTAGTTTAGCTGCTAAACATTCTTTCCAAGAACTCTGTATGGGGCTTGAATTCCAGGGAAGTTGAACTTTAAGTTCCCTTTCCAGCCTAAGGTCAAATTAAGGGAGCCTAAGGGAAGTGGGGGCAGATATCACCAGGGATATTATGCAGACATTTTATCTGCTAAATGGCTCAGAGCTAGTAAATTCTGTTCAATCACTAAGAAGTCAAAGAAAACACACTTATGTAATTTTTTTGGTAACACCAGCTGCTTCTACAGCCTAGCTCTACCACCAAACTGACATGTGACCTTGAGCAAGTCATTTATTTCTTCAACTGTAAAAATATTGGGACTATCCAGGAGCTAAGCTTCTTTCACCCCTAAAAGTAGATAAGAATAGGGAGGATTTAACACATAAAGGAAGGTGAAGTATTAAAATATTATGTGACAGTCAGTACTTGAAATCTGCCAAGGCTGAGTCTCAGTAGGCCAGGGCCCCAGGAGTTCTAGGACTGTGCTCTATCACTGCAGCTAAATCGCCAGTTTTACTTTGCAACTTGAGCCTGCAGACCCTTGCTTACAGGATTGGGTGGGGGTGGGGAAACAGAAAGGAGCTCCAGGAGAAATCAGGCACTCAAGGAGCCTTAGGAGAAGAGTTTGCTGGCCTCCTGCGGAGCATTTCGTTTCAAGCCTTCCTTTGGTCATTTCACAGACCTGGGACACTCCCGGGTCCTGGGACTCTCCCAGGTCCTTAACATTACACCTTGCTTGGGCGAGGGGTGGCATGGTCAGGAAGGATGGGTCTGTCTCCATCTGCCATACCTGCACCCTGGACTCAGGCAAGTTGATTTTCAGTGCCACCTCCTCCCGCATGAAGATGTCTGGGTACCGGGTCTTAGCAAACAGCGCTTCCAGCACGTCTAGCTGCGCCCGGGTGAACGTCGTCCGCTCCCGGCGCTGTTTCCGGGGGGTGGCTGCGGGACAAGAAGCCCAGGGCCCTTTAGGGTGGGGGAGCAGTTTCTCAGTCATAGGGATCTCTGCGGGTGCTCCATCCCCACCCCCACCCCCTCCCTCAGCCCCACTCTGCGGCACTTCCGTGGTCCTCCCAGTCTTTCAACCCAGAGCCTAGCAGTGTTCTCCCCACGCCCTCCGCGGCCTCAGCTCCCCCAGCGCACTGGAGGTACCATGGCACACATTGCCCCTTGTCGGGGTAACCCCCCCCCCACTCCTCCTGACATTGGAGATCTCTCCCGCCTGAGCGTCCCTTGGAAAGCTAACACAACAAATGAAATAAAAGACCAACAAAACAAACAAAACAAACAAACAAAAAACCGCCTCCAAAATCAACCCCTAACGCACAACACAAATAAATTCATTCCGTGAAGTCAAAGAATCCCCGAGGTCCCGCAGCTCGGATTTGTGGCGCGAAATCTCCATCCTTCTCGAGATCCTTAGTTTGAGGACTCCAAGGGCCTTTGTTCCCCTATCTTTAAAATGGGGGCGTATTTCATACTTCTTCTGAGGATTTTAAAAACCAGATTTGATGGGAGGCACCCGCACCCCCCCGCACCTAAAGGTAAATCACACCTCTAGGGATTAGCGAGTGGGGCCTGGAGGTCAAAGGGGAAGCCCCAGGCGTGACCCGGATAATTTGTGAAAAGAAATCCAGCTTCTCCCAGAGGCTATTTCGGAGGAATTGAGGTTCGAGATACGGGCAGGAGGGCCTCCCACCCTAAAATGACAAGGGCAGTAACCTTCTTCGCCCCACTGCAATGTGTGTCCACTAGTCCCTCTAATTAAGAACCAAGTGATGATTTTGTGAGCAAGCGTTGTCGATCCACCTACTTGCTCCCCCTCTCAGTCCGGGTCCTCCTCCAGTAAATGCCCCGTGCCTCTGAGCTGCTTCTCGGACCCAGTGGGGACTTCGCCTGGAGCTGGGGCGGGGATCAGCATAACCGCCAACCCCGGAGCTCCGGGGGAGATAGTGTCCCATCCCCGCGGGACGGGTGTGGGGAAGGGCGGGGCAGGAGTTCGGCGGGGCTCACTTACCCGGGTAGCCCACCGAAGGGTGCAGCAAGTCCATGCCCGAAGTGGTCAGACTCAGCCCATTGACTGCGTAAGGCGGTTGCTTAAGATAAGACATCATGCTAAGGTTGTTAGGAGGCACAAAGTCGGCCCAAATCGGGGGGACCCAGCCGGAAGATCTCGCTTCGCTGGGAGTGGACAGATTCAGGGTCCGTGGTGGGTGGGTTTGGAGTGGTGGAACTAAGGGCAAAGCAAACAAACAAACAGAGGTGCTGGTTTACTGCTTCGGAGGGAGCAGCTCTCCCACGTTCCAACACTAACTTAAAAAGAGCCCGGGCTACTCCGGGCAGAGGCTTTTAAAGGGCTTGCAGACCCTCCCCACCTCCCCAACCCCCCAGCTTCTCGGAAACTAGAGGGGGATGGAGACCAGATAAACCTGTCTTCCCCACCCCCACCCTAAACTTAAAAAAAAAAAAAAAGTACCCGAAGAAAGCTATTACAATCTGCCTCGCTGAAGAACAAAACCCCACGCCTTCAAATGCACACATTGCATTCCTATCCCTACATTTGCATAGGACTCATTGGCTGGCACTAGCTAATTGTCTCAAACAAAACTTGATTGGGGCCATTTGCAGAGACAAAGAACTCTTTGGCTAAATAAATAATGCTGATAACAAAGCCCATTGGAGAGAAACAAAGAAACAATTCAAGAAATCTACCTCTCCCCAGACTGTTGCCTTTCCAAGGCAGATTTTAATTATCTTAGCTTTTTACCACTTTCAACAGCTTCAAACCTAAAATGTCAGTGCATTTAACATCTAAAATACCAACTTCCTAATCGACAAACTTGAGAAAACTGCTCAACCACTATTATTCCACATTTAAAGTCATTTCCAGTAATCATTTTCACCTAATTTGTAGACTGGGTAATTAGATTTTGAGGTAAGTAACAGATTTATTAGGGTTTTGGAGAATCTTGATGATATGTGTATAAAGAACTAAAGCTAAACAAACAAGTATTTAACTTTTAATCGACACCCATCAAATATTTAAACATAGTGCAAAAAGAAAAAGAAAAAAAGAAGTCTTCCAAATTGGCACCAGGTTTGCTAGAAATTCTGAAGTAAAGTTAGAATCCCACCAATCAGAAAATGAGAGGCCCCCTTCTACTCTGCAAGTAGAAGGGTTTGCATTTGTAGTGCAAGCCGCTTCCATGTTGATTTTGATGTGTGGAGGCTGCAAATCCTGTGGGAGGCAAATTTTCGGACTTTTGGGTCCTCGGACGCTCCAGCAGTTTCCTGTTAACTTTAGCTGCCTTTGCACATTTTAGTTTTAAAGAAAGTAGATACACAAACATCCAAAGTTGTGAAACTAATAGAATCTCTCCCTCCCTTTCAAGTTTCCTACAATCTTATAAGAAAAAGAGCTGGGGGGGGGGCGGCCAGAAACGAAGAAAAAGAAAAGTTATTTACTTTCTTCGGCCGAGTGTCTCTCACTCCCCCAAGCCAAGGGATCCAAAATGGATGTTAATACAGGCTGGCAGTTGGCAAGTCTGGCTTTTATCTTCCTAAAAGATGGCACTTATCCTGCAAGGATCTCTACTTTGCAACTTTGATACTCTGAGAATTTGCTTCAAAATGGCGGGTACAAGATTAGGAGAGGTTCTTTCTTACTTTTACAAAGGTCCTACTGGGTGTTAAGGACTGTGGGTTTTCATATTTACATTGCTTAAGAGAGAAAAACACAAAATTCCACAAATGGAACTAGGTTCTGCAACTTCTTCCTGATTGTAATGCAGTGCACAAAAATCATGCTTTCCCACCCTCAGATATAATTTAATATAATTTTATAACTGCCCTTCCTGGAGGAGTTTGTATTATCTCATCAGTAACATTAATCTCGTTGCTCCTACAACAAAGACTTCATGGTTTCTAATCTCTCTTCTTTTCAAGAGTTATTTGGAGGCTGTGGAAATAATATTGCTTTCAAATAGTCATTTATTTGTTTAAATAGCCTCTAAGCCAGAGTTCTTGTTTACTACAATCTCACTAGGTTGGCAAGTTCTGAACTACTATAGAAAAAACTGAAATCGTATCGGCTGTACACATGGTAAGTATGGAAGTGTTCCTTCTTACATGCAGAGCTCTCGCCCAATTAGAAAGGCCTGACGCATCATACATTAAAATAGCACATTTCAACATTAAACGCGGTAACAGACAGAAAGCACCAGGACAGATACTTTTTGGAGCTCCTTTGCCCTTACCCTTGCAAAATGGCTAAAATTCTCGGATAAACTGGTTTCGCTTTTTTACTGGACTCATCTTTAACAGAAAAAAGAAAAATCTCCAAAAACAAAACTATGAGGAACTCTCAACAGCCAACCCAGGTATGCACTCCCAAAAGGGGCCATGGCATGGGCCCTTCCGCCTAACTTTCAAAGCCCTGCAAGGACTGACTCCTTTCTCCCTTCCTCTGCTTCGCAGAGCCCAGAGGGAACGAAGAAATACCTTTTCAAAAATATAAGCCTCAACATAGCTGTTCACAAGGTGGCCACTGGAAAATTCCTACCTAGAAGAACCGGCGGCGGTCGCGTGGCGAGTCCCGCAGCCGGTCGGCGCCCGCACCTCCCGAGGCAAGGGACTCAATCCGGCGTCACTGCCCGGCAGTCTCGCAGCCCGAGGTCCGGCTCCACTGCCCGCCCGGGCCTGCGCCGCCTTATATCTAACGGTCAATTCCCGCAATCTGTCGCTCCCCCACCCCCATCTACCCCTCCCGTTTTTTTTTTCTTCCAAGGAGCCTATCTACCAGTTGCTGTGTCCTCGCTCAATAATTACCTCGTCCGAGAATTAATTATAATAAATGTTTTCTTGATAAACTAACGAGATAATCCGAGGGGCACACGTCCCTTAATTACAGGCCGCCGTGCTCAGCTCTGCTTCTCGCCGGGGCTGATTAATTTTCTGCATGATGGAAAGGAAACAAAACTACGCGGACTGGCGACTGGCCTGCGGCTGGGAAGACAACGCCGAGGAAGAGGAGAGAAAGAAGAAGCAGACGTGTGGGCACCGCGCAAAACAGCCGGCGCGGCCCCTCTCGGGCGAACTCGAGTGAAAGTTTCTGGCCTCCGGGTATCAAACAACACTGCCACCCGTGAGAGAGGGAGGAAGAACGTGCCAGAAGGCTTGGCCTTGACTATTAATTATGGCGAGGAGAAAGCCCGGTGTTCGCTCGTAAGGAGAGGTCTGGGTGTCTGCCTCCTTTGGGGGGAGGAGTTTCCTCGGCAACTCCTCTCTGCTGCTAATAAGTCTGGTGCCCGGAAAACGTCCGGAGGTGAGCAGGAGATAGATATCCTGACCCTGCCGCTCTAGGACGGAGGGGAGAATGTCAAAGAGCGACTTCACCGTCCCCTCCCCAAGTAGTCCATCACTCCAGGCCTTCTGTCCTGCACCGCACTTGTGTCTGTAAAGGAGGAAAAAGCCAACTCGCTGGAATTCTGAAGGGGGACTTGCGTTTCAAAAATGCATCCTGAAATCGGACCGTGACTTCAAGAGTCACTTGAACGCCTCGACAAGAAGACTTCAGAGTTTGCGGCACACGTCCCGGAGGCCGGATGCCAGCTGAGACCTTCTCACGGTCCTCCTGGGCCTCAGCGCACCCCTCGAGCCCGGCCCGGGCCCGCGATACCCTTCTGTCCCCAAGCCCGGGAGGGGAGAGCGCAGGTCGGCCCCGCCGCTGCTCCGGTCTGCGAACAGCCATGGGGCCGCCTTCCCCACCGGAAGGTTTCGGTCCCCGGCCCCGCCGCGGCCCGGGGCGGAGCAGGGGCCACTCACCGCCACTTTTGCCCGCCCCAGGTGCGCGCGGAGGGCTGAGCCGGCAGACCCTGAACCATCCCCGGCAAAGTCACGCTGTGAAACGACTCTTCTACGCTCGCTTGGCCTCGTTGGGACCACAAAAACTACGGGGGTGGGCAGGGTTATTGCACTCTCAGGATTTGGGGGGGGGGACAGGAGAAAAGGGGTGTTAAGAAAAGAGAGACCTGGAGGTCTTTGGAAGAGGCCGAGAACAGAGACTGAAGCTTGATGAGCTGCTCTTTCGCTGGCGGAGAGGGGATCGACCAGAGATGCCAGCGCTCCCTGCCTCCTCGGTCACAGGCTCTGCTCTTCTCTCACGTTCATTAGGGACAGACAGGAGCTAAAACCGCGCCTGCCGCCGCCGGCCGGCGAGGCAGCGGGCTTCGGACGCGCGGGTCCTAGGAAGCGCATGTCATTATTGTTATTATTAATTATTATTATTAATTGCTGCTGCTATTACTATCATTATCATCGATCCCTCTAGCTACATCTGCATCTTTTTGTCTCGGACTCTGAAAACGTCCTTGGGACCAATCCAAATGACCCAACCACAGCTGAGGGCCAAAACGCAAAGATCGCAGGGAGAAACCCAGAATGGGCGTTGACATAAAACAAAACTACAAACAAAACCCTTCCAAAACACCCTTCGTTAGACTCGCAGCGTTTGGCGAAAGCGGCGAGCCCAGGAGCGCACTCCCGTCCCTTCCTCCCACTCCTGCACTCATCTCCGGATCATAAATTTTTCGCAAGGATCGTTATTACACCTCAAAAATTTACAAGGGAAAAGATACATCAGCCTTTAGAAGAACTCCACGTTCGCAGAGCTGCATGGGTCGGTCTATGGGATGTACTGGGGTGATGGTAGACAGGGGGGAACAGATACGGATATCGAGAGACAGACAAGACAGACAGACGAACACTTACCTTACAGCCGCATGTGAGGTTAGAAAAAAAATCAAATTATCCTTCAAAATCCCAAATAGCCAGCTATCCTAAAAGAAATCAAGAGTATTGAGTTAGCAACCTTGCAGTCTTCACCCTTCCATAAAAAGTCAAACGCAACGAAAAAAAATTGTTTTTAAAGAACAGAAAATGAGGAAAAGTAGCTCGAGTTCAAAACACGCGTGGGCCCCTCTGCGATACATACAAAGTAGACGTGGTGAGGGCTGCTCTAGCGATTTTTATTTCTAATAACAGTGGAGGCTGAGTTGGAGCTGAGGTCGGTTCCGCTCTCAGGGAGATTTGCTGAGAAAGCGCCTCTCTGGCAACTTTTTGACGCAAACTCTCCAACCAATGGCAGGGAGAGAATGATTGACACATCTAAGCCAGAGGGAAAATAATAAAAACACACAACAGGGGGAGGAAAACAGGCCGCTGCTGCACGGGGGGACGAGTAGGCAACAAATCCAGGCCTCCGACATTACCAGAATGTTCTTGAAAGACTGGGCTCTGCTTAAAATATACATTATGGGCCAGAGCATGTGAACTAATTGTATAATTAAAATGATGGGCAAGGAGGCCTCTCCTTACCTACTTCTCCTGTTCCTGTCTCCTTTTTACCCTCCCCCACTTTTTGTTTTGTTTTTGTTTTAGGGAAGGTGAGAAAGGAAACCCTACAATGTAGGATGGGAAGGTAAAACTATTTAAGTAAAGGCCAGAGAAGCTTGAGGGTGGGGGATAAGTGGGTTATCGCATTCTACGCCAGCAATGTCGGTGTGAATCAGACGCAGAAGGCCAGTCAGACTGAAGCATAAAAACACCTTAAAAACACAACTATGTCTTCTCAAACAGGGTCAGACCACACCGAGGGTACCAGGAAAGGTAAAGGAAGCAGGCCTGAGAGTGAGGCTTGGGCATGTAGGCAAGAGAGACACGAGTCCAAGAACAAACTATTTTTGAAAACGCAGTGTCTCTACAACTCTTATAAACATACCCCCGTACCCCCAAATTGGGAGACGGGCTCCCGGTATCCGCGCAGGGTTTTTAGTTTTAAGAAGTCCATGGCAGGCTGCAAAGAACATGAACTCGGAATCTAACCTCAGGGCCAGTTTGGGGAGACCCAAGGACAAGTCGAGACTCGGGATTGTGAGAGTGGGGTTGGCAAGATACCCAGGAGCGAGGCCCGCGTTGGAAACAGAGTTTCGGCCCAATGCGTGCAGCAGCGGGGCCTGGAGCTAACTCAGCCCGCAGCCTGCGTGGCCAGAGCTGGGGGCTGAGAGCCGCGAGAGGAGAGTGTCGGCAACAGGGGACCCGAGACCGGGAAAGCGAACACCAGCCTAACTTTTTTTTCTCCAGGCACAGAGAGCGGGACCCACCAGCTTTCAAACAGATCTGAGTTCCCAGAAAAGCAGAAACGGATTTGGGCGGCGGGGGCGGGGAGCGGGGGGCACAAGTGGACAGCCCGAGGCTTTGTGAATGGCGGGGTGGGGGTGGGGAGCAGAAGACCGTTCTTCCCTCACAACTCTCAATGCTGGAAAAGAAAAATAAAACCTCTTCCTAAATACCCTCCCCCCTCCAACCACCACCACGACGGCAAGTGGGCCCAAAGAAAAAGCTCGCTGCCTTTAATTTGGGGACGTATGTTAATGAAGTTGGTAATTAATTCGTCGCTTTGTTGTCGGTTCTTATACTGTATGTGTAATCAAATGTGGCCGTCCTTGGGATTTACAGCAATTAACGAATTACGGGAGTACGCACGAGGCGGCAGGCGCTCCGCAGCGAGGCTGGGCTCCGGCTTGGCCTGGGGACCCGCACTCCGCTGCCGCGACCAGCCTCGCAGGTGTTTCTAGAGCTTTGGGTCCCGGCGTCCTCACGAGCCCCCAAGCGCCCTGGGGTCTGCCCAGCTCGTCCTGTGCCCTCCGCGACCGCTCCACACCGAAGAGACCCGTTGCCAGGAGTCGCGACTTTCTGGGGGCCCGGGCTGGGGGGAGGGTGAGTACAGACCTTTTTTTTCTCACCCCACCCCCACTTTACTGAAACACCTGGCGACTGACCCCCCCCCCCGTCCCGAGCCTTTAATTTGGGGCAGGGGGCGACAAGTGCCCCAGGCGGTCTGGCCCACAAGGCTCTCCTTGGGAGCACTTAGCCAGAGTCACCATGCTTTGGGTGAAGGAAGGGCAAATCCAACCTGATCCCCCTGAGCCAGAGCCTCCTTCCCACCCCGAGAAAAGACAGTGTGCTCCCCAATGTGATCACAACGATCTTTAAAGCGTCAAAGAACGAAAAAGAAAAATGGACGTTGATGGTCTGGCAGAGGTGAAGGGCCTGAGGCAGGCGTTGGGGACAGTGGGGGCGGGGAGGAGGGGTGGACAAATATCAGAACACGCACTTATGATCTCCACAAAGTAAGTGAAAATTTTTAGACTGGGAGATCTATCCGCTCGGGGGTCCAGTGTCAAGGGAGAAACCCCTTAAACCCGATGTAGAGGTTTTTCGATTTCTTCTCTGATGGCAGGGGCAGCTGAATCTCCCCCAAAATCCACCAATTCTGTTAGACGGGCAGATTTCGGCGCCGTGGGGGTGGGAAGGCTTTTTCTTTTGCAGCGGCCGGGAGCAGACAGCGTCTGCTTCTCCTTTGCCCTCTAGTCTAATAACTTCGCAGAAATGCGGGGCCAATAAACTACGAGTTGGAAATGGACAGTTAAATAAACAAGGGTCTCTTTAAAATTCTCATCCACTTCAGATGTCTAAAGTAAGATTGTGATGATTTTGTCACGGTTTGGTAAATTTACCCCTTTAAGAGGCTTTCATAAATCCCAGAACACACCTTCAGCCAGATTTGAATATAGATTTAGGTTTTAAAACCCAGAAGCTGGAAACACCGCTTTGTCAAAGAGAATTTCCCTTTAGCTTAGCAATGGGCTGAAGCTCTTAAAAGATTGGATCTGAGAGACAGAGGAGAAAGAGAACTAGAGACAGAGAGGCACACAGGGAAAAAAAAAAAAAAAAAAAGACTTTCTTTTTCTTTCTAGAGGAATTCTGCCCAGACTCTGCAGCAGTTGGTAGCAAGCAAGCTTTCTCCCGGAAAAGTTGCAAAATTGCTCTTCACCTGTAAGAACATGCTCTTTATCTTCCAGTCTCTTCTTGTCAATTTGGAAATTGCAGACAGCCGGGCTCAGGTACAGTCCCCACAAACCCTACTCTAGGTCAGGACAAAAGCCACTGGCTTTGTGGGGAGGGAGGGGGCCTGTGCTGTTGTACTGAAAACCTTAGACGCTTGGTGGGAGGAAAAGACTCTTTGGATAACTCTTGATTTTCAGTAAGTCCTTCAACTTCCACTCTACTTACTATGTAGTCATTGTATTTTCTTTGTTCATGTTTAACTTCTGTTTCTTCTGTGTCCTGTTGTCTTTAAAAAAATTTTTTTTCTATGAATCTGACTTATGGTAGCTTGCTTTGTGTTTTTAAATAATTTTCATTAAAAAGCAGATGTTTTTTAATTGCTATGAATATAATTATCTTGCTATGAATATGAGATATAAGTATACAGAAGCTAAATTAAGAAAATCAAATTATTTGTCAGGTTTGCATACAGTTTCCAAAATATGGCTGATATTCATATTTTGAAATCTAGATTCATGTCTGGCACTCACTGGGCTTACTTTCTCCACCCCACATGCCAGGCCAGTTTAAAATATTCCAAACTTTCCTCGAAGTTTATTAACTGTGGTGGGGTGGGGTAGAGTAAAGGAGTGGGAGGAGAAAGGAGAAAAATCTCAGGATTCTTCCAGGCTAATTAAAAAAAGAAGAACAAAACCCATATTCCATGAGAACACAGACTCTCAGGAGGAAAGGAGTCAGTTAGACTCCCTGAACATTTACTTCAGAAATATGAAGATTAATTTACAATCTTTTCAGCGATTCAGTGGACAGTGGGGGCGACCACATCTTGCCTTAGAACCGCCACGATATTTAGAAAAAAAATCATGTCTTATTAGGTTTTGAGATACGTCTTTATTAAAAACTTTGACAAGATTAACTTTAATTAATTTTTAACGAGGGTTAAAGACTGGCAATACAGGTAGAATTTGGGGGAAAATAGCAGGCAACAGATCACTTATGAATTAGGGTTGGGGGTTGCATATTCCCTGCATTGCGATTGCCTCAGAAAAGTGGGTAAGGGGGGAAGAAACGACTTCAAAGATAGGATTGTGCTGTCTTGATAAAAGAGTAGGAGGCAAATTCCAAATGCAAAAAAGAGGAAAAGAGGACCATGTTGTTCCGGAATGAAACGGATTAAGATTGTGTGACAAGTGCGAGATGTGGGGCTGGGAGACGTTTATGAGCTGAGTGTGAGCTGGGAACCATGCGTCTGCCCCTGAGCAGGGGACCAAGGATGTGTGCAGAGCAAAGTTAGGGTGGGGGATAGGAAGGGCTGGTGTGAGTCTGAGCCATGGAGAGCAAAGGGGTGTGAGTGAGAGTGTTGGTGTGTGTTGGGAGGGTGTGGACGGGAATGTGGATGGATTGATGAAGGGTGGTAGCTGTCAGTTTATATAATTTTCATCTCCTGGTCCTGAAGTTTTCTTGAAGTCAATTCTATTGCAGGCAGCAGCCTTGAGCTTACAGAGCTGATATAAAACAACCATTACAGTCCAATATCTTGCCTGTTTGCAAACTTCATTTGAAACTGGGGGAGGAAAAGACCTGGGAATGGTTTTGTAAGAAAGGAAGAAAAGAAAACCTCAGTGAAGCTTTACACTAGTTTGGATAAATCTCTAATCTTTTATTTGTAACCTTTTACAAGCTTTATTTCCCGTATATGAAAAGCTTCTTTTATATGGGCACGACAGACTTTTCCTTTGGATTTTTAATTAGAGCCCATCAATTGTAGCCATATTTAAGAATCAATATAAAGTAATCCTTCGAGATGGGATAAGGTTTTAATCGAAAATCTAATTTCCCACTCTGCAGATCATTTTAAGGGGCTGGTTGATTAAAAAAAAAAAGAGTTCAATTTTTAAAAGACATAACACTTAAAACCTGAAAAAGATCATGTCTGCGGAAAAAAAAACCCAACTGATGTTGCCTTACAAAGAAAAAGAAAAGTCTGTCTGCTGTTGGGAACTTTTTTCTTGTATTTAGAAGAATTTGACTTATTTTATTCTCAAACACTTTTCTCTAATGTGTCTCCTATGAGAGTATCACATTGAATGGAGAGAGAAAAAAAGAGGAATTGTTTGTCTAAAACAGTATTTCTTATGCAAAAGATAGTACCTTAAATTTTTTATTAACAAAGAAAACATAGATCTTGACAGATCCTGTTCACTACATGCTCTCACATTCCCAAGATTAGGAAATGAACAACACACTGCATTTTTGTTCATAGATGCAAACTTTCCACTTTCATATCCAGAAATGTATTTCTGACCATTTTAAAAACTTCAACGTTAGAATTTTGCAAGTTTAATTTTTTTTACAACAATTGAAAAGTTGCTTATCACAAAGGCATAGAAATTTAAACAGTTCTACCAGTTAGGTCTGGTAGCTTTCAATTTTTTTTTTTTTTAAGAAGAAAAATGAAAGCCGGGAAGGAAACAAGCAAAAACTAATTGTAGGTGCACAGTACAGACATTTCTTGCTCCTTAATGATCAAGCTGAGGTATTTGTTCAAAGACTGCATTACCTTAACGTGCATAGTGCATTTTCAACAAACATCACCGATAATTGTTTAAGATCTGCAAATCGTTTCTAAACTAGAAAGGATCCACCCTCCCCCCAGAAGTTTACATGCGGGTATTTTCACAGTCACTGACTTGTTTTTATTGTTATATCTCTTAAGTGCATTTGAAAAATTTGAACTCATAGTATTTGCTTTTAAACATCTGAATGAAGCTGGTTTGAACATATTTGATACTCATGCTTTTATTTTATCTGCAGAAATTTCAATTTATTTAAAAGCCTAGCGTTTAATGCACTACATGACCGCATAAATTTTAGGGAAACTTTCTGGTATTTCTCCATAATCGCGTCTAATGAAAACCTGGGATTTTTCCATTATTTTTTAAAACGTGAAAATATAATGCATCTTCATTAGGAAAATTGACTGCTGTGCTCACGACAGTTCTTAATTGAAAAGGCAACCTATTTTAATGGTGTGGCTGAGAAGAAGATTACATACTTTATCCAAACACAAAGACAATTAATAATGAGAAGCAGGCTGCTGCCATTAAGTCTGATGCAGTTACATCAATGTCACTGAAAAGTGCTCATACCTGAGATACGTGGGGCAAGCTTCCCCGACTCCCTATATTCCCAATTCACCCACTCTTTAATTTGGGTTTCTTAGTGTGCAATCATCTGGGTGGGCTGTGGTCAAGCGAGCAAGGTGAGGGCGAGCGTGGCTCGGGGCCAGGCGCCGGAGGCAGCCTGACTGCGGGTGTCGCCGCGCAAACCTCGCGCCCTCCCGCCTGCGCGCGGAGCGGGGCGACGGCGGCCACGGCCCCCGTGCTCCGGAGGGGTTGGATACCCGGGGCCACCTGGTGTATTTTGAGAAATTTACCAGAAGGGACTGGGCTGCCTCGGAGATTGAGTTCTGCTTTGATTCACTCAGGGAAAAGTTGGGTGTGGGGTAAATCTTTAAAAATTGAGAATATGGTGGGGACATCTGGGCGCAAATAGTCCTCCGGCTAATCGACCAAGTTTTCCAAAGCGCCCCCTCTTCACCTCTCAGGCCGGGAGAGCAAAGCGCGCGCGCGCGCGTGTGTGTGTGTGTATGCGTGTGTGCTCGCGCGTGCGTGGGTGTTGAAGCTGCGGGGAGGGGGGAGCCCGACCTTTCCTACGTTCGAGCACGCCCCGATTCCAGCATGGGTGATGGGGAGGAGGGTTTTTCTTTTCCCCAGCCAGGCGCGACCAACTCAGGCCGCGCGCCGGCCCCCTCGAACCCGGGCACGCGAACTGTGGGAGCCAGCGCGAGAAGGCGAGACCCGCGGCTCCCAAGCCGTGGCGCCAAACGAGTGGCGGTGCCTAGTGCCAGGCGTGGCCCTGCGTGCGGCCCGCGGAGCCCCGCGTTTCCCAGCGCTACCCGGCGTGAGAACTCGAGGGCGCGGTCTGCCCTTGCGGTCGCCAGGACCTGGGGACGGGTACAGGTTGGAGAAGGGTCAGATCTCAATTTGGGTCATTATGATGCGCTTTGGAGCCCGTGGAGGACTCCAGAGCCGGCTGTTCGGCGTCGCGCTGCTCTCGGAACCTGCTCTGGCCCTGTCCCTTCCCCAGAGCAATCTCGAAGGGGAGGATCAGGCAGCTGGGGGAGGGGTTGCCCCTGCATCAGTATCACTCCCTCCCCCTCCGTGGGCCTGGGCGCGGCTGCAGGCTAGTGGACACTTTCACACCAGGCGGTCACATCCCTTCACCAGAGGGTTGGTGGGGGGCACGCTCCTTCAGGGAATTCTGGAGGCTTCTCACATTGGCCAGCCTTGCGCTGCGCCAGTTATGCTGCTGGCGTCTGAGCCCTTGAGAGGTGCCTGGGAAGGAAAAGCCAGGAGTAGGTAGCCAGACTTCCAAGGCTGCCCCAGTACAATCACAAACACATCCTGCGGAGGAAGAAGGAAGGACCCCATCCTCCCTTTCCCTTGAGAGATACATGCCTTTCCCTTGAGGGACAGCCTCACAGGAAAGTTTCTTCCACAAATGCACACTCCCTTTGCAGCCCTCAGTGTCCCTGGGCCAGCCTTGTCATCCTTCAATCAACCATACCTCACTTCCCCCCCACCCCACCCCCCACCTCCCGTTTCCATCGATTCATCTACAAACTTTCAGCAGACTTGCTTTTTTCCTTAATTCCACCCACGGGTTAGGAAGCCTTTCAAAGCCTTTGAAGACCAGCAGACTTTAAGTTTTCCCTGAATCCAGGGGCTCTTCCCCACCTTTTCTCAGGGCAGGTGGCTCTCTAGAGCATTGTAACCTTTGGTGACAGCTATCAACTACTTAGCATGGTCTAGGAACCTTCTCCTTCCCCACCTCATTCTATATGTTGTGTCTAGAGCTTTTCCTGTTCCTTTGGACTGCACTTTTCAGATTGCAAAAATTGAAGTAATCCAGTCATGGTTTATCAAGCAAGCCTTGGTGTCTGCTGGTGGTGAGATCATGTGTATCAGCTGGATGGATATCAAGGGGGAGACCAGATCTCCTAGACCATAAAGAAGTGGTTCTCTTCTTGGAATAGCTTGAACTTTAAATGTCATACTTGCCCAACAACATAAGAATAACAACAGACTAACTTGTATTTGTGGATCTGTTTCTTGGCATTTGACCTATGGATGCTGGAGGCATCTTTATTAGCATGTGTGTGACTTTGGATAGCCACTCAATAATGACATTCCTAATCATTTATTGAATACCATTTAAGCTAGTTCAGCATCAGACAGTAGCTCTTAGCCTGAATGGCAGTTTTCTGGCAGCTTATTCAACTAATGAACAAGCAAAAAGTGAAAGATATAATTGCTTCCAATACTTAGCTTCTGAATATGACAGTCACTCCTTGGGATACACAGACCACATCAAAAGTAGATGGTATGTTCTGGGTTACTTTTGGAAAAGCAGTTTCCTTCTGGTTGTGCTCTCTTGTATTTGACGCACAAAGTATGTCAAAGAAACACAAAAGAAACAGGCATGGTTTATAGTTATTGAGGATCAATAGAATCATGGCCCTGAATTTATCCTGACCTTTTCCTACTATTCCAGTAAAAAACAGAAGTAGCAAAAGCCTGGGTGAAATCTTCTTCTAACACTGACATTCTATCTGTAGATATTCACCAAGGAATAGGTGACCTTGAGTAAGCCTGTGTCTATGATAAAATACTTGGAGGGAAACCAAGCAATTCCATTATCATTAAGAAATATTTTTAAATGTCCTGGTAGTTAACACTAGGTGGATACAACCTCAGTCAACTCTAGAGTCCTAATGAAGACATTTCAGTAAAAGCAAAAAACATTTTACATTAGTAGTCAAATCTGATTGCACATTTGGATCAGTTTGGGCTATTAACTAATATATTCACATATGGATAGGTATGTCTATTTATTTTTCATGTATAAAATTTTCTATTGAAATCTGATTTATCTTAAGATGTGTGATTATCAATCTAAGAAGTCTCGAAAGCACACATAGTTTTTAAAAAGTTGATGGTAGCATGAATTCACATTTATCCATTGATTTCTTCATTCAACAAACATTTTGGGGAGCTACTATGTTTTGTGCAATTGTTAGGAGTTGACTATGTCTAGAGATTCATGCTCAGGACTAGGAACTAAGTGTTGTTTTTTTTTCTCTTGTGTAAAGCAGAAGCAGATATTTATAATAAGCATGTGGTCTAAAAGTTTACATGATCCATTCTCTTCTGGAAAATTCACCATCCCAAATCTTAGGGCAGAAATCACCTTGATTTGTCTGGTTTCCAGAGTATAGGTGATTATTGGAGATCAAATTAAGCCTGCAGAGATTTGTCAGTCTCTCAAAGTTGTAAGTACTTGTGTTGATCGCATAGCAGCGTTCCTGGGGAAAGCTGTAGGAGTTGTGTGCATTAACTGACAGAAACAGATGACCATTAATGTTCAAATTTGATTTGTTTCTAAAAAACAATCATAAGGCAACTGAATGTATAATTTATTATGTGTTTAGATAGATTATGTGCCCTATGGTAGCAGATAACTTTTTGCATAGGAATAAAAACAAGCTTGAGATTTAACTCCATATTCTTTTAACCAATATCTAAAAGATACAGAGACTGTGTATGCAGCATCACTACATTCTTATCTTATTGCTAAGAGGATGAAAGAAACTATTCAAAATAACTATAAATACTATTTACTTTTTAAATCCCATTTTATGGGCTAGAAATAGTTACTGTATATTTGTTTGTTTGGGGCCATTTTTAGCTTCAACTACTTGCCAGACCTCAACGTTGATAGGTTTTATTTCCCTTTGAATTCAGGATTTCCCAAGGAACAGCCAAGACTCAAATATAGTCTTCCCTATAAATATTTTCTCCCGCTCCTGTTTAATTTGCTGCCCATCCATAAAACAGACATTCCCATGAATTTTCTCCATGGGTCATGGGTGGAGTTATTGAATGTGATGATCAAATGACAGATTAGAACTGAGTCTCCATACAGGTGGCCAGTATATAAAGCCTCTTTTTCTGGTGAACTCTAACAGGAGGAATTAAATGCTACCTCTTAGAGAGCTCTCTGACTGATCGACGAGTATGTCTGTTTGGACCCACTAGAGTCTTTGAGCCGTCTCTTTGCCAGTAGTCATTTTATCTTTTGAGTATGATTTGTGGGTCATGGCACCCATGAATAGCCTGTGGCCTGTAGAGAGGCCATATTGATTAATGCTTTTAGTACAAATTATTCAGATGCTTGTTGGGTGTTTTTTTTTTTTTAACCTTAAAAACATCCAAAAACTCATTCTTTACTTTCCAAATTTGGTCTTTTTAATTTCCTACACAGCTAAGAGGATATGAGAGCCCTTTTGTTCTGAAGCTGCTGATTCTGGTGTTCAAGGTGTTTGTTTGTTCCAGGGACTGCACTTATTATTTTTAAAGTGCCATAAATTCTTGAAACTAAGCCCCTCTGGTCCTTATACCACCTTACCAGCTTAGATTGTGTGATCTTAAGAGTAAAAAAGAAAAAGTTTCCATGAGATTAGGTAGCTATTCATATTATAAATATGGCTTTATTAAATTTAACTGGCAAAGAGATCTATTGCAAGTAAAGAAGGTGAAAATACAGGCTTACATTATCCAGGACTGAAAATAGAACATTTAATTTCTGATTCTCTCTGCAGGTGGGGTATGAAATAGAATGCCAGTGTGTCTGCTGCCAGAATACTTGCCTATTTTTACACTTTCGTAAGGGATGTGGGCAGTGGAAAGGGATACTTATTGAAATACAACCGGGTTTATGTAGAAATCCTTTAGGCTAAAGAAGGGCAGTATTTGCTTTATGGAAGAGAATGGGTCTCTTCACGCCAAAAAGGTATATGAGCAAGACAGTGAAATGAAAAGGGGATGAGAATCCAGACATGCCACTAGCAGCCTTACCCTGTGACAGACCCAGAGGCAACTCCAAAGCCACCAGGGCAACTGCCTGTTCAGTTTGCCAAAGAGCCAGATGCTGTTGCTTGGAAGAATCTCCTCCACAGCTTGATGTCTGGGTCCTGTGATTGCCATCCAAAGAACAGTGGTGGGGCATGCTGGGATGAATGCAATCCCAGCATCCCACTACAGTGTTTTCTTTTTAAAAAAAGAGTCATTTTTAAATTAAATAAGTTTTAAAACTCACATTTTATTTTTGAAAAATTAAAAAGGAAATCAGAGGACAATAGTACAAATCAAGGTTGTATATTTTGGGAGGGAAATCCTCTTAAACTTCATTTTGTGTATGGGTCATATTTAATCATCTCAAGGATTAGAACATTTAGGAGAGACAAAAGACCATCCACCATTCACAGTGATGAAATAAAAATCACTACCATCTAGAAGAATGGTGATGCAAGTGATATTTATTATTTATGTTATTGACTATGATCATTTGTAATATTTATTTTTATGAAATAAAAGTAAGTTTCAATTTTGGTATCAGTTTCGTAACAGAATTTTGATTGCGGATGCCACTGAACATGTGTTTAAGTAAAAAACACAATAGGTAACATTTAAGGGGGGAAATCATGTCTGACTGATGAATCACTAATATCTTTCCTTAAATATCAGCAGTATTGTCACATGAAGCAACAGCCCTCCTTTTCAAAATATGTGTTAATATCTGCTATGCTGTAGCTGAGTGAATAATAGCTGCTGCATGTCTTTGAATCATTCAGACCACTTCAACAAATGAATGTAATTTGATTCCAGTGTACAACCAAAATCTTTGCTCTTTTTGTGTAATCTTTTATTTTTGTAATTATAGGAATTTTTTCCTTTAATATTCTCAGGCTTTGCCTAATAGCCTGATAGTGAGTGCCTGAGTGCCAGAGTAAATCTGTAATTTCTTTAATCATTATGATCAATGTGAATCATAGCATGATTAATGCGGCCATGGCAATAGGTAATGGTTAAAAAGATAATCAAAATATTTGGATAGCAATAACTTACTATAGAGCAGTGGTTCTCACCCAGGGGTGATTTCTTCCCCCGGGGGACATTTGGCAATGTCTAAAGACATTTTTGGTTGTCACAACTGTTATCTAGTGGGTAGAGAGCTGAAATGCTGCTAAATATCCTGCAATGTAGAGGACAGCCCCCGCCCCCCACAACAAACAGTTGTTTGGCCCAAAGTGTCAATAGGTGCCAAGGTTAAGAAATTCTGATGTAGAGAAATAGATAGCATACATAATAATGTTGACATTTAAAATGTTTTGGTGCTTATCAAAATGCAGAGAGCTATATAGTAGTACCACTAATGCCGATGAAAAGTGAAAAGTTGAGTCACTTAAATATTTTTAAATATCTTCTAGTTTAGGATCATATATACAAGACATAAATGCGTACTATTATTCTTATTTTCTGTAAAATATATTTCTCATTCTCACTTCAATTATTTAAGCACATAGCTAGCCACATCTTGATGAAATCAATAACAACTTTGAGCTATTATGCTCATGTTTCATGAACAGGATACCAATTCAGCAGGAAAAACTATGTTAAAGAGTTTTTAATTTTTAATCTCTTTTTCTATTTCTAAAAATTCTTTCCAAAAAATTGGAAAATATATAAACTATAAAGAAGAAATGAAAAGACTCCTTAATTCTACCACCTTAATTGTTTAGTTTCTGTACACTCAAACTTGTACAGATGGGTATTGATTTCTTAATACAGGAACAAATACTGTTTGACAAAATATTTCACTATGGTTAAGTTTTCGTGATATTAACCCCCCTATGCAAACAGATGAAAGTGAAAATTTTAGTCATTTTCATAGTTGTTCTCAATACTACTTTTTCTTGCTTTTTTTGAGTGCAAATTTTTTAAAGGTTTTTTTTTGAAGTAATGTGTTCAGTTATACTAAATAGAAGGCATCCAGAGAAACTTACTTGAACCAAACTGTCATCCTGCCTTATCTGTTTTTATCTAACCTATGTATAGCTTGTCTCCTAATGATTTTTTCTTAACTCAGATATTCATGCTAAAGTTGTTGTTCAACAGGTAATACTTTTGTCTCAGTTACATTTATAAGTGAAGATAGCACCACTGGAGAGGACGAAGGTGGTAGTAAGTGACCAATGGACCTTGTGGGTCCTGGCAGGGAGACACAGACACAGAGCCCTTGTCAGGCAATGAAATCCAGACAGAAGTTGGGGGGGCGGGAGGAGGGTTTGCCGAATGTACACCGATCCAGTATGGAAAAATTACAGAAGCAAAAAGGATAAATCATAGGTAATGGAATAAAGTACAGCCTTTAAATATTGAGCAACAGTGAGTTTGTATTAGCATTTGGGCAGTTATACAACACAAGACTGCTGCTTTATTGAAGCCATTAATCTTTGGTTTCCTCCTCACACCCACATTACCTCTTATCAGGGAAATCGAGGAGAGAGTGGAAATGGCCCATAGTCTTCAGAGTTTATCTTTTCTAGGATTTTAAAACATGGACTAGCTCTCCAGTTACCACACATTTTGTCCTATGCAGTTGACAATAGCAATTTTATGGAACCCCCCTCAGTATAAAACAAGAGATGCAGTGGACAGTTTCTATAGTAGAACCTCTTTCCCTTTTCACACAGTAGGCTCATTCCTGGGTGCGTAATAGGTGGCATACTCACAGTAACAGCCTTGTCTGAGGTGCTGCTTTTTATTTTTTACAAATTCTGAGCAATAAGATTTAGAAGAAGCCCACCTTCTTGTGTCTACCAAGTTCTGGCCCCGAACAGAAACACAATGCAGTGCTTTCTAACGGGTACAAAGAATCATTTGAGGAGAAATTAAACATACCGTGGAATGAATAATATACCAGTTTGTGAAAAATGTGGAAAGATACAACTGAAATATGGATCCTTTCCACAATAAGGAATGGAAGGAAATTTTTTCCAGTAAGACTACAGAATTATTTGTCCTGGTTTTGTTTTGAGCCTTCTTCCTCATCAACTGATGATGAGTCTCTGCTGGGCCTCCTTCACGTCCTATCCTGGCCAGATCTGAAGTTGGTCCATGCCAGCCTGGCCATTTCTTCGAATTAGAACCAACTTATGAATTACAGAGAAATCGTAGTCTCTGGGTGTTTCAAACTTGAAGTTTGAATTTAATGTTGAGTATCTTCATCGACTTGATTTTTACATCTCTGGTGACTTCTATTCCTATTTATATATAATGGGCTGCTCATTTAAATCTGGGGGTGTCTGTAAATTTCTATGACTGTCAACACTCATTTTATTTTGTTTTGCCGCTATAGAGGAAGGGGCCTATATATCCACCCCTCTATTGATAGGAAGAGAATGATAACTCCTCTGGGCACCACATAGAGGAGTTTTCCTTCTCTTTCCATCACTTATATATCCTTGACTTAAGTCTACTTTATGTCATAGTCTTACTTGCACTTTTATCATCAACTAAAAAACTAACTAAAGTACCATGTATTTACTTCCTTTTGGAGGTTTTGCACTTACATGATGCCTATTTGTATGCGGTTTGTATACGCAACACCCAACTTCTTCCGAGACTGTTTAAAAAAGAAAAAAATGGAACAGAGCATGAAAGTATGGCCCAGGAAGCACTCAACGCTTAGGACTGGGCTGAGTATTAACCAGAGTACAGGATCTACTTGAGTCACCATTCTGTAAAACACGAAAGATATGTAGAAGCCCACGTAAACAGAAAGAGCTATTATGAGAGAAATGTCTTATGGCTACTTCTGTGAGCATAGCATAAAGGGTAAGAATATTGAACTTGAAGAAGAATGGCTAAAATTATGACCCAGTTAATGTCGTTGAAAGCATAGATAACTTCTAGAAGAGGAATTTTGAAGAAAGCTCTCCATGCCTTTTTTCCAAGATCAGAAATGATGAAAGAACTTAATATAGGAGCTATTTCAGCTGAACCCACAGACTCACATCCCCAACTTACCCAGCCCAGTGGGTAAGTTTCTATTCATAAACACATGATTATGTTTACTGGTGGTCACTGAGGAATCTCTGTTTGGAGATCTCTGAGAAGAGATTTGAAAGCTTTGGTTAACTAGCTTTATCTACACCTGCCTGAAGGTAATCAAATGATTCTTTAAGTTTCCATCCAGTTCTTATTCTATAATGCAACCATAGCTTTAAAATTACTTTTATTAATAGCTGAGGAAAATATTTACTCCCAGCTAATAAATCCTAGGAGGGTCTTCTCATGTTTTGAGGCTTTAAGAAGTTCATGTTGTGAAAAGATTTACTAGCCTTAAAATTGTTTCTTAAAAAAGCTCGTCGTCCCAGATTGCATTGTTCTTTCATAGCTTTGGTATGTACTTTATAACATTTTCCCTTGTTCCTTATAATTTTAGCATTATTTACTATTTGTTTACAAACTTTTATTACCTGCCATAAGTCATATTTTATCCTTCGGAGGCCAGCACAAACATTAAAAATATCTAAACTATTTGTTATATTCTGAACACTTTTTAAAAAATTACTCTCATTGTTTGAATTATCATACAGTAAAATTGACCTTTTTGGGTATACAGTTCTGTGAATTAAAAAATACACATAAATATAGATATATAGAGAGTATGTATACATAGAGTATGTATATACATATATATACATGCACTCCATACATAGACTATATATATGTATATTATATATACATATATATACATACATACATACATACATACACATACACTCATGTAATCACTACCACAGCTGGCATACTCAATGAGTTTACATCTAGCAAACCACATAGTGGAATATATTTACTGGAAAAATATAAAATAATTAGTATTTATTCACAATAAATAAAATGTTTTACTCAAGATATTCTAAAAAGATCAAAGCTGCTGAATCTGACCCACTGTGTCCAAATTAATTTTATACAATTCCTTGTTATCACAACAGCTGTCATCATTAATAGACAATAAGATATGCACGTATACATGGCAATATGAATACTAATTTCCCATAATTTTGAAGACTTCGTAGTGTTTCACATGGTTTTAATTTTTTTAAATCTAAGTTCAATTGTGACGCGGGTTTACAATCATAACTTAGAGCATTTTATACACAGTCATGTGGCATAGAATCTGCCCTGTTTATGTTATTTTGTTTTTTCTTTAAAAGTTGCTTAAGACAGAGTGCAGAAAATATGATTTCTACCACAAGCCATCAGAACAAAACAAACTCCTTGCCATGCCAAATGATAAGTCTACCCATATTTTTATGGTTGAATTGGATACAACAAAAAGTTTTGGTCATTCTGACTTGTGTAATTTTCCTAAGAGAAATGAATACTACATACAGAGTCTCTTTGATAGGCATGATGAATCAGATCTTTTAGCAACATTGAGTTTGCCTACCTGTTTGGAGATATACAACATGATAATAATTTGCTATAAGCCCAGTTTGTATACACACAGAGAAAAAATACCATAGGTAAGATAGCATTGTTTTGCCTATGTTGTTTCTACAGATAGAAGAAAATATGTGTTTGTAATTTTTAGATAGCTAACTCGGAAAAGTCAAGGATGTACGAGCATGCTCCAGCAATCAGTCAACAAACTGAATAGAATTCTGTTCAATATGCCTCTTTCTTTCTATCTCTTCTTCAGAAAGAGAGGTTATTATGAGACAGCAAACATAATAGGGTTAAAATACCTGGAAATTTAGTATGTGGTATCGGAGAAGATACCACAATAGTCAAATGTAATGAGGTTGGATTGTGTGTAGTCTTCCAATTTGTCATTTCCTTTCAAAGCTATTATTTCACCCTTACTGATAACCTCTCTTCAGTTAAAAAAAAAAATTACCATTAACATTCACTCACTTTTTGCAGGTTTTGAACAATTTTTTAATCCAACAAGCTATTTTACCTTACACAATAGATGTAGTTTTAGCCAATAATCTTCATTGTTAACAACATCCAATGGCTTTTTAACAATTATGTGACATCCATTGTGTTCCATTTTCTTTCTATTGGCAGTAAATGCCCTCTAAAGCACTCCAACTAGTAAGGTACAAGAGGTATCGCTTTCATAAAGCTATGCTAGCTGTCTCTAATTCAATTATTCAACTCAAAGACTTTCTTCAATGCTGCAAAATTGTCCTGATGCTTCCCCATTTCTGATGTTAACTGAGCTGTTTGTGGTTGCTTGGGTTGTAAAGTATTTCTTTATCTGTTTTGCTTGTCTTTTAAAACCATTTCACTTGTCATGAAGAAATGTTTTCAGATTTGTTTTAATCCTTAAGAATGACTGTAGGAATTATAGGTAGTGTCATTTGTATAAGTGTAAAGAGGAAATGAGCATCTTATGTGGGGTTGGGGGAGATGTCAGTATCTCTACCCAGGAAGAAAACCATGATGTAAAGCTCAAACTTTGTACTACCCATGGCATTGCTTTTTATTGTTCACCAGCCCCTATCCCCTTATTTCTGGGGTAAATCTTATTTGGATCATTTGATTATTTACTTATTATCTCTAGAGGGTGGGTAGGCTAATACTATCTGAACTCCAAATACACTCAAAATGTAATAAAGGTCAGAAGCTAGAGAGGATTAAACCCCTCTACATTTTATAGTGATTGTTATATTTATCTTTTGAAAACCCATCCAGCTTTACCCCACAATTTCATCCCAGGTGAAAGTAGAAATGATATTGGATACGTTATCAGAAGAGAGTCAATATGTAGTTCTTTGCCACTAACTAATTATGATTCATTTCTTTTCTTACAAAATCAAATTTTGGAGATAGTTTGTGATAGTTTTTCTTATATTTCTTTCTGAATTTTTAGGTATGGAAAATGCAAATGCCAAAATCTCTATCGTTCGTTTGATTCTGCAGTGACTGAAATGATGCATCATTTCTCTGACATGATTTTGCCATTTTTTTTAATCCCTCAGAGTTGATGGTTGAAAGTTTAAATCTGGCTATACCGCTGTTACGGTTTTGAACAGGAGAACCCTGGCATACCTACCACAATCATCCTGCGTTGCTACTCACTGACCTAGCAAACTACCAAACAATAGTTATTCCTGGACTACATTCGCTAGAAATTCACCAAGTGCAACATTATTCTTGGTGAACAATAATAGTTACGATAACAGGGTGGTAATCAGATATTGGTACTGCTCAAATAGCACCATGGTTCAAGGAGGGTGTATTTTGTGATCATAGGCCATTCTCTGACTCCAAAAGACAATGCAAAAAAACCTACATGTTTATTAAGGAAGACCACTGAGAAAGGAAGACCAGGCTGCGTCTGTCTGAGTTAACTCATGACAGGGGCCAGTCCCTATCCTTTAGAAAGATCACTGCTCAGGGAGTCATCTGTTCTGGAGGCTATCTGTGTCCACCAATCTTTTCATCTCTACTTCATAGAGCTAACACACTTCTTTACTCACCCATGTGTTATAGGCCTATGTCAGGTGACACCTTGGATGTTCAGTGAAACAGAAGTAGATGAGCTGGTGAAAAAACTGGGACTTCTGAAGAGAATGACATCTTGTCTATTTATCACACTTATTTAATTTTCACCAAATCATACTAAGGTATGCAAAAACATGTTCAGAAAAAGGCCTGGCAGTGAGGAGAGGCAGAGTCTGGTATAACTGGGTCATCATCAGTAAAGGAACTCCTAAAAAATGTAAGTGAAAGAGAGAAAAGGAAGGAAAAAATGGAAATTTGAGTTCAACTAACCCAACTAATTTTTTTCCCAGAAGAATAAATGAATTTAAATAAATGAACTATATTCAAAACAAGTGAATTAATTAATGTTATAAATACAGATTCAATGGGAGCCTGAACATTATAAGAACACAATGGTGAGCACTACGCTTAGTTGTGTGTAAATACTAGCTGAAGGTGAACCTTCATTATTGAGGAATCCTACTTCATAGATATTTTTTTTCTTCTGTGAATTATCAAATGTTAATTCAAGTATGGGAATTCATGCTTGGTAGTATTCCTGCCTTCAGCAAATGCCTACTAAGTACCCACAGTGAATTAGAAGCTGTGGGGACTGTACAGAGGTACAATCCATGGGAATAGGTAGAGAGGCAAAAGCCACAGTTGCTTCCTCAGTCTGTCAAGGTTCTGGCAAGGAACAGATGGTGCACTGAAGCATGATAAATGAGGAGGGTTTAATGAAGGGGCTATTTACAAATGTGTTGGCAGGGGTGAGGGAACCCACGAGGAATGGTGAAGCACTATGGGACTAGCAACATTGGGAAGCCATTGCCACCCCTAAACCTGAAGAGTTTAAGGGAAGGAGTAGTTTCTGGAACTCAGGGCAAGTTGTAGCTGGGTTGTGGCTGTAGCAGTAGGAGAGAGCCACCTGAAAGGACCTATGGCCTTCAGGAGAGGAGTGCTGGTATACTGCGTCCCAGCAAGGAGGGGACTGAGCAACAAATACCACACATTTCACCTCCCACCCCTCCGCTACCCTCTGATTTTCTGCTAGTAACTGTCCTTGGTTAAATTCAACCCAAAACCAAAGAACAAGGGATCCCGTTGACATAATCCATGAAGGTCAGCATCCCAGCATACAAAATAGAGTGGAGAAGGGTAGAAATGGTTCTAGAGGAGTAAGCAGCATACTTAGCACACTGACCTTGAGTTAAACATGCAAAGAAAGTTAACCACAAAAGAAGGCAATAACATGAAAGATGCCACAAAGTAAATGCTACGTTGTATAGATAATAAGTCCTGGGTGGGGGCTGTGGTATAATTCAGGGAAGACTCCTAGTAAGAAAAGGAATACTTCTGTGGTTGGTCCTTCAAGACTGGGATAAGATTAGGTCAGCACAGAGGAATATAGATGTTAGTGTGGTTGGGTGGTGGTGGTAGGGAACAGAGGGAACAAAGGCATGGAAATAAGAATAAACATGGCATGACTAAGAGACTGTACCCAGATGGCTAAAGCACAGAATAGATGCCGTAGTGAAAAGGCCAGGGGCTTTCTGTGAGAATTGTGATCCACTTCCATTTATGAAATTTTCTGTGTTTTTACTGAATGCCTTCTGAATGCCTTGTCCTCTGAAAAGCTTCTGGACAGAAGAAGATGTCAAAGATAGGATATCTGCCCCCAAGAACTTTTCACTTTGGCTGGCCGTTCACATGAAACAGTGAACTAGTTCACCACAAAGTAGACAAAATGCCAAAGTGCATCGGTGATACTTGGGTTCAAAAACGGAATGGTCCAGAATGTGTAATTCCTGAAATGTGTTTACTCATTTTTTTAAATTCCTTCGACCAACATTTTTGGAGAATCTACCAGGTGCCAGTCACTAATATTGAAGATACAGTCCCTTAGGGGTGATCCAAGCCCAGGAAACAACAACTGAGAGTGTGGCTCAGACCGAACCTCACTCGTTTAGACAAAAACTACATGAAGTAGACTTTTCCAAAATGTACCCTAATGAATATGCAACAGGTGCTTACTAAATACTTGAGCAAATGAATGAGATGAATGAGTGAGATAATTAACATGAAGATGTGTTATACGTGTCTATGATATTTGGAAACAGTGCTGAAGATGGTTGTTTACATAATTTCCAAAATCTAAGCAGTCTGACTCTGAAGGCAGAGACCTGACCTGTGTTGTTCGCGGAAATAATCTCTGCTCCTAGCATAGAGCTAGAGTACGATCAGTATCTACCGAATAAATGCTGGCATAAATGAATAAATAAATACATACTTGAACCAAGTATTTTTACAGTAAATTTGCTTGGGATTGTGGCATTTCTTGGGGGTGTTTCTTGGGGGGAGGTAGTTACCATTACAGTACATTAAATAGACCTTCAGGATTTAGTGACTCCTCCTTATAAGTGCATCTTAACTTTTCCTCGCTTTAATTCCTTGTGAGTCCCAGAAGTGCAGTTGTTTAAATAGCTCTGAGTTTAAAGAGGGAGAATCATATTCTGCATTCCCTTTGAAAGGCAGCGCATGAGGGCAACATGTAAAGATGCAGAGCTTCTGTCTCCAGCAAACGCCCAGGTGTGTATACCTGTGGGCAGCCTCAGTGTCACTTGCACTTTGACTTTTGTTTCTCTTTTTGAGAGCTCTAACTTCTTTACCTACTGCCATTAAAATCATTCTGAAGTGCTCCCCAGAAACGCGAAATGAAAAGTACAGCCACGAGTAAAATTATCTACCTATGTGGAATAGATTATTTTAATTTGTAATCTGAGTGACATTCATTTTAGAGAAGGGTATTGGGGTGTGCACCCTCCCTGCATGCCCCACTTATTCAACAAGGAGTGTGCCTATTTCTCCCCTTCTAGGGTAGCTTTAACCCCACTGGCTTATTAATTATGTTATATGAGGGCAAATTTCTATTTACTGGCTTTTCAACATTGTACTTTTTATTTGCCATTGGACACAAACAGAGATCTGAGTTCGAACTGATTTTATGGCTTATAGAAACTGAAAGTCAGAGGAGATTAATATTGTCAGGTGATGATTTAGGCGGTAATTTTCACTTTAGAGCAGGCAGACCTCCCTGTAGAGTGCATTACCTTTACACAACCAGATTTCTCGTCTGGTCAGCAGCTTTCAGTTTAACAATTCCTGCCTCTGTGAGGACGAGACAGGAGAGCTGAGGCTTTCAGTTGTCTCTAAGATCTGGGAATACCCACTGCAACCTGATTGTGGGTGAGGGACTCTGTGCACCAATTCCTTGTGTTTATATTTAGAAAGAAATAGAAAATGATTGTTAGGGCTGATGGCATCCCGCTGACCTGAAGACGGAGTTTGTGAGGAGGGGTTTTTCAGAATCTTGTGGCTGAGATAGGATGAATTCTTTTCACTTGAACAAAAGATTATTTATGATGAAAACCTTAACCCCTACACTCTCAGACTCAACTACAAAAGAAGTGAAGGCAGTCTGAAATGCATGAATGAAAAATAATGTTTTAAACATGTGTGCTAGGAATGGAATTATGCATCTGCTACTTTCAGTTCTGAGTATTTGTTCCAATTTGTGAACTTTTTGTCTTGTTTTAAAGATTTTCCCCCTGCTAAATCTACCTAGATATCAATATGCAGATGTCTCTACCAACACTCACTTTCTAACTGTATAGGTAATATTTCAAGCAAGTCTTCTTTACTGTAGATTGTGAAATTAAACTGGCATGTTTCATTTTCCCCATCATGATTATTATGGATGCTATATAAAGATAAAAGCAAATGTTTTTAACAGAGTTGACACCATTGTAGTATTTCAATTTGTGAGGGGAGAAAAACACGTTGTTTTCTGTTGAAGGTTTGTACCGATGTGAAAACAAATCTGCTTTGGTCTGACATATGAGACCTGGAATCTCAGTTGAGAAGTATAATTTGGAATTATTTAAATGTTTCTAAAATGTCTCTAACCCTCAAGAAATTACAATTAATAAACACTAAAGTTAACTATGCTTTGTTACTTCTCATCACCTTTATCAATAAGTAAGAAACAAAAATGGTCTACTTTTTAGACTATTATTGGGTATTTTAGCAAATAAGCAAGACAAAGAAAAAAATAAGTTGATTTGATCATATGATTTCAACCTTTTTAACTGACAGTACATAACAAGCTCAAATAAAAAATTTAGAATAAATATTTCAAAACTCATGTCTAATTCCTTGTGTGGTTATGGCAGGCAAGGCTGCAATGATGAACAGATTCAAACAAGTGATGGATCAACACAATGGAAATTTGTTTCTTGCTCATGTCAGAGTCCTGGGAGGATAAACAGATTGGTCAGTGGCTCTCCTCTATGCACTGATTCAGGGTACCAGGTAGAGAGAACTCTGCCATCTTCAAATGGTGGCTTCTATTATCACCATGCTTACTCTACCAGAGCTAGCTAGAAGGAAGAAAGAGTACAGAGGAGTGAGAATAGGAGGGCATTATGGGCTAGGCCTGGAAGTGGCACACATGACTCTGTTCCCATTTCATTGGCTAGCACTCAGTCACATTGCTACCTGACTGCAAATGGAGTCTAGCTTTATGCCTAAGAAAAAGGGGATACAAATTCTGGGATCATCCAATAGCACCCTCCCAGCCTACCAGAGTGTGTGATGCTTAACATGTCTTCCATTAATATTTACCATATTGAGTGTGCATATATTACCTTCCAAATATGTATTTGTTCTATAATATAGCAGTAGTATAGTCATGATATTTTCTATTTTGCTACCATGCCTTGGAAATTTATTATTTATATCCCAATGTGTTACAAAAAAAATTACAGATATAGCAATGTGGCAAGATAGAGTCACTTGTCATTAACTAATAGGTATTTTTCTATAGTTCTAATAGTCTTCATAATTACAATGTCACAATTTATTTATTAAGGCTTATCCCTAAAGGTGGACATACTTTTGCTTTTATGCATATGATATAATGAATATGTTTGTGCACCTTAATATTGAACTAATAATATTTTCCTAGGATAAATTCTTAGAAGAGAAAATATTGTGTCAAAAGGAATAAACAATTGCATTATTTTTGCAAAGTATTTTACAGTATTGGCAGGAAGGAGTGCAGTGCTCAGTGAGGCTGCAACCTTGTCAACCTGAATGGTATTGGAAACATGTTTCACTTCCTAAAATGTGTAAAATAGCATAATTGTTTTAATTTATATTTCTTTGATTGTTCATGACATTTCTTTACTACTTTCTCTCTTGCTTGGGAAGTAGATCTTCCTATTTAGATATGATAATTTGTTGCGTGCTATCATTAAACATGCTACTTAGAAATGAAATGCACGTTAAAGACTTCAGGGAACTACAAATCTGGGGTCTGGGGATTCTTAAGAGTCCATAGATGGCCTTAAAATAACAGCAACACTCCTGGAATTGTGGGCAGGATGCTAGGAATAAGTACTTATCCACATTTTTCTGGATGTTGAGTACAAAATTTTAAAAATCGGATTCTTCTCCTTCCATTATATTTTCTTTCCACAAGCAACATAAGGATTTGGGTCTGTCAGAAACAGAAAAGTATGTTAACTTCTGGCTTAATTTCACTTCACTTTTCTTTTGGGATTCTACCAATATGTCAGGTGCCTGATTTCTAGGTTTTAAAAACCAGAATTAAATGCCAGTTCAGTGGGAGCTTGTCCTTTTAATTTTATGTTATTAAGAGTCCAGGGCTCTGTGACTCACAGGTGTTGGCTATATGTGACTCATATTTCTAAGCTTTAGAAACTTTGGCAAAAGTTTCAACAATAATGTATTATTATTTTTGAAGGATAGTTTAAACATCAAAAGGCACAGAAAAGAAATAATGGGAAAAGTGAAAATAATATGAAAGAAAGAAAGCCCTTGGTTCATGGTAAGTTTTAGCAGTAAACTGAATTATAGCTGGGAGCAAAAGTAAAGAAGAGGCAGAAACACAAAGTGACATAAGAGAAAAATAAATATTTTTGGTCCTACACTTATACTAAGTTAGGAAGTAAATAATCGTATAGTGATTTTATGTCTGAGTCGACATACATCCCACCAGAAAGCAAGCTCTGTGATGGTAGGAATCATTCCTGATCATTGATGTATTCCCAGCACTAAAACAGTGTCCATTATAGTGGTAGTATTTAACGATTATTTATTGTAAAAAATTAGTAAGCCAAATAAATTCCAAGTGGGAAAACACACACCTTGAATTCTCATTGGAAAGGAGGCAAAAGAAAAATTGTGCAAAATGGTACAGTGACCACTGATTGATTGATTGATTGATTGATTGATTCAACAAATATATTGGGCGCAGATGATGTGTAAGTCACTATGTTAGGGACCATAGAGGTGACAGGTGGCTCACAGTCTTTTAAGGTCAGCAGCTGCACCAAAAGGAGCCTTGGAAGGGGAGGAGGAATTTCACCTCACCAAAATCTCCAATGCCATCTTTCCTTCAAATAAATATTCTCTGAAAAAGAAAATGGATGATTTTTTAAAAGTTAGTTTTAGATAAAATGATGTTTAGAAAATATTGCTCTTTTATGGACTTTAAAAATAAAATCAAAATAAAAACAGTTGTAATTCCAATAAGGATTCATGATAAGTCCCTTATACTTTTGTCCCTCCACTGTGATTGCTCCTCCTATATAGAATTCTGGAATTGCTGTTGCATAAGACAAAGAAAAGAATGACATGGATAATTATTATACAAGGTTGGAAATGTTGGGGGCCCTAAGAAATGCATAAGTAAAGAATTATGAGGGTTTGGAAGAAAGAATGATCACCCCTTCTATCAGTCAGTGTCTCTGCTTGCAAACAATAGAATCTGGCAGCAGGTGATTTTATAAGAGTTCACAGAAAGGACACGGAGTCCTTCATAAAATCAAGATTGGTCAAAGAAACCAGCAGTGGCAAGGACTGGAGTAGAGCAGCTAGAGTTGCCCATGAGCAGTTGCCCATGACCTGAATTTTCCATGTTCACATCACTCAAGAGTCAAATTGCAGAGTGACAGAGCTAGGAGAGCAAGACCGAGGGAGTGCTTCTGATTGGCCTAGTGAATGTCAGTCACATCTCCATCCCGTCATCAGGAAGGGTGGGGCATTTTGGGTTATAGTTCCATCAAGAGTGCATATATCCCCAAAGTAAAATAGATGGATTCTTTCTAGAAGGATGGTGAATGAATGATGCCGGGGGTGGGGGGGAAGCCATATGTGTCCACAATACTTATTTAGCTTGCAGTAGGAAAATCAAAGAAGTCTTCATGAAAGAGTTGGTATGAGAATTAGGCCTTAAAAAATAAACAGCATTTGAATACGTAGGGATGGAGAGAAGAGGTAGGTCTGGAGGCAAGATGTTATGTATGATAGGATAACATATCACGAAAAGCATGAATGCCAGCCTAAGGAGTTTGCATTTTATTCTGTAAGCAATGGATGCACTGAAATTTTTTTAGATGGGACATGTGCCTATATAATTAGATATTGCAATTAGCCATGTACTTTTTTTTTAAGGAAGTTCCCTCTGGTGACAGGGGATGGAGGGGGCAAGAGATTGGATATAAGAAAACCAGTTAGGACATCATTGAAAAGTTTGGTCTAGATTTTTAAAGAACTGAGCTAATACAATGTCTATGGAAAGGCAGTTGAGGAGATGGCACAAGAAGCATTGTACAGGTGGCTTTTAACATCAAGGGCTTGCCTCACCACTACCATGAAGTGAACCTAAATGTGAGACTGAACATTCAGTCATCAAAATCTATGAAATATTCTTCACAGAAACACTAACAACACAATTTAGCCACTGTTACTTTTCAAATTCTTTGTCAGTTAATCAAATATTTTTCATGATTAAAATCAAGCTAGTTGAGAAAATCCTCAAATGCATAAATATGACCCTGTAGTTTGACACTTCAAAGTGAAGGGAATCAATTCAAATACTATGTATCCACCTTCCACTAAAAACAACAAGAAAGACACCATAGGGAAGGGGCTGCAAACTTCTTCTGGAAAAAGTCATATAGTAAACGTTATAGACTTTGTGGGCCATACAGTTTCTTTTGTAACTACTTAACAATATGAGAAAGCACCTATGAACAATATTTAAATGAATGAAAGTGGCTGTGTTTCCAATACAATATTATTTATGGACACTGAAATTTCAATCTCCTATAATTTTCACATGTCACAAAACCTTCTCTTGATTTTTTTCTACCATTTAAAAATGTAAAAACTGGGGTGGCCGTTTCGCTCAGTTGGTTAGAGCATAGTGCTAATAACACCAAGGTTGCAAGGGTTCGATCCCCACATGGGCCACTGTGAGCTGTACCCTCCTTAAAAAAAAAAAGAAAGAAAAAGAAAAGAAAATGTAAACACCATTCTTAGCTCCCAGGCCATTAAAAAAAGCAAACAAACAGGCAGTGGGTTGGATTTCACACTTGCTAATAATGGCATTGGTTACTACTACAGCTTGAGAAGTCAGGACCAGTATTTCTTTCACGAGTCGACAACAGTATGAGCCCATTCGCAACGTAGTAGTTGAACTAAAAGAGGAAAAATAGGAGAACCAATTAATACCTCAATGATCAATTCTGCTCTACTTGTTTTTGTTTCAAATGGATGGTGTTTTCCTTTCAGCTTTCTTTCCTAATGTAGTATGGTGTTAATATTTGTTTAAATACAGATTATTAGCCTAACGTAACAGAAGCATTCCAAAAAATAACGATTTGGACAAGACAGAAGTTTCTCTCTCAAGTAAGAGTTTGAATAAAGCAGTCTAAGGTTCGAAGGGAGGCGTGATGGTGTCAGAGGCACAGGCTGCTTCTATCTTTTGCTCTATCATTCCCAACACACAGCTTTCAACTCACTGTCTAAAATGGCTGTTTCAGCACCTACCATCACACTTTTATCTCAGCCAATGGGAAAGGGAAAAAGAAAAGAAGGCCACACTCCTTGCCTTTAAGTGGGTGACCTGGAAGTCATGTATATTACTTTTGTCACATCCCATTGGCCAGAACTTTGTGATGTACCTACAGCTAACTGCAGAGAGAGTGGAAGCTGACCAAGAATCTTTATCGGGGAAACCATGTCTCCCACTAAAATTGGGAGTTCTTACAGGAAGATGGGGAGAAGAGCAGTGTAGAAATACTGGGAAATAGCAGGAAGTCTCTGCCTAATGATATTGCATATTACTAAACAATTTCTGTATTCTGTACAGAGATCATTTTATTGCTTCAATCAGGGACTCATTCTAAATATTTTTAATGATTAACTTAAACGCTAAAAATAGAAATCAGTTATTCTGTTGGCTTCTTTTCCAAGTCTATTACCTTAGTAGCTTCCACAAAATCATAAATTCATTCAACAAATATTTTTGAGCACCTATTGTGCCAGGGATCTTTCTAGGCAGATAAACACTCTCATTTCCTACCTACTAACAACTTTATTCTATTATATTATCTCTGTTCAAGACATTACAGTAGAACATACAGTAAAGGCTCCTAAACGAATGAGAATGAGAGTTGGGAGCCATAGTTGTTAGAATACAAAGTAAGGAGGGGTTGGGGGAACACCAACCCTTCCAAATCTCCATCAGCCCTACAAATTCACCCCCAGTTAACATGGACTCCAAACAACAATCTGTTTACTATGCAAATGTCGTTTCAAGGGACCAAAGTCCTCTAGCTCCCTTTTCCAAAAGATTGCCATCCTTGCACCTGTCCTTTCTAGGAATTCTAGACCACTCCCGGTGTGGTGATGTGGACCCATATTTAGGTGCCAACTCCCTCCCAACCCTCCTAATGGGAAGATAAAACAGATCCTGAAATAAGAGCCGATCAGCATGTGTCAGTGTCTTTCCCGAGTTGTATTTTTTAAAAAGAAAGAAAAGCGAGCAGGCAAATCCTAAGCACTCCACCTGGCATGACTTCAGAATGCCTGTGATTAAGATATTCTCCTTATTGTTAGTCAAAGATCTAGGCCTGCCTTGCTCTCCATAAAGAGAAGCTCTGCGTCTCAGCTGCCTGCGCGCATCCTCTTACATGTCCTTAGGGTGCTAGAACAGCAGGGCTTCTCTAAATGGTTCTTAGACGCGAAGAACATGAAAAGAGGCAGCGAAGGGCTCCTGAAAGCATTTACATTGACGAGCAACATGTATCGACAGTACATTTTTCGTTTTCTGACTATAAAGTGAAAGCGTTTGTGCACTGCTTTCCGTGGTTAGCACCAAGGGTAATTGAGGCGGTGGCAGCGTGGCCAGCAGCAGGAGTTGGCTGAAATTAATGAAGTATGGTGGTTTGGGAAGAACCATCTTCACTCCTCAACCACTCCCTTGTACTTTAACTGGTTGGAATTCAAGGGGCATGAAGGGGTGGGGGCCGGGGAAGAGTGGTGTGGCTGTGCAAAGCAGAAAGAACCAGAGGCATTCATTTGGGATTTAGTCACCTGTCAGGTGGTTGGGAAGGAAGCCACAGACTTAAAAAAAAAAAAAAAAAGTCTTTTTATTTTCTATAGCGTAAATCAGAGCAATTAAATGCCAATAACAGCTAACACTTATCGAGTCCCTGATACATGCCAGACACTTTTCTAAGTATTTTACATATCATTGTCTTATCTGACTCCTACACTAACTCTCTGTGGTAGATGCTCTAATTATTTCCATTTTACAACTATACGAGTAAAACTGAGGCTGGGAGAGGTTAAGGCTTTAAGCAGCAGGCCCAGGGTTCTATCCTTGGCTGTCTGACTCCAGAGTGAGCATGCCATCCACCAGGCGCTACTGTCTTAAAAAAATATTGGAATCCCTGGCTGTCATTTCCCCCAAGATTTACATCTCGGTTACTGCTACAGGTGATGGCCTAGATTTGCATTTCCTAATGGAAGAGAGAATGAAGTTAAATCATAAATAAGAGACTGCTCTAACGGATGATGTTCAAAAAAACTGCAAAGACTTTGTGCCTTTTTCCCGAGTGCTTGCTAGCACATTCCTTGCTGTAGGGAGGGGAGGAGGGCATAACAGTACCAGGGTCTATATAAAGCAATTTATTATTTTTTGAAACGTGATAATGGCCTTGTTTTCATCTTAAGAGTTGAGAGTGGCAAAAGACTGATAGCACCCTCAGAAGCATGCACTCAGCAAGATTCCCTAAATAGTTCTTTCCTCTCCAGTCCTGACCCAGTAACCTCTGGGCCATTCTATTCCCTGGAATCTCCTGTATAGGGCCCCAAAGAGTATGCTGATGCCTGCAACATCCTTTTAGGATGTGAAGACCTGTAGACAAATGGCTCCTGGGGATGGGAACATATCAAAACGTAATCCTTACTCATAACAGAATTGAGTTTGGTGTGAACCCAGCAATCAGGGAATGAAAGGTGAGTGCATTAACCTACCATGTTATCTGTATAGGAGTTTTATATCTTAAATGGAACAGACATCCCTGCAAAACAATAATGAACTGAGATTAATGAGTTACAGGTGACCCTCAGACACGGGAAGGTTGACTTTGGATAAGCACCCACAAAGGTCAAGTGCTTATCTGAATTAACCACAAGTCTTGGATCTGGGGTAAAAATAAAGGACGAGAAATACCCTAGGGAGAGGCTTTCTTCAACCTGAGTTTTGTGTTCTTTCTCACTTTCTTTTAAATTCCACATTGGATTGGACCAGTCCTTTTCTCGTGGCGTTTGCGCACACATCTCTGGCCTAAACCACATCTCCACGTCGTGGAAATAGTATGAAAACCCAGAGCAATGCTTTTCAGATTTCTAGGGTTTCAGAATGGCTTGTAGACCAATTATTTTTGCTAACATAGAATTGAGTCTTTTTGACAGAGGCTGTGTAAGAACTGGATGGAATCTTTACAGCTGTAGTCATTTTGGCCCAGTACTGACTTATCGATTTGCATCTGTTTCATTGTGCAGTGCAAATATGTGGTGCTAACGAGAACTTCGATGTTTATTACTCTCATCCTTGGGTCAGCTTTAATATTTCCAGTTAAGACAGAATCATTAATGCCCAGAGTGGAGCTGTATTCATCTTTTATTGAAAAACACATTTGACACCGACCTCCATTAATTAAGTGAAGTTATATCCCCCATGGAGGGTATCTGCTGGGCTTTATCTTAGAACCCTGCCAGCAAGGTGAGTAGACTGGGAGACGTCCGTGGGGGTGGGACAGACCCAGCTGAGGCCTTAGGAGAAGTTTAGTGTAGAAAGCGAAGTGCTCTGTGGGAAGGTGAGCATACACTCGCCTGATACAAAACACCAGGGTGTCTCCACTGGCAGATAGAATCCTAGTCCAGGTGTGTTGACAACAATAGAGATATAAAGAAACAGCTCTCATGCACCCCTGCCAGAACTTGGAAATGAGGGAAATAAGATGCCCACTGTGAGCAAAACTTTAAAAACAACATGTACTGAAATGGAGCAAAATAGAGAGCAAAGTTTTCTTAGGCCATTGAAGGGCCCTAAGAAACCTGAGCAAATATATTAACATGTGCAAAGAAAGAATGTGTGATTCAGAGGGGGTTGATCAGCTCTGGGAGGTGGTTAACAGACAGTCCCTGTGGCAAAAGTTAGTGGTGCTGGTCTTAGCTTTGCCCCTGGAAGATGGGGCCTGGCTAAAGTCTTTTCCGACTGGGGTAAACATCAGCTAAACATGTACTCAAATTGGCATGGAGTGCCACCCTGTATTATATCAGGCATATGTCAGACTTTTGGAAAAAGTGCTGAGTATGGAGATTACCTCTGGAGGCAGAGGACTGACTTGAGCCAGCTACAGTCTGGAAAGAGAGCACATTCCCACGAGGAAGAAAACTAGACTGTGGGCTCTCAGTCTACATAAGGAAGTAATGGCAGATGGGAGATGCAAAGGACCTGTAAGAGTTCCCCAGTGAGGGGAGGTATATGTATAAGGAGACTACATCCACCAGAAACAGCGTTTGATTGGGACACGGGCTGGCAGCAGATTTGAGGGATGGCAGGAGGCAAGGGGGGCTGGACCCAGAGTGCTTTTAGATAATATTTGTTGAGTGCTTAGTAGGTGCCAGACACTGTTGGAAGTAGTTTAATCTCCTGATTTTCATCATGATCCTGTGAAATAAACTGATCTTTCTTCTGAGTTTACTGATGAGGAAACTATGGTACACTATAAATAAATCAATCACCTGAGCTTGGAAGTAGAGGAATGGGGATTTGAACCATGGAAGCTTGGTTGCAGTACCCATGCTCTTTGGTGATTCTGATCATGAAGACAGGCTGACGTAGCCAGACCATGCAGGGCTGGGAGGTTGAGAATTTTTGTCTTCTCTCCAGAATGGTATCCAGTTCAAGGAATGACCTTGTCAAATGTGTGCTTTGAAAAAAATCAACCTGGCCGCAATGTGATTGGCTACCATTTTTCTAAAATCTGATTATGATTTTTGCTTCCTGTGTTAAGTCTGCAGAGACAGGCAATGCACATGTCATATGAACTGAAAGAATTTTGCTCACCAAGAGAGCTGTTCCTTACTATAAATTAATATACTGGCTTTTGAGCATGCTATGGCTGTTCAAAATTTGTGACAGTAGGGAGGGAATATGTTGCTCCTGTGGTTTTGAGTATTATAGTTCCTGAACCAGTTATTTCTTAATGTAAATTAATAAAATGGTACCTTGGTTGGATATATCACACTAATGAGATAGGTTAGGCAGTCTGCCCTAGAAAGATTGATGGACTTTCTAAAAATATGAAGTTTCTCATTTGCAATATCAAAGACCAGGCTTTGTCTAGACCACAGGAAATTCACCAAAGTTATGACTTTGCCTATGGCGGCTCAAGAGGGAGCCTGCTGCCTTTTCCCCAAGGGTGACAGTTGACAACCGACAACACTGGACATCACTGGGGCTGTGTACAACAGCCATAAGTCCTTCTCTTCCTCTTTCTTTTTCTTCTCTTCTTCCTCCTCCCCCTTTTCCTTCTTAGGTGATATTTAGAAACCTAGACAGGTAGCAAATATTAGGAAGATCCGTCAGCAAGTGTCAGGTTCAGAGCCTTTTGATGGGAACCAACAAGAACAGTGTAAGGTGTCAAGCCTTAAGGAACTGTGCTATCAGACAGAGAAATAAGAGAGAATCCCACATCCCACTTAACATCACTGGGGAGCAAGATGGAAACTGAACCTTGGTTTCACAACGGGGGGCCAGCATAAGAGCCATTCAGTCTGGAGATATAAATCTGAACAGAATGTAGAGATGGTATTTAAGGCTGTATGACTCATGAGATCCTCAATGAATTGAACATGGTTAGAGAAAAGACAAGGTCAGAACCCTAAGCCCTGGGGCACTCCAACTCTTAGAGGCAGGGAGGTAAAGAGGCACCAAGAAAGGAGACTAACAAAGAAGTAAGCAAAGAAGTGGGAAGAAACTCAGTAGAGCATGTTTTGTGGAAGGCAAGTTAAGTGTTTCAATGGGGAGAAAGTGATCAACTATGTAAAATGTTTACAAGCAAGACAAAGACTGAGAATTGACTGATGGATTTACCTATGTGGAGGTCCTCAATGATTATAACAGGAACAGTTTTGATGTTTGCAAAGTAGGGTGGTGATCGGATTGGGTTCAAGAGAGAATGGGAAGAGAGAAATTACCAGTGAATATAAACAACTTCTTTGAGGAGTTTTGTTGTCAAGAGGTGCCAAAAAAAAATAAAAAATGGAGCAATAGTTGGAGGGGGATGTGGTGTCAAAAGATTTTTGTTATATATATATATATATATATATATATATATATATATATATATATATATACATTTGTTATTTAAAAAAAATTATTGGGGTGACATTTGTTAGTGAAATTACATAGATTTCAGGTATACAATTCTGTAATACATCATCTATAAATCCCATTGTGTGTTCACCACCCAGAGTCAGTTCTCCTTCCATCACCATATATTTGATCCTCCTTACCCTCATCTCCCACCCCCACCCTGTTTTTATTTTTAATGAAATAACAAGAGCATGTTTATATGTTATGGCAACGGTCCAAGAAAATGGAGGGAAATTGATGATGTAGGAGAGAAGAGGAGAATTTCTAGAGAAATATCCCTGTGGCATTGAAAGGGGCTGGGATCTGGAACGCAAGTGGGGGCTGGCCTTGGTTGAGAGCCCCAGTAATCAATCCACCCAGAGTCCCAGGAGGAAATGCAGTGTATATGGGCTCTGATGCTGGTAGGTGGGGAGATGTGGTAATGGGACATGTAGAAGATCTTTCTGGGTGTTTCTATTTTCTTGGTGAAATAGCAAACAAGTGACTGATGACGAGTGAGCAGATTATGGAGGATTGCGCAGAGAGGAGAAGGGCTGAAAGAGTTGTTGAGGAATGGACAAGGACACCAGATAATACCTAGGAAGCATTATTGGTCCACAGGAGGTTATAATGATGAGGAATTTAGAATGAGATCAGCCAGCATGGTTGTGTGTTTTGCTCCAGCACATTGAGTGGCAGGGATGCTGGCAATGAATAGACAGAAAGTTGGATTTAATCAGGCATGGGAATTTACCAGTACAATGCAGTGAGAAAGGAGCAAAGAGAATGAGGGTGCTTGCAAGAGAAGAATAATAATGATGGATCATGGAATTTAAGTAGGATAAGCAGGAGAAAAGTGAGCACACAAGGACAGTGACAAGGTGGGAGGAGGATCAATAGATTCTAAGTCCTAGTAGAGTAAAAATGTATGTGACCCAAAGGGCGTTTCTGGCCTTTACACTAATAAACCTCTCAAACTCTTAATGTTCACATTACTTTCAATATTGAAAGAGGTAGTAATAATATCTTTAGGTTTTTTCCTGGGGAAGAGCCTCCTCTGTTGAAACAGCTATTGCTGGGGAGGTGACAGCTTCAGTGCTTGTTGACAAGAGAGAGAAGGAGAGTGTTGGTTTCTCATCAAGGAGGAAAATAACTGGTATATGGTAGCAGGTCTCAGAGTCTCCAGTCTCCTGAGTTTTATATTCCTAGGATTGTAGGAGGTGTTTAGACTCCAAGTCTGTCTGTCTGTCTGTCTGTCTGTTTCTCTCTCTCTCTCTCTCTCATCTCTCTCTCTCACACACACACCTCACATGTGCGTTTTTCTTCTTTATTAGAAATTAGGATTGTGCCCAACGACAGATATGTAGTCTGCCAATGATTCTTCAAAGGTTTTGACGACTAAGAGGAAAGCCACGGAGAACCCAAGATAAGGTGAAAAGTTATGAAAGGAAAAGGCAAGAGGAAAAGCCTTTGATAGATGATGTTTTACCTTCGAATTTAGTTTATGGATGACATTAAGTAATGTTATTGTGGAATATGTAGTAGAAACCTGATAATCATACCATGAGGGAACATGGCTATAAAAATATGACAGATATCTTTTTGTAATGACCCAAAGAGGTGGTTACCTGAAACTTATCCTTTGGGAATTCTCCTGTTTATGGATTATCTCAGCTTCCTGCTCCCTGCCCCCGGTCTCAGCCAAGGGTCGCTTGGTAGCTTAGACTTTTAAATAAGAGATGGTCTTTGTAGACCATCCAGCCCCCACCCACCCCCCCTTTTTTTTTTTTACAGATATTAGAACTGAAACCTAATGAAGTGAAATCTGTGTTCCCCTATTTTGTAGTGATGTGAGTGCCGTATTCTGACCTCTAGCTGTGTGGAACCCATGCCCTTCTTTCATGCCTCTGCTGGAGTCTTGTCCCTTCTGCTTGTCCTGTATTAAAAGTATGGTTTGTCCTCAGATTGAAATGCCCTCCCCCTGACCCAAGAAGCACAAACTCGATACATCCTATACTGTTAGGCAAAGGATGGAACAAGGAGTTTTTGGGTTTTTTAGCAAATTGGATATAAACCTTATTCACAAAACACCATCAAGGATTGGGGAATGGGGGCAACAAGGTTTTCATCCCTCTTTAGAATACATTTTATATAAGAGATATAAAAATCATAACAGCGAACTATGTCGAAAGAGCATGGGTTTGGGAGTCCAACAGTAATGATAGTTGTACTTGTGTGTACCGAGTGCAGACTCCATGCTGGGTGGCGACCTTTCTCACATCTTGGTGTCACTGAGTATGGGATCTTGGGCCAGTTACCTCATTTCTTTGAACATTTTTTTACTCAACAAAAATAGAAGAATACTAATGCCTTTTTTGCACGGTTCTTTCTGTAAAATATTAAGTTTTACATCATGTAAAAGTATCTAGCATATAACAGGTGCTCAATAAATGTTAATTTGTTCTTTCTACCCTTCCCTTCAAGCTTCCTGAGGTTTAAAAATACTTTTCTAGATTTTGCGCTGTTCAAAAATTTCAGCAGCAAGGCGAGAATGCTTATGATTAAAACCATTTGATATTGTGTGTTCAGTTTTGTACTGTAACCTGATATCACCAGCCAAGATCTTTGTCCTGAAGGGAATTTCAATATGCAGCAAGTGGGGCTGATTTAATAGCCATTAATTCCGAGGGTATGTTCAAGTTCAAAGTCCATCTGTTTTAAAATGTAAATTGCTCTTTTTTATGTATTTTGTATTGGAATTTCGGAACAAATGCTGTCACTTTTCTTTTTCTTTGCATGGGATTTCAGGCGCCTTTATTATCACAGAGCCCTATTATTGTGACACCTCACACAGGAAATGCCCACTCTGACATTAGGCACCAAATTGCTGAAATATCCTGTGTTTTCTATTCATTAAAGCCCTGAAGCACTATGTGCAAATTCCCTTACTTTAATTACACACCTCAGGGATGTACAGGCCAAAAAATGAGCCAGTCAGACAAAAAGCCAGATCTTTGCCAAAAAACCCCAGCCCAAAACCCAGCCCCCTAAACTGGTAAACATTTATTTTCAGCTGGGGAAATCTGCTATTAATTCATATAGTGACTTTCCCAGCTGAAATAATGAGCCAAGCCAAGTGAACCAAATGTTCGCAGTGAGCAAACATGAACAGTAGGGAATCAGGCCATCTTTTATTTACATGTTTGTTCCTTCAGCAGTTAAGGAACATTTGTATATTTCCCGTTTACCTGGAAGCATACCAGTGTTTATGCTTTAAGTGTCTTAGTTTTCAAGCAGAGCTGATAGATTCTATTGTAGAGAGATGCTTTAAGAATCAAAAGGATAAAAACCACCAAACCAAATTATTTATTAGGGATTAAAAGCAAAGTCTCCCCAGTAGCCTCACTGACCTTAAAAATCAGAATTAGCAAAAACATTGGAGATTTTGAAGACAATGCCATTTTGGAATTTTTTTTTAAGTTAACAAAACTTCTGAACTTACAAACAAAATAGTTTATTGTTCCATAAAGCAATCTAGGAATTAAAATACATTATAAAAGGTTTTTACATTTTTCAGGTGCTTTTTTCATTTCCATTTTGTTGCAAAGCTTTAGAATATAGAAAATAGGAAATAGCTATCCACATGCGCTATATACATGTGACAAGGTAGAGTATTATTTACATTTATTTTTTGAGGTCTAGTCACAAAATGAACTCAGATACTAGAACAGAAAGTTGCCCTATGTGTATACAACTTTGAATAAAAAGTAGTTTGTAGAACAGCATGCATGAAAGCTTCGTGGAGAAGCAGTTAAATTAACACATAAAATAGCAAGGTAGGAGAATCAGTCAATATATTGATTAATTCCTATGACGATTCAGAGTATCTACTCAACAATTAACCATTTGACATTTTTCTTGATATACAGAAGTTTTAAAAGTCCCAAACCCCAACTCACATAAAGATATAATCAATAATTGGAGTTTTACTGCCTCTTTTGACATAAGCTTCGATGCAGAGTTTTAATTTAACCTCAAAGAATAAGATACTTTACATTCTAATAAAAGTGTGGCTTTTTATTATAAGAAACCTGAGGGGGGGAAAAGTAGATTTTTTTTTTAAGTAGCTTTTAATTCACAGCACTTTAAAATCAAAGTTACTCACCTCCAAACCTTTTTCCTCAATGAAAATTTTAGCAGATACATGATTTTTTTAGCAACGAATACAATGTACGAGAGTTTTGTTGTTGTTCTGTAAGAAGAAGCAATGCCCTATTAATTTTGACGGACAACTTGGCATTAGCCATTTAAAAATCCAACATGTAATAGTTATGCATTACTAGTCTCTCTATATTTTTGTCAAGAGATGAACATTTTGCCAGAGTTTTAATAATATGCCAAGAGCTTTGTCAGTCAGTTTATTTAGCCCCGCATGGCGATGCCAGTTTTTGTCCACCCCCCGCTGGGTGTAACACTGCCCGTCACAGCTCACATAACTCCTCCCCTGCAATTAGACAAAGTCAACACAGCAATCACTCCCCACCGCCCTGAGGTACCTGCACTATCAACAGTGCAGATTGCGAAGCTTGAACAAGCTTTGCTTTGTCACTGCCCCCCCACCCCCCACCCCAATTAGGACTGTTTTCTGCCCAGGCAATTTAGCACCAACACCATGGGTGGACCAGACAACTCTTTTAAAAAGCGCGTTCATTCTTCTGCCCATCCCCCGCCCCCAGCCCAACCCAATCCATTCTCTCTCCACCCCCTTTTCACTACTGCCTCCACCACCATCCGCTCTGAGCGTCCCCCCCACTCCTCCCCACCAAATAGCCCTCTCCGAAAGAACTGGGAGTCTGCAAGAAAGAACTGGGAGTCTGCAAGAAGGCCGTTTGCAGCCCTCACTAGTTACCATGCCGACTGCAGCCTGTGCTGGGGAATGTGCCGCTGCCGCACTGGACTCCATGAAAAGATGAAGAAAATGTGCAGGCCATACTCGTTTGGCTGCGATGCTGGGGAATCTGAGACAGGGCTGTTGGTATGGAAGGATCTCACCGCATGCAATTTGCAAACATGCCAACTCAGTAGCGTGTGATAGGCACTGGATGGCATTGAGAGGGCCTGGAATCTCCAAGGTCTGGAAAGGAGTAAGAGGTAGATAGGAAATCTGCCTCATGAAACAATGCTTGCCCCGTAGAAATAGGAGATTTGTTCCTTTTCATACGAATCTGTGCAAAATGCTAAAAGAGATGGAACTTTTTGCAAGCCTTCCCCTTCGAGACCAATCATGAAAACTTCATGAGCTTTATCTTCACCTTACTTTTGACTGGCCATAAAAAAATAAAAATAAAAATAAAAATCGGACTTTCTGCCCTAAAAGTCATCAGTAGAACTCGTATGATACCAGGGTTGTGTTGTCAGGAGCTCCAATGGAGTTGTAAATCACAAACAATATTTCTGGAGCAATTGCACAGAGGAGAGGATTGTTTTCATCTGTGAGGAGAAAGGGGGAGGCAGAATACAGTCCACGAAGAGCAAAATTCTAAGAGTTGAAGAGTTCCATGACCTTACCATCTAGAAGGCGGAGGACTTGGGTCTACCCAGCAGTGCTTCTAGGCAGTCATCCTGGGCCACCATGAAATAATTCTTAGTTTACAAGTGTTCTTGGGATGTTGAGAGAAAATATGAAACCACCATGGGGGCTAGGTCCACTCCAACAAAATTCTTTTCCAAAACCCCTCTTCCTGCTCCACATTCACGTAACCAGAGGCTCCCTGGGATTTCCTGGGGAGTAAGTAGGGACATTTCTCAGAATGAGGATGACTCAGGATCATTACCTACACCTCACACTCAGATTAGTAAAATTTCTTTCTTTTGCCTTTTCAGTCTTCCACACTGATTGATTCCAAACTGTCCTGCACATCACTGGCAACATAGTTTTCCATGCTTGCCAATTCGACCCTGTCTTCTTGTTGCCCACAGCCTCCCTATGGTTCTTCATCGCCATGGCAACCACATGTCCTGGATTTTTCAGGACATTTTGATTTCAAATATTCTGTCATGTGGTCAGACCATGTGTCAGATCATATGCCAAAAGATATGTCCTGATTTGGGTTTTGAAAATATTGCTGCTATACCCATTGCCCCCATTGCTCCCCAGATATGACTGTTGTTTATCCTTCCTTTTCTGGCAAACTAGAAAATAGTGCTTCTCTTTTAATATAATAATACCTTTTATTTTCACATAGTATTTTGCAGAGTGCTTTCACATAATCATCTCAATGGGTCCTTTCCTACCTGTGAAGTAAGACAAGCTAGGAGACATTATTTCAATTTTATAGATGAGAAAATTGGGGCTCAGAGTAGTGAATTAATTTCCTATCGTATCTATAGAGGCAAAATGATTAGAATCGCAATCTCCTGACTCAATGTCTTTTATCTCTAACATGTTGCTTCCAAATATAAATGTGATGCTTTGTACTCTAGGTTTGTTTGACGTTTTTATTCCTGAAAGACTGTCTTTCAGGGGACCATGTGACTGTAGGGAACTTTTTCCTGATTTATGCTGCATTTCAACTCGCAAAGTTGAGTGAGAGTTGGGGGAAAGGCTTTAGGGTGGAAGAAATGGGGGCGAAGATGTTAATGACCAACGTCATATGTTACTTATAAAACTAGAGAGAAAGAGAAGACGGGAGGAGGAGAGGGAGAGAGAGAGAAAAAGGGAGGGAGGGAGGGAAGAAAGGAGGAAAAGAAGTTCAGGGAATCTGTCCAACAGTTAGTTACACCAGTGATATTTCTAAAAGACAGACTTATTTAGTACATGGCTAGTGATGTTTGCAAACATCTGCTTCTTAATATTCCTCATTATTATTAAAATTTCTCAAAAATACATTATTGTGTTAAATTCTCCCTAGGTAATATGTCGTACGGTGCTAGATACTATATATAAAAATAAAATGACAAAGCGAGGGAAACATATATTATTAGCCTTATTATTGATTCATGTACTCAGTAATGAATTTGCAAATATCAAGCACCATCCATGTGCCAGGCGCTATACGAGATGCTAGAGATATAGTGGTGATATCACAGAGCTTCTAGTCTGGTGATAATTATTGATTGTGACAAGTGCTACAAAGAAGATAAACAGGATGATGTGATAAAGAGAACTGCAGGAGGCTGGGGGATATTTAGGAAGCTACTTCAGAGAGAGTGGTCAGGGAAAGCCTGTCTGAGGAGGTGGTTTTTAAACTGACACTTGAAGGACGATAAGGAGCCAGAGCTGTGCACAGAGCAAGGGAAAAAGCATTTCAGAATGTGGGAACAAGAAAGCACAGAGCCCTGCACTTCTTATGCTCCATTTGTCTACAGCATAATGACCAAGCATTTGGGGGCTGGCGGAATGGTGTCAGGTGAGGCTGGAGTTGTACTGCCCTGAAGGCCATAGTAAAGGGTTGGGACTACATTCTAAGAGCAACAGAAAGCATTGAAGCCATTGAAGTAAGAGACAGATAAGATTTTTCTAGGGAAAAAATCTGCACTACAACTTTGGAACCCAATTCTTCTTCTAACATCCCAAGTCTACAGAAGCAATGCTATAGGTAGAATATCAGAACCCTCAGGGGCTATTTGTGCAGCATTATAAAGTTCTTTATCTTCTAAAAATATTCAAAACAGAATTTTTATGCTACATTTCAAAATGTGGATTCATTAACATCTCTTCTATGCCAAGTTCTATATCGTCTCGGCATCTTAACTCAAGATCAATAACATTATCCAAAATGGGAAGGCAACCAAGGTTAATTTGAGAGGAGAGGACATGAAAATAGGAATAAGCGGACAGATTGTTTCTGGGTAGACAGGGATAGAGAGGATTTGTTACTAGGCAGAGAAGAGGTTTAAATTTTAATTGTTGTTGATATCTTCAGCCTTCATGTTTTGCCAGAAAAAGGACAGGAGGAGGCAGTGGTATGTGACTGAAGCTTTTTTGCATAACAGTTCCTATGGAATCAACTCACCAGGCTGGGATTTTAATTTGGCTGCGACTCTGGTCAGGGCAGACCACGTGTGATGCGCATCTCTTTCTGTTGGGGTCCATGGTGATGTCTGCATAACAACCATTTCAGTGAAAAGTTTTAGTCAATTATCAGATGCTTTGCAATGGTCAGATATCATGCACCATACACAACTCCCAGGCTCCAGTTTTCAGCTTGATGTGTCAGCATTAAGTTGTGCGTGTTTACTAAGGGTAGTCACAGATGACCCTCACAGGAAGCTTGCCTAATGCGCACTTGTATAGTATAAGGACAGGCATCTATTGAAAAACAAACAGACAACATGAAATGTACGGCTCTCAGTCTGTATTTTTTAGTTGTTGGGAGTAAACTATCAAATCAATTTTAGAAAAGGAGTAATTGTTGGATGATTTATATTTAATTTGCTTCACTGTTGGAGAGAAAAAGTTTCAACGCCAATTCAGGCTTACGATGATGGCTTGTTCAGTTCTTGAAGGTAGGTATTTAAGAGATACATACAGCTAACCCAGACATAAAATGACTTGTCACAAATCTCCATTTAAGAGTCATAATGGGAAAAAAAAACCCATGAGTGAACTGGTTCATCTGAGTAAATGTTCTTATCTTTGTGCTACTTCCAGAATAATCACCTTACATCTAGCTTAATAGTCTTACAATCATACAGAGATTCTGTTGTAAAGTAAGCCTTCGGACCTGTGATGGCAGGTAGACTTTACAATTTATACACGTGGCAAGCATAAGCTCAAATACTTAACCACTCATTTGTTAAAATACACATGCCAAAAAATAAATTTTATTTTAAAAACATTGGTTTTCCCCATTTTGCTCTTTGGATTTGAGTCTTTAAGATCACATAGAATCAGGCAAATACTTAAAAGCCAAAACATACGTAAGTTACTTTGCACTTTGATTGAATTTTAATTTATTCAGTTTAAAAATAAAACTGCTGTGCGGTTAATACTAAGAAAAATATACAATTTTAAAAAATGGCAATGCTGTATCCCCCAGCTGTCAGTTCTTAAAATGAAAACTCAATTAAAATACTTTCTAAATGGGTGACTGAAATTTTCTTTCTTTATTCATTAATAGTTTTGAATGCCTACAGTGTGTCAGGCACAGGGCTAGGATCTAGGGAAACAGCAAGGAGAGCAACCCAATTTATTTGCGGAGGGAATTTGAGCCTTCACACCTGGGATAGGCACAGAAGGCTTCATAGAAACTAGGTCTTGTGTATTCCCACCAGAGGTTTTAAATAGCAAGTAACTAAGCATGAACCTGCTTATGTCAGTAGTTGTGCTGCTCTGCTGTGAAAGTGATTTTCCCCAAATTGCCTCGTTACATGTTCCACAATAAATGACATTCACAGCTCTCCATGTACTCTACCCGAATCAGTAGCTAGCACTAGGTTCCCCTTCACCCCCCACCCCCCACCATTGTAGATTGATTTCAACTAGGAGAATTTTGTAGTTTCTTCTGTCCTAATATTTTGGCATGTTTGTCTACTCCTCAGAGTACAACTTCCTCTGAGAACACCCTCAGTCTGAAAGCTTGGGGGCAGAGATGGGTGGTGGTGGTGGTGGAAGGTGGGGAGAGGTTGGAAATTCTTTTGGAAAATAGCTTTACTTCCTGGGTGCATTTCCTTCCATTACTCCACATTCCCTTGGATCTGCCATTTAGTGAAAATTCTGAGAATATGCCCACTGCCACTGTAGGGAGAATGGAGAGTTTTGGTGACTCAGAAAATAACCATCTGGCATTCAAGCATTATTATTCTGTCCAAAGAGAGCTCATAATAATTCAATCATGAAGTTTGTGCACCGAGATAAACAACTCTATAACTGTGAACCAGATTTATACTTGGAGTTATTTCCTTTGTTTCCTCTCCAAGTGAATATAGTAGTTTCTTTTAAGAAAATTCTCAACTCTCCTATTTTGGGTGATTACTCTGTCAGCTGTTTTGGAGACCTTAAAAAAGTGTGTCTGGATAGGATTGCCAGATAAAATACTGGATGCCCAGTTAAATTTGACTTCCAGATCAACAGTAGTATTTATGTATGTATGTATGTATGTATGTATGTATGTATGTATGTATGTATGTACGTATAAGTATGTTCCATGCAATGATTGGGATGTGCTTATACGAAAAAAATTATTCATGCCATCTTGTCTTTTTATTTGCTAATTCTGGCAACTCTATGCCTGGGCAGTGGACACCAGAGTCTTCATATCATGGTACGTGAACAGATAGATGGAGTAATCATTTTAAGGCACTATTGTCAGAACAATTTTTGGTGCCTTCGATAGCAACACCATAAAAACAGTTCATGAAGCACCCACATGCTCATCAGAACTGTGCTGGTTGCCATGCCAAGTTAGTGAAGTGACATAGTCCTTTCAGTCTAGGAAGACAACCACAGTTCAATATCAACAGGGAGGAACCAGATAAAAAGAAAAGGAAACATAAAAAACTTGACCGACATCAAAGGAATATATACAATAAATAAAGTACTTCTATTATGTGCACAACTTGTTGTTAGGAACTGACACAAGACCACAAACATTTCACAGAGGTCACTGGGCAACTGTTGACATCTTCTGTTGGGAGGCAAAACAATGACTCAGAAGTAAAAGAATCTCTGCTTCATTTAACTCCTAGAATCACCTCAACTCCTCATCTCTGCATGGGATTAAAAAATTATGTGTACATATAAAAAGGGACACACGCACACATGTTGCTATACACACATCAATAAATAAGGGGAAATGAAACCATTGATGTAATCAGAAAATTCTCACCTATTTATGTGTTACAGATCTGATCAGATTGCCATCAGTAATGAATGAAACTGCTAACCGTGTTCAGATCAATGGTGCAAATGCTGCACTGGTGACTAGTAAGATGACTGAAATGACCTAGTGCCTTGTGCCACAACCTAATCTCATGGTGACTGTTCACTTGGCAACCAGCTTATCACTTTAGAAATTGATTTTAAATGATTGATTCAGTATGACCACATTTAGGATGGAGATGGCTTGAGAGATTGTCAAGGATGATCTGTACATTTTTCTATATTCTTTTCTTATTACACAAGTAATGTATAACAATTGTAGAGAGTTTAAGAAAACAGTAAGATAAAAAGGAAACCATAATCTCACATCTCTGAATTCCTTTTTAAAATTGTTAATTATGACACACCTCATACACCTCCAAAAGATCAGGAAACAATCTATCAAATTGTTATCTATCCACCACCAACATTAACTGTATATTACTAGTATTATTATTACTTGATTTAGATTTCTATTTGAAAAAGAATTTTCCATTTTTTTAAGGAATGAAATAGATACTGTTAAAAGCCCATTTCCATCCCTTCTTTTCTCTCCTTCCTTTTCCCTGGAGTGGCCACTGCCCTGAGATTGTTGTGTGTCATTCCCATGGATGCTTTCACAATACATTTTTAGATACATAAACTACTGTTTTGTTTGCTCTTTTAAAAAAAGGAATACTGTACATTTTGGGGGGAATTTGCCATTTTCACTTACCATGATGTTTTCAAGATTATTCATATTAATACATGTAAATCTAATGCATTCATTGTATTCCATTGAGTGAATGTATCCATTCCTATACTAAGGGACATTTAGAATGTTTGAACATTTTTTTCTCTAATACAAACAGTGTAGCAATGGTTGTCTCTATGTACACATGTTCAAGAACTTTTTAAAAGACGGCACCTAAAAGTAGCATTACTGGTTGGAAATATGAAAAGCTTCATTTTCCTGGGTTTTGAAATTGCTTTTCAGTGTGATGGTACCAATTTATACTTCCACGAGAAAGGTAGCATGGTTCATTGTCCCACATCTTTAAAGACTGTTGGTATTATCAGACAGTAATGTTTGCCAATCTGATGAGTGTGAAATAGTGTCTCATTGCTTTAACTTGCATTTCATTCATTGTCAAGGAGTTGAGCATATTTTTCATGTTTATTTGCCATTCAAGTTTCTTGCTTTGTCAATTGTTCCACAACCTAGTCTAATGGTGAATATTCACTTGGCAACCAGCGAATCACACTTTAGAAATGGATTCATAATTTTTATTTTAAATTGTTTTTTTTCCCTCACTTGTTTTTAGGAGGTTTTAAAAATACGGCTTGGATGTATATTCGCTGTTCTATCATTTGCAAATATTTTTTTCTAATCTGTGACTTGTATTTTATTTTGTTAATGACATCATACCAACTATTTAAATTTTAAAGTCAAATGTATTTATATTTTCCTTTAAGATTTGTGCTTTTCATGTTTTGCTCAAGATACCCTTTTTTACCATAAAGATATTCTATGTTTTCTTCTAAAAGTTTTACAGTTTTGTTCTTTTACATTTAGGTTTTTAGTCCTTCTGGAATTCATTTTTGTTTATGGTATGACATAAGGATTCAGTTTCATCCTTTTCCATATGAATTTTTGGTTGGCTTAGTGCCATTGGTTAAATGATACTTCCTCCTCTGACCCCCCCACATGGATTTGTAATGTCATCTCTGCTGTATATAGAGCACCTCTATAGATGAGAATCTGTTTCTGGGCTCTCTATTTTATTTCATGGCATATTTGTCTATTACTTCTCCAGTGCCACTCTGCTGGGGGTAAGCCCCCTGGTCTCACTGCTACCTCCACCTCCTTTGCTCTCTTAGCTCTCTACTTTCTTATAGGATGGGGTTGTTGCAGTCTGTGAAAAATCATGTTGAGATTTTGACTGTATTGTATATAATTTTTAGATTAATTTGGAGAGATCTTTACTATATAGCAGTTGTATGTACTATACACATATTTACACACACATATATATCTTTAGTATATCAATCTTTACTACATTGTCTTTTCATCTATTAACTTGATATAGCTCTTTATTTTATTGCCATTATGCTATTTAATAAAGTTTTAAATTTTTTCCACAAGGTTTTTTTGTTGTTGTTGTTGTTTACTTTCCCTACCTTTTTTATAGCTCATGAGGCTATTGTAAATGGAAAACTTTAAATGATGTTTTCCAATAGTTTGTTGTTTTTGTACAGAAATGCAATTAGTTAGGGTATATTGGTTTATGTTTAACAACCTTGTTGAACTTTTATATTTGTCTTAGATGTTTTTATTTATCTGAACCAATCTTATTGTCTTTGAGTAAGGACAGCTTCATTTCTTTCTTCCCAATTCTTATATCTTTCATTTTCCTCCTCCTGCCCTACCATGCCAACTAGCTCCATCAGCACAAGTTGAATAGAAATGGTGATGGTGAACATCCTTGTATTGTTCTGGAATTTTTTAAAAAATGCTTGTAGTGTTTCACTATTAAATATGATGTTTGCTGTAGGTTCATGAGGTTAAGTAAGTTTGCTAATCTTCCTAGTTTGTTAAGAGCTTTTGGTTTTGTTTATTTTGTTTTGCGTTTAAATGATGGAGGACAGAATTTTATCAAATATTTTTTGTACATTGAAAGAGATAATCATATGGTTTTTCTCTTTTAATCTACACTTTTCTCTTTCATCACATTATTCTCATCTGCTTTTGGTTTCAAAAGTGAAGGGAGTACTAGTTGCGAAAAATAAGTTGAGGAACTCCTTTTTTTCTCTTTTTTGGATCAGTTTGTATTAGATAGAGTTTGTCTCTATCTTGAAAGCTTGGTAGACTTTTGTAAAAGGGTCTGAGCCTGGTATTTTTGTTTGCTTGTTTTGTGGACAGGTTTTTCACAACTGCTTCAATTAAAAAATATATATTTCCATCTTTAGTTTTCTATTTTTTCTTGCATTAGCTTTGATGTTTTTTCCCCCAAGGTAAAACTTCAATTTTATCTATGTTTCCAAATTTGTTGGCATGAAGCTGTTCATAGTACGCTCTTATTTATCTGTACTTATGTTCACTTTCTTATTAGTTTATTGTTTGTTTATGTGTTCCTAGTTTTTCTTAAACAGAGATGTTTGTCTTGTGTATTATAATTGTTTTTGAAAAACAGCTTTTATTTTTCTTGACCCTCGGCTTTTTTTATTATTACACATTTCTTAATTTGTGCTCTTATATTTATTAATGATGTTTTAGTTGCATTACAAGTTGGGTTTTTTATGGTTCACTTCTAAACACATTCAATTTCATTGTGATTTGTTCTTTAACTCATGAGTTACTGCAAAGTATACTTTTAAATTTAAAAAAACTCAGAGAATTTTTTTGTAATTATTTTTTAACGTTATTTCATTGTGGTCAGAGACCATGTTCAATGAGATTGATTTTTTAAACTTTGCTCTGTGGCCTAATACATGGTCAATTTTTGTAAATGTTCCATATGGGCATGGAAAGAAACATGTTCTCTAATTGTGCAAAATTCTCTACATTTTTATTAAATCAAGTTTGTTGTTGGTGCCATTCAAATCATAAATGATCTTTCTAAATTTTTAGTTTGCTTGATAATTATGAAAAGATGAAAGTTTAAATCTTCTATGATTGTGGATTGATCAAATTCTTCCTACTATTATGTCAATTTTAACTTTATTTGGAGGCTACATTATTGGATACAATTTATAATTACATCTTCTTAGTAATTTTTTCCTTTTATCATCAATTACTGTTCTTCTTTACTCATTTTTGCTAAAGACCTCTTTTATATGATATTAATGTACATATACTAGCTTTCTTCTAGTTATTATTTGTCTGACATATCCTTCCTTGTCTTTTAACTTTTATATCTTTTTGCTAAGTTTGAAAAACAACATATACCTGGATTCTTTTAAAAAATCAAATCTGGGTATATTCTTTTAAGTGACTAATTGGCCTATTCACATTTTTCATAATACCATATTAGTTTATATTTGCTTTCACTATGAGTTTTCTTTATATGTCTCCTCTGGTTTCCAGTTTTCTATTGGGATTGGGATTGAGTGATTTTAAAAAAAAATCCTCTTCCTTCCCTTTAATGGTTTGGAAGTTATATGGATATGGTATAATTTTATTCTTTTTGTAGTTATTGTATTAGTTATCTATTGCTACATAACAAACTATCCTAAAACTAGATCACTTAAAACAATAATGTACATTTATTATCTCATACAGCTTTGGTGGGTCAAGAATTTGGGAGGTGGTTCCGGCTTGGGGTGTCTCATGAGGTTACCATCAAAATTTACCTGGGACTGCAGTCATCTGAAGATTTGGCTGGGGCTGGAGGGTCTACTTGCAAAATGACTCACTCAAAATGGCTGGCAAGTTGTCATTGGCTGTTCATAGGAGGCCTCAGTTCCTTCCACACATACTGCTCCCTAAGGCTGCTTGAGTGTCCTCATAACATGGCAGCTGGTTTTCCTCAGAATGAATGACCCAAGAGAGAGAAAGGCAGAAGCTGATACGGCTTATATGATTTAGCTTTAGAAGTCACATACCATGCTTTTCACCATATTTTATTAGTCACACAGACCAACTGCATTGGGACTACACAAAGGCATGAATACTAGAAAGTGAGGTATAGGGCCGGCCTGGTGGCTCAGGTGGTTAGAGCTCCGTGCTCCTAACTCCGAAGGCTGCCAGTTCGATTCCCACATGGGCCAGTGAGCTCTCAACCACAAGGTTGCCAGTTCGACTCCCACAGGGGAAGGTGGGCTGTGCCCCCTGCAACTAGCAATGGCAACTGGACCTGGAGCTGAGCTGCACCCTCCACAACTAAGACTAAAGGACAACAACTTGAAGCTGAATGCCACTCTCCACAACTAAGATTGAAAGAACAACTTGACTTGGAAAAAAAAAGTCCTGGAAGTACACACTGTTCCCCAATAAAGTCCTGTTCCCCTTCCCCAATAAAATCTAAAAAAAAAAAAAGAAAGAAAGAAAAAAAATAAAAAGAAAGTGAGATATATTGGGGGCCATCTTGAAGCTTAGTGACTACAGTTCCCTTAAAAAATTTAACAAGCATACTTGATTTAACAAAGTCTGAAGTTAATTAATATCCCTACTTCATCTTGATCAATATATGGATATTAGAACACTTTAATTATGATCACTTAGTCTAGTCTTTTCATTATTATTGTTGCTCTAATTGTGTGTGTGCATGCTTAACAGTCAATGTTTGTTTAGACTTACCCCCATACTTAGCAATTTATTGATTCTCCTTTGTTTATTTGCATTTTATTTACTTTTGAATTGATTTTCCTTTTCTTTTCCTGAAGTCTATCCCTGGAAAATTCTTTCAGAAAGAATCTGAGTGATAAATCCTTATAGTCTTTATCTGAAAATGTTTTCATTTTGCTTCCATTCCCAAATTATAGTTTAGCTATATGTAGAATTCTAGGTTCATGAGAATTATTTTACCTTAGTACTTTAAAGACATTGTTCTATTTTCTTCTGCTCTCCATTTTTGCTACTGAGCATTCTATTGTAAAGCTAAATATCATTTTTTAAAGGTAATCTGTCTTTTCTATCTAAAGGCCTTTGGATCTTGCTCTTTCTCTCTGGTGTTCTGCATTTTCATTACAGTATGTTCAGGCATACATTTATTTTTACATATTCTACTTGGGACTCGTTGTGGTTCTTGAATTTGAGAATTCATGTCTTTTAATTTTGAAAATTTTCAGCTATTCTCTGTTCAAATATTATACCTTCTTCATCCTCTCTTGTCTTTTCTTCTGGAATTCCTAATAATAAAAAGGTGGGAAATATGAGAACTAAAGGAATGTTGAGAAGATAATGAGAAGGCCTAACACTCATCTGTTACTTCATTGTGTCCTTCAGATCTATTTTCTAGCTCAGTAATTCTCATGCCATTTCTACTACTTAACAAATTCATTGTGTTTTTTTAATAAGTGAAAACTTCATTTCTAGAAGTTTTCTTTTTCTTAGTTTGCTATACTTTATTCATAGTGCCCTGTGTTTGTGATTTCCATTCCTTCTTTTTTTTAAATTGATTTTGTTTCTTTTTACTTTTTTATTTATTTATTTTTTAATTTTATTTATTTATGTATTTATTTTAAAGATTTTTTTTTTTTAATTGGGGAAAGGGAACAGGACTTTATTGGGGAACAGTGCGTACTTCCAGGACTTTTTTTTTTTTCCAAGTCAAGTCGTTGTCCTTTCAGTCTTAGTTGTGGAGGGTGCAGCTCAGCTCCAGGTCCAGTTGCCATTGTTAGTTGCAAGGGACGCTGCCCACCATCCCTTTGCAGGACTCGAGGACTTGAACTGGCAACCTTGTGGTTGAGAGCCCACTGGCCCATGTGGGAATCGAACCTGCTGTCTTCGGAGTTAGGAGCACGGAGCTCTAACCACCTGAGCCACCGGGCCGGCCCCTCCGTTCCTTCTTATGTGATTTAAAAGATACTTACATGACTATCAGTTCTATCATCTGAATTTCTTGGGCGCCAAATACTGTGGGTTTTTTGTTTTTATTTGTCCATTGTGTCTGCATGACTTGACAATATGGGATAGTTTATGGTGTGCTTTGACTGTGAGTACATCTTCAGTGAGATTTTATCTGTGGGAAACCTGTGGAGACTGGGTTGAGGTACATCCCCGGAGCAAGTGCTTTTGCCGGACAGCTAAGCGGTGTCACTGGATTATTGAGGGTCATCTCAAAGGCTGGTTACCACTTGCCTGGAACCACTTTTTATGTTGGTTTCTATAATTTTGGTTTCCCTGATTTTGTGGTATGAATTCCAGAGGAGGTTATTGTTTCACATAGAGTTGAGGAAGATTCAGATAAATTTCCTTATCATTTCTCAGTATCATTGGGTAGATTTTTTTTCTAGTCCTTTCTTTCACTGATGGCCAGAGTCCTGATTTTACACTAGAGTCTAAGTTTCAACCCCCTACTTTGTGCTAGCCCAAAGTCTTGTCTTCTATTCCTATTTGGGTATTAAAAGTCAAGTTTCTGTGTTACAGAGGATTATTATTACCCCTTCTTTCTTTGATGCTTCTCTATGTATTTTAAGTATTTGTGTATTTTATCTAGCTTTTTTAGGTGTTTGTAAGGAGAGGGATTGTAAATTATCTAGTTTTCCATTTTACCAGAACATGTGTTTGCCCACATTACTATTTCAAGAAACAGAAGTCAAGTTATCTGCTTCAGCTGGAACTGCTTTGTATATCTGCTATTCCTCAAAAGGGAACAGGGGCTTCCAGGCAAACCTTGAAAGTGGCGAAATTCATCTTTAGCACCTTCTCATTCAGAGCTTTCTCTTCCACCTCTCCTGTGCTCTATAGCATCTTGTTTGTCCTTCCTTACTGGACCCTAACCTTCCAGAATGTTCCCAGCTCCTTCTGGGACTTCTTCTTGTTGTGCTTCCCCCCCTGCTTTTTGTGGAAAATGTGCCTCACCAGTATCCCTACACTGTCCAAAGTGTCCAGGTGACAATTAGCTAATCTGATAAGCTCATTCATGCTAATGTGCTAATGAAAGAGGCCTACAGAAGATGGCTGTCTTTCCCCTACCTCCTAAACAGGGGCCCTTCTTCTCCTGCCAGGTAACATATGTGCAAAGCAGCAGTGATCTTCTAGAGACCGTGACCTGGCTGCAGTGGTCTAACCTGGAGGATTGACATTAATGGAATGAGATTTTTAAGTCAAGTAGGAGGGACAGCTGAGTTGGGGCAGGCAGGAAAGGGTTAGAGTCAGGCAAAAATGACCCTCAGATTATGACATGTGAATGTCTTTTAGTGAGGTAGTTGCATTAACCCTTTCCATACCTAAACTGCAAAGAACAAAGAAGATTTCTCAGAAATTTCTCAGATTGTTTCAAAATTATTCTCATTGAAAACCCCTCTACAAAACAAGAGCCAGAACTCAGCAGAACCAAAAACAGATGGGGTTCATTGCTATGCCTTCTGACACTTCCATTTTGCTGACTCCATAGGGAGAAGTCTACACCCTTTGAAGGGGATGGGTAGGAAAGAGGGATTTTTAAACTGAAAGGCAGAACTTGCAGGGTTGGCTTTAGACGAAATAGAGAAGGACTGGTAACCATGATTTTTTCTTCTCCATCTGGGCCTCATTGTATTAGTTCTCACTCTCTAAATAGTTAGGTTGTCAGATCCTGGGAAGTGGCACCTAGACAGTACAGGCTCATGGGAAGCCGCACTGGGATTGCACTTTTGAGTCCCAAAGAGTAAGCCATATCTTATGAGAAAGGATAAATCCAAATACATGCATATTTCTTTTTTGTTTCCCTGTGTTTTCACAAAGTCAATGTTTTGGCCTAGTTGTTACTATGCTATGGAGACCAAGAAGAGGGTAGATTTGGTAGCTGTGTATTTGCTGTGACTAATGGGTAACTATACTATAACTGCTCTGAGAACGTCTCATTAGATGGAACGCTGTGGTGGCATCTTCCTTTTGCCCCTCTTATCCATTCTCCATGCTCCCTCCCTGCTCTATCCCATGGAAGCTGACCTGTATGGATGGCATACACAGATTCTCTTGCCCTTTGGCTTCTGGGGTTGGCCAATCAAGACTACTGGTGTGGGTCTGGGGAAGGGAGGAGAGTGAGATTGGTGCATTTACACTGCAGTGTCCTTCCTGCAAGTTTGTTATAGGCTGGCTCTCCCTCCATTGAAAATCTGACTCCTCTAGAAGACCGTCTCCACACAGCCCTCTCTTTCTTTGGCTTCTGGTATCTACGCCTTCCATCCTAGCCCTGGGTTTCTCCTCTCTCCCTTGTGATTTCCTTATGCTCTGCCCAAACCTTTGTAAAGAGTTCTTTTATTAAACTCTCCTCAAATTGTCCTAATTTGAGTGTGCCAACTATTTTCTCCTAGGAAGATGACTGATAAAACACCCAAATTCTTTTTATTTGTGGTGTTTTTTCTTAAAGCAAAAGGTATTTTTTTAACCTTTAAAAAAAAAAACATACATACATAACATACATAACACAAAATGGTAAAACATACATAACACAAAATGTATCATTTTAACCACTTTTAGATGTACAGTTAGTTCTGTATTAAGTACATTTACAATGTTGTGCAACCAGCACCACTATTCATCTCCAGAACTTTTTCATCCTCCCAAACTAATACTCTGAACCCATTAAACAATAGTTCTCCATTCCTCTATCCCCCCAGATCCTGGAAACTACCATTCTATTTTTTGTCTTTATGAATTCGACTATTCTAGTTCCCTCATGTAAGTGGACTCATACAATATTTATTCTTTTGTGTCTGGCTTGTTTCACTTGGCATAACATTTTAAAGATTCTTAAAAGATATAAATGCATTGATACAATAGTTAAATCCATAGGGAACAATTTGATTCTTCTCTATAAGCCTATAAATCTTTGAGATATTTATGGACAACTTCCCATGGAAAGCAGCTGTGATAGGATCAATATCCTGATTCTTTACTGGTAAGGATCCATTGATTCCGTAGTGGTAATAATCTAGTTTCTTCCCAAAAGAATTTTGTTCAGTAAAACCAAACACTGACTAATAATACCTACAAATGATATCAGCTGTGCAGTTGTTATAACACTGAAGAATGCATTTGAATCTCGATAATCTTTGAAAAGGCCTTGAAAACTATTGTGGAAGATCTCTTTCTTCCAAGTTGTATTTACAGTCATTTATGATATTGGTGTAAATACTGAAGAATCCAGAGTATCTTGCCGTGGATCCTCTGAACATGTCTCAATTCCTAAGCTACGCTGTTATGTGACGACAGATCACGTTTGTCACATGATATGGACTGTTAAAGCATTTTAAGGATTATATCCTAATGAACTTCGAATGACACCACGCTTTACAGAATATGTGAGCTGAGCAAGAGTGTAACACTCCAATAGTCTGTGGAATCTTTGTTCTGCCTAGAATTTGAATTCCTGTTTTGTGTATTTGATAAATACTGTGGGTAAAGGCGTCTAGTCAGAGGATGTCCTAGTCATCTATCGTTGCATAACAAACTGTCCCCCAAATTTAGTGGTTTTAAACAAATTGTATTATTACCTCTCATGTTTGGAGGATCTGCTGGGCTTAGCTGGATGGTTCTAGCATAGGGTCTCATATGTGGTTGCAATCAAATGGTGGGTAGTGCTCAAGTCATCTGAAGGCTTCTTCGCTTCTATATCTGGGCATCTGGGCTGGGGGATGGCTGGAAGAGCTGAGGGATGGGCTGGCTTTTGTCTCTTCATGCGGCCTTTCCACTGGCTGGTTTGGGCTTTTTCATGGCATGGAAATCTCAGGGGTGTGAGACTTCTTACTTCTGGCTCCCACTAGAACAAGCATTCTAAGAGGACCCAGGCAGAAGCTGCAAGTCTTCTTCTGAGCTAGTCTCATAAGCTCCAGAACATTACTTACAATCTGTTGGTCTAGCAGGTCAATAAGTTCAGGCCAGACTCAAGAGGAGGAGAATTAGACTCCGCCTCTCAAGAAGAGGAGCAAAAAATAGTGACTTCAATCTCAATTCTGCAGCTCTCCAACCTCTGGGAGCTTAGGCCCATCCATCACTTGCTCTTTCTGAGAATGTTTCCTCATCTGTAAAATGTCGACAATTCAGTGAATGATCTTAAAAACTCTTTCACTTTAAAATTATAAGGATTTTTTGCCTTCAAAGTTTAGACAACATTTATAATAGGAGCTCCTTTTTAAATTGAAAGTGGATATTTTATAGTTTTAGCATGTAGGATATTTTTTTTCCTGGGCCTATATAAATATAAACCTTGAGTTGGCCAAAAGATTTCATTATGAAATCTTTTATATTTTTATATATATTACAAGATTTCATTATGAATTATGAATTTATTATAAATTTTCCATCCTTTTTGGTTCTAGGCAAGAAATGTAAAAATGGCAATGTTGAGCAGAAGATATATTTCTGAAATATAAGGAGCAATGCCCTCATTGAGGGGTTGATTCCAGTTGCAAATCCCAGTTCCCTGAACAACGGTGGCTGGCACTAGTGCCCTTTCAGAAGCCTGATACTCATCCAAGGATCTTGTCTAGTTTGAGGTGAAGCAGGGATAGTGGAAAAAATATAATTAAGGTGACTGTTTGAGCCTGGTGGATGGTCAGAGCATGCTTCTCTTTAGGATTCTCCATTTGTTTGTTTCAAAGTAGGATGAAAGCCTCTCAGATGTGAATCCCTTTCAATAACGCTGTCGCTTCAGATTTTATAGACATGAAAATAGTCCTTTTAAACAGGCTATCCTCAAGTTCTTAGGCAAAACCTTTTGTCAATTGTGTACCACTTACACCTGAACATTTCATTGCCTGCACTGCCCAGATTTTTAAAACCAGAATCTCAGTTGTGCTAATATTTTAAAAATAAAAATTATATAAACACAAAATCAGTTCGCAACCCTGCTGAAATACTTTAATGAGTCTGAATGAGCCCATTTTCTGCTCTACTTCTTCCAAAACAAACCACTGTGACAAGTGGTACTGAAATATAAAAATACCAAATTTTTTCTGTAGCAGACCCTGCCACAGAAAAATAGGTAGGCTGATTGCCTACCCAAGAAAGCTCCTTTCTTCCTTGCTAATAGAACCCTGATCTTATTCCAGAATCTACCTCTGTTCCTAATTTTAGGGAAAATCCTGGTTAATGTAAATCAATCATGGTGATCCCATTAACAGTCTTGGGGGTGGGCATGTGACCCAAATATGACCAATAAGACATGAAAGGATGTCTGCTTGGGGCCTCTGCAAAAGGTATTTTCCTTCTCAAAATAGCACACAAGGAGACACATTCCTCTTCATTCAATGAATGTTGTGTCTGAGTGTAATTCCAAGACTGTAGTTACTGCATCCATCTTGTAACCATTAACGTCCTGGCCTAAAGTCAAGATGGCAGAGCAGAAAGATGAAAAGAAAATGGGTCCTTGATGGTGTCATTGAGTTGATAATTTAACCAGCTGTAGCCCTACCTTCTTCTGAATTTCTTATCATGTACCATAGTGATTTTCTCATTGTTTAGGCCACTTTAATCAGAGGCCTCTGTTCCTTGAAGCCTAAAATATTTTAATGCATCCCTTTCTCAGACATGGCAAGAAAATATTGGCATAGCTAATATCTCCACTTCAGCTATGCCTGGGGCTGGCTCTGATATCACCTGAGACCTTAAAAAAAGAAAATATATAGTGACATAACTCAGTGGGATTGCGTCCAGAGTTCGGTGCGTGACTCTTTCAGGACATAGCGGTAAATCCTCAGAGGAGAATGATATCGATAAGCGTAGTGATGTTTGACACTTACTGAGTGTGTAATTTACACACAGACACTGTTTTAAGTGCTTTAAATTTCATCCTCACAAAAACCCTGCGAGGTCGGTACTATTATTATTCTTATTTACATAGCCAGAAAATGAGGCACAGAGAGGTTAAGTAACGTGCCTGAGGCTGCATATCTAATCAGTGGTGGGTTGTAGATGCAGGCTGCCTATTCAGGAACTCACATTCCCAATCACTGTGCCCTTTGGCCTTTCTGCTTCCAAAGAAGGACTTCTCTCCTCCCCACTGCTACCAGCAGACCCGGGGGAGGCAGAAAGTTCTTCTTTTCAAAGGAACTTTGTGAATAACCATACCAGATTTAAAATATCCATTATTGGGGGTTATTCATTCATTTAGCAAACATTTATTCAACACAAGCTATCTTCTAGGCCTTGAGTTAAGATGACGTAAAACCTTGTTTCTGCCCATAAGCAACTTACTCTAATGGGGGGACAGATTCTTAATCAAATATTTATCAGACAAAATACTCAATGCTTTAGCTGAGATAATAAACATATCTAGTCTCAGAGTTTTGAGGATGTGTCATACAGTCTTAAAGTTGTAACAAGTAATAGCTATTTAATCATCACACAACCCTTATTTTCCCCAGAAGAAACCAAGGAAGAGCTCAGCCCAGAGTCATATAGCCGGTCAGTGGTAGAGCTGAATTTGAACCCAGGCAACTTGCTTGTATTAGAAATGACTACACGAGGGGGTATGCAAATTCCTGTGGGAGCACAGGGAGCAATTGCTTCCAGCTAGACAGGACAGTGATAAAGGAGGGATCTGGAATACTTCATAGATGAGACAACTTTTTAATTGGACCTTGAAGGGTAAACATCAATTGAGATACCTTGAAAGGTAAATCAATCAGGAATTTTTTTTTTTTTTTTTTAAAAAGAAAAAGAAAAGTTAAGGCATTCCAGGCAGAAGGAACAGCATGTGCAAAAATAGGAAGACTTCAGGGAACCATGGGGTGTCTGCAGAAAGGTAAGCTCTTTGTGGCTCCCTCATAGTGTGTGGAGGACAGAGTAATAGGAGATGGTACCAGAAGGCCTTTCTGTATATAAGGAATCTATATATTTTCTGCAGATAATAGGGGACATGTTGAAAATTTTAAAGCAGAAGAGTGATACGAGTTGCTATTATTGTACTGATTTAATGAAAAGGAAAGAATCAAAACCTTGAGGATTTAACATGTTTACTATAGAAAAATGGGCAGGGGAGGTCAACGTGGAAGGACAACCCAGGAGAACACCCCAGAAATAGGTAGACCTATGGGGGGCTGTTGCTGGTTATCTTATGGCTAAATCCAGCCTGGGAGTCAAGAATGGTTTTTACATTTTTAAAGCATTGTAAAACAAAGAAACAAAAAAAAGCAAAGAAGAATATTTGACAGAGACTATATGCAGCCTGCAAAGCCTATAATATTCACCATCTGGCTCATTACAAAAAATATTTGCTGACCTCTGCTTTGTTTACATCTGGTGATGGTCTGCTGGGGAAGACGGGATGAAGAGGAGGAAGGCCATCCCCAAAATCCTTAGGAGGTTGAACTGACAAGAATCCTGGTTAGGATACAGGGGGTGAGAATAGGTGAGGTCATGGATGAGTCAAAGAATTCTGCATATGGGAGTATCATTAGCCAACATACAAAATATAAGAGAGAGGATCAGGGCAGAAAGAATCTTTGATTTGGGACCTGTTGCTGTGAAGTGTCCACAAGACATCCAGGTGGAGATGCTCAGGAGAGCATTGTACTGAACAACGCTTATGCGTCCACTTCTCTGATCTATGATATAAATTCCTTGAGGGCAAAGATAATACAACTGCTTAGTATAAATCCTGGCACATGATAGGCTATTAATCAAGCATGCTGAGCTCACTGAATTGAATTAGATAGTTGAATTTAGGAGACTCAGTGTGAGATCTAGGTTAGACAGAGACAAGTCTTTGGCTTTTAGGTAGTTACTGATGTATAGGAGTTGATGGCATATTGCATATACTCTTATCAGCACAATATTAAATTGTATCTGTACATGCCTTAGTCTGGCTGCTCCATTAAAAGTAAGCCCCTCCTGTGGCAGCGTGTATCACTTTTCGTTCTATCTGTGGAGAGGCAAGAGAGCATAGCAGTTAGGGGCCAGGGCTTATAGCCAGGGTGCTTATGTTTGAAAACCCATCTCTCCTACTTTCTAGGTGTAACCTTGGGCAAGTCACTCAACTTCTTTGTGCTTTAGCTATTCATCTATAAGATGGAGATAATAATACTCTTCTGGGGGTTGTTGTGAGATTTAATAATACATGTGTGTGTTTGAAAGGGGATATGACCTGCTCTTAACACAGCACCCAGAGCTATCCTTTTAAAAAATAGGTCAAATCATGTTACCACTAATGAACACCTCCAATGGCTCAGAGTAAAAGCCAAAGTCCTTACGATGGTCTCCCATGCCTTACTTCCCTGATCTTATCTTCTGACCCTTCTCTCCTTGCTCTAGCCACCCCAGTCTCCTGGCTGCTCCCCAAACTCACCAAGCACAGGCCGGCCTCAGGGAGCATGCACTTGCTTTCCTCTCATCCTATAGCACTCTTCTCCAGGATAGCACCATGTTTTGCTCTCTCACCATATTGAGTCTTCCCTTTTCTGAATAGCAAACAACTCATTCCTGGACCTCTCTTTCCCCCTACTATGCTTTATAGTTCCTCATAACGACTCTCACATGCTAATATGCTATGTAACTTACTTAATTTTCTACCTCCTCCTACTAGGATGTAAACTCCATGGGGACTGGAATACTGCTATATTTGTTGAGTGAATGAATAATGCCTACTACATAGTAAGTGCCCAGTCCAGGTTAGCTATGGTTGTTCCCAAAACATCTGGTGCTATGTTGATGACACACAGTTGCCTCTGACTCCACCCCTCCCTAGCTGCGCCAGCTCCAGCAAGGTTGAGGGGACAGGGGTAAGAGCAGACACTGATGTCTACTCCTTCATCCCCTCCGTCCATAGACCTGTGTGAGAGAGCTTCTATTCCACCTGTCTTGGATAGCCATGTTGTTAAATGCATACATTTGGGGAAATAGACAAAATAGGCGAATGCTTTGAGAGTGAAAAACCCATTTGTAGTCTTTTTGAACTGGTTTAACAACCTAAAAGAAGAAAATTTGTGTATACACAGTAATGCTGTTCTTTTGATATTAAATTAGTATTAAAATGGGATGGAAACTCCTCTTATATTGGGCTCCTATGGAGATGGACAAAGTAATTTTAGAGAAAACGCAGCTGTCCTCAGCAGTAGGTTCAGAAATGTCAATTTTAATTAAAACATTTATTTTCAAATACATTTCACGGTTCATATGTAGTGATATGTGTCTACTTCTTGCAAACGTTCAAACCGCTGGGCTGAGGAAATTGGAGAAAGGCATTTTGATAAAGAATGAACAGTATGATCAAAACAAAGAAATGCAAAGAAAAGAAAATCCACATCGTGCTTTGGTTTTTCTTCAGTCCGCACGTCAGATTGTTCCTCAGGGAGCTACCCGCTGCTGTGCAAAGGACCGCAGACCCCCTTGTAGAAATCTAGTGTCAGCGGGTCACTGGGGGCAACAGTGGGCCATGCCACCCGCTCGCAGGTGAGGTCCCTTTTGTGTATGGGTTCCTGTTGATGCCAATAGCAGAGGCTCTCTCCCAGTGTTTCTAGATCTTAGCCAGAAGAAAACTACCAAAACGGCCAACTCCCGGTTAAAATCCTCCCAAATTCCATCTTTCTCTGACTATGCCTTTGGGTTTGAGTTATTAAAGCTGCAGAAAGGTGTCCAAAATTTAGCAATGACCTTCTGAGCTCCTCTCTTTTTGCTCTCTGCCTTGCAGAGCTTCCGCACCTGCCAAACTTCTGTTGATTTCCCAGGAAAACCGGCCATGACTTCAATGAGGCCAAAACAAACCACACTGAAATAAAAATGTGGTCAATTTAAGTGAGCAGCAATACAGGCTAAGAATGTCTGCAAGTTTTGCTCAAATTTCTACAAAGTCTTCTATGAATACATTTTTATTTAGAATTAGAATATTCAGATAATCTCTGTGTGTGCTATGCTAAAAAAAATCGTTGTCATTAGGTAAAGATCAAAGACAATAAGCAATATTTACTAGTGTGACAAGTGTCCTTTATCTGATAATCTAGTGAATGCCTTTCTGATGAAGGTGTATCCTAATATTTGAGAAAATCACGACATATAAATACAGTTGCATCGATTGTTGCTCTCAATATGCTTTTAACCTCTTCAAAGGAGCCATTAACATCACAGTCAGAAACACATAGTGAAGTCCAGAGACTGTATGCAGTACTGCCATTGGCCGTATATGCCAGTGCGGAGCCCCTTTACAAGTTATTGAATGCTCCGATTTCTAAGTTGTGAGAGTTTGACTTTGGATTTAATGATGTCAATAGCACACCTCCAATTTCTTAAAATTCCTGACCTGATTTTAAAATGCTTTTGAATTTTGCACTTTGATTTTAAAAGTGTGCTAGGTTATAATCCATGCTTCCTTGAACCCAAACATTTTGTTCCTTCCTAGGAACTATATATATGTACATATAATTTTGATTGAGAGCTCTGATAAAAGAAAGGAGCTCCAACACTATTCTGAGAGAAGGGACTGTTATTGTTCCCATTTTTCAAATGGGGCAATTGTCACAGAAAGGTTAAGTACGTTGCCCCACATCAGATAACTAGTAAAAGGCTTGAACCCAGCCTTTTACTAGGCCGGGCTCTTCAGTCTGTGCCTTTAAGCATTTATATTTAATAAAGACAGCGGATGTGCCATTCTAAGACCTTCTTTTCTATAGATGGTGGTTGACTGCTCATAGCATAGCAGTTAAAGGACAGGGCTTTCAAGCCAACTTCTAGGTTTAAGTCAGAAGGCTCCAACTCCAGCTGCGTGATTTCAGCCTCTAATTTTTGATATAAATTTGGTATCCATTTTGATGTAACCTACCACTGACTATGAACTTTAGCCTTCAGATTCTTCGCTCCCATTTTTATGTTAGTTCTCTTTTTAACATCTTCTGAAATCCAGTGAGGGAGGGTGTGGTTCAACAAAAGCGGGTGTCACAGTAGCAACAAGAAAGAATCAGGTTACTAGTATGCCCAGAGGAAGTAATAATTTTATCAAGGAAATCTGCAGAAGTTTTGGGTATTATGCGTAGCCTTTACCCTGGTCAGATGTCTGACACAAACCTATGCAAAGCACATGCATTATATGCTTTATGTTTATATTGCCCAGGTAAGCAAGGAAGAGACACACTCTTCAGAACCAAAGGATGTGAAAAAATGAACAGCTTTTCTTTGCAATTAGGCACCAGAGTGGGAACCATTTGTTACCAATATAGCAGATATAATCAGTCTATGCATCAGCAGGGGCCTTTATACCTGTAGAAGGGGCACTATATACTATAGGTAATTCAATCATGATGAGACCAGGGAGAAAGATACCATTAGTGAGAGGGATTCTACCAGCCAGCTGCTGGCTTGTATTAAAAAAAAAGAAAAGAAAAGAAAAAAGTAATGAATTGGGAAGAAATTGAAAACTGTAGGTGTATTTGCTTGCATTTTATATTTTTTGTTGGTGGAGGATTTTTTTTTTTGCTTTCTGAAGCATTTGATTCATTTAAAGTAGCTCTTGTCATTAAGTAATCTTTAAATTAACCTTCAACCATGTGTCAGCTGCTGTACGATAGAAGCAAATGCATTATGTATTAATGTTTTGGATATAAGTTCTGAAAAAGCCAACTATCATTCTCAACATCAAAGAGCACCCCTTTTCAAGGGCTTGGCTGAGAGGATAAAGCACTGGCTATTTACCTCATGACCTTGGTTCCAATACGAATCATATTGCCAGTGAAAGGAGTTTTATGATCTCAGTCCCACACAGGTAGATAGTGGTCCATATCACCAAAACACAGATAGGCAAAACTGGAATTTTCCTGCTTAGGAGAGACCCGAGGCTGAGAAAAGTCCAGAGACATGGAAGTGAAACAGCATCCAGCTCATATGCCATCCTAGAGATGGCAGTCTTCTCAGCTGGACAAGGTGGCTCAGAATAGCAGTCTGGGGAAGCGCTCCAACCTGGCTTGCAGATAAAGAAATCTGTTTTCAGAGCTTGCAACTCGTCCAAGTCTATTTTTCAAGCCAATACCTCCTCTCCAAACTCTCCCCTCCCCCAATCCTCTTTTTCCAGAAACAAAAAGCAGAAAGTCAACCAGAGGATCTTTAGGATGCCATTTGTAGAATGAGTGAGATGGTTTTAATCATTTGAAAGGATGATTCCAACTGAGCTGATATGTTTCAGACCTTGTTTTGAAAAATTAAAATTAAAAACAGTTATTTCTCAGTATTGTTACTTAGATTACAGAGTTAATGAACTATTATTACAATTATGTCTGTAGTGTTGTATTTTCAGGAAGGAGACCCACTCCATCAAGCAATTTGAAAATTAAAAAATTTAAAAAATGAAATTAATAAAAGTTAATGTAGTTTGTATTTGACATTTGAATTCATTTGATAATAGATATGAGTATATATACCAAATGTGTAATATCTTAAACAATTTCTCTTTGTTTCTGTACATTCAATCACTTCCTTTATTTTTCACTCTATTAGTTTACTAATTCAGTCATTCCTAGGTCCTTTCAAGAAGTATTTTAGTGGAGTAATTGTGGACTAAAATAGTTAATATATTGTAATCATATCTATTGGTATAGCAAGAAGGAAGTATTCCGACATCTGGTTTACACTATATCCTTTATTTCCAAGTACAGATTGATAAGAATAACTTCTCTGTAGCTGTAAGAACACTCAGCCAGGCAAAAACATGCACATCTGGGATAGTACTATTAGAAGCATTGAAGATCGTATTCTCTACATACAAACAGTAACTCCAGCTATTTTGAAAGCAAAGGCACATTGCCTAAGTGGGAGAGGGAGCATTGCGATGGGTTTCTATTTCTCTTAAAGGAAAACACCCCTCACCCATAAGATTTAAAGATGACTAGCACCACCCATATGAGGTGAAGTCTCACAGTTGGAACAAAGTGTGAGAGCATTGGAGCTTAGTCTAGCACAACTTGCTCAAATGGCTCGTATGGTAGACTTGAAGGAAACACAGTTTGGGGTGGGGGTGGTTGTCAAGACAGGGAAAGATGCATGGGGATGCAGACATTCCAATGGTTCTGTCTGGGAAGCAGATCCCTTGATTTTTCCAGGAGGTTGTTCGTCCTTGGCGCCTGCACCATTAGGCTAAATGGGTTTCTCTCACGTGCATGGAGGGGAGAGCAGATAAAAGGATACAAATGCAATAACCTTTTATTTATTGTCAGCAAACAAAAAGGGGCACACATGTGCCAGTTTAGAAATTACTGTTTTCATTAAAAAGGAGTTCAAAAATCAAGGCTCCACTTATCATTGTTAAAAACCTTAAATTTTTTTTAGCCATATGATTTCATTATATGAATTACAGAACTGTAATAGAGTAATATTACTCTTAAGCCAGCTCACTTAAATTTAAGACATTCAAGACCCAATAATGCACTAGGTTCTTTAGTTCAAGTTATGCAAATAATATACATTTTTTTATTCTGCTTCCCACCAGGTTACACATGTATTATAAACATAACAAAGACCTCTTTCTTGTGCAATATATTACTCAGAAGCTGGTGAAAAATAGAAGCCAAAATATTGTGAATTACAGTCTTAAAATGGTTTGGCTTTATACTACTGGCTGACATATTTTAAATGCTAAAGAGAGTCTGGACTGGAAACAGAAATGTTGACTCACAGTTACCTTCTACTGTTGTCATTCACACTGATGTTTCTCCAGGTCTAAATCAGATTATTAGCTTTGTTTTCTTTAGAGTGGAACTAGCAGACCCAGCTTTGCTACATTTGGAAAATCAGCAGGGGGAATAGTCATCTCAAAAAGACAAAAATAAAAGAAGGGACTGAAACTTCACATAAATTACCATGGCTATCCCGGAAGTCAGAACTGGACAGAACCTTTTTATTCTTTCACACAAAGCTGATGATTGAAATCAATATGGATTATTTCATAAGCATTGTTTCTCATGTATTTTATATAGTTTCATAATGTAAGCCATACATTTTAAAAATATAGTCAGTGACATTAATTCCAGTTAGGCTTTAAAAGAAGGAAACGCTAAAGTTTAGAAAATTAGAAATGCTGAATTCTGTCTTATGATGAAAACAATGTTCACGTTCTTCCTGTCATCAAAATGATATGCTGGATGGAAGATGTACCTGTGTCCTTCCCAAGGTTGACATGTTTCCATTTATATCCAATGTAGTCGATTGATAACTTGCTCAATTTGATAAAAGTAAGCAGAAAAATAAAATAATACAGATTTTTTAAAAAAGAACCTAAGTAGGTGTGTCCCTGAAGTACCCAGATTAGTCTCATAACGTCATACTTAAAAAACATCCCTTTTCTAAGGGAGCTTTATTTGTTTATGCTGGACAAATTGAAAACAAAAATAAGTGGAAAATAAGAAATTCAGTTGTTGGGCTTCATGACGTAACATGAGCTCTGTGGGAATGAGGGAGCGTTCCTTTATACTTGTATGCAATCTGAGCTCAGTGGCTTTGAAAGCTTTGAAGTCTTCCACAAAACTCTTTCCTCCCTTTCTTCCCCCCTGGAAAAAAAAAAAAAAGCAAAAATTTCCTACCTCAACTAATTTATATAATCTCCTCAGCATTTCTAACAGAAATTCTCACCTCAAATTCCGTCTTGTGATGAAGTGGGTAGAACCAGCCTGTGAAGTGCTTGGCAGATTGCTCTCAGCCGCTTGGTAAATTCAACAAGTGTCAGTTGTACTTCTCCTGTCAGCATATAGTCCTTTAGACATGGCAGAAAGGGCAGTGTTGGGTGGCAGGCAGTCACGTTTTGAGATGGTGAGTCATCTGTTTTGCTGCTGCCCGCCTGCCCCTGGATCTGTGCATGGCTTCCTTCTTAACAAAATGTAGGCACAGAATGAACATGTACTGTCTCAAAACATAGACAGCACTGATGTGAAAGATGAAACATTACCCTCCATCAGATTACTATTAAGGAAACAAGACTGTGAGGTCAGAATTATTTCTTCATTGCGTTTCACACCTGGCTAAGATAGTGTCTACAGCTGCAAGGAGATGAAAGGAAGGATTGATCCTTGAAAAGAGAATAGGTAGTGTAGGCACTAGGCTTGAGAGCCAGGCATACTGGGGTGGAGTGAAAAGCAGAATTCACTTTTGGTAGAATTAATTTCTTGCCTGCATTTGAAAAACAGGAAGGTGGCTCTGGAAGCAGCCTTAATTCTCCAATGCTGACTGCAAATCCCCCACCAAACCAGCCTCCCTGTAAACAACAGATATTTTAGATGCAATTAGACTTCCATGCGCCATGCACAACAGCTGGGAAGAGTTTCCAAAGTTTTCTCTTTTTAATTTGAGTGGAATACTAAAGAAAGAAAATATCCTGACAACTTCTAGCGTTGTCTTGTGACTTAAAAAAAAATCAGCCTGTGAAGTATCACTGCTCTGTTTTAGTCTAATGCTACTTCTATCTTTTATCCTTTTTAATTAGAAGGCAAATTCTCAGACCGCCAGGCCTAATCCCTACACAGTGGAACAAAGCCCAGCAAAGCCTTTGAACACTGTTCAGCCGGGCAGCACAAACCCTAGTAACTGTTGGCAGTAGGGGCAGGACTCTGACCCTCATCTCAGCCATTCTCCTGCAGCTCCTGATGCTCCCTGCCCTTCAGAACCCTATCTGTTGTTCTTCTGTTTAGACTGAAAAGACAAAAGAGGAGACAATGTGGGAAACCTAGAGGATTGGCTAGGTAGGATGTGGGGAGCTAGTGATGGATAGGGGCAAGTAAATGGAGTTTCACGGGAATGGACACAGTGGGGAGAATTGGATCACCAGATTAGGTCTTTAGGTTCAAGAAATTTCTTCATCCCTCACTAAATCTTTTCACGGACAATGCCACTTTTTAAACAATTGTTGCATTTCCAATTACTCCAGGAGTGTTCAAACAAATGCCCCAAACCCTCCATGAAAACTTTGCTCATATTTTAAACTTGCCAGATGAAAATCAATAAAACAAACACCCCCAAATAAGTGGCAGACACTTACACCTCCAAAGTATTTACACTTGTAATAATATTTGAGTCAAGAGCATAATTTGAGCCCACTCAAGCAAAACATGAATCCAAGAAACCGAAACGTAAATTTTCAAAGCTAATGGGAACAATCATGAATCAAAAAGCCAAATTCCAAGTATGCAAATATGAAAAAGGATTGTTTGCATTTCCTACTTTGGCTAACTGTGAATTATTGAACAGTGAAACAACAGATGCTTCTACTGTGCTGCAAACTCTTCCAAAATGTTCTTAGATTGAGCTACAAATGTGTGGGAATTACTGTCTGATGCCAGGATGGTTGAGAGTTGTACTGGGATTTCTGAAAAAGATATGCATTTTCTGGGTTTTTGGTTGTTTGTGTTTTTGTGTGTTTTTTTTTTGAGATAGCTGGGAGAAACATTTTAAGGGAAGAAAAAAACAAACACCTCTTCTTGGAAACATTTTTAGCAGCCCCTCAGTCCCTTCAACACAGCAGGTTTCAGAAAGCCACTTTCATTTTTAATCCTTCTAACGTCTACGGAAACACCAATATATGTAGTGCAGTACTTAGCCCAATCATTATAGTTGTCTTTGTAACCAAATTTAAAATGTGTTACTGATCTGGCTTTAGGTGATTAAGAGGTTAATTCAAATCATAAGGAAGGATTCAGGTAGAGGTTTAGATGACTGATGTCCAAAAATGTGTGCATTTTATCATGTAATCTTAAATTCAAACTTCACGCTGAGCTGCTTTTAAGGAAGTTCCCATTTTTAAAGCTCTTAATAGGACAGATGTGCTGAGTTTTACATTTACATAAAACACAATTTTGGAATTTTTAACATGTGAGTTTTACAGTGATCTCTAGCACATGTATTTTGAGGACATATATTTATTTTATTAAAGGGACAGCAATATATGTAATTATAGTCCATTTCTGTATAATATCTATTATTCAAATTACAAAACCCAGTATCTTCCTCAATATTTTCTGCCTGCACTGCATAAGTAAATGCTTTCTCCAGGTCAGTGGTGAATAGGTGAAATGCACAAAGATAATCAAATACACAACGATAGATGATATTTTATAAAGAATGATGTGGCATTATTGACAGTCTTTTCTCAGTTTGCTTTTGTATTTGTCTTTACCTTTGATGTCTTCAAAAGATATACAAAATACAGCTACCTACACTGATGCTCTTTAAATACACCTCATGTTTATTCTTTCTTTTCTTTGTTTTAATTTAAAACTGCCTGAAAAATTAGGATATGCTGATTAGTTCAGGGGACTCTCAGCAATGATCACAGTTTGCAAATAAAAATACTTTAAATTAAAAAAAATATATTCTTGTAAAGATAGAAGCCTTCTAAAGAATTGTCTAAATGTTTGCACACATTTTACTGTCTAATGCTCCAATGGAAATCATCAATAAACATTTGCATAAAAAGAGCAAATTTATTATGCATGTGTGTTTTAATAATCATTGGAAATCTACCTAGTGGGAAATTATTTATTGTTGTCCTGCATGCACCTGCTGTTTTTGCAGGTATGTTGAGAAGTGCTATGGAGAACATGCCGTAGTGACATTTAATACTGTATTTCCAAAAGAACATTCTGGAGATTCAAAGATATTCCAGAAATGCGTATAAACCACAGCTAAACACAGTTCCCATAAATCAAACTTGGCATCACTTCTATCAGGGAATGGCTTTTGTGTTTGTTTTTGTCCCCATGTCACTGTCATCTACCCACTCACCTTGATCATGTGTATGAATTAATTTTATTAGAATGGAATGGAAAGGAATCTAGATCAGAGGAATCCAAAGCTTTTGAAAATAGCTTTTTCTTTTAAGAAACTAAGACTTGCATGAACACTGACGATGCGGTGTACCTCGTTATTCAACATGGTTGAATATAGTCATTAATACTTATTAGAACATGAAAATTGAAATAGCTCTACATTTTCTATTTTTCTCTTTCTTAGAAATCATGTAGTTTAGTTGTACTTAATAGCTTTGAGTGGATAGGATTGCCAAGGTTAAAATATTTTTTTGTGCAGGCTAGTTTTTGTTGTTTTTCAGTTGTTTCCACTGAATTAAGCTTTCTTTACTAAGAATAAAACCTTAGAGGGGTTCTGAAGCTTATAATGTAAATGACCACAAATACTAAGCTCAATGCAAACAAATACTAAAAAAAAAAACCACACACACAAAAAAACAAACAAAAAAACAGCCAACCCTTAATTCTGTATTCTGATCTTCAGTGACTGTATAACTATATCATTAACGATGTTCTCTAACTGGGGAAGTCCCTACCCTAGAGTGTAAAGGATCAAAGAAAACATTCTTTTCTGTCTGGTACACTTAGTGGTCCTGCCTCCCAACAGTGGGATAAAAGGAACTTGCTAAACTGTTGCCATTTTGCAACATCTGCTATAATTCCCCTAAATCCAGATTTGTCTGACACAGAGAGGCCTGTTCTTACATCATTGCCATGTGACAGTATAACACCAGTCACATCAAGCTTGAGGATTGCAGCTTCAGGCTATGATAATATGAAGAAAACCTTTTTGCCTAGGGCAAAACACTTGTAACCAAGTATTATTCATCGGGCCAATTTAAATCTTCTCTCAAAAAGGTACCCAGAAACATATGCAGTATGCCTTTGTAAAAGGCTCGAGCAGCTCATAGGCAAATGACCTGAACCAAGAGTACAAAACCTAATGTCCTGATTAATTACTGCTAAGCGGCTCTGATACACAGAAAAGCGAATGCTGGTGCTAATCCTTAACCCTGTCCTACATTCTCAAAATAGCCAAAACATTGCTGACAGTTACAAAAACAAACCTGTCCATGTGGTTTTTTTCCCTTCTTTTTTTTTTTTTTTTAATTATACATTATCGCTTGGTGCCTTCCACCTAATAAAATCAGGATGCAGACAGATTAGGGTGTTACCAGTCCAGGGGGGCTTCTAGGGACAAGGCCATGGGTGTGTAGAAAGAAAACAATCTGAAGGTGGGTAAAAACAACGACACACAACTTCCAAACGGAAATCTTTTGGATGTTCTCATTTTCAGGGTTCAGCTTCCAAGAGACTGAACTTTTCTGGCAATTGTTCCTTAAATTAAGAGTTGAGCAACCTTTGCTGATTATCCTGTAATAGGAAGATTGCTGTGCTTAGAATTTTATTAGGAAGGGAGTTTGAATTTCTTTTACCTATAAAAATAAAAAGATGCTGGTATTTCACTATAAATATCAGATATGTTAAAATTTCAAACTGTTTGAATTGTAAAGCTATATAGGTTTCATCAATCACTCAGATTACACCTACCTTTATTAATAAAGCTGACATCTGGAGTCTCTGTCACTTTTGCTGAGTAAGAAATACATGGCTAAAAGAATAAAGTCCTATATAAGGGAGAAGGAAGTAGCTTATGTTAGCAAATTTCTTTCATTTAAAAAAGTCAAAAGGTCACTAAATGTGGCTCGTGAGCCATAACACTATTACATTATAGGTAAATCAAGTTAAAATACTTCTCTTGCACTTTATGTAAAACATGGTTGGAGCTCCGATAACACAGATTCAAAGCAAGTAATGATCCTTATCTATTTTGAAAACTCTCCTTAATTTGTCATTATTCTACAGGCACACCCCACCCCAGAGTTCTAGGAAATAGTAAGGAACAACTACAGCTCGAGTTCTGAAGGGCCAACCTAACTAGAATGAGGGTCATTTCACCCACAAGGCTGCCCCAAATACAAAGAAGAGACCTATTTTTCACTCACAGTGCACTCATTATAAAGTCTAATTCCATTTTAGATTTTTAAGAATTTTTCTATGTTTGAGCCCATTATTTGTAGACACAAGCATTTTCCATGTGTCACAGCTACCTACCCAGTATTTAACAGACTGCACAGGAAATACATTTTCCATCTGTTCGGATCAAATGCTGATGCTGGCTGCCCAAGCAAAATGTGTGATGCTGGTTTAACATCAGAGGCTGAGTTGTGATGATGTGTGCTGTTTTTAAGAGCACCAAGTCCTTGGTTTTCTTTGTACAACCATTTTTCCTCACTTTCCCTACCCATTTTCTCTGCCTCTCCCTCAACTAGCCCCCAAACTATGCACTTTGGCTTCCCATCATTCCTCAAGCTCCTTCTTTTGGAATGAGAGTGACTCACCTTCTCATTAATGAGGGTGTAACTTTGGAGTCAATTCATCTTGGTTAATAGCATCCCCTTAATTCTCAGCACCACCTGATCTCCACATGCTGACCTTTGATGAAGATTGCCCTTCCCTGCAACTTGAAGATACGACTCTGTTCAGAGGCAGAGTCAAGAACCAAATCTTACTGCTTCTCAGGTCTGGACATCCAAATTGATAATCCTTCAGAGGTGAAAGAACTGCTTTATTATCTGCCAAGATTGAAACCATTTAGGGAAAAATTTCTCCCTTTCTTGGTTAGTTGCAGATTTTTTGCAGATTGAAAAAAGATAAGAAGTTTGAAAATCACTGCCCTTCCTGAAATATGAACTGAAATGTTATTAAGGATCAGACACACCAAAAGTATTTTCCATTTTCTGATTTCCCTTTGATTTATCAGTCTCCCTAAGGCGTAGGAAGTACAATGGGCATACATTTTGGATTAGAGAGACCCAGACTTGTAACCTGACTCTCACTTATCAGCTGCGAGACCCTGAGTGAATTATGTGACATCGCTGGACCTCAGTGTCGTCACCTATAAAATGGGGCCAAATGAGGCCTATGTTGCTGGGTTGTTGGGAGGATTCAGTGAGATAATGAACGTAAAGCAACCTTTTTAACCAACCTCCACAATCCTATTAGGCATTATAATCTCCATTTCACAGAGTGGGGTGAATGGTTCAGGAGGTTAAAGCACTTGCCAAATGTCACAGTCACATGATAGTGTTTAATAAGCAGGGACTATTTATAATCATCAACCCAAGAAGACTGGATTCTCACCTGCCTCCAAATAACTCATTTCCAAGTTGGAGGGCCTTTGCCCTCCAACAGCCAAGCTTCCTTTGTGACTAGCTCTTTAGAGGCCTTGCCAGGAAAGCACAAGAGGAAGGGAGACCCCCCTTTATCAACCTCCCACTTTGCAGTAGGTGATTTTGAAATGTTGCTTCTTCAGTCAGCCCAACAACCCTTGAGTTATCATCTCCTTCTGACAGGAGGATCCCGAACTTGAGAAATATTAAATCACCTGCCAAACGTCACTGGCATTTGTATGAGGGAACAAGCTTTGTAAATGCAGGTCTCTCTGCCCTTGGGGCATGCTCTTTCCACTTACTGTCCTCACTCACTACCCTTCTGCTCAGGGACATGGGTGGGATGGTCAAGTGTTGGAGAAAGAATGGCTAAACCTTGGCAAGGGACATCCTCTGCAGCAGGTGCTGAAAACACCCTTCCAGAAGTTCTTCTATATTACAGGGGTGTCCAAACTTTTTTCAACGTTTTTCACCAAGGGCCATATGCGGTAAAATACACAAACAGCAGGGCCACTCACTCGAGGTGAAGTACGTATTGCCTCACCTGGTTTATTTAAGTAAACTAAATATATTTTTGGAATTTGCTGCTGGCCAATTAACAATGGATCATGGGCCGCAGTTTGGACACCCCTGTTCTATAAGCTCAGGAAAATCATACAGTGTTTCAGAATGAAACCTACATATAAACGAATCTTAAGTAAAAATAGAAATCAGGGCTAAACGACTAGTTCACTAAACCGAAAACACCAATACAGTAGAAGGCATTTCAGGGTGCTTTTGTAAAACAAAGGAGAGGAAAGCTAGATAAAATTTCAAATTATTTCCAAAAGAAATAAGGACCTAATAGCATCTATTTTTAGTTGTGTATAAGCTAAAGGAATTTTTTAAATCAGCATCTGAGAAAGCCAGGTTAAGAACAATGAAGTAATAAGTGCTAATCCCCCCTGCTCCTCTTTCCTTTCCAACCCAAACTCCATATCCTCCCTGACTCACTAGGGATTGTGATTAGAAGACAGAAAATGAATTGAAAGAACCCACAAGGGTACTCTGTATGCCTACCTTCTCAAAAATCCTCAGGTGATTAAAGAAATGTGCATATGAATCACCTGGAGAGCTTGTTAAAATGCAGATTCTGGTTCAATAGGCCTTGGGATGGGGCCTGCCATTCTGCTTTCTAACAAGAAGCAAAGAGTTCAGATAACAAAATGCAGACTCCTCAGCTGTGGATCAACTCAGTTCGACTTCTTGAAAATTCAGTGCAGCCCTTCGAATTTAAGAGATCCTGGTCGAAGACAAGCTGTGAAATCGAAAGTATTGCTCATTCTGAGCTCAGAGGAATCCCAGCTGACGACCCTCTCTATGGTTAGAATAGATTCAGCCTGCTTATGATGACAGGCACTCAAGCTAGAGAAGGTAGGCAACTGGTTGTATAGACTCCGACCTTTAATCAAAACAGTCAAGAAAAGAAAGATTTGTCAGTGACCTAACAAGCCCGAGTCATGACTTCTAGATAGAGACTAGACTCTGGTTGTCTTAAAACCAAATTTCCTATTCTATTTGAATGTAAAATGGTGAACAATTGGCTGTTGGTAGGATTTAATAGATAGGTGTTGGGGAGAAAGGTACTGTTGTTTATCTGGAAAGGCAAAATGAGATCTACTGAGCACCAAATGGGGGTGGGGGAGGTGTTGGTGGTCTTCCCCTTCCCTCCCTTTAGTGTGATTTTTCTGACCCTGGTACAGTGAAAGGGAGACAAGTGTGTTACAAGACTGGGTAAGATGATGGACATGAGTTCTGCTGGAGAAAGCCAGAGGGAATTGGAAGATGGAGAAAACGGCCAAATGAGAGGTAAAGTCTTCTCGGATGCTGCACCTAGGCAAGAGAGGGTCCTCACTTTTTTTGTTTGTTTGTTTTTGAGGACAGCTACATCCCGGCAGCTGGGCCATATGTTGTCATGTTACATCAATCGCCCAGTAGCAAATTCAAGTTAAAGTTGAGTTGAGAGTATGATTGGGAACTCCTACGATTTGGGTCTCATCACGCATTGCCTGGGAGGATTGAACTACATTAGATTGAAGTGCACCTGCCGCTCCACCCCCGCATTCCCGTTAACAAGATCAAAATTGGGAAATTTGATGGAGAGTGCCATCATAGATTGTTTTCTCCTGTCCCATAGCAAGATTGTCGTTCATAATAGTTTTTAAAAGTGCTTTTGGCAGATGGATGTATAGGGCTAAGAGAAAGTACTAGGCTTAAGTGTTTTGTTCAATAAAAACTAATTGTTTTCAATTCATGTAGAGAAAAGGAAAATAATTTCCTGTTGGCTATTAAAATACATGCTTTCTTATGAGACTGGAAGACCTGCTTCCTGTTTTCAGGAGCTGGACAGAAGGGGTGGCAGGGAGAGCAGGGTCATTGTAAAGCCATGCGAGTCACCCTATTTAGGCCAGCTACCATTTCACATTGCTAATGTCTCCTTGAATCAGCTAATGCTTTTTTTTTCCCTGAAAACTTTCTTAGTGGATGTGAAGGGAAAAAATGGGAGGGGGATAAAGGCTACTGTCAAATTGATTAAGTGAATGCTCATTAGAGAAAGTAACAAGAGGTGAAATCTGCATATGCATTGCAGAAATGTGTCTGATCTTGCTAAGTTGTAAGAAGACAAAAAGAACTGAAAACCTCCCTAGCTGGAAGTACTTGAGGGAGAACTGGGGGAGGGGAAAGTTCTCTATTAGTAACTGTCCTTCATTGTAAACCCATGCCAGAGCAGCCCCAGTTTGCAACACGTTGGTACATATTTGGAACTTTGCTTTCTGGAAATCTGTACTACAAATACCAAGAAATAAACCTGACCTCCCTAGAATACACTAGCAACTTCATTAATTCTGTTAATATGAGTTTTATTTCCTCCTTTTTCTTCTACTCCTCACTTACAAGACCCTTTCCTTCACTGCACATACAACCATTCCACTGTACATGACAAGCGAAAGCAGTTGATTCTGTGTCTCTGGGGCATAAACTTTCTGTCCAGAGTAGAACAGATGTTTTTCTTCCTCAGCCTTAAAAGATAAACGAGTCCAGAATCAATTATATTTGTTTTAAATTTTGTGGTTGTTGGAGGTGGGTGGGCCCATCCTTATCAAAAGACTCCTAGCTTATTGGCCTGAACAAAAAAATCTACAATGACGATCCAGATTCCAGGTAACAGTATTGATTTGGGATCCTATGAAGTTCCTCTGTTCCCCTAAGATGAGCAGTTTGGTAGTGTAATTCCAAGGCACATTCAAGTTGGTAACTTAAGTTACACTTTGAAGAGGAGAGCACTATTTCCAATTGTTTCCCATCTGTCGGAGCAGCCAGTTAATACAACTGATGACTTTTTTTGTTAGTACACATTTTTACGAATAGTTCATAAAAAATGTCAAATCTGATGGTTCTATTAATGTTCACTCTCACACATTCCTGTGATTAGCTTTCAACTTACCTACTAATATCTCTAACTCAGCTCTCCTGAAAGCTAGCCAGAGAATTCCTTATTGAAAGCGATGATGGTGTTGACCTTAACCTACAGAATGGGGACACTTCTGGACTTAGTCTGAAAATGTGAGATAGACAGTGACATCAAATATGCCTCAGTTGACACAAATCCTTAATTTTAAAAAGTTAAAAATAAGAAAAGCCCAAGTTTGACATTTCTTAGGTTTAGGAAAAAACACTGCATGCATACTTGAGGTGTAGACCAGATTGTCCTGAAGATTTGAAAGGAAATTAATAACAATAATAATAATAATAGTGCTGTGCCAGAGGATGTCCTCTGAAATATCTGCAGATTCCAACAAAGTGGTTCTTCCCATATGTGGGGTTGTCAAAGCCATTATGTGCTTTGGCGATCCTGGTAATTACAAACTGAAGACTTTAAATCCTCAGTTCTTCTTTATATTTCTGAACTACCCCCATAGGTATATTTACTTCCTTCTTTTGTCGAGCTTAAACATTTCCAATTACCTCAGACTCTACAGGGAAATGTGATGGTTAAATTCCTGCACTTGTAATGACATTTATTAATCTGGCTCTGGTGAGAAATGTTGAATCTCTTGCCTTCCCAAATCATACATTTTAATTCTGAACACACCTCCAAAGAATGCTGACATTGTTTAATTAAAATGAGGGTGTGCATTAATAAGAAAGGATATCATTTTGTTATTTGTATATAATGTTATTTTGTTTTTTAAAAAAATGAACAGAGACTGGTAAGTTCCATAATTGCCCTCCATGGTGAAGGACTAAGTGTAGGAGAGAAGAAAAGCACAGTAAGACACATATGTTAGTAAAACACTCCTTAATACTACACAAGCTATAGAAAATGCTACTTTGCACTTCGTCCTCAACGTGGCTAACTGCAAGCCACTGAGTAAAAAGTACACCTTTTGAACTAATTCCTTGGTCAGAAGATAGAGCCACATTTAGATGCCTCCTCGTTACTATGCTGTAATGGTCAAGTAAGACATTAATAGCAAAGGCACCTGCTAAAGCAACCAGGAACCTGTTGATTAACAATAAGCCTCCAAACATAAGATACCAGATTGCAAAGCAAAATCAAGTCCCAGGGCAACAAGTGCTTCTGTAATTTATTCCTTCTTTACATGAGGGCATAAAGCTCCCTTTATAAACGTGTTTTCCAGGCCCTGCTGTGAGCTGTAGGTGTGAGCTTTTCAGCTGATTTATTAATTTTAGTTTCAATCAACGTGTCACCTGCAGACACAAAAATGTAGGCCTCACCACAGAAAATACAATTTAAGAGAAAAAAAAAGCAAGAAAAAGAAAAAACAGGGCTTTAATTCAAAAAACTGCCAGGATCTTTTTTTTTTTTTTCAGATGAACACTGGAACGCCTTTGAGATCTAAAATAATTCCCAGCAACATAATTAAAAAAAATCAAAATTAAACATTTTTGTCATACTTTGAAAGTCAGTCTTAGACCCAGGGAAGAGTAACATGAGGCTGCCAAAACAATCAGTTCCTCTTGTCAGTAGGGGTACATTCTCCCCAAAGAATCGAATGAACAACAAGTCCCCTGGGCAAAATGTGCAAAAAATTCTCAATTAGTTGTCTTTATTTAGTGAGCACTATGGGGTCCTCAACCACACTATAGAATTATGGCGAGAAAGCTGAGCTCTTCACTAGCTTATTAGCATTCTCAGAGGGTTGGAGTACTGCTGATAGCAGGCTGTTGCCTCCAAGAGCTGTTGGTGGGACCCCGACACTCCCGGGCTTTGTCCTTTTGTCCTTCCAAGCCAGCAGGAAGTATTGCCCCATGTTCAGGGCATTCTGGGATACCTTCATTCCATTCACAGTTTGCATAACCAACAGGGCTGGAGTCTTTGTATTGGCTATGACCATCACTGTTGCAGGTTTAAATGAAAAGCAAAAGTGATTTGTATCAGTCTAGGCTAAATGCAGGTTTAAGAACTAGCCCCCTTCCAAATGAACATCCTTATAGGGCTGGAGCAGCCTTACATGGCCAATTCTCCATAGGAAATCTAGGTCCTGGGTTATAATCTGGATACATTCTTTTCATCCCGAAATTACAATGTCAGGCTAGGAAACAGAAATAGGAATGTGTTACTGAATATTCTAGACTGACTCCTCAGCATATACATTTTTACAGCACTCCCTCGTCCATTGACCCACCCCCCTTCACCAATCCACCTACCCCTAACCAGAAAGAGAAAACAAGAAAGATGAAAACAATAGAAAAGAACTGGCAGCAAGTATTAGAAATGCCTCTTCTAAAAAAGAGGGTATTTGCTGCTTTAGGGAAAACACTATCATTGACTAAATTAACAAGTTGTCTTATCAACTGCCATAAGCCTTGGAGTCTAATTAATTTAGTACTGATCAATAGTCCTGAATGAGGCATTGATTTCTGCCTGCTTGACAGGGCGGCAGCTGAAATCACTTTCACCACACACAGGCACCCAAAGCTTATGCGTTATCACATGAAGATTTTATTTCCCTCCTCCTACATGGGCATGCATTTCATGAACCGGGTATAAATGAGAAAATGGGATAAAAAGCAAATTTGGAAGTAGGAGCAGGTTCATCGACAAATGTGAACAGAGCTGGAACACTCCCTGCCAAGTTCTGCTTTCTTAGAAAATGTCTTTTGAGTGAGATGAAACATTAAAAAAAAAGAAAAAAAGAAACTGAAGTGTTCTGCTTAAATAAGATAGCAATGCTTTAACTGATCATAAAACATGCAAAGAGGGCTGGAGTTATTTTTCTGTCTCTTATTTTTAGAATGCTGGTGATACTTTATTAAAAGTACTCTGATCCAAAGTAATAATAACAGTAATACTATCTGGCCAAGGGCAGAAGCAGATGGTGAGCCTCTGATAAGAATGAGAACATGTGACAGAGCTACCCCGGATTTATTTGTTTCTTACGCTGGGGTTGGTGGGCTAGGGCTGGGGGTGGGGTATGGAGGACTTCCTACTTCCAAAAAAACCTAAAAAATCAATGACAATACATTGAGACAGTGCAAGGAAGAAAATAATTTAAGTATTTGACTTTTAAATTTTTAGTTGGACTAACATGATATTTATTCTCTTAAGATGTATATCCTAAGAAAAGGCTAGGTTTGAATTAATGTTTTCATATTCTCCTAGGACACACCCTTTGCATTTTCTTTCGGGTCCCTCCCTATCTTTGTGCCTGTTCACTTTCATTGTGCCAGCCAGCTGCCTGACACTCCTGAAAATCCTGAGGATTTTCTTCCTCGGCCTAGCCACTGGGCAATTTTTTCTCCTATAGCTTAAAAGTTACTTGAAATAAGAAGTACAGCAAAACTTTTTGAACCTTTTAAAGGTGATGCTTCAGTTTCAAATATACCGGGAAACAAGATAACTAAAGAGCTATCTATCTTGGAACTGATTTTCTACTCTATAAACATCACCAAAAAAAAAAAAAAAAAAAAAGGGAAGAGAGGAGGAGAACTGAAAACACGTGTAACTGCCTTCTTTTACAGGGTTAGAGAAACTATCCCCAAATGATCAAAACAAACAAAGAATTCATATTCTTTCCTGTGCATTTATTTAATATAATTTAGCTTATTGAAACTTGCAATTATATATACACATGTATTTTCAAAGTCCCAGAAAAGTCCTCCCTTAATCTCTTTGGGGCTCTATGAGTTTCCATAGCACTTTACAAAAGATCTTTATTGAGGAAAGGACTGGACAAACCTTCCTTATATGTGTGGCCCTCACCATTAATTGCCCCATCTCCTTTAGTAAGGCCTTATTCCTATGTAAATACCCTTGCATAATGTTACAGGCTATTGTTAGGCTAGCGCCAGTCAGTCGCCACTTATATGCATTTTTATTTCAATCCGCTGCTCAGAGAATGAAAAGATGTCTGGACTTAAGCTGTTTACCAACTGGGCCGAAGCTGCAGAGCGGCAAAACTGAAGAACGCCCAAAGCAACTGGAGGAACAAGCTTTTACAATGCGAGCAGCCATTTTCAGTTGAGTTATTAACCCACCCTGAAACTCTTCTAAGCTATGCCTTTTTTAAAGAACAAATGTGCTGAATCAAACATGAATGAGCCAGAACTATCAAGAGAGAAATCCTCTAAAGAACTATTGAACACAACATAGGTTTGTAATCATTTTGTCTCAGTTGCCTGCTACCAACATTATCAAGGCTAATAACGCCGGCTCAGTTGTGGATTGGCTCATCTGGAAACAATAGTGTGGTACACACAGTAAAACCACAGTCGCAAGCACCATGCCCCCAGTCAGAAAACAGTGTTCAAGAGATCAGAAGACTGAGTTAATAGCTCATCACCAGGACCTTATATTAATTTGGTCATAAAACACATTTATGTTTAACGGGAGCATTGAAAAAACATGCTTCCAAATCCATGTCTGTCTCTCAACCCTACGTGGCCTCATACGTGTTTAAATTGAAAAACTAAAATTATTTTTATTTTATAGTTGTAAAGATCTGCTGGAACGAGACACCATGAAAATAAAGAAGCAAAATTCTGCGAAAGGGAGCTAGGTTTTTTCTCTGCAAAATGCCCTGCAAGCAACCAACATCGTATTTATTTAATGGCACCACAATCTGTATAGTGTGGTATGAGCCTAAAGAAACTCTTGACTATTTGCACGTTCTTAGAATCCAGTGAGAGCTTAATAAGTGCATATGTATGTGTGTCAGAAGAGGCATTTCATTGCATAGTTAGTGCTGCAGGAAAGACACACCACACACACACACACGCACACACACACACACAGGAAAGCGGTCTTGAGTTAATTACCATCACAATGCAATCAAGCACAACAGTCATAGCTGAAAACCATTCCTATTAAAGCTGCTAGACTCAACCTTGCCTCTGCAGGTCAGCCACGACACTGATAACCTTTCCAGCAGACAAATGCATGTAACATTGCCTCATCTAATTAAAAGCCTAGGGAGGTGTAGAAAAATACCAACACATTGAATCCAAGCAAATGAGTGCTGCCTTGGGCTGAGGAAGCTACCATATGCTGCTGCTGTTTACTCTGGAAGGAAACTGAGTCACTTAACATTTCAATAGGTTAATCAATTGACAATTAAATGGAGAAATTGGTTAACTCTAAAAACAATTAACATGACACTCCATTAAGTACACTTTCTAATTACCACAGCTGTGAGTGGAAATTAACATTCATGTTAAAGCATCTAACTGGGGTGGCACTGTTTTTTTGTGTTTGAGAAAACAGAATTAACTGAAAACTCAGGTTTTATTTTTATAGATTAGACAGTAGGAATTCTATCATCAACTGCAGGTTTAGCAGAGGGGAGCTCCGTATATTTTTACATTCTTTTAAGGGCTCACTTCAAGTTGTTGAAATATTTAATTTGCAATAATTAATTAAAACAACCCAAATCCCTCCTACCAAATTACAGGTTGGTGAACAAAATGGGAAATCTCTCCTCTTGCCCATTTTGTGGATGGAATTACTTTGCAGGATCAGGTATATCCTTTCTAATTAAACAACGCAATGTGCAAGTCTTAAAGTCATAATTTTTCCCGAACATTTCCATTAGTGGTTTCTGATTGTTGGCTGTTTCCCTAACCTCGCTATAAAATTGTAACAATAATGTTTATTAATAACAATTTTAAATGGGAAGCTCCGAGTTTGAATTTTTACAGAGTATTCCAAATGCCTGCTACAGGCACTCATTAAGACAAAGAATATTCATTTACAAAAGAAGTGATAATTTAAGTAAATCATAAATGTTTCTCATATAGTTAAGGGCTAAATAAATTTTTCTTGAATGAGTGACTGTCTTTTAAAGCTGGTTGTTAAAATGATATCATCTTCCTCCTCCTTAATTTGGTACTCGTAACTTAACTCTCCTGGATATGCAAAAATGAATAGAATAAGTCCACTTTGAGGGACTGATGGTCTTGAAGCAGAGTGGGAGAATGGCACTGAAGAAGAAGAGGGTAAAGGACACAGCTGGGTCACACATTCAAGGCATGTATCGGTCCCATATGGCCAATTTCAACCAAGGAGAGATGGGGACTAGCAATAGTCTGCCTGGAAGACGTCTCCCATCCTAAGCTGGGGGCTCTTATGATGCCATGGTCAACTCAGAATGGACCATGCTTTTTATCTACTTTTCTTCTCTGCCTCACTTCTCCTTATTCCTCACTCTTAAAACCCTGGCAATATACCTCCCAGTGAAGCCTTAGATCATAACTTTTGCCTTAGGACTCTTTTCTAGGGAAACCAGTATACCAGAAGAGTGATGAAGATGGTAATGGCGGCATGCTCACTGAGATTTCAGCCCATCCTTTCAAAACAGAGTAGGACATAGGAAGAAAAGGAGAGCATGGTGAGGGCCACTGCTAGCCCATATAAACTATTGTGTAAATCAAAACAAGCTGACTCTTCTGGATGCATAAAATTCATAGGCACATAGTTTATAGTTTATTGATTTCAGCCCTCACTTGTCCTCTCAGATGGATGTTCTTGTGCAATGAACAGCCCATACAACACATATTTGAGCATAGTAGAAGTATACAACTTATAAAGGAATAAATTCACAGTTTTTCAAAGCACTTCTAACAATGCTTTGTTGATGTGGTAATATTTAGTTCTAAACAAACAAAAAAAACTCCACACATATTGTTTACAGTACCTGATTGTTTGCTAGCAATGGGTCTTTTCCTTACTAGGTGGGTAGAGAGAGATGAGTGGGGCTGAGTTATAACTAATCAATTTAATTCACATTTAAAATTGGTGTTTACAGTGTGCTATGCATCACCTTACATATGGATTTACAATGAAGAATCAACACAATTATGCTTGTTTTTAGCCCTTAATAACCAGGATGAAGAGTTGCGAAAATGGATGATTGCATTTATCCAGGACCTGAAATGCCTTTTCTTTAGCTTCTTAAATCTCACCTATCACTCAAACCTGTACCACTCAGGTCTTCAGTCATCTCCTACATCCCCTACCCTCAACTCCCGACCACTCTACAGAAGCACTTAGATTTCCTGCTTCTTCATTTTTGATACATCAAACTCCCAAAGAAATAGAAGAAAACAGCTGTTCCCTTTAATTCCCTTGTCTGCTGTGGATAAAGCCCCCTTTCAAAATCAGAGCCTTCAGGATAGAAGGTGAAACCCTAGACATCTGGTGGAATGATGGAGGAGAAGAAAGAGGGGGGAACAAGAAGAGCCCGGCACCTGTCCTTAGTGGGGGGCTGAACAGGCCAGCGGGAGACCCCCTTACATCCTGTGAGGAAAGACCTCTCCTCCCTCCATTCAGCAAACATTTATTCATTGCTTACTATACACCAGTCCAAGTGCTACTGCAAAAGGGAGTAAGCGTTTCTGCCTTTGATGAGTTTTTGGTCTAGTAGGAAAGTTGAAAACATGAGCAGTTCCTGTCAATCTAATGAAGTCATGACTAAGATAACAGTATGTAGAGCATGCTATGGGAGCCCCGGGCAGGGCTGTTCATCGCACCTTGTGGGTTACAAGTCTCCTGGGGAAGAAGACCTGTGAGTTGGCTCTTTTGAGTCTGTCATTCAGGGACTCTATACAACTTGGCTCTGCATATAATCTACCTCACTAGCTTCATGCCTGGTCAGCCTCCAGCCTGGCCTTCCTTGATTTCCTATGCAATGATTTATTCAGTTCTCACTAATTTTCAAACATTGCATATTTATACAAACTAGACTTTCAGTCTGGATGTTCTTCTCCCACTTACAAATTTGGAAAACCTCTATTCGTTCTCTAATACCCATCTCAAAAGTTGCTTCTGGGAAGGTTTTCCTGAAACTTCTAGGCAGAGTTGCCTCTTTCCTCCTTGCAGCTCCTCGTCTGCCATTTAACTTCTACATTTACCACATTGTATTTCTATGATAATATTTACCACAGTTTTTCTGTATACATGTCTGTTTTCCCCATTAGACTGTAAGCTCTTAGGGCAGAAGTCATTCATCTTTCTTTCCCCAGGGACTAGCATTGCAAATGGCCCTTAGCTCTATAACTTAATATTTGATGGATGAATGATTATATATAATACACTATGGAAACACTGATGATGGATACATTCACTGTGCTGTTCACACTGAATAAAACATTTGGAGCATCGTGTTAACATAGCAAACAGGCGTCTGAGACATTTGAGAAGATTTGAAGTGGCCCAAGGCAGAGCCCTGACTTAATAAGATGCCCGCCAGAATCTCAGATCTGTTTGTTTGGCCACCACGTCAATGTGTGTTGTGGATTGTTGAGTACTTTATAGATGATTAAATTGAGTAAGGGAGAATTTGATTTCATTAAGGTTTCATTTAGGTTAATTATTCATTTATTACTTCATCAGATATATGTTCAGTTACTATTACCTTACTGCGCACTGTTCTAGCTGCTTGCAGATACGGTGATCGAATCATAACATTTATGACAGAAAGGTCCCTGGAGAACTCTAGGACACTCTGGGTCTCAAAGCATCACCTGGGAACTTGTGAGGACTGCCAATTCTTGGACCCCACCTGAGAGCTACCAGTTGAGAAACGGGGTGGCGGGGTGGTAGCAATCTAATTTACCAAACCCTCCTGGTATTCTGAGGCTGAAATCCACTGCTGAGTCTAGTTCAAGTTTGTGCTAGAGAGGCCACCAGTGTTATAGTGAAGCGGACCAAAGTTTTGCCACTCCAAAACTATGCCTCTTAGGATATTGATTTTAAGCCAGTTGATAAGAAACAAATGACTCAGAAAGACCATTTGACACTCCCCCTTTCCTTCTTAAGAGGTTCACATGAAAAGGCCGGCTCTAGGAAGGGAATCTTAACATATTCACCTTCGCATTAGACAGGAAGTCTTCTGGCAGGAGCCTGGTAGCTATATTTCCCCCCACACTCACACTTGTGCCCCATAGTTTCTGGGTTACCCAGCAAGAATTTGACTGCCATGTGTATTCTGCTCTTCCTCAATTACCTGTAAATTGCCTTTTTTCTTTGAAATCTCAGACCCCAGCCCTCTTTCTCCTTTGTACATAATGGCATATAAATCTCAACTGCTCAATAAGTTTGGGGTCTTATATCTTATGATACCCCAGCATACACGTCCATAATAAACTTTGTACATTTTCTCTTGTTAATCTGTCTCTGTTGATGTGATTATTAGCCCAGCTAGAAGAACTCAGAAGGTGAGAGCGGAAGTATTGTTTTGAGCCCCACCATATAGCTTCCAACTGGTCCTGCAGAGCTACAGCTCTCTGCCCTAGGAAACGAACACAGCACCAGTGGTTCTCATGCCCTTGACTTTCGGTTGGGCTCAGTCAGTGGGGCCGAAGGGAGAAGAGTGAGGACAGGTATTTGTACATTCCTCCCTGCAGGATTACCCCAGGCTGCCTGTGTCCCTTCTAAGGGGAGGGCGGGGAGGGACAAGTCAAAGCCTCCTAAGGACTCGTCCTCCTAAGAATGCCTTCTTCTCACAACACTTTTTGCAGCATCTGGGAATGGCCCCTTCCCTCCTGCCTTCAGGCCTGGGTAAGCTAAGGGCACTCTGTTGTTCCTAGCCCTACACTACTGCACAGGACTTGGGATCCCCTACTTGCACCCCATCCTCAGATTACAAATAGCCCTTTTGTGAATAAACTCTCTTGAGTGTCCTTTCTGTTTTCTACCGGAATCTCACCATTTGGTTTAGATTTTACCATCTCATTTCTGGTCTTCTGCAGTCCAGGACTAACTTCTCCATTAGGCATGGTGAGTACGTGCCTAGGGCCATGATATTTTTAGGGGCTCATAAAAATGTTTCACTTTCTTTTAATATCACAAGAAAAAAATTGATATAATCCAGCCTGGATTGTATTTGTTCTTATATTGTTGTAAAATAGAACTTCAAACATTTTTTTTTTTCATGAAGGAAGAGGGCCAGAAAGACAAAAGTGCCTAGGGCCTACGAATGTCATAATGTGGCCTTGTTGTACGCTCCTGCTAATTGAGTTTCATACCTTTGTATCATCCATCCCCTGGCTCCTCTCTTCCACCCACAAAACGCTATACACACATACACACACATTCATGTATATTTGCCCCTCCATATTCTCACTCCACTTTTCTCCACTTTCTCCTTTCCTGCCTGGGAGGGAGGCAGCTTCTTTTCTGGGATAGTCAATAGGAGGTGTCAGCAGGAGATCAGAGGGCCAGGGGAGGGAGAAGTCAGGGTATTTACTCTCCTGGCACCCTCCCTGCTGCCTATTGGTAGGCAATGGTCCTGTGCTACCCAAGGCCACAGCTTCTGCTGGTGAGCCCTCCTACACTGTAGCTCTTTCCAGGTGCCCAGAACTACTCCCTCCCCTTGCCCCTTCAGGTCTAAGGGAGTTTTGGCTCTTTACTAGCCCCTGGTGCCTCACCATTCCTTTTTAGTTTTTTTTAACCCTTTGTCAATTGCCTTTGCAAATAGTTTTTTCACTAACATACACACAGGCCTATTTTTAATTGATAGTACAGAATCATAGCAGTTTTTGATTTGTTCGTTTAGTGTATCACAAACTTTTCCGGAGGTTTCTGCAAAGTCTCCATAATGACCATTTCATGGCAACACAACATCTTACCTTATAATGTACAATAATTTCCTAATATAGATTCCCCTTTCTTTTTTTTTTTTTTTTGATTCCCCTTTCTTTTCCTTCATTTTTACTTGCATTTCCTTTTTCACTGCCTTTAAAGATTTTCATTAGAAACAGAAAAAACATTCTCAAGATGCAGATTTTTACCACATATAGTTTTTTTACTGCATTTATGTTCTTTTTCTTTAGATTCTGATGCCATCTGTCTTATAGCCACATTTCTACCCCTTCTTCTGAATTCTTCTATAGGCAAATAGTTTTACTCACTTTTCTTGGAATGTATGTACACTCAGCTGTCAACAGACATTTGTTTAAACTATTCTCTCCACTTGAAATACTCTTTTCTCCCCAGTTTTTCAAATGTCAACTTTCCTGCTTACCCACGTTAAATGTTATTCTCTCTTTTGAACTTCCTTTTGAACTAACTTATTCAAATAATTTATTTGACAATTAATGATTTTTTCTATTATTTAAAAATGTCATTTAAATTTTTTAGATTACTTAACTTTAAATATATCATTATCTTTTCCCCCCAACTTGATTATTAATTTCTTGACAACAGGAATTATTGTCATATCATTTTATGTCCCCTGTAGGGACTTTCATATAGTAACTGCTTAATAAATATTTGTTGATTTAAAAATCTTGGAGTCCCGTGTATGAAAGATTGACTTGTAGAATCCTAGATAGGTTTTTACTCAGCCATAAAAAAGAATGAAATCTTACCATTTGCAACAACATGGATGGACGCTAAGTGAAATAAGTCAGACTGAGAAAGGCAAATACCATACGATGTTACTTACATGTGGAATCTAAAGAACAGAATAAATGAGCAAACAAAACAGAAATAGACTCAGAGATATAGAAAAAAACAACTGTTAGTTGCTAGATGGGAGGGGAATGGATAGGAAAGAAGGTGAAGGAATAAGAAAGTGCAAATTGGTAGACACAATATAGTCATGGGGATATGAAATACAGTATGGGGAATATAACCAACAATGTTGTAAAGATGATATAGGGTGTCAGATGGGCACTGGACTTATCAAGGGGATCACTCCATAGACCGTGTAGATGCCTGACCAATGCGCTGTACAACTGAAGCTGAAGTAGAATAATATTGTATGTCAACTATAATTAAATGTGTGTGTGTGTGTGTGTGTGTGTGTGTGTGTGTGTGTGTGTGTAGTCACAGGAGGTGGAGTACAGCATAAGGAAGATAGTCAATGGTATTGTAACAGCTATATGTGATGTCAGAGGGGTAGTAGCTTGTGGGAGCGGTGTTGTCACTTTGTGAGTTGTGTAAATGTCTAACTATTAGGTTGCTTTGTACACCTGAAACTATAAAAAAATTAAAAATGAATAAAATCCTAGATAAGTTTAAGTGTGATTAAAGTTGAGTTCTCTATCCATTTCTAGGTCACAAGCTGTGACTTCATCACATGATGCTTGGATTTCCTATATAAATTGGAGATGTTATTGTTCTTAAGTGTCACTAGGAGGGGACATGCTTTAAAAGCATTTACATCTCTCTAAGCCAAAGATGAGCACATGTGTGGGAAAGAAGCACCTCAACAGTGTAGATTCAGAAGAAATAGTCAAGGCAGTAAAAGCAGTAGTGGTAATAGCTCAGCTTCTAATTACTAATAATAGAGATCCTGAGGCATTCTGTAATATATTGCCCTGTTTAATTTTCATCAGAGCACGTATCACTTCCAAATACATTTCTCATTTGTTTTATTATTTGCAAATATAATAGAACTTTCCTTACTCCAACGAAGATATATGCCACATGAGAGTGAGGGCTCTTGTCTTCTTGTATTCTGTCCTGTATTTTCAGTCCTAAAATGAGTCTGGCATAGAGTATGCACGCCGTAAACATTTGTTGAATAAATGAATGATCAACATTTAATAGTATTTCATGATTTTCAAGACAGTGCTCTAAGTGCTTTGCATGATTTATTTCACTGAAGCTTCACAACAGCCTATTAAATAGGTATTGTACCTATTTTCAGAGGAGGAAACTGAGGCCCAGAGAAGTTGAAGGAACTTCACTTCTAGTAACTAGGGGAGGTGGGACTTAACTCCAGGCAGCCTGACTCTGGAGACTACAGTTTTGCCGATATGTTAAATCTTAGTCAGTAAAATATTGTGAAATACACACAGCTAGCATTTGCTCTGTGCTTCTAAAATGTATGAACTATTTTCAGATGCATTTCCTCCTTTGATAAATGCAATGATCCTGAGCTCATGTTATCATTATCTCTACTTTACAGATGGGGAAACTGAGAAAAGAAGTGATTTGTCAAAGGCCACAATGCCGTAAGTGTCAGTCCTGGAAATGAAACTCAGATATTCTGAGTCCAACCTCAATCTCTCTCCCACTCCCTACTCCCGCCGTGCACTTAAATGTGGCCAGAGACCACAATTTATGGCTTTAGACATACATGAGAAGGAATTCTTTTATAGTAGACACTAATAAAACCATGTTAGTGGTCACCACTAAAGAATTATGTTTTTATACGCATTGATTCTGTTTTACTAGTTACTAAGTTGTTACTAAAAAAAAGAATTACACAAGGGTTCTAAACGGGGGGGGGGTGGGGGTGCGGTCCTCAAGCATTTATTTTAGAAGGATATGACAGTAACAAAATTTTCATTGGTAACTTTGACAAAGACTGCACATCGTTTGTTCAGAAATGTTCTGTGAGACTTGGCAGTCATTGTTATACTCGCATATCTCCCCTTCTCCTCTTACATACTTAGTCCTACAATGGGTGATGGTAAATGACTCCAAGTTGTATTTTCTTGACAAGATAATAACAATTATAAACATGATTCTGATAATTAGGACTCATGGCAGGAATTCAAGGGAAAGAAAGGAGTAGCAATACAAGTCACTGAGGTAGAAGAGATCAACAAGCTCCACAAGTCACTGGGGGATGGCGGGGGGTAGGATGGGGAGATCTTTGGACCAAAGTGCTGGAGGGTGGTCAATGGCAAGACAACAGGGAAAAGGAGAGCAATCAGCGGTCTGACCCTGGCCCAGACTTCACAAGTTTGAAGTTGAAGGATAATGATGGGGATGAAATTAGAAGTGATTAAGGAACATATCAACCTTCTCTTCGGGATGATGGGTGAAGAGGCATTCCGCACTTGTGCAAAGCAGAAAAGGAACATTCTCACTTTACGTCAAGGTAAGATGGTGGAGTAACTGTTCAGGATTATAGTGGAAAATGCAGAATAATTAGCTCTATAAGAGGAGATCTAAAGAATGACTGAAAATGACTTGGAAATCTTAGGGGATCAGGGACCATATAATTTGACATAAAAGTATTATCATTAAATAGAAAGATACTGTACCTTAACATAGTAAGGAGGTACTGCTATTGTTCACTCAAAATTTTTACTTTTCATAAAGCTTTAATAGTTCATACCATGTACTGGCCAATTTAATGTTCAGATTAATCCAAGATTCATTTTAGAGCATGCGAACCCGCTCACCTGCTACCGCAATCGACAGAGATTTCTTTCTTTATGAACATGTCTAGGTCTTACTTTCCATGCCATTCACTTAGAATTTATCACACTTAGACTTTTAATGACACTTTCATTTTATATGCATATATACAGGTAAGCTCACTAGCTTGGTGTATATGTTTATTTGCAGGAACCTGTCTTCATGAGTACCTACCATGTGCTTTTTTGTTAGAGACACAATGCTTAGTTTGGAGCCTGACATGGTTGTTACTCATTTATTAATTGTTGAATGATTATTTTAATTTTGGCTTAGGCTATTGTTTTCTCTATAGCCAACAAGAGTTGCAATAAAAACCATGTGGTATACTTTATGGAAATTTGTGAGTTGTAGTTTACTCATATTTTCACTTCTTGATGAAATGCAATGAGTGTCTCTTTGAGTGAGAAATCTGATAAAGACTGGGTTTGGAGGAAGCGTGTCCTGCCCCCAAGGGTGGCTTCCTTCCAGAGGAGATCACCTTAGATAGCTGCCAAGGTTGCTAAGGCAAATCTTTGCATATACAAATTTGGGTCAATGTGTTGACAGGATGTCAGATTTGTGTAGCTAATGGAGCTTCAGCATGAATATCGAGCTTTATGCCACTCTATTGTTGCCCAAATGAACCTGTAGGTGCCTATTCCTGCCTGCCTCTAATGAAATAGAAAATAGAAGCTCTTCTTGTGAAAACCTGGTCAAGGTCCGCAACCTATTCTTGACCTACAGTAACTGGTTTTCAGCAACAACTGAAAAGAAAATTCAAAGAGATTTAAATGGCAGAGCACTGATATCTTTCCATCAAAATAGTCGGTAATTTCATGGTGCAGTTATTTTGCCCCATAGATTTCGCCATGAGTGTTTCAGGAATCTTGACCATGGCATGGATCAATGAAGAGTTGAGTAACAAAGAACTAATCAGATCCGCTGATTTAAAGGGAACAAGTCTTTTGAATTACAAAAGACCTCAAATATCATTTAGTTCATTGAAACATATAAATCTCAGTGGGGACAATGGGAAATGTGACAACTCCCCTTTTGTTTTTTTAGTTATATTTCAGGGACGTGGAAATATTGAGATTGAACGTAGTAAACTGCAGCAACTTTTCTGTTCTTTGAGAGGTGGAAGTGTGAATTAAACACCATTTACCATAAGCTCTCATTTAACTTTTAATGTTCAGTTACCTGTCATTGTGTTACCTAGTGCTTTCACAAATGAACACATCTGCATATGCACACAACAATGATTTACTGGAAACCCATTAGCTAGATCACTGGATTAAGCAGAAGACCTTATCCTCCAGTTATTCAAATAATGTATTTTCTTTGCTTCAACAGAGCACCTAATGCATTTTATACCTGGAACAGACCATTTTTGATACTTCCTTTGTCTGATACAACAAAATTAATTTTTGAAAAAAATCATGAAATGAAACTAATAGTAATAATGTCCAGAAAAGAAATGCAGACACTGAATATTTTTAATTGCACTTTGTATGTATAGTTGTACAAGTGAAGGAAAAATAATTACAAATAAAATAGAGATTAAAGAACAAAAATGAAAAAATGGATTAATAGTTTTAAAATACATGAATGCCTTTTTTGACAAAAGGGGAATAAACCTACATATTTGTCTGTTGCAGTAACGAACATAGTAGATGAGTCCATGTGGGCCCAGGACAGTGCACCTGGCAGTTTTCCATATGAACTTTTGTGTAGAATACAGTGTTTGTAAAGCTGAGTAATAAAAATGGGCTAACTTGAAGTGTACACTTACATTATTAAAATTTAATAGTAACCACAGAAATTGTTCAGAACTTACACAAGTATGATACTTGTAGAAAGGAGTATTTTATTCCTGACATTGTTTAGAATGGTCAGTGCATGATGATACGAAAAGGCAGATTAGATTTTAGTTGATTTTGATACTGGGTTTCCACTCTCTGTTTACAGTGCCATAGTGCTTGTACTAGAGGCCACCGTTTCCACTGCTTCACCCCGACTTGGGTCCACCGCTGTTTTGCTTTATAAAGTTGTATTTCTATTTTCTACTGGCATACTTTGAGGTGCAGCTTTTAAAAATATTTTTTTTCAGCGCATTTCTTTTTTCTACCGTGCCTCCTTTCGGTATATCAGAAATCTTACTCTTTTTCACTATTTTTAGATTATTAATTGTCACTCAGAAAGCTGTATAGTGTTCGATGAGAGCTAGACATAAAGATAAATACTGATTTGTATGTGTACATTAGTTTAAAAGGAACAATGCCTTTTAAAAATAAGAATGAAAGGGATTAAATAGAAAAATGTGAAAACATTCCCAACAATTTTTTTGTATGTGTTTGTATTTGCCATCTCTAGAAACCAACTTTTCATATCTTATCTCTTTCACGAAGGCACAAAGAAAGACTCCTTCATAAGAGCACTCTCTCTTCCTGTCATCTCTTCATCCCAGAATAGAAGTGTGCATGGATATTTTTTCATACATTTATCATGTGTGGTTTTTTTTTCCCTAGCTGGTACCCCAAACAGTGCCCAGGCAGCATTATACTATGCATGAGTCTTTTTTTCGTTGTTGACACTATTGTATTTTTTTCCTTCTCTAAAATTAATTCCTCTATAGCATCTGAATGAGTTTTTTATCAATTAGCTTTTGCTGGGAAAATCTTTTCCTGTCTTATATAGAATAATGATTTTTTTCATCTGTCAAGGGGGTTATTAATAAACGCTACCAGTGGGGTTACAACATTCTCTGGTGTTTGCTTTAGGGGAACAAGGGGATTGTCGGAAATCCTAGCCAAACTGAACCATAATTAGAGAGAAAATGTTAGCAATTAGAACTATACATTAGGCTTTAATTTACTACCATGGAAAAGTCAAGGGTGGCATTTTTATTCCATTTTTAGGTACAGCCAGATGGGTTGCTCATTACAGGATAATTTCTGCCGACCCTCTGCATTTTCTCAGGGTAACAAAGCAGCCAAGAGCAGCAAATCGAAGTCAGAGGCTTCGATTTGATTTTTTTTCTTGTGGGGGTGGCAAGTGGAGTGGGAGGTTGAGCAGTTATCAGTTTCCTATGTAGTCATTGACATTATTGGGAATCTTTTTATATGTAGAATAATTGTAGGCCAAGAAAACAGTTTGGGAACACAAACACATTAATTTACTTTTCTATCCTTGCCTAAATGTATTTCACTGACATGGTTTAACAACCTTCACATTACAAATTCCCCTCTTCAGTATTTCTACTTTTGATTTTTCTTAATGACCAAATTGAACATTTTAAGTTATTGAAACAAAAATGTCTTCTCAAACCAAAGATAATGTAGCTCCAATCTAATTCCTGCAAAGCTTCTGAGGCCACAGATTGAAACATTGATGATCAGTTTTTCTTTGTATCTCATGCCTAAATGGCATTTTCATAAAATAAATTTTGGATCAAGATGTTAATGACCATTGAAAATAAATGTATTTATTTTGAGGTAACAAAATATTTCTAGTTACTTTATATTATAGTGATTCAAAATCAGCCAGCTTCCTTTGCTTTTGAAAGTATAGTTGAATATAACTTTATTTTATTTTTATTGTGGTAAAATATATATATAACTTAAAACTTACAATTTAACCCTTTTTGGTGTACAGTACAGTGACATTAGCACATTCACACTGCTGTGTACCACCATCATCCATCTTCAAAACTTTTTCATCTTCCCAAACTGACACTGTGCTTATTAAAGAATAAATCCCCATTCCCCTTTTACCCACCATTCTACTTTTTGTCTCTATGAATTTGACTACTCTAGGTATCTCATGTAAGTGGGATCATACGATATGTGGCCTTTTGTGTCTGGTTCATTTCACTTAGCATAATGTCTTCAAGGTTTATCTATGCTGTTGCAATTTCCTTTTTATTTTTTTTAAAGGCTGAATAATATTCCACTGTATGTACATACCATGAAGGTGTCTTTATTTTAAATACACATATTTCCTAAAGGTTTACTTTCACACGCTGGTGTTGTTGAGTTGATATCTGTAAATAAGCTATGGTCCTGCCACAGAAGAGGTGGATGATAAAAGGGTTGATAAGTTTTGTCCCATGACAATTTACTATAGGCAGTTTGAATAAACAAAGGAAACCACCAATCTTTCCATAAAAGACGCAGTTAGAGGACAACCACGTTAAACTAATTTGAGTCATGAGAGTCAGAGAAAAGCAGTTAATTAATTTTATTTTCAGGTAAGTGTTAAGAAGGCATTACGAAAAATATTTATAGCCATAGTCATTACAGAACTTTCAGTGGTTGAAAAATTCAAGCAACTAGGTATTCTCAATATTTTAAAAAATCAGAATCAGAAGAAGGAGAAATATTTTCCCTGGATTCCATATTGTACCAGATTTTAGCTAAAATTTTTCATACTTCTTATGGACAACATCAACACAAAAATCCCATACTTTTATGGGATTATAACAGTGTGACAGAAAGCATTTTTTTCCTCATAAAAATCCAGATTATGTAAACGAAACAAAACATTACTGAACTTTTGCGTCTTAAGTGTTTAGAAGGCAAAAGTTTATTTAGGACTACTCAGCCTGAAGTTAAGTTTTAACAATAGTATATCACCTTTCATAAGACCCCTAATGAGGGAAACTTTGCAGAAAAGGAATGAGAAGACTTCTGTGGGGGCTGAGAAACTACTTCTCCTCCCACCTTCTAAGTTCTTCTAGCTGCATTAGCAACCAAATTAGCAGAGACATTAACAGGAGAAAATGTACAAAGTTTATTGCAGATGTATATGCCGGGGTTGTCATAAGGTATGAACCCAAACGCATTGGGCAGTTGAGGCTTTTACACCGTGACGGACGGAAGAAGGAGAAAAGGGGCAGGGGTCTGAGACTTCAAGGGAAATAGGCAATGTATGCGTATGTAACCGAGCAAAGAGCGCATCCACTCGGTGCTGCAGATGCCAATTACGCTGACACCGGGGTGCAGTGAAAGCAAGTGGCGCTTATTGTGTGGCTTTACACAAAGGAGAGCCAGCAGCTTGTGCTGGAAAAACCCAAACTCCCCGACACAGGGTTTGGGGTGGGTTTTTAAGGCCTTAAGGGGAACAGGTATGCGGAAGAGTTGGCTGGGGAAGTTTTAATTGGAGGGCTTGGGAGCTTGGCCATGCATGCTTATGGAAAGGGTGGTGGTCTGTACTGGATGTTCCTGGACAAGGACCCTTGGCTTCTGAAAGGGTTCCAGTGTTCAAGTTCTGGTTATGTCCCAGTCCTTTGGTTGGTTTTGTGTGTGTGTGTGTGTGTGTGTGTGTGTGTGTGTGTGTTTTGGTGGGGGCAAGATTTTGATGCTGGGTGCAGCTGGAGGTCAAAGTTCTGTCCTCTGCACATGCTTTGGCTGTGTGATTTGAGGTTTTGGTGTGTTGTATCTGAAAAGCAACTCAATATTTCAAACAGAATAGGACCATTTTGAGCTAGATCTGCTGGTTATAGATAGTTGAGGAAGAGCAGAATACACGTGGCAGTCAAATCTTGTTAGGTAACCCCAAAACTATGGGACACAAGGTGGGATCTAGCTGGCAGGCCCCTGCCTGGAGCCCAGTACCTATCCAATGCTAAGGTGAATATATTAAGATTCCCTTCCTAGAGTGGGCCTTTCCATCAGAACTCTTAGGCAAGAAAGGGGGAGGCTAAAAGGGTCTTTCTGAGTCTTGTTTCTTAATAACCAACTTAAAATCAATATCCCTGGAGACATTGTTTTGGAGTGGCAGAATTTTAGTCCCCTTCACTTTACAGAAGAAAATTTAGAATTAAGTTTTAACAACTATTTTGTATTGTTCTTAATTCTTTAGGTACAAGAGGCAAACCTATAACTTTTCTCCCCCCACTACTTGAAACAGTTCCACCTCAAAGATAAACAGCTTTTCTTTTTAAGTGTGTTTTCCCAGGACCTACCAGCTCCAAGTCAAGTAGTTGTTTCAATCTAGTTGTGGAGGGCGCAGCTCACAGTGGCCCATGTGGGGATAGAACTGGCAAAGAGCACCGTGCTCTAACCAGTTGAGCCAACCCCACCCCCAACAGCTTTGAGCTCCCCATTTTGACCCCAGTCAGATCTTCTTTTGCTTTTCCGTTTTTCAATTTTTTTCTACTGAACCTGTTTGTTCTCATCAGGGACTCCATTCTCTCCTTCCTTTCCTACCTCCCTCCTTCTCTTCTTTCCATAATTATCTATGTGCCAGGTACAGCTCTTGGAGATTCAAAGATTAATATGAGATGCTTACTACTTTGCAGGAGCTCACTGTCTGGTGCAAGTATGTCCAGTAGGTTTCACATCGTGCGTCCATTCTAAGCAATTGGGGCTGGATCTGTGGAGCACTGAAACGAGGAGGATTCTGAGCTCATGTCTAGTTTAGTTAAAGTTTCCTAAACTTTAGCTAAAGTAAGAAAGGATGCCAAGATCAATTAGTAATGTCTGCACATGGCCTGGGGACAGAATAGTTGGCATATGTGCCTTGCCCTTGCCAACTGCTAATCCAAGAGAGTCAGTCTAGCTCCATTTCCCCCCCTCTGTCAAGTACAACTCTCAAGTTGAGAGCTTTTTTCTTTTATTTAATTTTTTTCTTTTTTTAAAGGAGGGCACAGCTCACAGTGGCCCATGCAGGGATCGAACTGGCAACCTTGGTGTCATTAGCACCATGTTGTCACCAATTGAGCTAACCAACCATCCCCTCAAGTCGAGAATTTTAAAGGATGCTTTATCATTCTAGTATACCTCACCCCCTCACATTTTCACGAAGTGCCTACCAAATCATTCCCTAAATTTTGTTATTTATCACTACTAATTAATTTCTCCCTTTTTCTCTAGGCTATCAAGTTTTGCAAGAGAAAGTCATGAAAGCATTCTGATTCATTTCACTGGAAATTCATGCTGCCAAGCCCACCTGGCTCTTATTGCTGCTCTGTACTGCTTTTATTAATCTCTTGGAGATTCACTATTGAGTTTCCTACATTGGTTGTTCAAAAACTTTTTTTTTAATTTTTATTGGGGAGTATTGGGGTACAGTGTGTTTTTCCAGGACCCATCAGCTCCATGTCACGCTCCATTGTTTTCAATCTAGTTGTGGAGGGCACAGCTCACTGGCCCATGTTGGAACTGAACCGGTGACCTTGGTGTTATGAGCACTGTGCTCCAACCACTGAACAAACCAGCCGCCCCAAAAACGTTTTTCATATTTTTGGAACTCACTGCTTGATCTTCCGTCCCCTTGAACTTAGAAGATGATGCCATTTGTAATCTTCAGTTTCCTATTCCTTTCCTATTTTTTTTCTATTTTCATTCATCTATCTGCCCTTTTGTCCCAGAGGAACAGGCATCCCTTTTATTTCTAGATTGGACCCAACTCCTCAGGACTTTTCTCTGTAAATTGTATTTTCTTAGGGTTCCTTGAAACCCTAAACTCCCTTTTCACAGGTTCTTCAGTTTTAAGAAAGTAAAAAGTAAAGTACAGAGATTAATATAGCAGATATGGGTATTTCCAAGACCCAGAAATGACCACTGTTAATATTGTAATAAATTGGCTTATCTCTTTTCTAATAAGAGAGAAAAATTACAAATAAAGTTGAAGTTCCCTTTGACCCACCTCCTCTGTCCTATCACCTTCTTTCCCTTCCCAGCAGCAATTCTATTATGATTTTTGCATGTGTTCTTTAAGGTCATTAAAGAAGACGTTTACTTATGTGTATACATAAATAGTATGTAGGGTTGTTTAGTGGGTCATTCAAATTACATATTTCATATACCACAGCCTTCATTTTTCCCTCTTTGTGTTTTTGCCCTCTGTCCACGCGGTACATGCAGATCTAGCTGTAAGCTCCCTGAGGGTCTTGGTTTGCTCATTGCTAAATCCCAGAACCTAGAACAGCATTTGGCATATAGTAGGCACTCAATACATTTTTCTTAACTAAAATTTTAACTACTATGTAGTAGTCAAGTGTATGAATATCCCACATATCACATTTATTTATTTACTCCCCTACCTGTCGACAGTTTAGGTTGTTTCTAATTCCCATGCTTCTTAGTACAAACACAGTTGTGGCACGTCTTTTATAAGTGGGACAGACTTTTACAAGTCTCCTTGTGCCTGTGTTTGAGATTTTATCAGGAGTGCTTACCTAGAGTTGGAATTACTGGATGGTAGGAAATAAACTTTAAACGTCATCTATCTAGGAGGTAGCCAAATTTCTCTGCAAAGTTTTCTGGTTTTAAAACATGTTTAAGAATCTCTCTCCACATTTTTTCCTCCTGAGTCCTTTCTATCCTGAAGCAATAGTTTGTCTTATTCTTTATTTTAGCATCTCAGCTTTTCAAAATGATAATCTATGGCCCCAAGATCCATTCATTCCCAATGCTTGAAAAAGCTAACCATTTATGAGGGTACCTGTTTACTCATGGTCTATGAAAAAAAGATATCTAATACTTCTTATATTATAATACATATTATATATTGTTATGTAAGTCTTATCTGCCACGTTATTAAAAAACAAAGAGTTATATAAAAAAATTGAGGGTTTTGGAGTCAAATGGGACTGATTAGAAGTCATGGGGTCCCTCTCCCACCATATGACACCGTCTGATTTTCCGTCATAGCACTTCTCACAGCTTTTTATTGCACATTTGATCACTGTCTGCCTTTCCTACTGGACCATAAGCTCCACATGGGCAGGGATGATGTCTAGAGGATAGTAAAATGGTGATATTCAATTCCTTCTTTGTTTATTAGCTGGAATACTTCAAAAAAATGAATTCTCATATACTATTTGGTTAATGAGTGGTATGGTGTGTAGAGGAAAGGTGGGATAAATACATGTTTCTTCCTCTTTATTTACCAGCTTTCAAATAATGAGTTTAGTTGACCAGCATCCTCTAATGGTGACCAATTATGGTAGTTTGTTTTAGGACCATTATGAATTCATAAATTTGAACACATTTGATGGGCTTTAAACCATATTCTTATTGATGCTCAAATTGTTACATCCCTGTCAAGAGGGCATGTCTTTGAGTTGGCACTTGGGTCTTTCTAATATGCCCTTAATGATCTTTGATGTTTTCTTTACTATCTGATAGGATGACAAGATATTCCTATCTATTCTTGTACATTTTCTGCCTCAGACTTGAAACTAGCCATTTTCCTATAAAGTTCTCTTTTCCCTTGGAAGGAAATAGAATTTCAAGTCCACTATGTAAATGCTAAGGACACTTTCATACTTATTATTATCATAAAGCTACTCTAATCCTTTTCAGTAGATAGAGTCAAGACAGTTTTTAAAAAAGATAAAATATACCATGAGTCCATACTGATATTTCTAATTCAAATTTTGGACTATAAGTTTTGTTTTACTCTTTTATCTTACATCTATACCTCTATTTTCTCTTGCAAAGAATTTGATTATCAAGGACACCACAGACAATAGAATTAGATTACCAAAAATTTCTCATTTTCCTTATTTCATATTACACAAAATAATACTACTAAAGCTAACACTCAAAACATGGTTATTGTAAAGAGCTTAAAATTCTTTCTGTTCTTTTTGTCCCATTAAAGACTGGACATGCATTTAAATTCATTTGTTTTATGTTACTTTTTATTTTTAAAGATTGCTTTTACATTTTAATTTTGTATGTTTACCAAGCCACATCTATAAAACATATCTATTCAAGAAAGACTAGTTTTTACAAACAGCCTTGTCTCCAGACCAGGGAGGAGCAAAGGAAGAAACATGAGCAAGCACGAAAGGAGAAGAAAGCAAAGGTTTTGGGAGCTCGGAGGGGCCTCATTATGGCTGCAGATTAATCGCTTTTTAGCATTCTGTAAATATTCCTTTATTCTGAACCTTTTTTTTTTTTTTTTGTAAATATTTTCATACTGTCCTCCCCACTTTAGTCGAGATCTTTTTCTGCTCTTAACTTTGTTTATAATGTATAGTGTTGGTAGGTTCTTCACATGCTACTCTGAAAAGATATTATTACCTTAAAGCTCACAAATTCTGCAAAATGTTTTTAACCTAAGTCCCTGTACAATTCAGTTTTCTATAGATTTTTGACCAAATTTTTTATGTCAAGTTTCCTCTGCTGGAGCTAACATGAACGAAACTGCAGTTCTCTTCTAGGCAAAAGCCTGATGGTAGCTAGTTGTACCACAGGCTTTAGTAGAAATTGAACAATAACGTATTATGAATACGGTAAGCTGGGAAAAACTGTCACTTCATCCTCTAGAGAACCTAGTAGTCTTAGTGAATCTGTGGGCCATAGGGGTCGATTATGGCATCAGTATTTTACCTGTGTGAAGTGTTGTGCTCAAGCTTATGTGCACCTCTGTTCAGGTCACTTCATGTAATTGCCATCCATCACTCAATAAATTCTTAAAAACTAAAAAAAAAAAAAAAAAAAAAAAAAAAAGAAAGACTAGTTTTTATTTATTTTACCTCCCTCCTATTCCTTCTCTCCCCTAGTATATAGTCATTTAAATAATTTTGTGGCTTATCTTCCATTGTTTGCTTTATTACTACCAGCAGATTATACACACACACACACACACACACACACACACATACACACACACACATCCTTTCTTTGAGAAATACAAACATACTATAAATTCTCTGCTTGGAGAATATATGGATTTATATTTAGTTATAGATATATAATTTTCTCTACCTGCCTTGAAAAATATTTAATAATATATCCTGGAGATCAGTCCATGGAAGTGGGCATGCATAAGGATATTGCTCATTCTTTTACAGAATACTTCATCAGATGGAGGTGCTGAAGTTTACTGAATACATCCATAAACTGTATAAAGCTTTTTACATGCTTTTATTTGTGAACCACGTGCTTCATACCTTTTGAAAGATTTTCCAATTAAAACTTTTATTTGTCTTCCATAATTATCTTTGTTTAAGTTTCTCTATCAGGGTTACAGATTTACTTTGTATTCTCTAGATTGAAACTTTTTTCTTTTACTGTCTATATCTCTTCCATTGTTTTATTTTGTCTCTTTATACTTTTGTGCTCTAACTACACTTCCACCTTGAGGTTTTTCTTGTTTTCAATCTTATTTATTTATTTTAGATTTTATTGGGGAAGGGGAACAGGACTTTATTGGGGAACAGTGTGTACTTCCAGGACTTTTTCCAAGTCAAGTTGTCCTTTCAATCTTAGTTGTGGAAGGCGCCATTCAACTCCAGGTCCAGTTGCCGTTTTTCTAGTTGCAGGGGGCACAGCCTACCATCCCTTGTGGGATTTGAGGAGTCGAACTGGCAACCTTATGGTTGAGAGGATGCACTCCAATCAACTGAGCCATCCAGGAGCTCAGTGGCAGCTTAGATCCAGGTGCTGTGTTCAATCTTAGTTGCAGGGGGCGGAGCCCACCATCTCTTGTGGGAGTCGAGGAATCGAACTGGCAACCTTGTGGTTGTGAGCCCACTAGCCCATGTGGGAAACGAACAAGTAGCCTTCGGCGTTATGAACCCGAAACACCAACCGCTTGAGCCACCGGGCTAGCCGTGAGGTTTTTCCTCTATGTTTATGAGTCAATAAGTGATCTCCTGCTCTACCCTTCTTGTTAAGAATCTGCACTTTGTATGCTTCTGTCCACAAAGTCATGTAGCTAATGGAGCTTCTGGGTCGGCTGCCTTTCTTAGCCTTTTATCTCATCACTTCCCTACATATGGAAAGCTGTGTTTGGAAATTTATTTAAAGTCTTTATAAGTAAAAAAATAATCAGATTTCAAAATATTATCATGGGTGCCTTATTTTTTTTATTAAACTTTTGGCAATTTCTTCCCCATTAGGAAGAACCTGATCAAGAAAAGCCCAAGTTGGTTTCTCTATATTTTCACTAGATAGTTGTCCTTGACATTCCAAAAATGTATCTAAAATACAAGATTCTTATAATGTAATACATCCATGAGTACTTAGATTGACTTCAATATCCTGGTTGCTGGGACAAATATATGCTATTCATCAACAATGTATGATATCTATAATCTCTGTGAAGTGAAACCCTTGCCAAGATTTTTGACTCCAATAGGATATTAGTGACATCTTTTAAGAAGTTACAAAAAGAAAAACAAGCAAACAAAAAACCTTGAGAATCCATTTCTTCGAACTTTAACATAGCAACTTTAGTTCAGGCATAACCCATGGGTTTTAGTCTAGAAAAACAATATCCAGTAAGGTAACAGTTAGCTACATGTGGCTACTTAAATTTAACTTGCACTGAAATGAAGTAAAATATTTAGTTGCTCAGTCACTCTACCAAATCTCAAGTACTCCAGTCACAACTGACTAGTGGCTACTGTATTGGAGAGCACATATTCTAGAACATTTCCATCACCATAGGAAGCTTTAATGGACAGCAGTGGTCTAGAAAGCTACAGATATCTGTGAAAGAGGCAACACAACTCATTGATTTTCATGAAGCTGTATGGACTAGGAATAAAAACTACATTCTTAGACATTCATTAGCATGGCATAAAATGAAATTTGTGATTTTTCCACAGATTTCTTTCTGCTTACACCTCGTTTTCTATGCTACACCCATACTTTTATATTCTAGCAATACTAAACTACTTGTGGGCATATTAAGCAGGACAAATGGAATCATACCTCTGTGTCTTGGCACGTGATATTCTCTCTACCTGGAAAAGCAACCCTCTTCACTTCTCTTTGTTCTTACTCATTCTTCAAGTTCCATCTCAAAAGCTACCTCCTCTCTGAAGTCTTCCCAGACTCCATCATAGAATCTTAATTCCCTTCTTATATTCCCATTGTAGAGATTACCTTATTGTAATTATTTAAATAAATGTCTTTGTCCACATGAGACTGTGAGATCCTTGAGGACAGGACCTATGCAGGCCCAATCCAGATACACACATGTTGTCAACTGAGAAGGCATTTAGTAAGTTTGTTGAACTCCGATATTGATCCTTCCATTAGTATAAATGGCCATAAACCAAAATGGCTGTGCAGAATCACAAAAAAAAAAAAAAAAAACCTTAAAGGAAATAATAGTCATATGCAAATCCTTTGTTACAAGAAAATAGTATATTTGTATGTTATCATGAGAACAGCCCTTAAAATTAGATATAAAAGCAACAGAAAGTTTTATTAGTCTTCTTTTTGTAGTCTTCTATCTTTTGTACTTCTATTTAGTACTTCTATTAAATTACCTCTCCAGGGACAGATTTTTTTTCTCCTTTACCAATAGCAATTATGTCTCTATTTAGAAAATGTTGGTCAAAACTTTTGTGCCATATATCTTACAAGAGCTTTCAAATTAATCTTCTTAAAGTTATCCCCCAATCAAGGGTATTTTGATGACTGGAAATAGCTATTTAAAAAAACTGTACATCACAACTTTTTTATTATATATGTTTCTCTAAAGAAATACTCAATTTCTTTTACTTACTTGAGGACTGTGTTTGGCTTAGGTTGATCCCAAAGTATAATGCCTTTATTTTATAAGAAGAGTTACTATATTTTACTTGACTTTAATGTCACTTGACTTTAATGTCTCTTGTTTGTGAGTCGCTCTTCTTGATAATACTAATGATTACTGGATAAAGTTATTTGGGAAAGAAATTTCATGCTACTCTGAGGAATGTCAGAGTTGAAAAATCAGCCAGAAGTAAAGACAATAATACCCTAAGCTGAAAAATCTGTTCATTCTATCACACTGATAGGGCCTGTGATTACTGGGCCTTCAAGATTCTGAAATGGGGGTGAGAAAACTACACTCCCTTCTTAGCTCTGGAGAGTGGTGTGAGGATTAGGGAGATAAGAGTTAGACTACAAAGCTCACCAGTAAACATATCGGCGTTTCTCTCCTATCATGGCTAATGCAGACAATTCTGGTGAAACCAGCATATTGCTTACCAGACGGCTGAGACTTTGTCCTCCAATGTAATCTGGAGGCTATAGAGATTGGAGAAGCACTCCCCAAGACATACCTAATTCATTCCCACCAGTTTCATACTTGTTTCCATGACATTATAAAGACAAAAAGAACCTTTTTTCTCCTACTAAAGTAATCCATCTATTGGGACCCATTTTGAGAGAAAGAACGAGTGAAAAATACGAGACTAGAGAGACAAGAATGAGGACACAAGTATTTCAGGATGGGAAGGAAGAATGAAAGTGGGTAGAGAAAGAGAAAATGGAGAGAAAGGACAGAGAAAGAAAGAAGAAAGTGTGTGTGTGTGTGTGTGTGTGTTTGTGTGTGTGTTTGTGTATGTGTGTGTGAGAGAGAGAAAAAAAGAGACAAAGAAAGAAAGAGATGGGAGTGGGATGGGTAGAGACAGAGGAAGTGGAAAAAGAGAAAGTTAATACAGTAAATTTTCTAGCAGCTTTTGCTTGATCAAATAAGTGGAAACAAATGAAAACCTTACCCCTAAACTTCTCTCAATTTATTTTCCCTTGAATATGAGGTAAAATGTTAACATTTCTCCTAGGAAATATAATACTTGAGACAGAATATATACTGTGACTTGGCCTTCACTTGTCCATAATGATTTCAAAAATCTAGAATAGGAATAATTTTATTTAAAAATGCTGACTATAGGGGCAGCCGGATGGCTCAGTGGTTGGAGCGCAAGCTCTGAACAACAGGGTTGCCAGTTCGATTCCCACGTGAGCCAGTGAGTTGTGCCCTCCACGACTAGATTGAAGACAATGAGCTGCCACTGAGCTTCCAGAAGGGCGGCCAGATGGCTCAGTTGGTTAGAGTGCGAGGTCTCAACAACAAGGTTGCCGGTTCAATTCCCACATGGGATGGTGGGCTGTGTCCCCTGCAACTAAAGATTGAAAATGGTGACTGGACTTGGAGCTGAGCTGCGTCCTCCACAACTAGATGGAAGGACAATGACCTGGAGCTGATGGGCCCTGGAAAAACACACTGTTCCCCGATACAATTTATAAATAAATAAATAAATAAATAAATAAATAAATAAATAAATATGCTGACTATATTAGACAATAACACTTCCCCCTGAGCAGAACAAATTCAAAAGCAAAGCTCATTTTATTGTCAGAGTGTGATGCCATTTTCAGAAGAAAGGGAAGAAGTCTATATTTTTTCCTTTTCCTCTTAATGATATGAATGAGTGATCTTATTCTCCTGAGGAGCAGGCTTCACACACCAAGGCTGACCAGGGACTTCTAGAGTCAATGTTTGTGAGATGCCTTGCCAGCATCAACTTCCCCCTTTTCCATTCTCAACAGTCCCCAGTGTTCTTTTGGGACTGATGTGATTTTGCGAACACTGACCTCACTGCCTCCTAATAGGGGTAGAATGTGCCAAGCCAATCATCACATTCCATCCTTTTGACTGCAGCAACTGTAGCCAGTGTAAGCACATGAATTGAGCAGGCCACGCAGTGATTATAGGGGGTTTGGGACAAAGTTATTTTTTCTGAAACACATACAAATCATATGGCTCCAGAAGCTGTGAGCAGCCATCTTGGGACTAGGAGTGGAGCCAGCCTCGGGATGAAGCTGACAAGGAGAGATGGAAAGAACCCCAGGTCTTTTGGATATCCTTGAGGCATTTGATGAAGCCTTATCTAAAACATCCATATCTCTGAATTTTCCAGTTATGTGAGCTGATACATTTTCTTTACAGTATTATTTACTTTCAACCTATATACGTAAAAACTTTCAGTAAAGGGATCATGCTCCCAGAAAGAGCCATTAGGATGCTTTCCGTTGTAAGTAATGATGACTATTCTTTTTGACAAGATAATGGGACAGACAGCAGCAGCAGAATTTTATATCGGGAAGGTACTTTCAAATATTGCAGAAAACAGAAAATATTTTCAGATGTTGGTCAAGGGATTTCAGTCTGGGATTCTTCCAAGAATATGCCTCTTGCCATAAGATGCTAAGGCTATTTTTTTATGATTAAAATTCTAACTGTTGTAACTTGCTTCTTATTTATTCATCTATAACATGTGCAAGAAATCGATGTATAGAAATTCACTAGCTAAAGAAATAGCCTAATGTGACGATTAGAGTCATTTGAACTGGGTAAATTTTTCATGTTCAAAATTAAATAAGAGAGTAAAATTTATTTCTATTCTGCAAATATTCCTGAAGCCCTGAGTATGTGCCAGAATCCCTACTAGATCCTACAGGTACAACAGAGGAGGTAAGACATAGATCTTACCTTCAAGAAGTTTATAATCCAGATGGCCAGGATTAGGTAAGGGCTTACCATAGACTCATAAGAATAGCTAATGGTACATCACATTTGCTATTCTTATAAGGAAAAATAAACAAGTAAAAAAGTAAAGAAAATATCGTAATAAAGGTATGATGTGCTATAGGGTTTGAATGAAAAAGAAAGGCCATATAATTGGGAGAGAATGGGACAGAACAGGTTTCACAGAGCTGTTGTCATATGAGCTGAAGAATAGATACTTCTGTAAATCTCTGCCCTTTGTTGCACATTCTCGTAATACCGTCCTTTCCTTTCTTAGCAGTTATCCACAATCAATACTTATATATTTATTGGCATGTTTACTTAGTTAATGGCCTACCTCCCTAGAGTGTAGATTTTATAAGGTGGGCCCCATGGTCCACTCTGATTTGTTTCTCATTGTATCCCCAGCACATAGCCTAGTGCCAGGTACATAGTATGGAGTCCATAAAAATGTGCTGAACAAGTAAATGAACAATTAGCTGAGGGACGTATAGCAATAGATACCATCACTTAATGCCTGTTAGGTAACACACACCATGGTAAACACAGAAATGATCAAATTTAATCCATTAAATAATAATGCCAGGCAAATTTTATTATATCAGCATTATGTCATACAAGTGCCTGGCTAAAGCCATACCCAGGTGGATCTAATTCCAAACTTCATGCTGTGAATCACAACGCAGTTTTGCCTCCCATCTATTAAGTATGTACTATGTGCCAGTCATTGGACACACCTTATTTAATTTTATTTTTTCCATTCGTTTCTAGCAACAACCCTGTGAGTTAGATATTATTGGTCTCATTTAATAGATGAGAAAATCGATTCAGAGACATTTATTCATTAACACAAAAATATTTATTATCTGTCTACCAATTGCCAGGCACTATGTTACTGCTGGAGATAAAATGGTGAGACAAATAGACTCATGCCTGCTCATGTGGTCCAGCAGGAGAAGCACATTAGTGGTCAAATATGCAATAACAAGCTGTGAGAAGTGCTATGAGGGAAAGTCAGAGAGTGTCATATGAGGGGGACCCCATGGCTTCTGATCAAGGTCATTTGACTCCAAAACCCTCGTTTTGGTTTTTTTTTATATATAATTCTATTTCTTTCATAACATGGTGGATAAGACTTGCACAGGCAGAGAGGAAGAACAGGAAAGGCCCCCAAAAGTGCAACTGGTATGACCAATGAAGGTAGGGAGGTGTGTGTAGAGAGTAATGTGAGTAGCTGAGGCTGGAAAAACTGTGGAATGTTGAATGTGAGGGATTGTTCTTAATTCAGAAGGCAATTGGGAGCCATCCAAAAGACTTTGAATGATTCTCAATCAAAAGTACATTTTAAGGAAGAGTGAAAAAGCAGAAACTGCTACTATTTATAGATAGATGATAGATAAAGAAGGAGAAACATATTAACTAGTTTACTGTGGCACATGTAGTACATAGGTCTGAATTTATTTTGTGTCTATTTTTAGTCAGCATATTAGTTAGGATATAGGTTTAGCTGAAAACATGGGACTTAAACAAGACAGGCGCTTATATCTGTCTCACATGGACGTTGAGCTGAGATGGCAGCTCTCTACCAGGGAGCCATTAAGGGCTCTTTATATTTTGATTTGAAGAGGAAAAAGAGGAAAAGGAAGACCTGCTCTTGAGGAGGTCGCACACTTCACTTTTGAGGTCCTGATCTTGGCCAGAGATGAGTCTTATGGCTGCAGCCAGCAGTTATAAGGAGGCTTGTACATGTCGTCTACATTTTTGGTGGCTGTGTGCTCTAGGACAAGTCTATAACTTTGAAAAAGGGATGTAATTATTAGGAAATAGTGGGCAGTTGCTGCCATACTCAGTGTGCTTCTTTTCTGAGAATGAGCAAATTTTGGTGACTCATTACTCCTACCAGAAAAAAGTCCACATTTTAAAAATAATGTTGAAATATTGTTATTACTGGTCAAGTTTTTAAAAAAATTGTCTTACATCCTATAGAAAGCTAAACAAAATGTGACAGCTTTAAACTCTATTAATAACCAAAAAAAGCAGAATGCATTCTAATCCCATAGACAGCTATCTAGAAAAACTATTTTAAGATAAATTACATGGAAAATGATAGTTATCCATAATACACTTTTATGTCTCGAAGTTTGCAAAATATAGGATTTGACACTCTGATAGTAATGTTGATATGATTGATATTAGTATTTTATATTAATATTGCCCATATTTTCTTTTGTTCCTTAATTTGTCATTAACAAACATGACATCCTATTTCCAATTTATAATTGTTTTTTTACTAAATTTAAAGAATGAGCAATCAAGAGAAAATACCCATCCCATTCAGGCAGGTTCTACAATGTGACTTGTTTCTGCCATGCTCTATGACAGAAAGAAGAGCAATGGAGGATGAAGATTGAACTGATACACTTCCTGAGTCACAGTTGACAGTAACATACGGTACCCACTCCATAGATGAAAGCACATTTGCTGTCCTGGGCAGCTTTTAATTTTAGTTCATTTTCCTATACCTGTTTATTTGGTAGCTCATTAATTGCCTCTGAGCAGAGAAGATGTTTCCTTTAAGAAGGTTAAACAAAGAGTTTATTGACATAAGTGAATTGGTTGAAGAAAACATTATTAAATAAAAGACACTTATTTAAACACCAAATTAATCATTTAAAGGCAAATTAGAGGTCGTATCTCCTCCTAACTAAATAATGTTAACCAGTAATGAGATATCCATTTTGGATATAAGCACACTTTTTCAGGCTTGGGCTGCTGACTGAACTGTGCCTTAGTTTTCCAAGTTTATTGAATCCATAATTACATCAGTGGTTTAAATTTCAATATTTTAAACTATATACCATAATGTGATGTCGTTTTTCATCATATGATTAAAAAAATTAAAGCTTCTCTTTCATCCCAGCAGAAGAGAAGACTGTACTCTGAGAGAAGACTCCCGCTATGGAAAAGAATTCATCTCAGGTTCTGGCTCCAGTTATGGAACTTTTCATATAGGCTGGTGCATGAGTGTCCTTGGCATTGCCCTAGTCGATCTGGCCGAGCCATATAACTTTGTAACAAGCCAGATAACAGGTAACTTTGGAATATTTCAGCTGGGGCCTTATGCATAGACTACACCGCACCTCTTTCAGAGCTTCTCTACATAAGCTGCAGAGACTGACGAGAAAGGTACAGCAACCCTTGTTGTGGTAGAGGTAGTTCTGTCACCAAAGTTGTCTGGTATTTTAGCTTTGTATTTTTCCCTTCCAGTTGGAGGCTGTCACAACTGCTGCCCACATCCAGACACACACCTTTCTCAGGCAGCCACAGGGGCAACGTCCCATACGCTGCTCCACTGCTGGGCTCTCATTAGACGGCCTCTCAGCCACCATGATGTTGAGTGTTGACAGGTTCCATAGATTCACACTCCAGGCTCTTCCATTGCAAAACCCATGCTGATGCCAGTGGCTTTGTTCCATGTAGCGCTGAAGTTTCGTTTGTAGCCAGACAGGAGTCAGGAAATTTAAGGTTAATTGAATATGATCTAGCTCACCCATTTGGATATGACCATCAGATGTTCCAGCAGATTTCACTTTTTGTCAAAATATTTTATTGTGCCTATAAGGAGGAGATGGAGAAAAATACTCCCAATGGACAATAATTTGATTTGATGCATATTGATTATACCAGTTCCCATCTGATTTTTAACCCTTTTAATCAACTATTCTAGCTTTTATAATAAGTCTTGATTTAGCATATTTTATCAGTGAATACTGCTTATCTAAACTCATTGCTACCCCTTGTTTGGGTAACCTATGACTTTTGAAATCAGGGGACTAAATTCAGGCTTTAAAGCCCTAAGATAACTCTTGGAAATATCATCGAACAATCTAAGCCTCAATGTTTCCACCACATACTAACTGAAATTATGGTCTCCTCCAAATCCCATTCTCCTCCCGACTACATTATTTCTATTTTTTTCAACAGCAATGAGAGAATCAGCTTATGACAAATTGCACATTAGAAAATATGTATCTCTATGATGTGGGTGGATAACATAATTTAAGATGCTACAGGTTTATTCCCAACCTGTTATTTTAAGAAACGGTAAAAGGAAAAGCTGGTTCAAGCAGTCCTGATACCGCTCATTAACTGTGAAACAGAAAGGAATGAAACAAGATTTTTCTGATTATTTTAGGTCCTCTCTCCCTGTCCCCTACTTCACATCCCCTCCCAGAACAGACATTTAGACTGAGGAAGAAAGGCACTGTGTTTAAGGTTAATCAAGTTTCAGTACATTTTTTTTTTTTTTTTACAAACTAGAATCACACTAATCTTTTTTTCTTGCTCTAATGTGTGGCTGTTGAAATCCTCAGCTGTGATAAATTAAGCTACTTATTAATCTAATTATCGTACATTCATCCTAGAAACTTTCATGTGACTTGAAAAGGCTATTCAACCTTTTCCCTCCCCTCCTAGAAAGGGCTCAACCTTGCACCAATTAAGATCATTCTGAAGTAAGGCTTTAAAAAAGCTTTCTCTAATCACCCAATGAAACATGGACCAGTGGAAACCAAACTCAGGGCTCTGGGAAAAAGTTTAGCATTCCTTTTTGTCTGCCAACTTTTATGGTTTCATTGCACAAGGGAGGAAGACTTCATTTTCCTATTTAGTTGTTCTTTCACTGACCTCCAAATAAAGTCCATGTAATTACTGAGCAAATAAAGTTGCAGCATGTGTTTTAAAAATCAATTGCCATTCTTGGACTATAGAAATGTAACAATACATAGATTTGCTGGAAAATGCCCAGCGCCAACCATATGAACTAAACCCTGTACTGTATCTGTACAATGGAGTAGTTTTGACCCCTAAAGCACATATTTACTATGCAGATTTTTAAAAAGGGCTTCTTTTATGACTTACCTATTGATATTAAAATGTCCCCGCCATAATATAGGTTCAATTTAGGATTAAAAATATGTTGCAAATGTATCATATCTTAAACATCCATTCATTGCTAAATGCCTTACTTCTTTTTTTTTAAATGGTGGCATAAATGGAGCTATTTTACATTCAAATTAAACTAGCTATTAATTTGAATGCAAAGCAGCTCAAAGTACAGGATGCAATTTCAATGACAGGTTTACCCCAAGACAGAATGCAGGAGTGAGTCAACATGGGTGAGTCCAGGCAGATTGGCCCCTACTCTTGGTGCCTGGCAAACTTGCTCACTGTGAATAGTTTTTGAAGTGAAGATTAAAAGAGTGGAATTATAAAGTATAATTACATTTTATTGAAACTCTAGAAATCAGAAAAAATTCAGCAGGAAACTTTTAGTGAAACATGATGTGTTGTCATTATCATTAAAAGATAAAAGTTTCATACTGTTTTTATCTGTTTATTTGGAAGACATCCAGCCTTTACAGTTATGCAGGAAACAAAAAACGGGAATGCAGGAGTAATTATTAAAACTGTGTGATTTGTTATCTCAGCTACTGTCTTTCCAAATGGTAATACGATATCAGCAGCTGCAGACGGTGGCTGATTTCCTCTATTAGTAAACAAGTGCTTTGGAGACCTGTGTGAGGCACTTTAAGCTCGCTACTCCCCGAAGTGCTGTCAGGCTTAACTACTAATCCATGGTATTTCAGAGCACTGGAAATTCATCTTTATAAAACCTGAACAAAAAAGGGAAAAAAGCCTGGAGGGCATGAGCTCCCTCTGGTGAGACAAATGACATGTTCATTTATTAATGAAACAATAACCCTGGAAAGAGGATCAAAGCACATTCCATCCTCACTTTACAATCCCCAATTTTCTCAGGCCAAACCATTTAATTGAGCCATGACAATGGAATACTTAATTGTTGCCTTAAAGTTTTGAAGAAGCGACTTCTTCAGCATCAGTGTGCATTTCAGGATTATTATTCGAATATGATATAGCCCAATTGAAGCTGGTGGAATTTGACTCATCCTTCATTGGTGGGCCCTTCTCTAGCAGTAAAGGGGTTTTCTTGAACTTGCTTGTAGCACTCACGAAAAATGCTTTGCCCTGTCATTGTCTTCTCCATAGCCTGAAACTGTCCTTATGGGTTGCTTCTTCAGAGTGAAATATCCAGTCTCATTTGTGGGTGATTAGGTAAGATGTAGGTTCTTTTTGTTATGTTTCCTGCATCTGGGACATAAATGAAGAACAGGGAGTTGCCAATCCCAGAACTCAGAAATGTAAAGAGTTTGGGAGTACCCAGCATGGAGCCCAGTCTGAAGTCCTGATAGGCTCATGTCATGAGCGGTGTGCAAAGTGCAAACTCACCTACTCTCCCTGTGGGTTCTTCACCAATGGTGTTTGAGAGTGATTGTCGTGATTTCTATCCCTCCCAAACTAACAAACACATATATAAAATTAAAAAAAAATGAAAAAGTCTGTGTTTGATTTCTACAATCAACCCTGGATTTCTTGATTTTTTTTGTTTATACTTATACAACAACTTTTTGAGGTCTTTCTTGACTATGCTGTTTTTCAAATTAAACCGAACTTTCAGGAGAATCCTACGGCTCACAAGTGCAGAGTTCAGAAAATGCTTGATGATTTATTGGGCAAAGAGGGCTCTGGAGATGGTATATGTAATCTCTGTCCTGGATTAGGCTCACCTGTCCTGCACTGAAAACATTCCAGGCCAGATTGACTCTAGGCCAGTATTCTATCACACAACAACATCCTTTGGAGTTTATAAATAGACTTTCTTTTACTTTGCACCTGCTCATATTTATTCCTGGGGAGATCAATGAAGCCGATGAAAACCAATAGTTAGAAATGAAGGTTGCAAGCAATATGACATTCATATTTCCATGTTTTTGAACATCATTTATTTTATTGTATTAAGCCTATGTGAGATGAAGAGTGTATTTTGAGATAACTTTCATTATCTTTACCTAGGATCTTTCTTTTTGATCTGCTTTTGACTAAGCTTTATAAAAGTCTTTCTTTTTGTTCTAGATTATTAGACTTCTGAGTCAATATTAGACTTAGAATTTTTACATTAAATTTTAGTGAAGTACCGTGGAAATTCTTTATAAAGAAATTTTTATAATAAGGCCATCAATTTGGAAAAGTTCCATTTAGTCTGAGCTCTTCTTTGTAAAACTTTCTGCAGTATGATTGGGCTGCACACAGCGGACCAATAATGATTCAAATTATGTAGAGAGCCCTTCTACATGAGCCCTTGGGGAGGACATGGAACCCTCTCAGTCAACAGTCATTGTGGGGACTGGACTATGATGGAAAAGGAAGTGTCAAATGGAATGTCTGTATCTGCAGGGAGCAATTTTTTTTTTGACCTCTCCTTTTGGTTATCTTTTATCCCTAAATATAGACCATTTATTTAAAAAAATGCACCTAGAAAGACTTCATGAGCCTGGCATATGAGTATTCAAACTGCCATGACATTGATAGCCACACCACAAATTTCACTCATGCCAAAGCTGAGACAGAATAAAGATTTACTTTTGCTGAAAAGATGTACTTCCACATCTCCATGAGCACACCAACTAATATTTATATTATTTATTCATTCATTCGTTTTTTTTCTTTCATTTGTTTATCTTGTCAATCAGTTGTTCAATATGCCCTGATTGAAGTTCTACTGCATATAAATCATAAATATAGCTATAGATATATCTGGGGTTGTGTGCATTTTTGTAAGATTTGTGGGAACTGACGCTATATGTAGGTTAGGGAAGCCAGGAGTGGGTTGGGGATGAACGATATGAACACAGATACATAGTTCTCCCACAACACTATTTTGAAAAGGTTCTAAGACCCTTTCGTGTGTGTTTGTTGAATGTATGATGGAAGTATTCAATCAACAGTATCTATCAAAGAACTGCCACATCCTATGTACCACGTAGAACTCTCACACAGAGAGATCTTCCTGCCTCCCAAGATCTTCCAATCTGTAGACTGGCCGGGTGCCCATGGAATATACACATAAGACAGTGAACTTGAGGTGGATAACAAGACTCCACATTGAAAGGTACCGATACCAACTTCCAGGCGAATTGGACATTTTGAATAATTACAATTTTTATGATATGGTCTGAAAATTAGGGCTTGGTCTTCCTACTTCCCATCTTGCTGAGAAATGTGTACTCTGGAAAGGAAGGATGGCAAGAAGTGTATGAACAGGTGCATGCATTCACCTTTTGGCCCTTCTCACCTCCCACCCTTTATGAACTTTGTTTTTTGAATAGAGAAATAAGCTCATTACTAAGAGTTAGTGTAATGTTTGATTATTTTTGCTCTCTGCCATAGCACATACAAAAACTGATACTTCTAAATAACCCCATATTTAAATCTGCAAGATGGAAGATTACTGACATACTTAATAGGAATTTAAATTAGATGAAATACATATGTGGTTACATGAACACCTTCAATAAGTACTAAGAACTGAAAAATACTATGGTGCTTCTTGTCTCTTTTGCACACCAAGTAACCAAAATTTATAACAATACTAAACCACAAATATAAGAAGGAACAAAAATATGATTTTTTTTCCCTTGGTGACTACTTAGAATTATTTTGGGATTTTTGAGATTCCTTAAAATATCAATTATAAAATCTAAAATCTATTTTCTGACTTTTACTGGTGCCTCTGACATGTAGGTAATGGATAATCCTGCACTGTTATTGCTTTAGAGTTTAAGACGGGACTACATTGTTTTTCTTTTCTACAGTTTACTAATAAATTAGTTATCAGAATGCCCTGCTATAAATTCAAGTTCTATTTTCTTTCTATTCCAAAATTCCATTGGTAGCAAATGGGAGCTCTAATAATATACTTAACCAGTTTTACTTCTGGGGAATTATTTATTTTTTTAAACATTCGAAGCTATGGGTAAATTCTCCCAAATGTAACACAGGAACAGTAACACATATATTATCTCCCTATGTTCCCTGTGGTCTATATCCATTTTATCACATGCCAAAAGGAGCGTATGGTGCAGAATATTTAGTAAATATCAAAATAGTTCAAAATAAACTGTTCAAAACAAGGCCATGGCTCTTATTTATAAGATGTTATTCTTACTGTTTGCTATTTGTTTCTTGAAGTTAATAAAGAAATGAATGGTAGTTCAGTAATTGACAAACTAATTAGTTGCAAATATTTAATAAAGTAAAGTCACAAAATCTAACCAAAACCTTATTTTCTTACATTCTGAGGTTGATGTTTATGTTTAATATTATTATAATAATAAAGAAATTTTAAATTAATAATTCAATACATCGTTTCCTACTTAACATTTATATTTCTCTAATATCTAAGGTGTTATAAATAATATTTTAAGGTTGCTATTAATTTTTTTAAAATTAGTAACTGATAATAAACAAATACTGCTCTTCTCAGTTATCCCTACACTTTCCACTCCCATTGGATATGATTTTATTATATAAAATAAGTTACTTTTGTTGATTATAAATACATGACAATATAACAGTATCACTCCAAATAGACACAAAATAATTTATATCTCCTGCTTATAATTTCTGATTGCATTACATATGTACTGAGTTTATATCCGCCGCGAACAATAGGAAGTAATGTGAGTGGTGGCCAAGAACATAGAGATGTTCTCAGTTTGGGGGGAATAAAATGGCTCCCATCATCTATCTGTGGGGAGGGAATACAGAGGGGAGTCTACAGCACTTTAATTAGACTCAATACTAAAACATTAACCATTTTGAAATTTGTTGCTGTATTTCTAAAACTTCAGGTGGTTTATCTAACATGATAGATACTGGAGGTTAATTAATTAATCTACGCATTGCCTGAAGGCCCATGTTAACATCTAGGTCTATCTTAGTGATTAAAAAGTAAAAGTCCTGGAACATCTTCAAAAGGAGAATATCTTCTGGCAGAGAAGCAAGCATAACACATTTGTATCACCAAATGCAGAACCTAGCCACAGGGACAGACAGGCGTTGAAGTTATTTCCCAGAGTCGTCTGGAGCTCGGGATGATGGCCTTAGAAAGGTGAAAAGTGGCTCAGGAGCATCCCTGCTCAAGTTAGTGGCAAGGGAAAAACAGGGGCTTCCAAACAAAACAGAAAGAACTTTCCCAGACAGGAGAGAGAACACTTGGCATTCCTGAGGAACAGCTGCTCGCTGGTAGAAGTTTATGATAATAAACTAAACTGGGTGAGCATTTCCTAAGAAGAAATATTTAATTATCCTGCTCACCATTATGAGGAACTTCTGCCACTCTTCAGGTTATTATACAGTAAATAACCATTTTTCTAAAGGACAGAGCTGTTTTAATTATATGGCAATGAATGCATAATTATTGTTTGTTAGGAATGAATCACAAGACAACAGACTTGATATTGCTGCTCTGGTTAGTGCATCTTAATTACTTTTTCATTTATTTTGCATATAAAAGCTATTTGCTAATTGTCTTTGCTGTAAATATGCAAAATATAATTAGTCATTTATAATTCTTTATGTGTTATCTAACTGTACATTTGTTTCTGAGGAACATATATTAAAGTGTGAATATTTAATGGACTTTTTAATGTGTATGGACTTTTTTTTACAAAGTTTTAAGTAAATATTAGGCACGTAACAGTTTTAACCCTCCTCTTAGAGAAACTTGCTGTGAAAAAAACAAAGACTTAACAATATGGAGTTATGGAGTGGATGCCAAACTCTGTGGAATTTTTTAAATGTTCCATGTGAAGACTCTAATGATGACATGAAGTATCTCTTATTAAGCCTTTAAATTAACCTTTTAGATAATCTCCCAAGCTACTCAGATAAATCTTTAAGCATTACCAATTTCAATTTAAGTTTTTACATATTTATGTGGATAGTTATCAGAGGAGAAGAAAAACCCATGGATGTGCTTAAACATGCATTTTTAATTGCTCCAAATAGATTGCTTATATTTGTTTAAAACATTGGGTGAACACTCTCAAAATTTTAAAATCTTAACTCTGAGTACTTTATAAAATCTCTGTATATGACAATATGTAGTTTTTGTTTTTAATGCAAGTTAATTCTTTAGTGAATAACGTGGATGTTATGATATGAATCCACAGTGAGGTTTCCGGCAGACATAATGGCATCTCAGAAGTGAACCGTACTGGCCAGTTTTTCAGCCTCAGGCACAATTGTCTTTTTCTTTTTTAATGGAAACAGAACTTGAGCTAGTTTCTCCAATGGCTATCACTTCAATATGAACTAACATTGCTGTGAAGGTCTTAATGCACTCAGATTCATTACAGTGGCTGACTGGTAAAACGGACCACATGCTTTCAAAATAGTACAGATATCAGGAGCATCGACCAATGATTAAAATTTTCTTTTCACTTGTCTCCGTAAAATCCTGCCAGTCCATTCTGCTGATGCATGTCACATTCCACTTTCTTCACCTCAAACATTTGATTTACTAACCGGTTGTACTGTTAATCCCATGTCATGACACTTCTATTCACTTCTTCTTTTCCACTGAAAGCAGCTTCCTATGAAGATAAAGGTAGGTAAAATCTATTGTAAAGAGGAGAATAACTTGAATGCAGCTATCATATCAAAATGAAAACACACTTCTGCTCTCTTCACCCACTAGACATCCTGAATACTTTCCTTAATGATGAAGTCAAATAGGATAGGTGATGAGAATACAACTGATGATAATTTTTTTCTTCAGAAGTAATCCTACTCTGTAATTATTCATATTTATGTTTGGCAAATCTTTTTAAATGAACTTATATAAAAACAGAATGATAGCAGGGTGTGAATTAGAAAAGAACTAGTAAACATGCTTTAGAAAATTGCAATGTGAATAAATTATATTCCTGTTTATCACGAAAATATTTCAAAGCAGCTTTAAACAAAGTGCTTAAAACTGCACTTGCAAAAACCACAACTATTAAATAGGTTTCTTTGTTTTTATTACACGATTTTCTTTTTGGTTCCTCAAATATTTTTTTCTTTTGCCTTCAGAATAGCCAAAAATAAAAAAGTAAAATATATATTTCAAATAGCATTTCGCTAATGTAGGAAAGTTGTAGGGATAACAAACAGCCTGTTTACCAAAATCACAATCTTAAATACCTAATGTTCTATAATGAAATGGTTTAGTTGGATGAGGTTGTAAAATGAAGAATATTGTGTAAAAAAGATAATCATTTAACTCTACAATATGGTGAAATTCACATCAATGAATCACTATAAAGAGAATGTTTCATACCTTTTATGCACGTGTTGATAGGATAAAAGTGGATTTGAAAATTAAATTTCCGTTTATATTTCCAAATACTTTCATTATGACAAGAAGAAGCATAAGAATGATTTTGTTCATAATTTTTGTAAACCTACAGCATTCTCTAGTGTATGACCAGAAAACTCACTGTTTTTTGAAATGTGACTAAATTTATTCAGAAGAGGCAACAGGCCTCAGGAAGAAAAAAAAAAATCTAATTTTTCAACTTAGCAAAAAATAACTTGGATTGCATTATGTGGCATGCAAGTATTTAAAAGTTTGGAAAAGTCTAGATTTGCCTTCAGTAATGACAAGGATCACTATCTGCCCTCGTTTACAAGAAGTTTGAAGGGTAATTACTTGAGGGGCTTTTGGTCTTTTAAAAATAATCCTTATCAAGCACTTATTTCACAAAGAATCGTGTCAGAATAATAAACTCAGTCTTCCCAATAACATTATGCAGGATAAAATTCAGAAGAATATAGATATGAAGAGTGACTGATGTTGAACAGATGATAGGAAGGTAAGAGCTATAAAAGCTTCCTATCGGTGTGTTGACTGAACAATTTATAGTCTTTTGTATATTTCAAGATCCTAGATAGTTTTACTTAGAATTTCCCCAAATGTACTTCAATTACAAGCCTTCTTCACAAGCTCTAAGAAAGTTACTATCCCACTCTTGTGGGTACTGAATTGCTTGTTATAGAAAGGAACTATTCTATTGGCCTTAGTCAGTTAAGTATAGGATCTCAGTGCTCATTTCTAAAGTTAAAACACTCAAGAGAGGAATGGGAAACTGCCCATGGAGATGTTTTAATCATGTTTACAAACTCGTGGAGATAGTAAATAAAAATTCTTGCAATGAAAATCCCTAAGACATTGCTGGAGGAAATATTGTTCACCTAATGCTATCTGACTGTCAAGAGGATGTGTGTGTGTGTGTGTGTGTGTGTGTGTGTGTGTGTGTGTGTGTGTGTGTATTTTTGTGTATTTTGCTTATGGGGAACAGGATTTGATCTAAATTTATCAAATAATGAAATATCCCAATGGCTATCAGTATGACCTCCATGAATTCCTGTCTCTTTATTTTCACATTGTCTGTTAGTTAGAATTTGAAGTCAAGAGATAAGAGATGAGTTCATTTATCATCTTTTTATGTCCTAGCTCTACATTTTTCTCTTCCCCTTCAAAAATTATGTAACCTTTTACAGTTTAATCAATTTCTATCACATCGTGTCATTATTCATACCCTCAGAAATGGTCTCAGATGACCATCTGAGGTGCCAAACGTAAAATATCCTACTTTCTAGAAATAAAAACAGCATCTTGTTCTCTGGCTTTAGACAAAGTCTTGGGCTGGGGGAAAATTATCCGCCTAAGAAAAAACAAGCACTCCTTCCCCTCTGTGTTTGTGTTTGCGTGGATCAATTGTGAGACAAACAACATTCATTGATAGTTGCTGGCCATGAGTCTGCCTGTTTGAAATACCTTAGTCAGGAGAAGTACCACAAACTGAACCGAACAATCTCTCACAAAACATCTGCAACCATCTGACCCTGGCCTTAACCTTTAAATCTATCTTTTCATATTCATCTCAAAAGACCTTGTCAATGGCCAAGGAGACTCAAGAAAAGGATTCTTCAACAAACAAAAAAGATACAGAGGAAATTCAACCCAGATTAGGTTGCAGAAGATAATACAGTTTGCTCATTTTTATTCTGCTGCTCAAACTGGAGTTGAATTCATTTTCACTTTATCTTTATTCATGTTATTTAAACATAACATTCATTAGGATTGTGAACTGCAACAGATAGAAGAGAACAAAACTACTCGCCAAATTTGTTGGGCATCTGTTCCCACTAGAAGCGGCCCTTTGCCAGCTCCACATCGTGTCGTTTTTTTCCCCTGAATTCATTTCAAAGTCAATCCATCAGTTTATGAACTGTTTGATCAAACTTGTCATTAACCAAGTGAAACATTTAATTTGTATTAACAGAAATGGGACAAATAATTAGTACAGGGATTAACCATTTTACTATTTTTTTTGCATTCCTATTTATCAAACGTGTTCATTGTTGATATTTTTTCATGTTGTGACACTATCTGGTTTCACCAGAAATAATGGGAAACATTTCTTTTTTAAATGAAAATACTTATGAATTGGCCATTAAAAAAAAATCCATACAAATATCTGGACTTTACAGCTGCCAACAGTAACCGCTAATTTCTAGTCACCATCTTCATTAAGATAGCACAGGTTCCCAAAAGGCAAAGAGACTGAATGAACCAACTGCCCAAAGACTTATGAGAAAATAACCTCAGCGATATTATGTATCAAAAGAGATTTAATTTTCAGTTTTGAACAAAACATTTCATTTCAGCATCGAACCATACTCTAACAAATGGATAGGTAACTCCTCTTCCTCTTGCCTACAATATTGATTTCAGTTTCTCCACCCCAAATTGCTATTTATGTAAGAATGGAGCTATTGATGTTAGTTGGGATTTTTGCTCTTTGGAAGACTTAGTCATCATCTCGGGCAATTGCCGTGACTGTGACCTCATTGGGCACTTGTCGGCCTAGCTATAACAATTTGTTAATGAACTAGTTTTTTTTTAATTGCTTACTTAATTATGGAGTACTAAACATAATAGCATTTCTAATTTGTTTCATAATTGCATGCAGAGATGAAATGTTGGTGTCTATCATATGCTCGCTTGTAATCATCTCTTGTTCATAGAAAAATGTCCAAAGAGGTAGCTTCTTTAATATGATGATGTAGTACCAGTTATTTGAAATGTGCTCCTCATAAATGCAATTGTGCCTGTCAACTAATTTCAATCTCTCTGAGTGTGTATATATATATATGTATATATATATGAAGTTATTTTAAATTTTTTATTTTCAATAAGATAAAAGTACGTAAACATGAAAAAAACACATATCATTGCCTAAGCAACAAACATTGGCATTTTGACAATGACATCTATAACCGTAACAGTATTTAAGAATAGTTTATAAAAATAGTTCATTTAAACTGTAGGAGGTTCTCTTCACTATTGCATTAGTGTTGCTGCTGCTGTATAGAATGTTTAAAATTCACAATTGGTGTGTGTTGTGTGAACCAGTTTTCAGCATGCTTCAAATCCACCCAGAGAAAATGAAGGCCATTATTAAAATCAAATCACGAATCTAATGACGCTTCATTCTTGTCATGACTTAAATTTGAAAAATTCAGAGAATTAAACCAAGTCTCTTATAAGATAAAGAGTAACTGGAAACTATGCTTCGGAAAGGAAGTCATGGCAGAGGCCACTGAAGTCACCATTGACCTATGTCCTTTTCAATTTTCTTCATTACAGTTTGTTCCCCGTGGAAAAATATATTCAATGCAAAACATTAGTTATAGGCCCAATAGCACAGTTTAAAACATGTGTAGCTGACGTATGTTTCCCCCCCAAAATACAAGTATTGGCCTGTTCATTGTCATCTACACAAAGAACTGAGTCCTAAAATCCTTTTCTCAACTAAATTCTTAATAAGTAAACTGAGACTAACCCTCTAATACCAGATTTGTTAAACAACATGATTTAGGCCCTTGCTATTCATGCACCTTGTACAACTAAAATGACTGGTGAAGCTAGAATCATGAAAGAGTCATTTTATGTAGCTGCTAAGTTCCTCTCAAATCTCCTGCAACTTAACGAGTAAAGAAAGCTCAACGTGTAATGCCGGCTAATGTGGTTTATGGTAGAAAATAGTATCAACCTATCTTTGTAGCTTATCTAAGCCAGGATAATACTTTTAGCCTTTATAGTAGACCCAACTCCATTTTTTCCACTCTTGACTATGTATTTCCTGAAATCCTTTTCCAAAGAGTTAAATTGGATGTGAAATCTGTACTAGGCTATGGAGCTGTCTTTGTTCTAAGTCTCGCCAGCAAAGCCTCGCTTCTGTATCACTTTCATTGCCTTCTGATTGAGCTTGACAGTGTGACAGGAAAGCAAAGGGAGGCAATTCCAAACTGAATGAGAGTCTTTTTCAGCCACACAGCAGCCTCCTCCTTAGTCCCTAAGAAAAAGAGGTAACAGATGCCGATAGCAAAGCATCCCTAACAAAGTCCTAACTTTGATGCAGGCAGAAGAAAAAAACACGCAAAAGATTGTCTCAGTGCAGGAAAACCTTGAATGGAACACAAAGGAAGCAAAATGAGAAAAATCGTGGTGCAGAAAATGGCTGGGAGAGTTATGTAGCTACAGAGCATTTAAGAAATTACTTTCCTCTTAAAAGAGGTTAGGATCTTCAAAACCTGCTCTGCCAAGTACAGGACAGTTGGAATAGTGACATTATGTGGGCCCAGAACAAAAGTGATTGCTTGGAGAATGTTGTGGGAACTAACGAGTGTCCCTTGGGTGGAAAGTAAAACTCCACCCCCAAATCAACCTTCTACTGTAGCCATTACCTTTATACTTTGGGGAGTAGATTTTTTTCTGATTGAAAAAAAAATACTAGTAGTTACTATAATTTTTTACTTTAAGATGTTCTATAATTAAATGGGTTGGAGCATCACTTACTTTATACTGCTTTATGCTATCTAAGGATCAGCAGCTGGCCTCATCAAAGAGTGGCTTCCAAGGGTACATTGATTTCCGAAAGGGAACTACGTTTAGTTGCATGACAAACATTTATTGTAAGATAGAAGCACTTAGAATGCGTATGCTAGTCTCTCTTATATTACATATGTGCACTCTGCCTTACTTCTTGTGGCAAGATGAAGTAGAGCAGGTCTATCCAACTGGACCAGGGCATCACTAATTCCCAGATAGTGCTGAGCCCATTTCTAAGATAAAGACTCGCATCCACACACAAGCCTGGGGTTACAACACCGGGTCCTGAGAGTTGGTGGAAATAACTCACTCAGTTGGTGCTGGAGTGGAAGATAGACAGTGGGAGAACAGTTTTATGGGGCTCCTGTCTGTATTTGTCTTCATTTATTTTCAGAGACTTAAAAAAAAAAAATCAATGTGATATAAAGATTGCTATATTCTAGCATGTAAAATAGTGGGGAGCATTTAAACAAAGAATTCCTTCCTTGATAATCCTCAGGGGCTGATGTGTTTGGTAAAGCTCTGCGAATTCAAAACTCAGTGACATGATACACATCCCCTAAGGAGTCGTTATTGGCTATCATGATATCTATATGCTGGAGGCCTGGCAGGAGAAACAGTACAAGTATTTGTCTTTATTACAGGCGAAACCTTGGCAAGACCCTGGTTGACTACACCAAACACATTGTAATTATTATTATTTTGGATACTAATGTCACAGAGAATGTTTCTGGTTTTGTTTATTTATTTATTTATTTTTTTCTGTTAACTAGACTTTACTTTTTAGAACAGTTTTAGGTTCACAGCAAAATGAGCCGAAAGTATGGGGAGTTCCCACATACCCATCGTCCCCACACATGCACAGCCTTAGCCATCAACATCCTTCACCAGAGGGATGTTTAAAGTAGAGATATTGTGGCACATTTTTTCTCCAGAAATTGTATGATGATTTTTTTTTTAAATCTCAAATATAAGGCTGCTTTTGTCTCACGTTGAAATAGTCAATTGTATACTTATACAAACTTAAAGGTTAGTTAGAGTCTATGGAAATAAAGGTTGGACCAGAAACATAGTTGAAGAAGATAGTTGGAGCAGCATTTAATCTCTCTGCTTGTTTGCTAGAATTATGGTTGACAATGTACTAAAGATAAGAGAGGAAAACATGAGGATAACCTGATACTCTAGAACTCCTAGTTTATCTGATCAGTGATTATCTATCTGTGCTAAAATAAAGCATGTGTACATTTCATTGACAATTATATGTTGACTGCATATATTGTAATTGACATGCACAGATACAAAATTCATATATGGGACACTTCTGTAGGTTAACATGTATGTATATATGAGTTCTCATATACATAAAATGTGAGGAAAGTCGTCGTGACTTAAATCATTTCTCTCATACTCACACTCACATACAAGTTATAAAGTTTTCCGCATAATTAATGTCCTCTGTCTATATTTAACATGATTTCCTTTCATTTAAAGATAGCTAATGAGATAAAACAGGAACCAGGAGCAAGTTAAATCAACCACCTAAGTTTGCACATGAAACATTAAACAGAAGAGAAGCATCTGCAATTAGCACATTGCTTTGATGTGACTAAATATCTGGCTCTCTGCATCACCAACACTGTGGGTCTGAGTCCCAGAAGAAGCTGCTGATCGAGATGTACTGAAAGTCAGTCTAATGAGCAGCATTTTCTCATGTAGCTCACGCCCTGAAGATGGGAGTACCATTCGATTCAGGAGAGCTCAGGGGCTGTACACAAGGGGTGGAGGTGGAAGCGGGATATAATTCCACGTTCCATCTGGAAGATCTTTATTTCCGTCCTGAAAAAGTAAACCTTAGCACACTTCCAAAATGCATTAGGGCACTGCGTTACCTAATGAGATGCTGAAAATGCAGAACTGGTGAGGGGATGGTGAGGATCCAGAGCTGATCCTAAGAGAGGACCAGGTCACTGGGCCAGTCAAACAGGAATCTGATGGACTCAGGCAAAAAGTACGAACTTCTTCACTGTCTGCTTGACAAAATTCTAGGCTTTACCCAGGAAGTGGGTGGAAGAACACACCTCTTTCCCAATGGCATAAGTGTAACTGTGGGCAAAGCCAAGTGGAGAAACCCAATGGACATAAAGAAAAAATCTGCAACATGTAAATGGTCACTTAGGAAAATAACATAAATTTTTTACTATGTGTTAGTTACTTTTCTGAGTGCTTTATACAGGTCACCACATTTAATCATCTCAAAAACACATGTAAAGGAGGTATTCTTTTTTTTATCACTCTCAATGTGGATATGAGGAAACACAGGCAGAGAACTCTGACAACTTGTCCCAGGTCACTCAGTCCCTTGGTAGATGGTGGACCTGGGATAGGCGCACCAGTGGTCTGGCTCCTACACACATGCTCTTCACCACCACACCACCGCTGCCGTAAGGATTCCTAATGTGAGAACTACTGGTTAAAAAAAGACAAGAAAAGAGTGGCAGAATGGGGACAAAACAACTGGGACATATTCATTTTGAAAACCAGCTAGATTTATGAGGGCATTGAACATGACGTCCAGACATTGAAAGGGAAGAGTTCTAGGTGTGATCACTACCAGGAAATTAAACTTACTTAAGATATTAGGAAGGAGAAGGGGGAGCAGCTGGAGCCATGGGCGTTTGACAGGCGGAACACGAAAGAGGAGTTTCTAGGTGTCAGGCATGCTCATGAGCATCATCTTCTTTGGGAGGCAGATGTTAAAGCCCCATTAAAAATTTTTAATAGATTTTGTGTATTAGAGAAGTTTTAGGGTGACTGAAAAATTGTGCATACAGTACAGAGTTCCCACAGTTCCCATATTACCTAGCCGCCACCACCCCGCCCCCTCGCGTACCTTATTATTAACCTCTTGCATTAGCATGGTACATTTGTTACCATTGATGAACCACTACTGATACATTAACTAAAGCCCATTGTTTACATTAGGGTTCAGTCTTAGTATTGTATAGTTTTGTAAGATTTGACAAATACCTAAGGTCATGTATCTACTACTGCAATATCATACGGAGTAGTTTACTGCCCTAAAAATCCCCTGTGCTCCATTTATTCATCCCTTTCTCACTCCCTTCTCTCTGTCAACTGATTTTTTTTTTTTTTTTTTTTTTTTTTTACTGTCTCTATAGTTTTGCCTTTTCCAGAATGTCATTTAGTTGAAATCATACTGTATGTCGCCTTTTCTGACTGGCTTCTTTTACTTAGCAATATGCATCTCAGTTTCCTTCACGTCATTTCAAACGTTGACAGCTCACTTATTATTATAATGGAATAATACCCCATTTTCTGGGTAACTGACACTTTGTTTATCCATTCACCTATGGAAGAGCATCTTGGTTGTAAAGCCCCATTTTTAAATGTGGAAATGGAGACGCAAAAAAAAGTTATCATGTGTTTACATTCCTACAGCTAGAAAGTGGTAGAACCAGACCTTCTGGTCGAAGGCCAAGGGCTTTCCTCCTACATGAAAGCTGTTCAAAGAAGATTACGAAAAAACCAGGGTGGGAGTCAGGTAATAGTGTAAATTGAGGCACTTAGTTAGTCAAACCACATGCGTGTCTCATTTTTCTTCTTAGGTTGCCCAACTATATTTTCATTGTGCAAAATTTGTGCTTCTAGAAGAGCTAGCCCCAGCGAGTCATATGTCTCCCTAAAAGGGAATGCTTTGTATATGCCAGAAAAGTTGACAAATCCTCTATAGCAGGCCCTGGGTTGATAAAGTGAAACATCTTGGTAACATTGGCCAGTAGATTGTCACCCAAGGTAGCGTTGTTTTCAGGAGTCCTACAAAGGATATTTTAATGGCACAAATTGCCACTCTGAATTTTGCCACAGGACATTTATTCCTCTCATTGAAAGGTTTTGAATTCCTTTTAAGGGTCCAACTCCCCAGGGAAGGAAGCAGCTATCGCTTACTGCTAATAAGGCACTGAGAGCCAAGTGAGAAGGTGAGAGGTAGAGTAAAAGAAGATGAACAAGAGAGCGGGATGGGCTGGATGCTAAATAGGAGTCACTATTCCCTAACTTAGCTAGCTGTGTCCTTCTATGTGGACGGAACTGCAGTAGTGTAATACTCTGGGTCTCCTGCATTCTCACTCATGGACGCAGAGTGATGGTTGATTAGTGAATCTGTGAACCCCTCCCTTTCTCTCAAGGGTGAGCTGCCTGACACAGAACTCTTCCATACTTCATTCTGGATTATATGCAACACAGGTAAGACCTTTGGTTGTCCAGCATGGCCTGTGACTGTGGGTGGGGGGAGGGTAGAGGTCTGTTTATCTCTGTGTTCTGTATTAGAAAAGATGGTCTGCAGAAAAAGCCACATTCTCCAAAATCAGCTTTGCCAGTGATAAAGGTGACATTTGGTCTTTATTTGCTGTACTATTTTATTTATTTCTAGTTGGTTCAGAATTAGTGAGAAGTGATATTTTTGGGTGCTCATCAAACCCAATTCATGGGAAATCAGAGACCACCTTTATCCATTTACAAATTTCATTATTTATGGCTTTTTTCCCCCTAAAGATGCCTTGAACTTTGACAATAAGAGCTGGGGTAAGGAGATGGAGGGCAACAGAGGAGGTTTGAAGACAGTCATCCATAACAATCATAACTAGTATTGCCTCATTGAATCCTTATGAAAATAATACCTATGATGTTGATATTATTATACCTATTTTATGGATGAAAAGCAAAGGGCCTTGCCTAAAGTCACAGTACTAATACGTGGCACATCTGATTCTGGTTGATTCCAAATCCTCTGCTTTTCCACTGTAATTCTCCAAGAGTTCCTATGTCTTTCTTCTCAATGTTTTTTTGATCTCCTCTCCCTTTCCATTCCTGTTGCTACTTTCTCTTTCTCTGGCTCATGTCTGGCCTATCTTCATAGACCCTCTTAACCTCTAGCCTTCCACTGAGTCCCTTCTGCACACTACTGCAAGATTAGCCTTCCTAAAACTTGACTTAATATGTGCCTTTCCAGATCCAAGATCATTCTCATTTGTTCCACCAGCTCTTAAAATATGACAATCCTTTGAAGAAATAGAATACTTCATCAATAGCTCAAATTTAGAGCCCCAAATCTTACCTGGTATGAACTATTTACATTGAATCTATATAAGTCATCTCACGCTTCTTTGAATAATAATACTCATCTTTTTTCCCCTTCCAATGATAGTTATTACAATCCACTCAATAATCTCACTTCTTAATGTGGAATTATAAACCGTCCCCCTGTAAGAGTACTACACAGCCTACAATATTTACTTGTCCTTGGTCTTCTCTGTAAACTGGAAAGGGAGAGTACAATGTATCCTCTGAGCCCAGCAGACTGCAGGGAAGATAGAAATCGCCCCACAGACATCTGCTACATGGATTAAATGAGTTCTCTTCTGCCTTTCTTAAAGTTTTAGGCATGAGAGTTCCAACTTAATATGTGTTCCTTAAATACTTTTGAATAAATTAAAGAATACTTATTTAATTACTTCAAATAGAGAAAACATTAATCTTGCCTCTTTCCTAAATACTTCACCCAAACCATACAAATACGATATAAAATTTTTAACTTTTTTGGGGGGCAGGGGTGTCAAGTGGCTGCAAGGGTGTGTGTTGGGACCGTCACCTTCAGTCTAGTTCTCTTACTAGCTATGCGTTCTAGGGCAAATTACTTAAACTGTCTTCGGCTTGTTTCCTACCTGGGGACAATAATAGTAGGGTGTGTGTGTGTGTGTGTGTGTGTGTGTGTGTGTGTGTGTGTGTAGATAAAGATATATTAAAATGCTTAGAATAATTCCTAGCTCAAAGTAGGCACTTGATAAATATTAGCTACTACTATTATTATTATGGATAGAACAATCATGAATGATATGGGCACTTAAATGTAGCATATTTTTAAAACTGCAAGGGACAGGAAAGAATTGTTCTTACATTCATGTCTTACAAGCTGTCACCCTTTGATATCCTTCTACTTTCTTCTCTATCTTAACCATTATCTTTATTCTTCAAAGATTTTTGAAAACTTGCTAAAATTTTGCTCTGATGTGAATATTTCTGGTTTGGGGGACCAGTTTCCTTTGGGTAGAACCACCTGCAAGTGATTTCTGAAGCTCGTGCTAAGCAGATCAAAGTCCACTGGATCAGGAGTGGGAGTAGCAATGATAGTACGGAGTGGAAAACAGGACAGCAGGAAACAGCCACTGGAATTTAGAGTCAGAGAAATATGATAATTTGGTTAAACAACATTTAGTTCTTCAAGCAGGAGATGGGACATTAGAGAGCGAGGAGAACAATTTCCAGGTCTCTAGGAGAAAAAATGAAATGAACAATTTGGAAGGTTGATAACTGACGGTATCCTTTCGTTTCCTAAAAGATTTTTTAAAAAGAAAACCTTTGCTGAGATTACCTGCTAGGCTTTCATTGGTTGCCCTTAAGATGCATCCATATCTATTGTTTTTTGGGTGAATTATACCATTGGCAGAGAAACGAGGGTGAAGCTCTCTAATGGACCAGATGCAACCAAGATCAGGAAAAGCCGTCAAGAGCTCAGCACAGTGGCACATGGCAATATCGAGCAAAAGCCTTAAAATGTGCATCTTCTTTAACCTACACTTTCACTTCTAAAAATTCTTTCTGAAAGTATGTTTGGATAAGTGGGCAAAACTCAATATAAAGGGGGTTTACCACAGAAGATGTAATAACAAATCACATAAAACAAATTAAATATCCAACAATAGAGACTTGGCTCAATAATTGTTGGGACATCTATCAATTGACCGCTGTAGCCTTTTAAAGCAATAATGCGAAATGTTATGTTTATTCACATAGGGAGGTGCTTATGCTTTATTGTTAAGGAATAAAACAGTATGTAAAATTTGATCCTACTGCAAACATATGTATGGTATGTGTGGATATAATTGTCTGGAAGGACATTTGCCAAAATTTTAATAATGATGACCTCTGGGTGTATTCAGATAAATTTAAAAAATATTTATCTGCAGTTTAAAATGTTTCTACAGAGTATTACACGTATGATAAAAGTAAAGCAAAAAACCATAAACAGATGATCTGGAGAGACGCCGAGCGAGGCAGAATGTCTGGGCTCCCATGAGAGGCTGACAGGACTGAAGAAACAGCTGCTCTGGGCACCAACTTAAGAGGTGAGCATGTCGTCTGAGGCAATTCCCCTTCACAAAGAGTAGTTGGGCTCTGTTACTAAAACTATGCTTCATGTGCCATACTCAACATCAAACTGGTAAAGAATTAGCCATTTGAAATACCTCTAATGACTAAACAGGCAAAACAGTTCAATCTAACATCTTAACCCATCTTTCCCACTGGATGGTCAGCTTCCATGAAGGGCAGGGCTCCTATTGACTGGTTGCAGCTCCCATAGGTATTTACAGAGGTGGATACCTTATACATATTTGCTACTGAGAGAGACAAAAATAGCATTAGTTATTCAACAGCTGCTCTTTGATCGCTCAACTGAATTATATCCTTTATCATTAAATTTAGAGTTCTAACTTCTGTCATAGACTCATCTCCCGACTGAGACATATTTTCACGGTCTTTTCAGAGTTAAGAAAATAAATTTTACTTACAATTGGTAAGTCACTTTAGTTATCCATGGCAGAAGAAAATTTGACACTAGGGAAAATTTATCCACTGTGGCAAAATAGCGAATGTAACTTGAGAATTGCATTCTTGATGATATTGTCACCCATTTTTTTGTTTTGCAAGTCTCGCTCTTAAAAAGTTCAATAGATGTTTCTGGAAAATGATGAACCCTAAACCATTTCTAATTTCCTGAACTGTGAACCAGTACTACCAGTTGCCCTCTGGAGATCTCCATATGAGTATCTCATAACCACCTCATACCCCAAAATGAACTCAACATATTCCTCATGAATCTACCTTCCCACCCTCAATTTCTCAGTGTAGGAATGGTGCAATATCTTTTCAGTTCCCTGGTCCAGAAACAGAATTGCATTCCTCCATTGATTAAATCTCAGAGTCCTATCAATTCTACCTCCTCAATAACTCAATTCCATCCTCTTTACTCAATTTCCACTGCAATTCATTGACTCAATACTTATTAAGTCACTCAATTAGCAATAATAATACTTATTATTACTAATAACTGGTAATAATGTTCCAGGTACCACGCTATGCACTGAAGTTATGGTGGTGCACACAACAGGTGAAGTGTCTGCCCGCATGAAGCTTATAATCTAGTGGGAGAGACACATGATAAACAAGGTTATCTTATGTTACAATTTCAGGGACTGACAAGGGCAATGAAGATAAAACAGAGGGTTATGGGAAGGGAGTATGGTAGATAGGATGGTAAAGCCTGGCCTCTGTGTGAAGTGGACATTTTACAGGAAAACTTACAGGATGTGAAGGGTGAGCCATCTGAAAAGATCTAACGGATGAGCCACTCTTGCAGAAGGAAAAATTTAATGTGGTCTAGAAGGCTAGAGTGTCTGGAACATGAGTGACGGGGCAGTACTGAGGTTGGAGAGCTCAGCAAGGGGCCAGGCATGTAGGGGGCGTTCTGCTACTTGCAAGGAGTTGGGGATTCTCTTAAGTGGGATGGAAAGCTATGGAGAGGTCTTGAGGAAGGGAGTGACATCATTTGATTTACATTTTAAAAGACCACCCTGGCTGCAGTGTGGAGAATGTTGTTGGAATGCGAGAGAGAAACCAGATGATCAGTTAGGAGCTATAGAAATGCAGACAAGAGGTGAGGGTGCTGATAGATGGGGATGTAGTGAGAAGGAACAGACTCAGGTGCATTTTGAAGGTAAAGCCAGTAGGACACACAGACAGATAAAGAGGATGGTAGTGAGGGAAAGAGAGCATCAGAATGACACCTAGGTATTTGGCTGGATGCTTTAGTATAATTTATTAAATGAGTTATCTTTTGCCAATCATGAGAAAATAATCTTTCTGATGTATTGAGTGTCCTTGTAAATTTGGATCTATTTCCGGGTTTTCTGTTCTGTTTCTTTGATGTGTCTATTGCTGGACCAGTACAGAACTCTCTTTATTCATAATTAAAAATTAATAAAAATGATTAATATATTACCAACTAATATAAAATTAATATACAATAAAATTAATTTTCTAATTCTTATTTTTTAGCTCTGTTTTTGTTATTCTCACATGCTAATTCTACAAATAATTTTAGAGTCACTTTTATCAAGCTTCTCAAAAAAAGACCTGCTAGGAATTTGATGTTTTTGCATTGTATTTATAGCTTAGTCTGTATTAACATTTTATCATAGTTTTTCTTTCCATATTTACAATGTCCTTCTGTAAAGTTTTATAATTCTCTTAATATAAAGCAAATATTTCTTGTTATTTTTTATTTTGTGAATGAAAAATTGCTTTATCTGTAATACTTTCTAACTAGTTATTGCAGGCAAGTAAGAAAATTATTATATTTGCATATTTGTACTTTATATAGATAATCTACTGAATTCTTTCATGTTTCTAATAGTTTTTCAGTTGCCTCACTTGGGTTTTCAAGACTATAATCTTTATTATAATTGACAATTATAATACGTCTGCCTCTTCCTACCCAATATTTATGCTTCTTATCTCATTCTCTCATCTAATTACATTGGTGAGCACTTCAAGAGCAATCATTAAATAATTGTGATGATAACAAGTACACTTGTCTTGTTCCTGACTTCAATGACACTACTTCTAGGTTTTTACCAGTAAGTATTATGCTGGCTGTTAGTTTGTGCTTCACAAACTATGTATATCATTTTTAAATATATGGCTTACAAAGTTATGTCCTATTTCTACAATATTCAACATTAAGATCTTTTAAAAAGTCAAGTTTTTCTTTTTCTTTTTCTTTTTGGGGGGTTGTGTGGCAAATATTGAAATAATCATATGGTTCTAATTCTCTGACCTATTTATAAGATAAGGTTTTTTAATAAATTATTACTGAACTATATTCAGAAGTCTGGAATCACCCCCCCACACACTTGATAATAATATGTTCTTATTTTATTCTGCTATTCATATAGTAGAATATGCTAATATTTTAACTATGGGATGCTGAGTCCATTATGTTATTTAAAAAATATTATTTAACTTTTATTTCAAGATTTTAAAGATCTACTTTATATTTTATAATTGCATAGCTGTAATACGCAGCATTATTCAGACTTAATTAAATGATTGCATTCATTTACCTGGAATCCTTATATTCCCAAGCTCCTCTATCTCTTAGTTGTTTATTTTTACTTAAGTTTTGATTGGATAGATTATACTTATCAAATAGATTTTTTTCAGGGAGGAATTGTAGATAGTGTCTTTGAATATTTACATATTTGAGAAGTTTGTTTTTATCTTTACATGTAGAACAACAACTTGTCTGGGCCACATAATTTTCCTCTCAAAATGCTTCAATCATTGCTCTCCTGTCCCCTGGCCTTCAATGTTGCTACC